>NC_083281.1:9757689-10457131 GCF_963506605.1 Zootoca vivipara | reverse complement strand
GGATCAGTTCCTATGGGGAGAGGTGGTCCTTGAGGTCCTGGGGTTCTGATCCGTATTAGTCCAGAAACCAATTTCATTGCCTTTTGCTTGAACTTGGACCAGCTGTGTTTTTTCAGCCGCAGGACCATAGCTCCGTGGGGCTGAGAACAAGCTGTTCTTCTTGGGCAAACCCACTGAATTAAACAGGCTGCCTTAATTGAGCTGTGCGTTTCTTATTTGAGACTCTTAATGTACGCTTCACTAAACGGAGCATAGCAGTTTAAGCACTCGAGAGCGTATAAAGAGTTCCTGTTTTATGGTGCCTGGCTGCTTGCTTTTCCTTGATCAGTGAGGGAACAGATTAAGCGAACATGGTGAATGGATTTATCCACCCACCCTGCATGTTACTCTCCAGAAACGAGGTGTGGTTAGCAGAGTCAGACATCTAAATTTGAGTCTCTGACTGGAAATGGAATGACCTCAAGTTCTCAAAGCTGTATGGATGATTGCCTACATTTATCGGATTTATGCCCAGTTTCCAGCCAAGATAGCCTCCCAGTGGTGCAGTATAATTAGAAGGACATAGTCGTGAGTTTTCTTTGCATGGTACCTTGGTGATTGGTGCTCACAGCCTTGGAACTGCAGGTTGAGAGAACAGGCTGACGAGTGGTCTAAGATGTGAAAAAGTTCCTTTACTTGTTCCTTCGCACAGTCTTTGGGCCAGTGTTCAAAATCAGCCAGGCACATTTTGCACCTGGCTTTCGGCAACTTGCCACATGCAACCAAGTGAAGCCTGAAATCCCCACCATCTGGGGATCCTTGAATCTTGACTATTTTCACACACTAATGCCCACTCCTGTAGAATTCTATCAGTTATATTTTATCTGTACAATCTGAATGAATTTCTGGAACCAACATGTTTTTCCCATGCAGTCTGAGCAGAAGCAGTGAACAATGTTATAGTGAGTGGTTATTGGTTGTCTTCACTTCCCTCACTGCCCTGCCCTGCCCTGCCCTGCTTAGAGTTGTGAAGAATATTCTCACATTCTGAATGGTCCATGTCACCATGAAGAAAAATAGGTAGGAATAGGCCAATAGATACGTGGACTGTCCCTGAATAAAGTTGATTTTTCTTCTTTCAGTTCTCAAAAGTTCTTAACCTGGCTCAAGGTTGTCATCTGAACTAGCCAGTGTTTAACTAATAATCACAGTCATTTGAAAAATAAGACTTTAGAGCCGCCTGGCCCCAAAATAGCAACTAGGCATTACGTTTTGACGACTGCAACCTTGATTTAAGGAGCCATTTGGCACCTAGCTTATATATTGGAGTTTCTAACACTGCTTTGGGCTGCTTCTCATTCAGCCTTCAGAGATTAGAGCAGAGAGTTTCCTGAACAGGCTCATTTCCTGGAAATGGACGCATTCACGGAGCAGGCCTGCACGTATCAGAGCCAGCCTTCCTCCTTTCTTAAGTAATGCAAGAATCCCCTTTGGCAGACGCTCTCCGGAACCCCACTGCATAGCATCTGCATGCAGAAGGTCCCCAGCTCCTCCCAGTGAGACCTCTCAGCCTGAGCTGCTGCCCACCAGGGCTGCCAACACTGCTTTAACGTTAGGCAAGGGCCCTTTCCTAGGGGAAAAACAAGCAAGCCAGCAGATGTCAGGGTGGGAGGGGGGGACATTTCGGGGAGTTTGTTGGTGGAAAGGAAAGGGCACCACCTCTTATTACCCCTCCTCTAAAAGGTCCTTTCCCACCTTAGCTCTCTTTGGTCACTTGACAAGGCCAGCATCTTCCTACTCCTCAATGGAGTGCTTTCCTGGCAGCTTTATTTATCTTACACCCGCTGGCTGCCAATCAGCACCAGACTGGCGATGGGCGCATCCCTCCCTCCCTCCCTCTCTCTCTCTCCTTCTCCCCCGCCCCCCGCCACTACCTGCCTGCGCGTGCTGCCTTTCTGCCATCCAGCCACTATGCTTTTCCGCGAAGAATGTAAACATTCCCTCCTGTTTGCTTTCTGATTTATCAGGAACTGTGCCCGGTTACATAACTGCATATTCATGGCTGCAGCTAAAAATAATTAAAAAAACACCAGGAACAGAAAAAGCTATTTTTATCCCGCTCGGCAGTGGGCATCTCTCGTGTGTGTGTGTGTGTGTGTGTGTGCGTGCGTTGACGCTTTATTTTGGTCACTCCTTTCATCTCAGGAGTAGGCGTTTAGCTAAATTCATTTATTTTATTTCATTTGTCATGGATGCTTGAGTTGAGGTTCCTGCATTGCAAGGGGTTGGACTAGATGGCCCTTGGCATCCCTTCCAACTCTACCATAAAATGTATGCGTCACTTGATTGTGAAACAAAAAAAGTAAGCAAGCAAAATGCCTCAAAGCGGTTTACAAAAAGAATATGTTGATAAAAACAATCAGAAGCAACAATTTAAAGCATTGGAAAAAATTAAACAGGGCAATAAGCTAAAATGGATTAAAACACACAT
The DNA here is from genome assembly GCF_963506605.1 of Zootoca vivipara. Classification (NCBI taxonomy): domain Eukaryota; kingdom Metazoa; phylum Chordata; class Lepidosauria; order Squamata; family Lacertidae; genus Zootoca; species Zootoca vivipara. Next base: position 10,454,661 of record NC_083281.1, on the reverse strand, counting down.
CAATATTCGGCATATTGTCTAACCTAAATTGTTCGACTGACTGGCAGGAGTGGGAAATCTTAGGCCCTGGGGGCCAAATGTGCTACTCCGATACTCTCTGTATGGCCCTTGGGATTGTCACCGTCCCTCTTCTCTGTTCTCCTTGAGGGCTTTTGCCTGATTAGACTGTGTCCCTGGTCTCTGATGATGCCTCTTGGTTGCCTGGATTGAAGGGATGCATAGACACTTTGGTCTTTTGCATGCTTGGAGTGCAGCCTCAGATGCACAGATAAGAGTCTCATGCATTGTTCTGTCTCCTTTTCCTCAGCCCTTCCTGTATCTGAAGAAGTGTGCATGCACACGAAAGCTCATACCAAAATAAAAACTTAGTTGGTCTTTAAGGTGCTACTGAAGGAATTTTTTTTATTCCCTTCCTGCCTGTCACTGCAATACAGCCCTTAGAGGCTTCCCTTTGAGAGAATGTGGCCCTCCCCTGCTATCATCTCTTTCTGCGATAGGAGGGCCTGGGACCTTCTCTACGCCGAAGCCCCAGGGCATAGCCTGAAGGCCTGAGATGCATCCATTTTTTGCCGGAGCCAAGCAGACCTGTGTACACTCCATGCCTGGAGGGGCACTGTCTGCACTCCTATCACAGAAGAGAGCCAGCACTGAGGTAGGGTTTACAGTGCCAGACTAGGACCTGGGAAATGAGGGTTCAAATCTCCACTTGGCCATGCAGCTCTCTGGGTAATGATCCTAAAGGCTTCTCTCAGCCTAACCTACCTCACAGGGTTGCCGCGTGGGTCAGTGAGGCGGGGGAGGACCATGCACGCCACCTAGATCTCCTTGGATAAAATAAGTGATATTTAAATGCAATAAATAACAACAACAGCAATACCGTAATAAGAGAGGCAGGTCGTGAATGTGCTCTGCCACTCCCTAAGTGTTGCAGCAAAACCACCCATAAGCAGAACCTCCTCCTCCCAAGGCAGTTTACCTTGGGGAGTTACAGGTGTTGGGCCCCAGCAAAAAGAGAATGCCTTCTTTTCTTTGGCTCTTAGAAGCAGATTGCTGGAACAGGCCGGCCTGAGCCAGCAACGGGCTGCTGTTCTCATCCGCCTACAGGGTTCTCTGCGCCACCTAGCCCTCAGCAATGGGCTGTGCAGATCGATGGGGCAGCGGGAGTCTTATGTTTGTTCTGGGATGGGAAGGTGTGCCACGGCTGCCTCATTAGGTCCAGGGCCCGGCCTGGCAAGAGCAGCGCATCTGCTGATTGATAAAATGTTTCTGGCTCCTGGTCCATTCCGACCTGACTTCCAGCGGCCTGTATTGATTACATTTCATTTCTTTTTTCTTTTTCAACTAAGCTGCATTAATAATGTAAAAGCTCTTAGGACGTTTCTAGGCTCTGGGTGTAATTGGCAGGGGGCTGCTGGTCTGTGCGTGTTTGTTTTAATAGAGCTCCTGGTTATGTCTGCTTAAATGGCTTGCTTACAGCTCCTGCGTAAAAATGGTCTGCTGATTTCAGCATGTTCCATATGGAAGGGCCGTCGCTCAGTTGCAGAGCACAAGCTTTGCATGCAAATGGTCCCAGTTCAGTCCCTGGCATCTTCAAGCAGGGCTGGATATTATTATTATTATTATTATTATTATTATTATTATTATTATTATTATTATTATTTATTACTACATCCTGCCCTTTACTGTAAAGGAGGCAGCTTACAACTCTTTCTTTCTTTCTTTCTTTCTTTCTATTATTATTATTATTATTATTATTATTATTATTATTATTATTATTATTATTTGCCTGCCCTTTACCCTAAAGGCAGCTTACAATTTATCATCATAATGATAATGTTACCAACTGGCCCTATTTTAAGGAGGGGAAGCAAAATGCTTCCTAAACCTTTTGAGACTTTAGGAATGGTGTTTGTGTGGTTTAATTTGTGGATTAAATCCCAAGACAATCTCAAAACTCCTCTTTGCATCTGTGGGGGCCACAAAGCTAATATGGTAACCATTCTGTGTTCACTGGTTGTCTGATATTCATTGGGTGGTTAGTATGTGAAATCTGTTTTGGACTACAGCTCCCATCAGCCAGCATGGCCATGTGTCCCCAGGGCTGTTGGGAACTGTAATCCAAGACTTCTGCAAGGCACCAGGAAAGACTGACCTGTGTTATCACGAGCTTATATTTGCGTACTGGTGTGTTGAAAAATACCTTATTGGAAGCTGCCCTCATTATGTGTTTAAAATGGGTCGTGGTATAAATCTTAATAATGTATAATATCCCCTCCCCTTCCTTTTTTTGTCCAGCTAGTCAGGAACTTGGCGTCAGGATTTGGTTGTAAGGAATGGTGATGCTTCTTTCAGCATTGGCTAGTGTTTCCCAAAATGGGTGGTTCGTCCCCTGGGGGGCAAGTGGGGTTATCTAGGGGGACCCTAAGAGGCAGGGGGCTCTGTGGGGTGTAAATGCCTATCATACTTTGAAAAGCTGGATCAAGTTCATCAGTTTTGTTGAATTAATAAAATGAAATAGTTTTGATTGGATATTGAATACATGTGCAATTGATTGTTACGGTTTTGAATTTTATTGTATTCTTATCTTCCTTAGTGTGTTGTGCAAACTGCTATTCTTAATTATGCTTTGTGTAGGGTAGGGGGTCACTGGAGATGAGTTTGTGGAGCTGAGGGGGTAGGACCCCCCAAAAGTTGAGGAACCACGGGGACACACTGAAAATTCCTCCTTGCTCCCGTCCTTCCTGTTCATGCCAGAGCCGCACTGGGTCAGGCCAGAGGTGGATGTCTAGACCAGCACCCTCTTTTCCCTGCTCTGCCCAATTGGATGCCTCCACACAAACTCAGGGACCAGAAGAAAGGACTCCACCTTCTCTCTTTAAATGGGCATTCAGAGTCAAGCTGCCTCGGAAATGTGGCTCTTGCATCTGCACCAGCCCTCATGGCGAGCAGATACCCACGGGCATGTGTTCTTCAAATTGGCCTTGCTTTTTTAAAAATAAATATGTAAATCTGCTACTCAGTCATTTAACATAGTTTATATGCCACTTGATTGCAATAAGATGTTTACAAGATTCCAAGGCAAAGAAATGCAGTCACTTCCAGAAAGTACAGCCAATGGGCACCTGCTGTATCTCAACGGGCATGCTATTCCACAGGGCAGGAGCAGCAGCACTAAAAGCCCTGCTGCAAGTTACTATGGAGCAGGCTTCTCAGACCTTTGGAGCACACAGGAGAAGCTTTCCAGCAGTCCTCAGTGATCTACTGCTTGTGTAAGAGACAAGACGGTCTCTCAAGCAATCTGGTCTTTCAGTTATGTAGGGTCTTGAGTATCAACACATTGAACCTGGCCCAGTAGTGGATTGGCAGTCAGTGCCAGCAGGGCATTACAAGCAACCTAGCCCCTGCGTTCTGCACCAGTTGAATCCTCTGAACTAACCCCAAAGGCAAATCTATTGCAGAAATCCAGTCGTGAGGTTAGTTGGGTACAAACCTTGCCAGGTGCTTGGGTTCCATATCTCCTGGCCAGCCCAGGATTGTTCCTTCTCCATCTGGAACCTGCACAGCTTAATTAATCTTCCTCTTTCTCTGTTTTCCAGCTACAGCTACAGAAAAACCAGTATTTGCAGACCCGTGGCCAGTACTATGGAGGATCCCTGCCAAATGTCAATCAGATTGGGAGCAGTGCTATGGACCTGCCTTTCCAGGTGAGGGTTGCCCTTTCTGCCCGATAGCAGATATTTCTCTTAATTTCTTTCCCCCCCTCCATCTAAAAAGCAGTATCCAAACGCTACATTAAAAGGAGCTGTATACATTATTTTGTCTTTCGTATATATATATGAATCCTGCACCTTCCTCCAAAGGAACCCAGGGCATCGTGTACAACAACAACAACAACAACAACAACAGCAGCAACAACATAATATAATAAAGTTATTATTTATATACCAACAACAATAATATAATATAATACTGTATAGTTATTATTTATAAGCCACCCACCTGACTGGGTTGCCCCAGCCGCTCTAGGTAGCTTCCAACAAAATATCAAAACAAAAAAACCCTCCAATGTTATAAACCTCCCTAATTGGTTCAGACACCTATATTCAGGTTCCATAAATAGATATCAGACTGCAAAGGTGTTTTGTTTTGTTTTCTGTTTTGTGTGTGTGTGTGTGTGTGTGTGTGTGTGCGTGCGTGCGTGCGTGCGTGCAATATGCAAATATTACTAGTAATATGAGTAATTCAGTTTTGAATGGCCACCTGTCCTGATGCTTTAGCTGAGATTCCTGTATTGCAGGGGGTTGGACTACATGACCCTTGGTGATATCTTCCAACTCTTTGATTCTATGAATAATACCCCACAAATATTCTTGCTTGGTCTGTCGGAAATTATTAGCTATTATACAGGAGAGAGGCCAAGCCTGTTTCTCAATTTTGAAAGACTATATAAAAGATTTGAAAGCGTTTGTAGTATCCTTGAAACTGATGGACTGCAAGTGCACCATTATTCCTATGAAGCCAGGTTAAACTTCGCTAACCATATGCATGAAGGCAAGTTGCCACACTGGTAGAATTGGAAGAGACCCCCTGAGGTCATCTGGTCAAATCCCCTACAATGTTATCACAGGATTGTTTTCTCCGTCCTTTTAATGCCCATTTGCCTTTCTCTTTAGACTCCGTTTCAGTCATCAGGATTGGACACCAGCAGGACGACCCGGCACCATGGCCTGGTGGACAGGGTGTATCGCGACCGGAACCGCCTTGGCTCGCCCCACCGGCGCCCGCTATCCGTGGATAAGCACGGCAGGCAGATATCCTTTAGCTCAGCATTGTGGCACTAGAGCATAGGAGGGGATGCATGTGCTTGGGAGATGTTTAGGAAGGTGCAGCTTATCAGTAGGTGCTGGGAACACACAAAAACCTGAATTGGTAACACATTAAAAATACACTGCGCACAAGGAAAGAGAGACCAGGAAGGAAGAGGGGGGAAAGCAAGCTCAGGCCTCAGTACTTTAAAAAGTAGTTCTGAGAATGGCTATCTGGCCTAGAAGCAGCCCGGGGGCAGGAGGCAATTGATGAAGCTGGTCTTTCGGCAGAGGCAACTTAACGTGCCCTGCTTCCCATTTCTCCCACATTTAGGGCCCCGCTAGAAGCCCCCCTTTCATTCTGAGGTGGGATGTGGCGTGGCCCTAGTTAATTTTCATCTGAAAGGCCATGAAGCCATTCGTAAGAGAAGGATGAAGCAGTGCTTTGAGATCAGCTTTAGCCAGAGGTGAAGGGAAATGTCAGGTGAAAGGAAAGAAGAAGCAAGGCATTGAGAGAGGGAGAGAGAACAGAAAGCAAACACCGTCCGAACACTGTTTTGTAGCTCTTCCCCATTAAGTGCAGTGGGTTTCTTTGCAAAACTGCGAGCTTGGTGAAGTAGGCATTTCCTCTAGCCCTGTGCTGATCAAACACCACGAGGTGTCTGTGTGTAAATATATGATGCCCAATAAGGCCTGTTTCTGGGTTTTGTTCCTTTCCGTCGAACACTTAAAACTTTTATTGCTGAAACTTTCCCAAGAAGCTCTGGATACCTTCCCTTCTTCCTTGACTGCCCGACTCACGTGGACAGCTGTCCGTATGGTACCGTCTATCTATCGCCTCCTTCAGACACAAGCTGGAGGAGGTACGTAAGCGCTGATTTTTGAACTCGGGGTATTCCGTTTGCAAAATGTCCCTTTAATGCTCCTCCTGTCTATCACAGTCCTGCTTTAAAAACTGCAATTCTTTGTCGGGACAGGGGTGGGCAGGCAGGGAGAGAGAACTGCAAACAGGGAGCCTGCTGGATCAGGCCACTGGCCCATTGAGTCCAGCATCCTCTTCTCACAGGGGCCAACCAGAGGCCCCAATGGGAAACCCACAAGCAGGACCTGAGCACAGGTTCACACACTCTGGTGGTTTCCAGCAACTGGTGTTCAGAAAAAATGCCAGTTAGGGATGCTGGCGTTGGCAAGATCCTGCTCTGAGCTCCCTTCATCAAATTTCTGCCCAGCTGCTCCTTATATATCTCCAACCACAGAGAGCCCACAAGGCAGCCTCTGTCCTGTTGTCGAACAACTCCTTTCATTAGGAAATTTCCCCTAACATTAAGCCAAAATCCAGACAGACGTCAAGCTACTTTGCTAGTGATTTCCCCCACTCCTTTTCAAAACCGGGTGGGAGGTTGGCCACTTTCCAGCTCTGATAGTTTTTGTCTGCCCTTTCTCAACTAGGACCAATTCAGATTCTGCCCTGCACCAGAGTACGATGACTCCCACTCAGGCGGAGCCTTTCTTAGCTGGGTCACAGGACATGCAGCAAAAAAGAGGTGAAGTATATATATATATATATCTGTTTTGTCTTTGAACATGGGAGGGAGGCAGAAAGGGCTTTTAGTGAATAGACTGAAACAAAAACAATAAAACAATAAAAGCTGTAAATTACACAATGCAAATTGCAACCATAGAAATAAGGTTGGTCCTAAAAATAGACATATCGAAAGTCAGGTCAGTACCCATAAATGACCTTTCTTTAGGAAAAAGGAAGAACAAGGGAAAGCAACAAATATGCATAGACTTTCATGTTCATTTTTAAAATGCAGTTTAGTTTTACCCGCTTGAGTCCAACGGAGTCTCTTTTTCAGGGCATCTTTTGCTGATCCATAATGAGATCCCCCCCCCACCTTTCAATTAATTTCTTGTAGTCTTACTATTGGCCGTCCCAGGCATGGAGGAAGACACAGCGGATACAGAGAAGAACCTCTCGAAGCAAGGGTGGGAAGCTAAGAAGGTAAAGGCGCTGATTCTGCCCCAGTGTGACATGCTGCACAGCTGCATAAACTTGTTCCAACCCCTGGGGAAAGTCGGGTTTGCTTCTAAGGCTTAATTAAGAGTGTTCAGGGTGGTGATACCTTTTGACTTATAAGCCAGAGCTCTCTTTTGAAAACAAGGCTTCCAGACAGCTCATGATTAGATTCTGCAGCCTATATAAATGATGCAGAAAAGGAATGACTCTGTTTCTCTCTCTCTCTCTCTCTCCCCTTCAGACCGGATCCTCAAGGCCTAAATCCTGTGAGGTTCCAGGAATCAAGTACGTGAAAGAGTTGGGGTTGTTTGGTTTCTGCATTGGTAGGACACTTGGGCTGGCTTTTTGTAGAAACAAAGGGTTATATCCCCCGTTGGTCATACTCTGAGCAGACCCACTGTAATTGGTGAACATCCTAAGCTGAATTAAATTCAGAGAGGTCTGCTGTGAGTATAACTTAGTTGGATCCTTCCCCGTGGTCTGCTGTCCCTTCCTGTGGGTGTGCTGGGAAGAATCATATCAAATCATGGAGTTGGAAGGGACCCCAAGGGTCATCTAGCATTCTAGCGTAACCCCCTGCAAGGCAGGAATCTCAGCTAAAGCATCCCAGATGGATGACCATCCAGCCTCTGCTTAAAAACCTCCAAGGAAGGAGAGTCTGCCACCTTCCAAGAGAGTCTGTCCCACTGTCCATCAGAAAGCTCTTTCTAATGTTTAATCGGAATCTCCTCTTTCTCGCAACTTGAAGCCATGGGTTGGGTCCCTACCCTCCGGAGCAAGAGAAAACAAGCTTGCTCCGTCTTCCATGTGACAGCCCATTTAGATTTTGGAAGATGGTTATTGTGTCTCCTGTGTAACTGACAACAAAGAAAGTTCAGTGTCATTGCTTTTGCAACTCTTGGAAACAGGTACAGTGGTACCTCCGGTTGTGGATGGGATCCATTCCGGAGCTCCGGTCGGATCCTGAGGTTTCCGCAACTGGGGGCACCGCTTCTGCGCATGCGCGCAGTGTGGTAGAGTGCTTCTGCGCATGCGCACGCAGCGAAACCCGAAAAAATACTTCTGGGTTTCCCACATTTGCATCCTGAAGGATACGCAACCGGAGGTATACATATCCAGAAATATCACTGTAGTTGCAACTCATTGGGGAGTCCCAAGAACAATGGGAGGCAAGGCTTAGTTGAGACACCATGGGAAAGCCTAACTGTCGTGTGGCACGGTGCTTGAACTGAGATAACTATGTGGTCTTGGGGTATTTTTGTCTGTCAAAAGGTTCAGTTTTCTGTCCCCCTCCCCTTCTGGTTTCTTCTTGAGCACAGCATCTTTCCGTCAGCTGACCAGGAAAACACTACCACACTTATCCCCGCCACTCACAACACGGGTGGCTCCCTGCCGGACCTGACGAACATCCACTTCCCCTCTCCTCTCCCAACGCCGCTGGACCCAGAAGAATCCCCATTCCCATCCCTCAGCAGTTCCAACAGCACCGGGAACCTTGCGGCCAACTTGACGCATATGGGCATCAGCACAGCCAATCAGGGTAAGGGGTGTTGCGGCTGCAGCTGCCCAGAATGACAGCGTGACTTCACTTACTGTGCTGCAATGCCACTTTCTGTCTAAGCTCGCGGTTCACTGTTGCAAACCTCCTTTGTCTAGTCTGTGATTCTGGGTGGAGGGAGATCTGAAAACCAAACCCTGTCTTTGTGAAGTAATTCCATTTTACAGGAAGCCAAGTGTATCAGGCGATGGGGAGTGGCAGTTAGCAGACGGAGGCCCACAGAATCATAGAGTTGGAAGGGACCTAGAGGGTCATCTAGTCCAACCCCCTGGGATGATGCTGGGCAAATGTAGCTTTTTCATACAGTGCAAGATAGGAAAGGCCCTTCATCCAATCAGCTATTGGAGGAGTTGGCTAGTCCTTCCAAAACTAATAATAATAATAATAATAATAATAATAATAATAATAATAATACCCCGCCCATCCAGCCGGGTCTCCCCAGCCAGTCTGGGCGGCTCCCAACAGAGGACTAAAAACTGAATAAAACTTCAAACATTAAAAAACTTCCCTAAACAGGGCTGCTTTCAGATGTCTTCTAAAAGTGAGATAGTTCTTTATTTCCTTGACATCTGATGGGAGGGCGTTCCACAGGGTGGGCACCACTACTGAGAAGACCCTCTGCTTGGTTCCCTGTAACCTCGCAGGGAGGGAACCGCCTCGAAGCTGGACCTCAGTGTCCAGGCAGAACGATAGGGGTGGAGATGCTCCTTCAGGTATACTGGGCCGAGGCCATTTAGGACTTTAAAGGTCAGTACCAACACTTTGAATTGTGCTTGGAAACATACTGAGAGCCACTAATGCATGCAGGTTTCAGGGTGTTAGGATATAATGGAGTATAACATAGGATGGAAACCCTGAGATCATCTCAGAATGCGTAGGATGCCCTGTCTACACCTGGCACATTCAGCATGCAGCAGGAAAAGCAGCTGCAGCCTCAGATGTAACCTGACTTAGCCCCTCTCCTGCTGCCCAGGGGGTCATCTTGTTTGGGAGTTGAGTTTCTTAGGTTGCCAGGACAGCTGAGCATGGTAATAGTTCTCGGTCCATGTGGGTGGAGAGAGATCGTAGAGTTGCTGCCGGTCATTGCAGACCAGGCCTGGGGGAACCTGCTGCCCTCTAGAAGTCATTGGACTCAGCCACAGTTGATGTGGACGGTGGCCAAGAGTCTTAGAATATCTGTCACTGTAGACAATCCTGAAGAAGCTGCCTTATACAGAGCCCATAGAATCGTAGAACCTTTAGGAGTTGGAAGGGACTCCCAAGGGTCATCCAGCCCAACTTCCTGCAATGCAGAAATCGCAGCTGAAGAATCCCTGACGGATGGCCACCCAAACCTCCAATGACAGAGTCCACCGCCTTCCGAGGGAGTCCAGATTGTGTATTTTGAAGCGTCTTCAGGGTTAGCCTTGCCATAACTACCCTTTGGCATGGGAACGAGTGATGGGAAGACCCCCCGCGGGAGCCCGTGTGCTGATGTTTCCCTCTGTTTGCTGCAGGGATGACGACGACGCAGGCCTCTTCCCAGCAGCACCGACAGCCACCCTCCCTTTCGCTGAACGCAGACTCCAGGAGAAACCAGCCCCAGCAGGTCTCCCCCACGCTCTCGCCTCTGTCGCCAATCACTCAGGTACGCAAGGGATGAGATGGGGAACGCTTTTATTTGGAGCATGTTGTGGGGTAGGCGGACGAGGCTTGGGTCTGGGGTTTCCATAATCCAGTGCTAGTTTTGACAGAAACGCTGGCACTGAAGAGGGGTGGCAGAAAAGATCTGATGTTGTTCTGAGTTACTGGTGCCAGCGAACTTTGTGGCTGAGTGGGGACTTGAACCCTGGTCTCCCAGGTCCCAGTCCAACATTCCAACCAATGTGCCACTGCTGGCTGTCTCATATCCCAGCTCTTGATATCCTAGCTTTAGAATCGTTGAATTGTAGAATGGGAAGGAACCCCGAGAGTCATCTAGACCAACCCCCTGCAATGCAGGAATCTTTTGCCCAACGTGGGGTTCCAGCCCACGACCCTGAGATTAAGACTCTCAAAGTTTATTAAGTGGCCCAGTGAGACCTCTGGGCACTTTGGAACATTTTAAACACACAAGCACACATACGTTTGAGCATCACTTATTTCTGCCAGGTGCTGGCTGTTTCCACAGACCACTAGTAGGGACCCCTGCTCTCGGATTGGGTCATTTGAAGGAGAGCGCCCTGGCCTCCCTGCCTGTCCTGTGACCCAGGGGAGGCTATTCCTCACTGCCCTCTCCTGCCCTGTCCCCCTCCCCAGGCTGTGGCAATGGACGCCCTCTCCCTGGAGCAGCAGCTCCCGCCCTACCCCTTCTTTACCCAGACGAGCGCGCAGCAGCAGCAGCAACAGCAGCAGACACAGGTCGCCAGCGCTCTCCCACCCAATGCCTCCCTGATGCAGACGTCCGGCCTGCAGCGAGGGGTGCAGCTGCCCCCGCTCTCCGTCACCGTCCCTTCCACAATCCCACAGTCTCCGCCAGGAAGCCAGACCCAGACCTCCATGGGGATAGACATCAGTTTGGTAAGCTGGACTGGGGAAGGGCTGGGCGGGCAAGGTAGGGAGCCCTGTGTGGGGGTGGGTCTAGGTTTGGGTAGGTGTGCATGCGGAAGACTTGCAAGATCTCCTGGGTCATGCAGGAATAGGGCAGCGAGAAGTTGGTGCACAACCACCTTTGTAGAAGCGTTGGTCTGCCATCTCCTTCGCAGGTGTCTAACCTCTTTAGAACTTGAACTGCTTCTCTGTAGACAAAGCAGATGGCTTCCAAGCCCATTTTGGCAGTCACCGCTCCTGCCTCTGGGAAATGGGTCGCTACAGAGACTTCTCCAAAAGGGCGCGTGTTAGGAGAAAGGACTGCAATTCCAAGGGGTCTGCGTTGGGCGTTCCTAAGCAGACTTTTAGGTAACCGCTTCAAGGCAGAGGACAGGCCTGCCTCCCAAGTCCGGCCGTGCGCTCTGTCGTTCTGCTCAGGGTGACTTTCGGGGAGCCCCTGAGAGCTGCCAGTGCCCGTATATTTCCTTGCCTTGGCAAAAGGAAATGGGCATGCTAGCTTCTCAGGACATCCGCCTGAGTGGGTTGTCAGTCTGTACAGGAAACTCTCATGCCTTCTACTCCAGGCTTTTGGCTTGATCAAAGACAGCTTCTCCTGGGGAGCCTCCCACTTCAGCCTCTGCCAACACCAGGCCCTCTCACTGATCTGGCATCCTACAGTTGTGCTAGCTGGGAGGGTGGGGTGGTTTGGGGAGTCGCTGTCCAGCGAATGGCAAAGGCTGGTCTTAGTTCCTGGCTTCGAGCCTCAGGGTTCCCCCTGAGCCCCCACTGACCCTAGAGGAGGCAGGAGCGGCTTGGCTAAGGCTTGAGCTTGCAACCCTCCCCTTCTGCTCCCTTTCTATCTTTCCCAAACTCCTCTTCATGCGTTGGAGTGGTGGGGCGGAAGCGTTGGCTCTTTTTAGTGTTACGAAGCAGAGCTTGTGTATGTGTGGCTTTTCTTTCTTCTTTAAAGGCAGGGGACCAGAAAATTCTGCAGCCTTTCTAAATGATGCCAACTTCTTGACACCCTGCTTCTGAATTGGCATGGGGTTCTCCCCAGCCCCAACCCTCAGGCCTGGGGGGGGTCTAACCCACAGGAGGAGAGAGTTGCTCTTGTGCTCGGATCCTGCTTGCAGGTTTCGCTTGGGGACATCTGCTTGGCCACTGTGAGAACAGGACGCTGGACTAGATGGGTCACTGGCCTGAACTGGCAGGTTCTTCTTAGGGTCACACACTGTTCCAAGCAACCCTTTGCACCAGTGAGGTCTGTGTGTTTAACGTTTGACACTGAGGTTCCCAGGAAGTCCGAAATCGCACACACACACCCTGTCCTTTTTTCCCTGGGATTTCAGTGCATGCATCCACATCCAGCAACGTTGTTGTTGTTGTTGTTGTTACACCCCCTGGACAAGTTGGGTCGGGTGGGCGGGGGAGAAGCACCTTGCTGCAAGACAGGAATGGAGAGTTCACTGAGCACAGATCTCCCCAATTTTAGATGCAGGTGTGAGAAAGCGAAAGAAGGGGCTGCATTCTCCGGAGTGGGCTGAGCCAGGTCCAAAAGCAGTGTGCCAGCCACTCCTCTTAAGTGGGATCTGTGGAGGAGAGGACTTACTGATGGCCACTAGCCATGCTGGCAGTGTTCTCCCTCCGCAGTTGGAGGCAGCCATGCTGCTAAATCCCCATTGCTGGAAACTATGGGAGGGGAGACCTGGTGCTCAGACCCTGTTTGAGGATCAGGATGCTGAACTAGATAGGCCAATGGCCTGATCCAGCAGGCTGCTCTTATGTTCATCAGTAGATGGGGCGGTGGCAGCGCTGAAATTAAGCCCTGCATAGATAAATGTATGCTTATTTATTCCAATGTAAATGCATAGAAATACCTGTGGCTGGGAGAAACTACAGGAGGGGAAGGTGGTCTTGTGCTCAGGTCCGGCTTGCGGGATCAGGCCAAAGGGGGCCCACTTAGCCCAGCTTCCTGTACTCACAGTGGCCACTCAGATGCCCCCATGGGAAACCAGCAAGCATGACCTGAACAAAATGGCAACTCTCCCCACCCCACCCGACACAATGGCTTCTGGTTGGCCCCTGTGAGAACAGGAGGCTGAGCTAGATGGGCTTTTGGCCTGACCCAGCGGCAGCGCTCTTCTTACATCCATGTGGGTCCTTTCCCTCCAGGAGTTTTGGGGGAAGCCTGACTAGGAAAGGGATGTTTAAAAACCAGCAGTGTCTCTCCAATGCCTTTCCTGTCATTCTAAGGAGCAGAGGCATTTGGAATACAGTGTATGGTTCCTGGCTGCACCTTGCTCTCCAGGAAGCTGGGGAGGAAGTCCAGAAATGATTGTAAACCCCCCCCCCACTTTTTTTCTGTCCATGATCTCTCGGGGCATTGTTTAACCGGTACTAGCTGACTCCCTGGGTGTTCATACAAGGGCTTTTCTTCCCTCCCATCTCTCTCTCTCTCTCTCTCTCTCTCTCTCTCTCTCTCTCTCTCTCTCTCTCTCTCTCTCTCCATGAAAGAACCCTGTGATTTCATCTGCCTTCTCTCCTCCCCCCTACCCTATTCTCTCTCTCTTTCTCTAACTCTATGTCCTTCTGTAGGGTTCACTCCAGCAGTACCGCAACAATGCTGGCTCCCCGGCCAACCAGTCTCCCACCTCTCCTGTCTCCAATCAAGCTTTCTCTCCTGGCAGCTCCCCTCAAGTAAGGGACTGACTGCATCTATGTGTGTGTGGCTCTCTCTCTCTCTCTCTCTGCCTTTCGCTTCCATGCTTCTCAATGGGTCCGTCTTATTTTCTCTCTCTCCCCACTCCCTCTTAATTTCACATTGTCCAATTTTTAAATATATATATCTTTATTTATTGAATTTCTATACCAGGCCTTCGTCTGAGGAGCCCAGGGCCGTTTATGATATAAAAACGCAAATATACATAACATAGTAACAGACAAAAACAATACCCCCCTCACTTCCAGCTAGGTCTAGATGAGTGCTTGCCTGTTTTTAAATAAGGTGTAAAAATAGGGTTTGCACTGAACCTATACAATGCGGGTAGATTCATACTGCTTCAGCTATTGCATAGGTTTTTCTAAATGTGCAGACTGTTTTGATAATCCAAGCGGGTTCCCCCCCTTAAAGCACACACTGATTTATATAAGTGGGTTTCAGATGACATAAGTTGAAGGGTGGCAACTTTCTGCTGTTAAGTTGTAAACAACACACTTCAGAGTAGAAGGTGCAGCTTCTGGTTTTCTTCAGTATCGTCCAGCACTGTTTTCTGCACTAAGTACGAATCTTACTCGGCTTCTCAGTGGTCACTGGAAGCAATATTGTATAACAGGCATCCCCAGACTTCGGCCCTCCAGATGTTTTGGACTACAATTCCCATCTTCCCCAACCACTGGTCCTGTTAGCTAGGCATCATGGGAGTTGTAGGCCAAAACATCTGGAGGGCTGCAGTTTGGGGGTGCCTGTTGTATAATAACTATTAATATTATTAGTGCCATGAATTTCCTGCACTTTGTCCTACATTAAACACACAGAGACCTACTGTGAGGGACAGAAGCTACAGACAGCCTCCTCCCATCTTAAGCACAAGCTCTTCTCCCAGCGCCAGTGGGAGCGGGGAGGGGGATGTCTCCAGCGGGGAATCAGGAAGTAGAGGGCATGGCTCAGGCAGAGTAGCGGAGCCACTGCTCCGCTTAGGAAAGGAAGGGGGAAGCAGGGAAAGCGCGGCAAGAAGACCGCTCCCGCCGGTCCCGGAATTGCACAATAAGCGACGGGGGCGGAGATTCAGTATTCCCAGACTACTTTGCTGGAAAAAGACGCGCAAATCTCCATTCGGAGGTTCTGACCTAGACTGACAACATGTACATAGTAATGACTCTGCACTGTAAATAGTGTGCACTTAATAAAAGCATGAAAATGCAACGCTGTGAGGAGTCGTTACTCTAGAGTAGCCGCTACCGCACCTGTGACACCTACTTTTGAGTAGACATGTATACAGATGGTTTGGGCTAAAACTCACAGCTGCCCCGTGGTGGCTGGGCTGGAGAGCGTAGGTTCTTAAAAAAAAACAACGGAAAAAACCCCCACACACCAAATAAGCATGTTTGCTAGGTTTAAAACAGGCCAAGTAACAAAAAGAGGGGAAAGAATCTCCAGCCCTTAACTCAGAGCTCTTAATCCCTCACACACAGTCCGAGTTCCAAAAGTGGGTTTCAGAAATCCATAGGAAGAAGAGGGTTAGTTAAAAATTGTATTGAAAGACCAAAAGAAGAATCAAATTGTGAGACTTACATGTGTGTATAAAGACTTTGTTGTCCCACTGGTCCCTTGGAAGATAATCAGACCCAAACGGCAAATAGTGGGTTTGGAGGCCTGCTAACACACCCGGAACGAGTCGGCTAAGTCAGCGCACAGCAAAGACCTGCCGTAGGCGTCATGTTAATTGCCCACACAGCTGACGGCAGCCGGAGCACATGAAACCTTTTAGTACCTTCGTATTCAGGGAAAGCAAAGCACCGCTCGTTCCCAGCTCTCATCCCACAATGTGGGAGTAGTTAAAACAATCAGCAGCAGTTAGAAAGGGTTTTAAAGCAGGGTAAAGCAGCACAGAGCGGGAGACCTCAGGCAGTCTTGGGTGCTTCTTCTTCTTGGTGGGAAAATCAGGGGTGGCCAACCTTTCACGCCCTCCATTGTAGAGTTGGAAGGGACCCTGAGGGTCATGTAGTGCAACCCGCACAATGCAGGAATCTCAACCAAAAGCATCCATGACAGAGGGTCATCCAACCTCTACTTAAAAACCTCCCAAGGAAGGAGAAAAAGGGAGACTGTTCCACTGTCAAACAACTCTCACTGTCAGAAAGTTCTTCCTGATGTTGAGTCCGAACCTCCTTTCTTATAACTTGAAGCCATCAGTGCAACTTAAATCAGGGAAGGCCAAGCTTTCGCCCTCCAGAAGTTCCTGGACTACAGTTCCCATCATCCCCTTGCCCATACTGTATAGGCAACAGCAAGGGGAGGTGGGAGTTGAGGTCCAGCAGCGCCTTGGAGGGCCACCGCCTTTCCCCCATCCCTACGTTAAATTTAATGTACGGATCTGGCCACTTGATTCGATAGCCTTGTAAATAAATCGGGATCGTGTCCAAGCAAGTTTTCCTCTGAGCACAACCTACTGAAATCGGGTATACCGAAGTGAGTCATGCCCATTTGATTTCCCCAGGTCTGCTCTGAGGATGACTGAATGCTGGCTACAGCCCTTGGTTTTTACAGAGGGGAGGAGTAGACTGAGCATCGGCACCTAGCCACATTAGCTATGTGGGGCCTCCCTGCTCAGGCACACTCTACCTCTGAATGCCACCTGCTGCTGGTGTGGTGGAGAGAGCACCAGCGGCTGTCGGCCATCATAGCAAAACGGAACCCTTGTTCGCTGCCACCAAACACCAGGTGGTGGCGACAGGTGGCTGCTGCCATTTCCTTCCTGCCAGGGTTAGGGGGCATCTGCAGAAAGGAGGGTGCCAGGCCATGTGGCCTCGTCCCCCTCTCTCTGCCTGCCTCGATTCAGAAGGCCGAGAAGACTTGGAACACAGTTTGCAGGGGACAGGTTCATGCAGGAAGAACAAAGCTGTGAGCCAACCTTATGAGGAAAGGTTCCAGTGTGTGCATTTGTCTTCTTCTTTTTCAGTTTAGAGAAAAGACAAGCAACAGGCGATGGGATAGAAGCCTATACAAAATGAGAAAGTGGACAGAGAAAACATTTTTCTCCCTCACACAAAATGCTGGACCTCTGGGCATTCAGGGGAATTCCTGGCCTTCCTTGCCGCAGCGCTCAGCCATTCAGCTAACGAAAGCTAGCAAGCCCCTCTCCCTCTGCGGTTCTGCAGAGAGAGCCTTTGGCTTCCTCAGCCAGCGGAAGCGGCCAGGTCTTGGATCCCAAAGTGCTGAAGTGATGAAAAAAAGCCCGTCCCATTTAATCACGTCTCCTCCACCCCCACGCACCCGGGTCTCTGCTGGCAAAGTTATTAAAAACAGTGCAGTTAAGGATCCTCAAGGGGAGCACTTTTTAATAATAAAAAAATGCATCTGTATCACTTCACACTGCTGCACAGTTGTAAAATGAGAGTGGTTTCTCATAGACCGGCTGGTGGGGAGGAGGTGGTCGGATTATAATAGCCCAGCAGAGAAAGGTTAGGGCAAGCGAGCAGAGGGATTCCTGAATTTAGGTCGATAGTGGGGGAGGAGGCTCACTCGCTGCTGCCTATCTCGGCTGTTTTTTTAAGCGCAGGACGAGGCTTGCAGAATCAACTTGGCTGGATTTTTTTTTGTGCCAAAAAACCCCCTTTAGGCCTTTCCTACTTTGTAAGAGGCCTTGTGAGACCGGGACTCTAGAAGGCTGGGTAAAAGGAACTCGAAAGATTTGCTTTGCTTTGCCTTCTTCATTTTGAAGCAATTTGGGGAATTGTAGCATTCGGGAGCTTCTCAATCAGGCTTTGCCAAGCTGATCTAATCTGTGCATGACTAGCGTTGGATGGAAATAGTAATAACAGCTGTAGGAGTAGGAGTACAAATAAAAATATTATTGGGCCGCAACCAAGCAAATCTCATTAGTGTCTGATGAGCATTGGATACAACGAGTCATAAGCGCAGTGGTAGTAGGAATAAAAATATTGTTGTCATTCCAAGCAAACTCCCTAACCAAAGGGGGAGGGGGGCACCTCAGTTGCTGCTGTTTTGGGTAGCACAGCCCCTTATTCTCTCCATTGCTCTGCTGGCATGCAGTCATGTTGGTCAGGACAGTTTGCAAACTATCTCATCCATCAAAGCCTTTCTACGCCTCTCCCACCCTCTGGAGCCAACATGCTTCTTCAAACCATGTGCAACCCGTTCACTTTTGTCCCCTTCTCTCCCCCTTTCTGGCTTGTGTGTTTCTGGCATGGTGGTGGCAGCGGCATAGCCCTCATCTAAGGTGGAAACCAGGTTACCGTCATCTTCTCCCCCCCCCCTCCGAGTCCCATCTTCTCCTCTAGAGCTCTGCTCTGCTCTTGAATTCATCATTCTGGGGCTGGTTGGTAGTTAGCCAGCAGGGTAGGGTGGGGTGGGGGATTTCACCAAGCAGCCTGGAGCTGGCATCATTCAGCGTCCTCAAGGGCGGTCTTGGCAGACTGTCTGCTGCCCCCACTCTGGATTTCATCAAAGGGCTCTTCTCTGCACTGATCCACCTCTTCCTCCTCCTCCTCCTCCTCCTCCTCCTCCTCCTCCTCCTCCTCCTCCTTGCAGCAAACATCTATCCTCGGGAGCGTCTTTGGGGATTCCTGTTACGACCAGCAGTTGACGGCCAGGCAGGCAAACGCTTTATCTCATCAGGTGAGAGTGCTTTCTGTGACTCCCAATCCCCCCTTGACTGGAGGTTCAAATGGGATTGGTGGTGTAAGGGGGAGGGCTTATAGGGAACAGCCCCCCGCCCCTCATCAGGTCGAGTTCCTCTCAGAGCAGCAAGTCCAGTAGCGGATCAGATTACAGGAATCAGGAAGTAGAGAAGGGAGGGAAGAGGCTCGGACAGCATGAGAGAGCCTCAACACTGAGTAGAGAAGGAAGCAGCTAGGGAGGAAATGACGGGAGAGCAGTCAGAAGGACGACCCTTCCCCCCCCCCCCCCGATGCCTGAATTGAGGCGCACGGCACCCCGTAGGGCGAAAAGGAGGCGCTTTGGGGTTCCCAAGCTGTTATGTCAGGTGCGAAACAGAAAGAAGCCATTCTGACTCGGACTAAGCAGACATGTTTTCCAAACTCTTTGCACTGTAAATAGGATGCACAATAAAAAACACCTTAAAGACAAGCAGGTGTGGTGCGTCATTACTCAAGAGTAGCCGCAAGAACCCCTGGCAGGTGGTTTTGACTCTTTACCACCTAGAGAAGTTTGGTTCATCAGGCGGCTAGATAAAATATTTGTTAAATTTGTATGCTGCCCTTCATCCGTAGATCAGGGGGCGGTTTGCAGCGTTAAAATGCTAAATCACAATTTTAGCCATGGTTGCAAAGTGGAATGTAGAATCATAGTATTGTAGACTCGGAGGAAGGGCCCCCAAGGGTCATCTAGCCCAGCCCATGGTTCAGAGCAGTATGCCCTTGGGATGATGATGATGTATTACTTGTACCCCACCCATCTGACTGGTGGGTTATGAACCCAGTCGGCTTTTCAGCCCAGCCCAGCAAGGCTCTTTTATTAAGTTCTTACCTCCAGGATTCCTTCCTCCAGCTTGAGCAGTTCAACATGATCGAGAATGCCATCAGCTCCAACAGCCTCTACAGCCCCTGCTCCACCCTCAATTACTCCCAGGCGGCTATGATGGGCCTCACCGGAAGCCACGGGAGCCTCCAGGACGCCCAGCAGCTCAGCTACGCCAGCCACGGCAACATCCCAAACATCATCCTCACAGGTGGGTCCGGATCTGTGGTTTGGCGCCTGGGGGTGGGACTGGCTGCGCATTGCCACCCTTTGGACCTTTCCAGCTGCTGAATTTCTGAGCAGCAGCGGCTAGTAGGGCAGAAGGCACAGAGCCCAACAGCAGGTGGCACTGCGGCCAGCGAGAGACGGAGCCCACAAATTATAGTTTTCTCCTCTTCCCTGCTGACCTCCTCCTACAAGGGGCAATCAATCAACCAGTCTTTATGACAGTCAAAGACCGACCAGCAAAAAGAACAATAAAATATAACTGTTTCAGCACCAAGGGGCAGAAGAAGTAGGCAGAGCTGAGAATTTCACATGTGCTTATCTGCATTAAAAGCAACACTCCGTCAGCTAAAGTATGTGAGCCAGAGTTTAAAATCGGTATTCATTCGCTGACCATCACTGTCACCATGGCCTGTCCTAGCCTTGTTGCCATAAAACAGAATTTCGTGACGGGCCTGGTGACCTTCAAGTCTTGGATTCTACAAGGGGCAACTGAGAATCAGGAGGAGGAGGCCGGCAGTCAGGGCCACCCCCCAGACTGGCTGCAGGTCAGAAGGCAGGCAGATGGAGGCTGGTGGGGCAGTGCCCATTATGCCCTCGCAGAGCAGACTCCATTGTTTCTGGGCCTATTTGGACAGCTGGCTGCTGCCAGACAGTGTAGACCAGGGGTCAGCAAACTTCTTCAGTGCCAGAGCCATCCACTGTCCCTCAGACCTTGTGGGGGGGCCGGACTATATTTTTTGGGGGGAAATAAACAAATTCCTATGCCCCGCAAATAACCCAGAGATGCATTTTAAATAAAAGCACACATTCTGCTCATGTAAAAACACGCTGATTCCTGGACACGGGCCGGATTTAGAAGGCGATTGGGCCGGATCTGGCCCCCAGGCCTTAGTTTACCTACCCAAGGTGTAGACAGTACTGAGCTACATAGATCCAAGGGTCTGACTCGGCACAAGGCAAATTCCTACGTTTTCCCTGTTCGGAAAACCATGAGGACTAGAACATAGTTTTTCCAAAACAAAATAAATAAAAATTCCTTCCAGTAGCACGTTAGAGACCAACTAAGTTTGTCATGGTATAGTTGGTTTACGGTATAAGGTGGTGTCTATACACCCATTCTGTATTTTTATAGTAGTGTCCAAAAAAAGTATTTCTTGCATAGATTGGTTCATTGTTAGGTTGATGGTGGGGTGAAAGTCATTGAATGTCTGGTGTCCAGATAATAAAAACATTGTCAATGTATCGCAGGTACAAGAGAGGTTTGAGTGGGTAGGAGTTTAGGAAACGTTGTTCTAAATCTGCCATGAAGATGTT
Source organism: Zootoca vivipara (assembly GCF_963506605.1). Taxonomy (NCBI): domain Eukaryota; kingdom Metazoa; phylum Chordata; class Lepidosauria; order Squamata; family Lacertidae; genus Zootoca; species Zootoca vivipara. The sequence continues at coordinate 10,433,971 of NC_083281.1, read as the reverse complement.
GGCATACCATGGGGCCATGCGGGTGCCCATTGCTGTGCCACTGATCTGGAGGAACAGGTCATCACCAAATTTGAAGTGGTTGTGAGTAAGGACAAAATGGCAGTTTGGTAGCAAAGTCCCCTGTGATTTTATCTGAAATGGTTTCCTTATGGCTTGTAAACCATCGTTGTGTGGGATGTTGGTATGCAGAGATTCCACATCCATAGTGGCTAGTATAGTATTGTTAGTACGATTATTCAAAGATTGTATTTTCCTCAGAAAATCTGTGGTGTCATATATGTAGCTGGGAGCACTGATGGCATATGGTTTCAGAACAAAATCCATATAGCCGGAAACACCCACTGTAATGGTGCCCAATACCTGAGATGATGGGGCGTCCTGGATTTCCTGGTTTGTATATTTTAGGTAGAAGATAGAAAGTTCCTGGTTGAGATTCCGCTGGTGTGTTTGTGAGGATCTGTTCTTGGATGTGTGGGGGTAGCTCCTTAACAAGCTCTAAGGTGCTACTGGAAGGATTTTTTTTAATTTTGTTTCGACTATGTCAGACCAACATGGCAACCTACCTGCAAATAGTTTTCCCAGAAAGAGCTGCAGATTTCCCCAGGTGCAATCCCCTGCAGCATCTTTGGGTTGGGCTGGGAATGTCCCGCACCCTGGGTATGACTGAACAGCTTCCTGTGTCGCTAACATCTGAAGTTAGCTCCTGGCTTGTCCCGAGGAGTGGGTCAGGTGGAAGAGGAATGGAGGCTGATCCTAACCAAATACCTACTTTCTTTCTTTCTCTCCCTCCCTCCCTCCACCCCACCACTCCCAGTGACCGGGGAGTCCCCTCCCAGCCTGTCGAAGGACCTGACCAGCTCTCTGGCCGGCGTGGGGGATGTCAGCTTCGACTCTGATTCCCAGTTCCCCCTGGATGAACTCAAAATCGACCCCCTGACCTTGGACGGGCTGCACATGCTCAACGACCCCGACATGGTCCTCACTGACCCTGCCACAGAAGACACTTTCCGGATGGACCGGCTGTAGGGGAGAGGGGAAGAGGGGGCGCGTCGCCGAGAGTGAGAGAGCGCATGCCAAATCGCAAATATAAGGTGTCCCAAGTCTCGGCGCCCGCAGAGGCAGGGACCGGCCCACCTCAGGTCCGTCGCACCTGAGAGCCGGGCTCGTTCCACCCTCACAGAGCAGCTGCCCACCCCCCCGTCTCCCGCCCTCCGTACAGCCCTCCAGAGGCCACTGGTTTGGGAGAGGACCTCTTTATCCACAAGCCCCCCTTGCGCCCTTTCCGTTCCTCTTGCCCTCTGCTTGCCACCAAAGTTCGGTCCTTGTTCTCCTTTGCACTAAATGGTTTCTTCGTGTTTGTCTTCGGGAAGGCGGGGAGTGGGGTGGCAGTAGAGGAGGATGCTCCCTCTCTTCCTCCCCCCCCCCACCCCGGTGGCTGGGCAAAGCACTCTGAAAAGGTAAATAGATAGTTCTTATCCCCCCCCTCGTCGAAACTACGGAGTCTCTGGTTTCTGTTACAGAAACAGCCACTGCATAAAGCTGGGAGCTTTGGGGGGGGGGGTGCTGGGGTTTGCACGACAGACACTGACGCCCCACCACCCCTGAGTTCAAAAGCTACGTTGTGGATATTGCTGCTTTTCTTCTGGTAAATGGGGTGGGTGGGATTTTAATGCAGGAGGTGGAGGGGAGAGTCTGGTGAGCCCTCCAGAATAATTTCCTGAGGCAGATGCTTGGTTTTGAAGGATGGGGAGGGGTGCAAATGGTTTGTGATCTCCTGCCCCCCCCTTTTTGCTAGCCTTGACTCTCATCCAAAACTCTATTGCTGCCTGTTCCCCTGTATGCTTCCTTGCTCAACAGTTGCAGAAACATCTCTTTTTGGGGGGCAACACTGTCCGGGGATTTAGTTGCACGAGCCGCCTAATTCCTCTTTCCGATTCAAAGTACTTTTTTGGCGGGTGGGGCGGGGCGGGGAACAGGTAGAGGAAGAGGAGGGGCAATTTTATTTATGTCGCATACTTCCGTTACCTAAAGGAAGGAGCTGCAGTTTCCTCTGGGTTGAACGCTTGCAGGATTATTGCTGTCCAGCGTGCAAGTCTCTCTCCCCTCCCCTTTTTGCATGGCAAAGGCCGTTCCCGCCCAGTATTAAAGGAAAATATCTCATGTGCATGATTTGTTATTTTTTTAGCAGGGAATAGTGAGGAAAATCAGGTCAGCATTGGAGGGGTGCCAAGCCATACTGAGTCCCCAAATGGTTGCTGAGGGTGGCAGAATCGGAGGGGTTCAGTGGGGAAGGGGGGAATCGTTTAAGGGGACCTCAAGATGTACACACATGTCTCCTGCTTGCAAAGTGGACAGAGATGCTCTCTCCTTTGACGTCTCGAGCGGAAGGCGCTCTTTGGCGTGGGGCAGTTTTTTGGACTGACTCCGATGTGTTTGTCACTTTCCAATGCAGAATCTCATGCCAAGTGCCCCTGGGGTGTTTGTGGGTCCCTGAAACACATGTCTGGAACTCAGAAATCCTCTTGCAGACATGTTTGTGAGTCTGAATGCTTCAGGCAGGGTCTCCCTGCTCCCCCCCCCCAAAAAAACTTTTATTTTACAGCATCCCATTCCCCAGGTCAGGTCCCTGGTTTTCGGTGCTGCTTGGGAGGAAGTGAACCTCCCATTTGCCGAAAATGCTAACCTGGTAGCCTCCTGTGGCTCCCTTGGCCTGGCTGGGCGATTTCTTAAGTCCTCTGGGTCTTCTTGGCTGGCGCAGCAGAGCTCACCCTCCCCACCGCCCCCTTTTTTGCTCTGAGTTGGCCGGGCAGCGTTCAGCTTGAGTCCCTGCCTTGTTGTCCGTCAGGTTCTGGGTTTGAGTCCTGCCATATCCCTCCCTGAATGCCCCCCCCTGCTCTCCCCAGCGAGTTACAGCTGGACCTCTGGGACCCTGCATGTGCCGCTAGGAAGTCCTGTTCCAAGTACATGTCTGCTTACACTCCGCCTGTGCCATCCTTTGTTTTATGACTTTTGCACTAAAACTGTGCTGTCTCCTAGGCGTTCTGTGTGGGCGCTTTGATGCAGTGCTTCTCCCCCAGCCCTTTCGACTCCCAAGAAGTGGCCTCTCCCATTGTTATATAACCCATATCAGTATTTTAGCCTCTAGTACTCGCCATGGTCTGCCCATTTCAAGCCTGCTCTGGGTCCCTCTCCTGCACGAGGAGGTATCCCGTCTGCTTAAAAAAACCAGGAGGTGGTAACTCTCCTGCTCCGGAAGGGTGAAAGCAGGGATCTCGTCCTTTGGCCTCCAGCAATCCTGTCAGAATTTATGGTTCCGACTCTCTGGGGTGCCCTTCCCTCAGATCTCAATGTGTGCAGAATCCTCTTCAGTCTTTGGCCTGTCGTTTGGGGGTGCGGAATCGGAAGACGCGTTGCCGGGTCTGGTAAACACACGCAGCTCTCGAACCGGACAGTTTTATAGGGAGATGTAGAAATCTCTCCTCCTCTCCTTTTCTAAATTACACATGTACATAGGAGAGCCTGCGTGCGGATAAACTGTAAGTAGTTTTACAAAAATGGCCTTAATATATACAGTATCTATATATCTATATATCTGTATACACACGTGAAACACACACACACACACAAAACCTTTCTGGATTTGTTTGAGGGTCACTGAGGATTAGGGACCACGTGCTTTGGAGGGGCACTGTTTAAATTTCTGTTTTGTGTTTCATTTGTTGCTGTTGCTGGAAACGATTTTTAAAGATGGCAGGATCGTAGCGTAAGATATTTTGATGTGCTCGATATCTCTCTTCCCAGCAGGGGGCAGCGTCATTCTTAATTTATCATGTTGAGTATCCAAGCGATGACTTTAGCACAACGGCAAATTACTTCCTCCGTTAATGCACCTTATATTCTGTGTGTTTCTGTTTTTTCATCATGTGGGGGGGGGTTCTATCTTCACCCCCACCCTCAATTCTGTGTTTAAGGCCAGGCCCCTGGAGGTTTTGAGATACATGCTCTGGCTGCATCAGAAGCTGATGCAGAGCTTGCTTAAAATTGCTTATTTTGAAGAGGGCGGAGCTGAAAGCTCCCCAAATCCTTTCTTTTGTGATTCTGCCCACCATGATTCTGTTTCAGGGGAGAATGCTTTGTTGCCATCGTTGAGCAGAGAGGAAGTCCTGCCTCGTTCAAAAGCGGGAGTGTTGTTTGTTGCTCAGTTAGGGTCAGGTTTAAAAGAGCAACTCTCTTTCGGTTAGGTGCCTGGTTTGTGTCTGGATCTGGCACCGGGATGGGAACAGTGGTGCATTTGTCTTAAGCTGTTCCTTCTGTGCTCTCCTTTCCTCCCACTCCCCACCCCACCCCTTTACCCTCCCAACAACCCTGTGATGTAGGTTAGGCCAAGAGATAGCAGCTGCCCAGGGCGTGCCTGTGCTGAGTGGTCATTTTATCCTGGGTCTCTGTGGGCCTTAATCTGACACCAGCCTGGTCCAGTACTGCTGTGTGTGTGTGTGTGTGTGTGTGTGTGTGTGTGTGTGTGTGTGTGTGTGTGTGTCAGTGTGCCAGCTAATAATACTGTGTAAATGAGACCAGCTTCACCCCTGCAGTGCGGTCTGAGCCCTTGAACTTATATAAGCAGTGCCCTTTCTCCTTATAATTTGGCAAGAAAAAGTTCCCAGTGAGGAATCGAACACAGAAGTTGATGTCCCTCCAGTTTCCATCAGGCTCCACTTGCTCCACAGCACCTCCACTGGAGCAGGCCAGGAGGGGTACTGCGCCTTCTCATCCCAGTGGGAGTCCCAGGAACCAGGAGGGTCCCCTTTCATTGCCGATTCTGGTTTGCCGCCTCAGGCGCTTGGGTGCACCCATTGGGACCCACAGAGGCCACTGGCTGCCAGGCAGCACAGGCTTCCATAGCTCAGTTGGTAAGAGCATGAGACTCTGAATCTCAGGGTTGTGGGTTTGAGCCCCATGTTGGGCGAAAGGTTCCTGCATTGCAGGGGATGGGCTAGATGAACCCTTGGGGTCCCTTCCACCTCTACAAGTCTGTGATTCCTAGCAGGAGCTTTGCTGCCAGCCAAAAATATTAGCAAGGCATGTTAGAGCCCTAGAGCTCATGGGGGGGGGGGAATTAGCCCAATTCTGCCGAGTTCGAGTATCTTTGTAATCAACAAGGCTTTCTTCTGGAAAATCCCCACGTCACATTCCTTAAAGCAGGATCTTTTCCTTTTAAAATCCCCAGCCAATAGCCCCCATTGTTGGTCTTTGAAAATGGAAGTTGGTCCCCTAGAAGCCCCTCTTGGCATCAAGTAGCGAATGAATTAAATGACAATGATGACTGTCATCCTCATTGTCGGGGCCCCGCTCCATTTCCATCCTTGCAAGCTGCGTGGAGAAGCGTTCCTAAGCATATGCAGAGTTCCGCTGCTGCCCCCTCCTCCTCTCCCCCTGTAATCCCCACGGCCCAATGGACCTGGTCCCTTCTCTGGTTCTGGTCTTCTAAGGGATGTGTGTCTCTCCACCTGCTCTTTGGGTGGGCTCTGGCGGCCAGCGGGTGTCGAGAGGCCAGGATGGGTATCAGAAGCGATTGTGAGGATGGCAAGCTGTCCGGAGAGAGGCTGGGTGCTGGTGTTTTATATCCACACATGCTTTTGGTCAGCTTCGAAAAATGTCTTGCAAAAGCAGGAGAAGTATCCTGAAGCCAGAGTGAATGAGCATATATATATAGATACAGTATATTTGTGTGTGTGCATGTGAAAGCAAACGTTGATGGAAGTGTAAAATTGGCGCAGGGAGGAGGGGTACAGATCCAACTGGATCAGGCCAAAGGGGTCCCGGCCCAGCCCCCTCTTCCCACAGCGGTCATCCAGACCCCCAGCAAGCAGGGGGATGTCCTTGGATACAGGACGCTGGGCTCAGTGGTGGTCAGACCCAGCAGTGCACAAATTGGGGGCGGCCTCTGCCCATTGCATGGCCAGAGAAAACTGAATCTTGTTATTGCCTTGGCTTTTCTGCATGTTTGCCGGAGTCTTGGTGGGCTCCTTGGAAATCTATCTCTGACAGGCAGCAGCAAGAGACTGAGCTGTCCCCTTTTTAAAAAAGAAAGAAAGAAAAGAAAATATACTTCTCTCTCCCCCCCCCCAAACTTTTCTGTGGTGGTCCCAATACCATCCTCCTTTTCCTGCCTCAATCCTTTCAAGGCAGCCATCTGCCCCTCCCTTCTTAGGTAGGATTCCTCTCCGGAAGAGGACTACCTACATACGACACCCATGGCTTTTGGAAAGAAAGAAAGAAGGCACTTTGATTTATTTATTTTTATTAAAAAAATTCCCTTGTCACTGTGAAAACATCTGTGAAAGAGCAGTTGAATATCTGAGTATGCATTCTTCTTTTTAGGGGGGAAAAGGGGAAACCCAAATAAAAAGTTAAGTGTTTTTCTGTTGTAACTTTTTTTTTTTATGAACCGGTTTAACCTTCCTTTTATTTTCAAAAGAAAACTTTTAAGAGTTTGTGTGGAATTCCCATATTGCAATATGTGAATTGGGGGGGGGGCATGGAGGGTTTTAATAACCAACACTACGTTTATGGAACTTCGGTCGATACCTTTGTGCTTTTTGTTGTATTTATTATTGTTTTTTATTATTTTTTTTAAAAAGGAGAAAAAAACTTCCTTTCTGGGAGGGGGAGGAGGGCATGGTGCGTGTGTGTGTATATATATATATATACATTTATATATATATATTAAAAAGTATATATAAATAAATGTGAGCTTGGCCAGTTTCTACTGTGTTTATAAAGGAAAGGCGTGGCTTTTGGGGGGAGGGAAACGCAGGCTGTCGGTAGGGAGATGCTTTGAGGTGGCAGCAGCAGCTTTCTGCCTTGGGGGTGTTGGTTTTCGGTTTTCACTCCCCTTTTACATCAAAATGATAAGAACTGAAAGCAAAAAATGTATAATAGCTGTTGGTATCTAGCATGTGTATTGAAGCAAAGGCTGTCTTGGCTCAATGTCCCCGTTCCCCACCTGCAAGTTGGACGATCTCACGCCCGTGGGTTGAGCATTCATTGCCTTTTTTTGCTTTTTGCCTGGTTCCCTTCTCTCCTCTCCTATTTCCCCCCCCCCCACTCTCCACCCCAAAGCCTTCTCGGTATATTGATAACAATGATAAAATTCCCAGCGTTATTGTTCTCTTCCCCCAACCCAGCCCCAATTTTCAGGCGCGTCAAAAACGGTGGAAAGCCCACTTTTGGGACAGGGTTGGGTGGGAGATGGGCCCTGAGATGCCTTCCTTTCCCCCCCAGACACAACTTATATATGTTTGGGAGGCAGGGGGAAACCCAGTCAGATGAGCGGGGTTCAAATAATAAAATTATTATCGCTATTGTTGTCAATTGCCGCCACATCCAAACGGTGTTCTGTTACTGTATGGCACGGCTGACCCGAGCCAGATGTGTCTTCTCCTGGCCCAGCCTTTGCCAACCTGGCGTGCCCCCCCCCCCAATGCTGCCACCATTTTGGACAGGGTGGGCAGGCAGGTTTTTGGAGGCTGGGGCTGGGTGTGCAGTAGAAGCTTCTCTGAAAAAAAGCACCAGCAGAGTTTTAAAACTTAACTGGGTAGATCAGCAGAGGCTTAATGCTCTCCCTGCCCCCCCCCCCAGTCCTCCCAAAAATGAATGAGCCAGGTAGGTCAAAACTACTTCTTCCCATAACCCCTCCACCCCTTTGCAAGTATGTGTGATTGGGTGTGTGTGTGCGAAGTTTGACACCTTCCCCACTTTAAAAGTCCCACCAACAGCAAGTAGGATTTAAATTGATTACAGCGCAAATAAACACGACTTGCTGAAATAAAAGGAGGGAGGGTTGTTTTTAGGGTTTATTTCTTTTTGTCAAATTGGGCAGGAGGATGAAGTGTTTTGTGGGGAGTCATAGTGCTGTTTTGGATGCACCCCTCCCCTAGGTCTGGGGAATACCTTTAAGTTCTAGATTACAGTTCTGTTAGTTTCAAAGCCTTCGTTTGCAGCTGACCACAGAGAATAGCTGTATCGTTTTTTGTTTCAAAGAGAAATGGCGGTATCAGGAATCCCTACTAAAAACCATAATCCTTGGAGTGGGAAGATCCACACGCGGCACCTGTGTTTCACTTTGGGAAACCCTAACCGACCAGCGCATAGAAATCAACCCTTTGCAGAAGCCACTCACTTGCATTCCTTTTAAACTCTTGGTGGCAGGAGAGGAAACGGCTCGATCCCTCCTCAAGATCCTTGATTTGGAGAACACTTAGCTAAGGCACAGCTTGCAAATGCAGCCGCTTGCCGTGTGCCGCATCTCTGCGCATCTCCTCGGCTGCCCTGCCATACGCAACAGAAACACCAGGATTAATTCTGCAAGCTTTTGCAGATTGCGCCCGCTGTCGCCCATACTCTGAGTAGTCCAATTGAAACAGACGGGTGTGGCCAAACGGGTCTGGGGGACCTACTCTGAGCAGAACTTAATTGGGCTGCAACCCTAATATTACTTTCTTTTGGGGGGGTGGGGATTAGACCATGCCTAAACGTTATTTTCCCCTTCGATCCTAAATAGTTCCTAACTATATGGGCATGAGCAGTTTCACATTAAACGTAATTATCCATATTACAATAACCATATTGCTAGAGACATCCAGAACATTAATGCAACTTAGCAAGTAAACAAAATGTGCTTAGTTCTAGCTGTTAGTCGGGTGGTAGCTTTTCAAATCATGGCTTTCTTTTGTGGACAGGGAGGAAATTAAATTTCTCTCTCCCCCCCCCATTTCTTTTGGGGCACCTGAAAGTGTAAAAGAACACCAGGGGAAATGTGGGTCTTATCTGGATAAGGTAGATACAGACAGGCAGCTAAAAAACAGTAACACAAAAATCATATTTTGGGGTGGGGGGAGCCGGATTAAAAGGGTGGGAAGGGAACAGTCTTTTGTTTTCTGTATTTTTGGACTGTGTAACATCCTGTTCTTTATAGGTTTTTTTTAAAAAACAAAAACATGAGGACTAGTGGAATGACTTTACTGATATATGCAAATCCTACCATTGAGTTGCAGGTTTTCTTGGGGGGTGGGGAGGGGGGTACTTGGGGGCAGCAGCAGCACAGGAACTCTGGAGCATAGAAGCTTAATTTATTGTGGCTTTTTTCTTGGCAAAAAAAGGAACCCTGAAGGTGGCTTTGTAAGCGTGTGTGTGTTTTTTTCTTCTTTTTGCAAACTTAAGAACATGACAATGATGTGAAAAAGCGGCAAAACTCTGTGTACATTCTTTTTGATCTCTCTCTTTTTGGTTCGTTCGTTTCCTTTTTTTCCTTTCTTTCTCTGTGAAGGCTTTTTTTTGTCTTTGTAACTTTGCATTATTTGTAAATGAAATGTAATAAAGTTCAGCTGTTTTTCTCTCTGGCTGCTCAGCTCTGCTTTTCTGAATAATTGTTGTTAATTGCAAAGCTTCTTTGCAATGGGTTAAAAAGGGTGTTTTTGTTGCAAAAAGCCTTCCTCTTCCCTAGTCAAATGGCAGTTTTGCTTTTTTGGATCTGGCTTTCAGAGAGCCTGCCCTGCGGGCAGCGTCAGAAAACAAAACACAACCTTCTTGTCCTTAAGACAAAGTAATTTAATTCTCCAAATTCTCTATACATACATATTTTTTTTAAAAAAGTGCTTTCTTTGCGTTTCTTCTTATTGCTTCCGAGAAGGTGCGCATTTCATTACCTGTCTTTAATGCGCCAAGGATTCAGGGCCGAGGAATGAGCGTGCAACTGGGTTTGGGAGGAAGCCCTGTGCCACGTTTACCCAGGGTCACCTGCTCACACTGGCAGCCGCTCACCAGGCTTCTCATCGCTTGAACCTCAAGGCGCTGAGGATTGAGCCAAAGCAGGGGCATCTCTCTTGCAGGATGCCAGAGCAGGCCAAGTTGGATTAGCTCGGTACACATTTCCCTCCCTGTCCAATTTAAAGCTGGTTCAGTCATATATTTCCTCAAAATTGGTTACTTGCAAGAATATGACCATTTCTCAAGAGGGACGTCTCACCACCCCACCCTGTTTTTGCATGAATCTCTGATCTGTGCCTGGACAGTGATTCATGCAGGGATGCAACGGTCTGCCCCACTTTCTTGACATTGGACCCGAACCCCTTACCTAGGGGTGGAGCAGAAGGAAGCAGCCTCCCTCTGCTGGTGAGTGCTTTGGAGTTCTTGGAGAGCTTCTCCTGGCCACCTCTCCCCTCCATGTTCTCAAGCGCCTCTGCTGGAACTACTGGATTAGCTGCTGCTCTTCTGCACGGTGCAGAACATTCAGCATGTTCATGGCTAGTGAGTGATTCCAAGGGGGCTTCCGGTTACTAGGGAAAAGGGGGCACAGCGATGCCAGAGGGTGGCTGGGCGGCTGCTGCAAGGTGTTGCGGGACTGTCCATAATTCGATATATCGTAAAAAGAGCAGGAAGCAGAGGGGTGAGTATGTGAGTCTTGGGCCAACCCTAAAAGGCGCTTAGTAGTCTTGCTGGTTCCGGTAAGATTCGTAGTCCTCTGGAATCGTGTCTGTGAATGAGAGAACAGGAGGCAAAATGGTAGAGTTGGAAGGGTCCCGAGGGTCATCCAGTCCAACCCCCTGCAACGCAGGGAGTTACAGAGTCCCACCCAGTAAAAGACTTGATGATTCAACTGTGGAAGTAAAGTGCTTTGTTGCACCCCTCCCTGGCCAACATTCTGTTCCTACAGTGGCTAAATCCAGATAGACTGCCTCTGGACCTGGCGGTTCCACAAGAACATAAGGAACATGGCTGCTGGATCAGGCCAATGGCCCATCTAGTCCAGCATCCTGTTCTCATAGATGCCAACCAGATGCCCCCATGGGGAGCCCCCAAGCAGGACCTGAGCGCAAGAGGCCTCTCCCCTCCTGGGGTTTCCAGCAATTTGTATTCAGGATTATTTACTGGATCTGACTGTGGAGGCAGAGCCGAACCAATAGGTGAGTCCCAAAGGAAATATGACCCCAAGACCCACAACTTGCCGGAGTCTGTAAAAGCAACTGGAACTCGCTTTTTGCTTGTGTGTGAAACACTGTCACTAAATCTTTTTTAGCTCCACCCCTTGGCATTAAAACTGGCATGGCTTTGAAGGCTGCAGGGGGTGGGTGGGTGGGAGGGAGTGGGGCCTGCTCACCGTTGCAGCGATACCGCAGGTTGGACCAGATGATGTTCTCCTGGGAAAAACAGAAGACCCCCAAGCGCCCGCCTCTCATCGTGGTGTCAAGGACGACGCCTGTGTCTGCCACCAGCTCAGGGCCTTCGTAGAAGCGAGCCCTAGAGAGGCAAGTAAAACCATCGAGGATTCTAATGCCAGCACATTCGTGACAAAAATGTGAAGGGTCTCCAAGGCAAGCCTCTGCTCGAAAGAGGCTCCTGCCGCCGAGATGATTTTTTTTTGAAATATTGACACAAAATCTCTTTGGAAATAACCCCAAATAAAGGCCCCTTGTACCGTAGGAACTTGCCTTACCTGGTTTTATTTTTAAATACGCATTTCACAAAACAAGACAAATACGTTAATTGGAAACTGAAAAGGGGGCGTATAACATCTTGCTATGTTTGAAATAAATTTTGCAGGGTGTCTTGCGTTCAGCGACAACAGAAAACAAGAACTAAAATACCTTTTAGAACTAAAATATCTGCCCGATGAAGTTAAACAACAGATCAACAGAGCCAGACTGATACCCAGAGAGAACTTGCTGCAAGACAGACCCAAAAAAGAAAATAACAGAACACCACTAGTAATCACATACAGCTCCCAAGTTAAAACAGTACAGCGCATCATCAGAGATTACAACCTCTCCTAGACAATGACAGTTCTCTTTCTCAAGCTCTGGGAGGAAGACCTTTCATTGCCTACTGACAGCCACCCAATCTTAAACAACTCCTCACCCACAATAATACCACCACCAGACTTAACATAAATACTGGTACCAGAGCCTGCAATAAACCCAGATGCCAACTTTGCTGCCACATACACCCAGACAACACCATTACTGGCGCCAACAACATCAAATCTCAGGACTATTTAATTGCTCATCTTCTAACATTGTGTATGCCATCAAATGCCAACAGTGCCCTTTAGCTCTCTATATTGGACAAACAGGCCAAACCCTACGCCAAAGGATAAATGGACGTAAATCTGACATCAGGAATCACAAGACAGAGAAACCAGTAGGAGAACGCTTCAATCTCCCAGGACATTCTATTCAAGATCTCAAAGTAGCTATCTTTTTACAAAAGAATTTCAGAAATAGACTGGAAAGAGAAGTTGCTGAACTGCAACTTATTACCAAACTTAAAACCATGGAGAGACCTGGTCTGAATAGAGACATTGGATTCTTATCTCATTATACATGATACAGTAAAGCTACCTTTAGCCATCTCACCCCTTGCTTTTTCCTGTAAGACCGATTGCAGTTATTAACAGTCGTCAACAGGTTTACCACACCTATCAGCCAATCACCCATTCCCACCATCCTTCTGAGTAATACCCCTCCCCACCCTCTCACTATACATAAGGGTCTGGTGACTTCTGTTTCAGTATACTATATCTGAAGAAGTGTGCATGCACATGAAAGCTCATACCAATGAAAAACTTAAGTTGGTCTCTAAGGTGCTACTGGAAGGAATTTTTTAAAATTTTCGTTAGAAAACAAGAAGATACAGTATTAGAGAGAGAGAGAGAGAGATCACATTGAAAATCATGCACCAACATTGTGGGATGGAACACTGGGGCAGACAAGTCACAACAGTTCCTAGAGTGTCCACTAACAGGAACTCACCTGGAGGGACACCTGACTACAGGTCAGTTCCTGTTCCCTCCAGATATGCAGATGAGATGGATTAGCTGACTTAAGCCCCAAACCAGCAGCCATTCTCTCTCTTAGCTACTTCCTCCTTCGATGGGAACACATCTCCAGAGAATCTTCAGTTAGGATGGTTCTCCCTCTTGGCCTGCTGCCAAGAGTGAGACCAAATGGAGCCTTACCTTACTAAGTAGTCTCCACATGTATGTATTTGTAACTTTTCTAAGCAAGCCTGCCTTTCTGAGATTATGCTGTTAACTCAGGATGAAACTGTAAGTAAACTATCTTATTTTATAAACACTGTGTTGTGTATTTCTTTTAAGAGGGACAAAGGGGACTCTGCCAGGAAGTGTAATATTGAAGTATAATATATAATATTGTTATAGAGGTTCTAGCGAACCTAACGCACATGCTTTGCTGCGCAAAAAAGGGGAATGTCACTCTGCTGATATTGGAAGCTTGCTAACACAAGCTTGGATAGGATCTATCTAATAATATATCCTAATCCACATCCCTAACATTCCCACAAACATGAGGTGGAGGGAACTAGCCCCAAACAATAAAAACAGACAGGCATCAAGCGCCGTCAAAACCTGCATAGAAGCAGGAAGTCGGGAGGCTGTTGGGCTTTGCTGAGGAGGGAATCCCAGAGCTACAGGACCACCACTGAGCAAGGCCTTTCCCTCTGGCACCCATCCAGCCCCCGGAGCATCTGTGCATCTGGTCCCTGCCACTTACCGAATGTAGCCCACCTGGGGCCGGTGCTGCAGGAACCAGCGGTAGGAGGTCTTGTCCTTCCAGCCGACATTGCGAGGGTCTTTCCAGAGCAGCTTGACCTGGTTGGCTGTGTCTCCCGTGTGCCAGAGGGAGTTGCGGAGGTATTCTCCAGGGCCTGTCTTGGACTTCACTGCCTGGGATCGGAGGGAAGGGCAGGGAAGTTCAGAAAGCAGGAACCGCAAGTGCTAGAAATTACCCCAGAATTGGTTTTACTAAATATCTTTCAAGATAACAATGCTCAATCAGATCATAAAGAACTTATAATCCATCTGTTGTCAGCAACCAGAAACATCATAGCCAGGCACTGGAGGGACCTATTGGGAGTGGGCATGGACCAATGGTACCAAGTTGTATGGGAAACAGCCCTACTAGAAAAACTAACCAGTAAGCTGAAACTGACACGGGGACAAACAGAAGAAGACACTTTCACCCCAGTTTGGTTCCCCTTCATCACTTATACAGCCCAACAGGACAATGACAAAAACTTACCGTCAGCATACAAATCAATATGGCTAACCTAATCAAAACATCCTCCCTCCCCACTCACGCAAGAAACTAAGGATCATCACAGCCAACCATAAATGAACAACCACATTCTAAGACAAATCCTGACCTCTCTCACCAACAAAGAAACACGAACAAACAACAGAGAACCTGCACAAACGACGCTGACGCCGAACCCCTACACATATCAAGAAAAACAAAAACATCGGCAATCCACCACACCCAACTCCCCATCCCACTCACCTCTTTCCCCCCCTTCCTCATAATGTCTCAACAAGTAAAACTGATGTGTAAAAATGATGCATGAAAAAAAATATGAGACATTGCACTACCTTTGTAACCCAAGAAAATCTTTAATAAAAATAATTATTAAAATAGATAATAGAAAGCAGGAACCGGTTGGGGCTTCGCTCAGCCCCCCACCCAGATGTGGTTGGAGAACCAGAGCCTATCAGCGTTGGCAACCTGTCCCTTTTCTATTTATATAACCCGCCTTTCTTGCAAGCTGGGATTCAAGGCGGATTCTGGCATTTTAAAAATAATGGTTGTAAACATTTTTGGGGGTATGTGTGTGTGTGATCATTTTCATTGTTTGCCCTTTTCGTAAACCGCTTTTGAGGTTTTCTTTCCAACACTCAAGCCCATGAATCTTACGAAATCAAAAGAAACAAATGTGAAATACGAAACAATTCTAACAAACCAGTTAAAGATAATAATTCAAAATGCACCCGAACACATTTAGAACCTGCTTGTCATAGAACCATAGAACTGTATTTTGTGTTTTTTATCCTGCAATTTTTATGTTGTGAACTGCCCTGGGAACTATGGATGGAAGGCGGTATACAAATTTTAATAATAATAGAGTTAGAAGGGATCCTGAGGGTCCTCTAGTCCAACCCCCTGCAATGCAGGAATCTTGAATTGTGCCATTCATGACACACACAGAGAGGATATAATATAATAATAATAATAATAATAATAATAATAATAATAATAATAATAATAATAACTTATTTATACCCCGCCCATCTGGCCGGGTCTCCCCAGCCACTCTGGGCGGCTTCCAACAGAAAAATACAACACAATAATCTATTAAACATTAAAAGCCTCCCTGAACAGGGCTGCCTTCACATGTCTTCTAAAAGTCTGGTAGTTGTTTTCCTTTTTGACATCTGTTGGGAGGGCGTTCCACAGGGCAGGCGCCACCACCGAGAAGGCCCTCTGCCTGGTTCCCTGCAACTTGGCTTCTTGCAACGAGGGAACCGCCAGAAGGCCCTCGGTGCTGGACCTCAATGTCCGGGCAGAATGATGGAGGTGGAGACGCTCCTTCAGGTATACTGGACCGAGGCCATTTAGGGCTTTAAAGGTCAGCACCAACACTTTGAATTGTGCCTGGAAACGTACTGGGAGCCAATGTAGATCTTTCAAGACCGGTGTTATGTGGTCTCGGTGGCCACTCCCAGTCACCAGTCTAGCTGCCGCATTCTGGATTAGTTGTAATTTCTGAGTCACCTTCAAAGGTAGCCCCACGTAGAGCGCATTGCAGTAGTCCAAGCAGGAGATAACTAGAGCATGCACCACTCTGGCTAGACAGTCTGCAGCCAGGTAGGGTCTCAGCCTGCGTACCAGATCTTGAGGCAAGCCTTTTCCTAGAGAAAAAGACTACCAAGGGCAGAAGGACGTGGTTGAGGTGATGAAAGTCTGCCTAGGGGTGCTTCCGGATGACCTGATCTGTTTGCTAGGAGCATTCCATTCTGATATGAGCACTTAGCCACGGTCCCATCAGCCCCGGCGGCAGGCGGCTGCTCTGGCAGGGGATGATGGGAGTTGTAGTCTAGGACATCTGGAGGACAACATGTGCATGAAAGGCTGTCTTAGCCTCTTTCCTGGAGGCCGACCAGGGCCTTTTGCCTTGTGTCTGCAATGACTCTTAACTGCTTGAACAGCCTGTGGAGCCAAAATGCAGACAAGATTTGAGAGAAGGCAATTGAGATACACATCAGCCGTCGGGGAAAACATCCCCGTTTCCCTGCTCTCGTTGCCAGAGAGGAGAAACAGAGATGGGAGATTTCGTGTGGCCTGTTTCGTCTCCTGTTTTCCTGGTTTGACCTGCGGCATCTGCCCCCCCCCCGGGCTCCTCAGCCACCTACCTTGAGCTGGATCCCCGGTTCCGCCACAGCCCTGAAGGGGTTCGCCTGCCAGTAGGTCTGCTCCATCTGCTTCCACATCACCACGTAGAAGCTGGAGCTGTCCTGGTAGCCGAAGATGAAGCCGGCGTAGTCATCGTCCGTGGCTGTGTTCACGTGGAAGGTGCCCTCGAAGTCCACCCCGTTGAATGCGGTGTACCCTCAACCAATGGAGAGAGGGGTCACCGCCACAGAATCTGGGGACCCGATCTGGGGTGTGTGTGTGTGTGTGTGTGTGTGCAGCAGCTGGTGGCCTTGGCCTGCAACTCCCGCCAGCCAGCAGGAACCCCCAAATGGCCAGGGGTGGGGGTGGGGAGTTGCAGTCCAGCAGCACCTCTAGGGGCAGAGGTAGTCCCCCTTCCCTGCTGCAAGCATGGGAATCCTGTCTCAGGCCCTTGGCCCATCTAGCTCAGTACAGTCTGCACTGGCTGGCAGCAGCTCTCCATGGCTTTAGCAGGGGTTCTCTCCAGCTCTAGCTGGAGAAGCCCCCAGGGATTGAACCTGGGACGTTCTGCATGCAAAGCAAGTGTTCTACCCCTGAGCCATGGCCCATCCTCCCTGGGGCCAGGTCAGCCAACAACTCACAAGATGCCAGTGAAGTTAACACTTTATTCAAAGGAAACAGCTCAGCAGTGAGCACAGCAACTCTTCCCAGTAGGTCTTGCCCCAGTGCGGCAGTTGTGAGGACTGAAGTACCCCCCTTCCCACAACTCCCTAAGTCCTCCCTCCCTCCCTGGGTTCTTCCCTTGCAACCTGAGGCTCCTTGCCTGTCTCTGCTCTGCCCCTCTGCATGTTCTGGGAGACCAGGGGGGAGGGGAGCTGCTCACAGCAGGAGGGGGAGACCCCCTGGCTTCTTCAGCAGCCTGCCTCATCTCTGCCCCCTCTCCTGTCTCTGATTCAGGACTGCTCTCTGCCACAGACTCCCCCCGCTCACTAAACCCTGTTGCCTCTTCAGCTTCCGACACTCCCTCCTCCCAGCTTTTCCCCTCTGCCTACTCATTATCATCCCACCCACCCCTCCTGGGCTCTGAGCCTTCTTCCCTTGGGGGTCCCCCCCAGCTGGTGCCTCCCCCCACTCGTCCACATCCAACCAGTCCATGACAATCATTTTTATCAACAAGCCCATGACATTTATGTTCAGATGACACAGCTATTCACTGACATTTTTATTGGTGGTTGGTTTTTATTTTATTGGTGGTTGGTTTTTATGAATACTTTGTGAAAGAATATTAATAATGGTGGGGAAAGGATGTGGGGTTTATGTGTGAAAACACTTACCGACTGCCAAACCTGGGTCGCTGTTCATGGTCTGAACAATCTCCATTCCCTGCAAATGAGAGAGAGAGAGAGAGAGAGAGAGAAGTGGGTGCTTTTTCAGTCTGAGAGTGTCGTTCCAGAAGCACAGGTGGGTTTGGAAGCACTAGCTGGACTACTGCAAAGTGCTTGGTGTGGGGCCACCTTTGAAGACCACCTGGAAGCTACATCCAGTGTAGAACAGCTGTGGAGCTGTTCAGCCGTTCTTGGAAACTAAGTGTCTGAGGAACGACTCCCTCCCATCCATCTCCCTGGAGATTTGGACACTAGTTCCCAGGGCCAGACAGAGACAATTGGAGGGCCACATTCGCACCCCTCTTCTGGACAGGCCCCTCAACACCTGGGCGTAACTCTACAGGGACAAAGGAAGGAAGTGTATTCTGCGGAAAGCTTTTCCTTTCGCCGAATGAAAATGTTGGACTATATGGAACTTGCTGATCTGACCGGAAGACTACGCGACCGGGGAGAGGGGAAGACGGAAGAGGAATGGAAGAAATTTAGAGTGTATTGTAAAAAATATTGTAGAATTGATATATGAAGGGAAATATAAGCAATTGCGTACGTTGCAGGTTATGAAATAAGAGAAAGAAATTTAAAATATATATTAGAATTTTATAATGGAAGGTAAAGTGTAAGAAAAAACTGTAATAATTGTAATTAAATATAGAATATACGAGTAGAACCTGTGAACAATGATAAGCAATGAACAGTTAGAAAAGGAGCTCGGGGAAGTCCATGATTGATTTTGAAAATAAGTTGTTAAATTAGATTAATTTGTTGTTATGATGCTTAATGTTGTTTTTTCTTTTTTCTTTTTTCTTTTCTATTCTTTTTTCCTTTTTTCGGACGATAGGAAGGTGTGATTATGTGTGAATATGGTGTTATATACAGTTGTTATTAATTGTTCTTTTCTTTATATAATACAAAATCTTAATAAAAATATTTTTAAAGAAAGAAAGAAAGAAAGAAAGAAAGAAAGAAAGAAAGCTTTCTCTTTCGCCTCGGACCACGGCTGGAAATGGGGAACCTAAAAGCCCACAGCTTGCTCCTTTGCCAGCTGACCTGGTTGAGGACGACCCAGTTGGGATCGATCTGCGCGTCTCCCTCGGGATCCAGCACCACCGTCTGAAACGCCCGGAAGTCGGTCAGCGTCACCTGGGCATTCTCTGGGCAGACGTCTATGCGGTCAACCACCATGTCCTTATCGAAGTCGCCCTGGCAGGCATCTCCAATGCCGTCTCCTGCAGCGGGAGGAGGGGGAAAGAGGCTCAGTTTCCTAAGAGCAGCTCTACCCCCACGGGGTTCCGGTTGGGTCATGGAAGGACCCAGGCAGGGGGTGGTGGGGCGGGAAGGTCACAAATGCCATGCCCCCCCTTCCTGCAGGCAGATGCTGCTAGATGAAAAGATAGGATTCAGGGAGTTTCCTTTATTTTTTAACTTATTTTATATTTATTTACATTTCTAGGTCTCTTTTCTGACTACAGGCATTCAAGGCAGCTACTGAAGTTGGAAGACAAATACTGTATATTGGGGACTTCCGCCGAGGCATCATGGCGCGTGCCACGGCGCCACGGAGCTCCTAAGGGCAGCCAACGTGGTCGCGTTGCCTGAGCGACTCCTGAGCCGCGGGGATCGCCGCCGTTGCCGTGCGAGGGTCGGGGGGAGGCTCGGTAGACCAGCTGAGGAGTCCCCCCCCCAGCGAACCGGAATTTGGAGCCGGAATCTGGGGCGCCCGGCTGCTAATCAGCCGTTGATCAGGCGGGAACCCGGGACCCGCAGGCCTGGGATCTCCCGCCTCGCGGCACGCCGGGGCCTCGCAGAGTAAGCGGGGCGATCTTTTGCACTTACTACTACTACCATCGCCGCCGCGCTCAACTCGGAGGGGGAGAAGAGAGGAACCTTGTTCCAACCTCCGACCTGTCAATCATCCTCCCTACTGCTGCTGCGCCGCTGCACCAGGGTCGCCCGGCTATCCGGAGCCCCGGGACTGGAGGGACCCAGGAGGCAAGTGCGGGGGTGCCTAGGGAAGGAAAGAGGTCCTGGCCTCGCTGCCCCACTGCCGAGCCACCGCCATTTCTTCCGCCGCCGATATTGAAAGAGAGGTAGGCCCACCCTGAGCCCACTTTCCCGCCAAGTGAGCCAAAGGCCCAGAGGAAGGCCCAGTGGAAAGGCCTCGATTTTTCTATTTTCAAATATATATTTATTTTTATTGTTATAATTTTTTATTGTTATAATTTTTTATTGTTATAATTTTTTGAATTATTTTTATTATTATAAAAAAAATTTTTTTTTGAACATATATATATATATATGTATATATATATATATATAGGGTTCTTTTTTTAAAAAAAAAGAAATATAATTTTTTTTTAAAAAAAAATTTTTTTTTAAAGATATTTACGTATTACACACACACACACACTTCTCGTTTCCTTCTTTTAGAAAATATTCCTTTTCCTTAAAATTTTTCTTCTATAAAAATAGAAGTGATTTTTTTCCCTCTCTCTCTCCCCCTTTTTTTAGAAGAAGAGAGAGAGGGAGAATAATATTTTTTCCTTTTTTTATCTTTAACTGTATATATATGTATATATATTTTTTTAAAAAAAGAAGTATCATTACCCTTTATCCCTTTCGCTTTTTAACACCCAAACCCCCTCTTTTCATACACTTTAACCCTCTAAGAAAAATTCTTATTTTTACCCTCCATCCCACTTGTTACTTCTGCCCCTTTTCTCTCTCTCTTTTTCGACTCCTTCTTCCCTTTAATTTGAATCCCCCCCATCTACTCTGTTTATCACCCTATCTCCAATAGGGTAGCCTTTCCTCCCACCCATCACCTCCCCCTTTTAAAAAATAAAATAAAGTAAAGTAAAATAACTTAAAAAACAAAACAAAAAACCCCCACTTCTGTTATACCTTTATCTTCCTTCCTTCTTTCCAATACATAAACCTTTATCTTCCTTCCTTCTCTCCAATACATAAACCTTCTCCTTAAACCCCTTCCCAGAAGCTGGATTCCCCTTTATTCTTCTCTTCCTTATCTTCCCCTTCTACCTCACTTCTCACCCCACCCTCACTTTTGTTTTATACCCTTTTTGCTTGCTAGATTGCTTACTTGATCACCTCTAAATCGAACCCCCCCTTCATTTGCCTGTTTGTTTGTCTGTCTCTGCTTGTTTGTCTATCTGTCCACTGGTACACCCACCTCTCTGAGTACCAGACCACCGCTTTGACAACACTGTTGAGGCGAACACGACAACCTCAGAGGCGTCCTTATAACATCACCAAGGCATGACACAAATGATTGCCTAAACCGAACGCTCTGCAGAAGCCACCAGTCAACAACGCCTGATTAATCCAATAACCCAACACCCAGAAATCATCATCGCCATAACTCCTAACCGTAACACGTCCCACTCTGAGAGAATGCCAAACAAACCTCAAACCAAGAACGTCAAGGAAATGAAGGTGTCACCAACTAAAAAGATGGTAAAAAACAATGAGACCGTAACACCTCCTCAAAATGATGAAATATTACAACACCTAAGAGAAATGGAAGAGAGGATGACAAGTAAATTGGAAGCTGCAGTGGAAAATGCAACGACCCCTATACAGCTACTAATCAGTAATCTTACCTCCAGAGTGGAAGCTCTAGAAAAGAAGAATCAACTGCAAGAAGGAATAATAGAGCAATATCGGGATGAAACCACACGCATGAATGAGAAATTGTGCGAACTGGAAAGAGAAAATGAAGAATTGGGAATTAAACAAGCAGACATCGAAGACCGAAACAGACGCTGCAATATCCGCTTCCGCAACTTCCCAGAAAAAGCAGAGGAGAAAAGCCCAGCAGACCTAATTGTGAGCTGGTTGAAAGATACAATCCCAAATCTGACACTCGAGGTTTCCGATCTGGAAAGGGCACACAGAGCTCTAAAACCTTTGCCAAAACCTGGTGCCCACCCAAGAGACATCATAGTGTGCTTTTCACGCTACAGAAAAAAGGAGGAGATATGGAACAGCCTCAAGAACTCAACCAATCTCCATTACAAAGACAATTCCATATTGGTCCTACAGGATCTATCCCAGGACACCCTAAATCGGAGAAGAAACCTACGTCCATACACTCAGCTTCTTCAGCAAAAAGGGATTCGATATCGTTGGGGCTTTCCCTTCCGTCTCATCGTGACAACCGATACAACGCAATACATGGCTACCAACGAAAGGGAAGCCCAACAACTATTGAGGAACCTTGGACTCGACCCTCCATCGAACCAGCAACAGAAAGACCCACCAAGTGACAGCCGAGATCAAGAAAGTGGAATAACAGTAAATGAATGGATGGAAGTAAAGAGGGGAAAGAGACAACAGAAGCAATACATCAAGACTCGTCGATTCAACCATCTACCATCGCGCACAAAATCATTCTACCGAACATTCTCCACAGGACGCCAAACCACGATCAACCGAACCAAAACATCACTGATGAACAACCCTACAACAACAACAACAACCACAGCTGAATGAGGCAACTGGAAAGCATCTCAAACTGCAGGACTGGTGATCCCCCTACCCCCTCCCCCCTCCCCATAGGCCTTGAACATAACTATCATCATCAATATCCCCCCCCAACACCACACCTCCATAGAATCTACCCCATCCCAACCCCACCCCGACACCAGTCCAGATAACCTCAATCACATTCCCCATCAACCACAGCCCATATCTCCAGTATCCCTTTCATACCAAACAAGAGAAAAACAGCTCCCCCAACATCCATAACACAACTCACTATCAGGCTAAAACATGATACCTATTCAACAACATGGTGGCACCAGAGCGCGCCAACACATACACACACTCTAACACATCAGTGATGTTGCTATTAACATTGGCAACATTGCTCACGAACCTTATACCTGACACTAACATTACAAAACCACTCTACACCGTCTCGCTGATCACCCCCTGTCACAAACGACAAGGGGGAAGGCCTGTCCTTGAGTACAGCCCTTCACATCAGCCGAGATCAAGGACCAACCGGCTATTTGCCAAAAGGTCCAAAATACCCCAAACGTACATCTATATAACTACATATAGGAAACCCTCTATAATTTACCTCCCACTCTTTAACCCGATTCTAATTTTAATCCCATTGAACCCCCACCCGCCACATCATAAGTCAGCGCAACTCCAATGGTTCAATACACAACACGAAGTGAGGGACATAGGACAACCCAGACGGGTTGGCAAGGAACCATCCTACAGAATGAATAAACAAGATGGCTAGCTTAAAAGCAATCACACTAAATGTGAGGGGGCTGGGAAATCCCATCAAGAGAAAACGTATCACCTCATACATAAATACCATGAAACCACACATCACCTTCCTACAAGAAATACACAACCCACCCAAAGGGAACAAACTCCTGAATGACCCTCGTTTTAGTCAACAATGGGTAGCACAAGGCTCAGGAAAGGCTCGCGGAGTAGCTGTAATAATTAGTAGAGACTTAAATTTCAAATCCATAACAGTCCTAAAGGACAAAAAAGGTAGATTCATTTTCATTAAAGGAATACTAGATGGCAAAATTAAACTGACAATTGGCTCATTATATGGCCCTAACTCGAGACAACTTGAATTCTTTCAAAAAACACTAAACAAGTTCCTTTCTTTCTCTGAGGGGGAAGCAATTCTAGGAGGCGACCTTAACT
This sequence comes from Zootoca vivipara, assembly GCF_963506605.1. NCBI lineage: Eukaryota > Metazoa > Chordata > Lepidosauria > Squamata > Lacertidae > Zootoca > Zootoca vivipara. The sequence continues at coordinate 10,410,645 of NC_083281.1, read as the reverse complement.
TAAATATTAAGGGCATAACTCTGGAAAACACACATCCTGTAAACTTACAGGCAACCCTCCTCAACCCCCCCTCCCAAACAACTAAGGCTTCTTACAAGTTACTAAAAATGTTAAAAAACAGGGGTCTCTATGACATCTGGGGCGAACACAACCCAGGAGACACCACCCACACATTCCAGTCCGGACGTCATGGTACAACGTCCAGACTGGACAGCATCCTGCTCACACAGGGTCTGATCCCCTTGGTAGAATCAACAAACATAGGCAGCATCAAAATCACAGATCATGCCCCAGTAGAAGTCACTGTTAAAATAGGTGAAGAAACGCAAACCACTCCATCATGGTCTTTCAGTCCCATTCTAACCACAAACACCCAAATTAGAGCAAGTATCACAAAAACTCTCCAAAACTATTTTAAGGAGAATGATGTAGACAATATAAATACCCCCCTCTTATGGGACGCTATGAAAGCGGTGACCAGAGGAGTTTGCATAAAAGAGAAAGCACTCCTTAAAAAACAAACCTCTTCAAAAATTAACAAAATAGAACAAGAAATTATTGCCCTCTCATCACGTTACAAACAAACAGGTTCCAAAAAACTACTTAAACTTCTAGAACAAAAGAGAAGAGAATTAGACTCCTTAGAAATCAACAAAACAATGATCAATATTTTATATTCTAAACAGCGCTTCTATGAGTACGGAGGGAAAAACTCCAGACTATTAGCAAATAGATGCAGGAAAAAAGCACTTAAAACAAGAATACACTGCATCACCAAAAAAGATGGCAACGTAACATTTTCCCCGAAAGAAATAACTTCTGAATTTGCAGAATTCTACTCCAACCTGTACACCTCCCACAACCCATCTGAGGAAGGAATTAGAAAATTCCTGGCAGGACTGACCATGCCCACTTTAACCGATGAAGAACAGGAACGCATGGACAGCCCTATCACCCCCGAGGAAATAGACACAGTTCTTAAAAACTTGAAATCACACAAAGCACCGGGCCCAGATGGCTTCACAGCAGAATTCTATAAAAAATTTAAGGAACCCCTGCTGCCCTATATGTTACGCCTATTTAATGATATCATGAAAGGGGGGCTTATCCCCAAAACATGGAATCACTCCAAAATAGTCTCCATCCCAAAGCCATTGAAGGACAACCTCAAAGTAGAATCTTACCGCCCAATCTCATTAATAAATCAGGATTACAAGATATTTACATCAATCTTGGCCAATCGCTTAAAAATCTTCCTAGGTAATTTAATAGTCCCAGACCAAACCGGTTTCGTCCCTGGTCGCAACATTACAGACCCTATCAGGAAATTACTGAACTTAATTGAACACAGCAAAACAACCAAACTTCCACTGACAATTATGTCCCTAGATATCCTCAAAGCTTTTGATTGCTTAGAGTGGAAATACTTATTAGCGGTACTAACTAAAATGAAATTTGGCCCCAACTTCCTTCAAATTCTCAAACAAATATATTCTCAAGCCTCAGCAAATTGCAGAATTAATAATATGAACTCAAACACCATAGCAATCCAAAGAGGCACAAAACAAGGATGTCCGCTGTCTCCATTCTTATTTATCCTGGCTTTGGAGCCCCTAGCGATCCGAATCCGAGCAGCCACAGACATCAAAGGAGTGGAAATAAAAGGCAGAAATTATAAGTTAGGGCTCTTTGCAGATGACCTAATGGTCACAACATCAGACCCCTTAAATACAGCAACCTCCCTAATCAGAGAACTCAACGCATTTGCAATGGTGTCGGGCTTACAGGTAAACTTTGGTAAATCAGAAGCCATGTGCTTCAACACCCCTCCTCACATCCAAAAAGAACTTACCAATATCACCAAAATAAAACTCTGTCACACCAAATTCAGATACCTAGGAGTACAAATAACCAAGAACCTCAACAAATTATACCTCCACAATTACAAACCCCTGTGGCGACAAATAAACAAAGACCTAAAAAGATGGGACAGTATGAGTTTCACTCTTTCAGACAAAATAGCCATGGTCAAAATGGTCATCCTCCCAAAACTAACCTACCTATTCCAAACCCTTCCAATTTGGATCCCCCCAACCCAACTTCATAAATGGCAGGGAAAATTACATTCTTTTATTTTCTCACATAAAAAACCAAGGATTAGCATCAAATACCTTCACCTCCCCACCTCAGCAGGAGGATGGGGAATCCCCAACATAGAAACATACTACAACGCCAACCAAATACGCCATATAATCCCATATATACTTGAAGACGAGACTAAACAATGGGTACATCTGGAAAGGGACTCAATTGAAAATATCTGCACCACAGCATATCCATTTCTCCCAAACAAATTAAGGAAGATTCCCACAACACTCAACAGATACACACAAACCATGTTCAAAGCATGGAAAGCAGAAACTAGTAAATTATCTCCAACCCCATCCCCATTAACTCCCCTGGCTTACCATCCATTGTTCCATCATGCAGCACAAAACCTCCAGATGAAGACCTGGCAAACCAAAGGTTTACATCGCTTAATAGACTTTTATAAAGACAACAAACCTTTGACACCACAAGAAATACAGGACAAACTAGAAGACATCCCAATGCCCTGGTTAGCACAACATCAACTACATGCCTTTCTGAACAACCCAACTGTAAAACCAGCAGCAACTAGACCCCTGACAGCTTTCGAAAGCCTCCTCCAATTGCCAAAAGGACACGGAAAAGGGATGGTATCTGCAATTTACAAGATACTAATTCAGACTCCCATAGATCCTCTGGACAAGATAAAACGACAATGGGAGGATGACATAGGGTATGAAATCAACCCTACCCAATGGACTAAAATGTGGTCGAAACCCCCTTTCAAATCTATATCAATGAAAAGAAAAGAACTCTCGTTGAAACTAATTCACAGATGGTACCTGACTCCACGAAAATTATCACTAATACGATCAGGAATCTCATCAAAATGTTGGAGAGGATGCTCTTCCACAGGCACGTACCTCCACATGTGGTGGGAGTGCCCTAAAATTCAATCATTCTGGAAGACATCCATGCAAGAAATTTGTAACATAACTAAGCAAGTGCTAGAAATTACCCCAGAATTGGTTTTACTAAATATCTTTCAGGATAACAACGCTCACGCAAATCATAAAGAACTTATAATCCATCTGTTGTCAGCTACCAGAAATATCGTAGCCAGGCACTGGAGGGACTTATCGGGAGTGGGCTTGGACCAATGGTACCAAGTTGTATGGGAAACAGCCTTGCTAGAAAAACTAACCAGTAAGCTGAAACTGACACGGGGACAAACAGAAGAAGACACCTTCACCCCAGTATGGTTCCCCTTCATCACTTATACAACCCAACAGGACAATGACAAAAAATTACCGTCAGCATACAAATCAATATGGCTAACTTGATCAAAACACCCTCCCTCCCCACTCACGCAAGAAATTAAGGATCATCACAGCCAACCATAAATGAACAACCACATTCTAAGACAAATCCTGACCTCTCTCACCAACAAAGAAGCACGAACTAACAACAGAGAACCTGCACAAATGACGCTGACGCTGAACCCCTACACATATCAAGAAAAACAGAAACATCGGCAATCCACCACACCCAACTCCCCATCCCACCTACCTCTTTCCCCCCTTTCCCCCCCTTCCTCATAATGTCTCAACAAGTAAAAAATTGATGTGTAAAAATGATGCATGAAAAGAAAGAGACATTGCACTACCTTTGTAACCTAAGAAATTCTTTAATAAAAATAATTTACAAAAAAAAAACAAAAAAAAAAAAAACAAATACTGTATATTCCTGCGTATAAGACTACTGTACTTTTTAACCCAGGAAAATCTTCTCAAAAGTCGGGGGGTCGTCTTATACGCCAGGCCGTATTTCTTATACGGCGAGTATATCCCAAACTCTATATTTTAACTGGAAAAGTTGGGGGTCGTCTTATAAGCCCAGTCGTCTTACACGCCTGAATATACGGTAGTTTTTTAAATAATAATAATAATACAGTGGTACCTCTACTTACAAATAACTCTACTTACGAATGTTTCGACTTACGAACGGAGCTCCGTCCGCCATCTTGGATGCGGTTTAGATAGGATTTTTTCTACTTACGAATTTTTAGATAGGGTTGCTTCGACTTACGAATTTTTTCTCCCAATGCATTCCTATGGGATTCAACTTACAATTTTTTTCGACTTATGAATGTGCGCTCGGAACGCATTAAATTCGTAAGTAGAGGTACCACTGTAATAATAATAATAATTTTATTTATACCCCGCCCTTCCCAGTCAAGACCGGGCTCAGGGCGGCTAACAACAAAAATATCAAAACAAGCATAAAAGAAACAATTCAATTAAAATACAGATTAAATACAATGTTAAAATTCAATTTTAAAATGGGAATCTACAAGTGGAACCTCATTTAAATATCTGTAGGATAAAACCTTAGGGGAGGGTAACACCGGGGTCAGACTGAGTCAGTCCAAAGGCCAAGCGGAACAGCTCTGTCTTGCAGGCCCTACAAAAATATGACAACTCCCGCTAGGCCCTAGTCTCCTGAGAGAGCGTTCCACCAGGTTGGGGCTAGTACTGAGAAGGCCCTGGTCCTGGTCGAGGCCAGTCTAACCACCTTGTGACTCGGGATCTCCAGTATGTTATTATTTGTGGACCTTAATGTCCTCTGCGGGGCATAAAGCAACAGCAACAAGTTGATGGATCTCATGGATTCGAAGTTATTGTTATGGGTTTGGCGGGGGTGTCAGTCTGGATGATACCCCGGGTCGCTTCCAATCCTGTATATTGCGGTGGGCGGGTGGGGGAGAATGTACAAGAAGCCTGACCAACCAGGCCTTTTGTCAAGGCCATGCCTTTGGTAGGCCAGCTAAGAATTCCACAGGTGCAAAGAGGGTGCCCTGTTGCCATAGAGACGTGTGGGTGGTCCTTCTCCCACATCACTTGGCTGGATGCCACATCATTGTAGGATGGAGAGCAGGTGGCCAGAGGGGTGTGTATGAGTTTTGCTCTGTGCGGGATTTGGGGCTCCAATTGGGGAAGCAATATCTGTTGGGGCGTTAATGCCCTATGCTCAGGTAAATAAAACCATACATGCTAAAAGAGACCAGTCTCTCTTGACCTTCATTCTGAGGAAACACCTTTGCAGTCTTTCTGCACTCTGAAAGGGGACAGCACCTAACAAAATGCTCCAGGTGAGGCTGTGGCCAATGACAAAACCAGAGAGGTGGCCTGATGAGGTTTCTGCTTTTTTTTTTGCAAAGCCAGTTCCCATTTCCTTACTGTCTGTATCTTCCTGCCCGGGATTAGGGACCAAGCGGCAGTTGTCTGGGCCAGGGGGCCTGCGGTCAGGGATGCCGTCGTTGTCATCATCCTCATCGCATTCGTCCCCGATCCCGTCCTGGTCAGAGTCCAGCTGGGAGCTGTTGGGCACCGAGGGGCAGTTGTCCCTGGAGTCCTGGTGGCCGTCCCCATCTCTGTCGTGCAGAGAGAGAGAGGAAGGAAGGGATGCAAGTTTGGGGTATGGGAACTGAGGCTTCAAAAGCAAAGGGGGCGTTGGACCACATGGGAAGCTCAGAGTCGCCAGTCTGACCCTACGGCAAGCAATGACCCAGCAAAAAAGAAGATAGAAGAATCATAGAATCATAGAGTTGGAAGAGACCACAAGGGCCATCCAGTCCAACCCCCTGCCGAGCAGGAAACACCATCAAAGCATTCTTGACATATGCCTGTCAAGCCTCTGCTTAAAGACCTCCAAAGAAGGAGACTCCACCACACTCCTTGGCAGCAAATTCCACTGCCAAACAGCTCTTACTGTCAGGAAGTTCTTCCTAATGTTTAGGTGGAATCTTCTTTCTTGTAGTTTGAATCCATTGCTCCGTGTCCGCTTCTCTGGAGCAGCAGAAAACAACCTTTCTCCCTCCTCTATATGACATCCTTTTATATATTTGAACATGGCTACCATATCACCCCTTAACCTTCTCTTCTCCAGGCTAAACATACCCAGCTCCCTAAGCCGTTCCTCATAAGGCATCGTTTCCAGGCCTTTGACCATTTTCGTTGCCCTCTTCTGGACACGTTCCAGCATGTCAGTTTCCTTCTTGAACTGTGGTGCCCAGAACTGGACACAGTACTCCAGGTGAGGTCTGACCAGAGTGGACTACAGTGGTACTATTACTTCCCTTGATCTAGATGCTATACTCCTATTGATGCAGCCCAGAACTGCATTGGCTTTTTTAGCTGCTGCATCACACTGCTGACTCATGTCAAGTTTGTGGTCTACCAAGACTCCTAGATCCTTTTCACATGTACACCAAGACTCCTAGAAGAGGAACTGGCTGAGGCTAGGTAAGTCTCTTACTATGTCTCCTCTTTTAACGGGTCCCTTTAAAATGAACCGATTCCCAGCTCTGAAATTCCCTGGCTGAGTCTAGCCCTGACTCTGGACCCAGACTCCCAAGTTTCTTTAAAGGTGAATCTGACCCACAGACTCCACAGGCTGCCTGCTGTATCTCTGCATGAGTTAGTGTTGTCATTCAACCACCCCCCTGCCCTCCTGTCCTCCATCCACCCAATCTGCCAGGTTGGGTGCAACCGGATCTTAAGATGTACTAGAACTAAGTGCCCTTGAAGGCGTCTGTCTGTCGCATCTCTGTATGACTCCCTGCTCTGGGTGCTCTGCCTGTCAGAAGAGGCAATTATTGCACAAATCCAGTGGCGTGTGCTACCCTGAGGGTAGATAATGATTCTCTCTCGGTTGCTCTTACTTTGGGGTGTCCTGATCGGTCTCAGGACTGTGGCAGTTCAGCAAAAGAACAACTATAGGTGCTCCGTGGCTCCTACCCCGCCAACATGTGAAACGAGACAAGTCATTTCTATAACTTACCGGTCTTGGTTGGTATCACACACATCCCCGACGAGATCGTGGTCAGTGTCTTTCTAAATAACAGGAAGCAACAGCTGCATTATTTGCTTAAATTTTTTTAAAAAAAGTTTACAGGAGCAAAACAAGACTTTGAAATCTGTAACTCCTAACTGCAGGGGGTGGGGTGGGGGAAACCATGTCTACATACGGCCCTTATTTCAAACCTTCGCTTGAAAGATCTAAGCCGTACAGACATTCACCTTCAACCCCAGTCTCTAGGCATCCTTCAATTTGCTCCCCCCCCCCAACATTGGGAAAAGCCCTATTTGCACCACACCGCCAACTCATTCCTTTCCCCAGGAAGCCCTTACCTGGTCCGGGTTGCTAATCAAGGGGCAGCTGTCGCAAACGTCTCCAACCCCGTCACCGTCGCTGTCCCTCTGGTCTGGATTGGGGATCCTCATGCAGTTGTCCAGGACATTTTTAACCCCTGCAGAAGCGGGAGGCAAAAACAGCCAGGGTCATCAAGAGTGCGGCATCTCGCCTTGCCTGGAAAGCTCTAGGAGAGGTATTCCCTCCTATGCATTGGGGGGGGGGGCGGGGTGCAGGATTTCTCCTCCTGGAAGAGGCGCCAAAGTGAGGAAGGAGAGGCACTCTCCAAAAATTGAATGCCCGATCCACAGTTGTTCTTACATTAAAAATTAAAACCTTTTTTCAAAAAGCCTCCTGGCCAATTAATTGCGTGTCTCTTTATTAATTAATTCAGAAGGTGTGTGTTTTAATTGACTAAATAGTCCCTCTTTCCACTCTAACAGAGATGTGCTTTCTCTGTTACATCCTGGAATGACGACACAGGACAGGTGTTGTCTGTGAGATGGAGCAGGATGCAGCAGCTACGATTGTCTTCTCCTGACCATCCCTTTGCCCAGACCAGTGTTTCCCAACCTTGTGCCTCCAGCTGTTTTCGGACTACAATTCCCATCATTCATGACCACTGGTCTTGCTAGCTAGGGATGATGGGAGTTGTAGTTCCAAAACATCTGGAGGCACAAGGTTGGGAAACACTGGCCCAGACCATTAAAGGCAGCCAGGCTCATCTTACATTCTTGCGGAACCTCCAGGTCCAGAAGCAGTCTATCTTGATTTCTAGGCTCTGTGGGGCATTTGGCCACTGTGAGAAGAGGATGCTGGGCTAGATGGCTGCTCTTATGTTCATCACTATAATAATTTGTGATTATTATTGCTGTTAATCCACCCACTCATCATCATCATTCCTATTATCTATCCTGCTCTTCCAGCCCCTCTGTCTTTGAAATCACTCAGGGGCCCTCCAGGTACTCACTGTCTCCGTCCATGTCATCGTCGCACAAGTCCCCCCGTCCGTCTCCGTCACTGTCTCGCTGGTCGTTGTTCTTCACGTTCCGGCAGTTGTCGCAGGCGTCGCCAAAGCTGTCCTGGTCGCTGTTGCGCTGGTCTGAGTTGCGCACAAACACACAGTTGTCCTGGGTGTGGAGAGGAGAGGAGGGATGAGTCAGGGAAGGGGGCCGAAGCGAGAGTTTGCCGCTGGACTGGAACCCTGAGCCTGTCTCTCCTTCCTCTCTCCTTCCTCCGAGCATTAATTTCAGAGAGTTTAGCCTGAGCAGAACTTCGCTGGAGGCAACCCAACAATCCAAGCTTCACAAAAAACACCATACATTTAAAGCACACCTTCCCCCCACCCCAGTTTGCCCTTCACACAACTACCATTCCCAGCAGCCGTCAGCAACAACAGGGTTTCCGCTTTTAACACACACGTGCAATCGCGTTGCCTGACATAAAAGCTTATCGGAAACTGCCCTCCACGGATCATTGTGCTTGACAGAGAAATGACAGCTTTCCTTGGTGCTGAAAGCAAAACGGAACGGCGCTTGCCTACTTGACGTGCACCCAAGACAGGAGTTCAAACCTCAGTGTTTATTATCCCATCGCCGTCGGCGTCGTCATCGCAGGCGTCCCCCACCCCATCTCTGTCCGCATCCTCTTGCCCGGAGTTGGGGACAGTCACACAGTTATCCTGGAAAGGGAGACAACAGTTGCCTTACGGGGAGCTGCCAGCCAGGACTTTCTGCACGAAAAGCAAGGCTTACATCCTTTCCCTTTCTTTCACCAACAAGATGGTGTTCCTCTGCCTGTGTTTTTCCTCCGTTTCATAGTTAACTTGTGACTTTCTCTCTTTTTTTTAAAAAAACCAACCACAGCAACCTGGTTTGAGTTGTGAGTTGTTTGAGTCACCGCTTAAGACTTCCCTTAACTTGGAATCCAACTCATTCATATATGTGTGTGTGTGTGTGTGTGTGTGTGTCTGTTTTACTATTTAAAGTACTCATTTTTATACCCTTAAGATATCAATGACTTCCCCTCTTCTCTTTCCACAGTTCATTTTGCATAGCATAAATCCCTGCATATTTTATATAAACTATACCATTCAGTATTCCATTATTACACCCATCAAAAATTATTTACACCGTTGAATTTATCTTAATGCTGCCAGCATTTTCATCTGTACACAGTTATTTCCCATATACTGTACAGTGGTACCTTGGTTTACAAACACAATTGGTTCCGGAAGTCTGTACTTAACCTGAAGCAAACTTTCCCATTGAAATAAAAAAATTCCTTCAGTAGCACCTTAAAGACCAACTAAGTTTTTATTTTGGTATGAGCTTTCGTGTGCATGCACACTTCTTCAGATACACGAAAGCTCATACCAAAATAAAAACTTAGTTGGTCTTTAAGGTGCTACTGAAGGAATTTTTTTATTTTGCTTCGACTCAGACCAACACGGCTACCTACCTGTAACTTTCCCTTTGAAAGTAATGGAAAGTGGATTAATCCGTTCCAGACAGGTCCGCGGAGTACTTAAACTGAAAGTACTCAAACTGAAGCGTACTTAAACCGAGGTATGACTGTACAGCTCAGACAAGGAGAGGCATAGTCCAGATGTGGGGCACAGCCTTGGGCACTGAGGGTCTCTTCTTACCTTGCGGCACTTCTTGTCTGTGCACCGAAGCTTCTCGTCGGGAAAGCCGTCAATGTCGGTGTCTTTGCCGCAGATGAAGCCATTACCGGCCCACCCAACCATGCACTGCAAGCAGAGGGGGTACAATATTAACCAAGGAAGGCAGACCTGTCCCTCACTTTTCTAGTCTTCACCACACTTCTGCACACGTTTATTATTATTATTTTGAAAACTTGTTCTCCAGTGAAGTCGCCATGCGTCCTTTAACTTTGCCTCATGCACTTTTTTTTGCAAGCAATTTTCTGAAACATAGTGCGGTTTTGAATCAACCGATGCATTTTCACACAACAACAACAACAACAACAACAACAACAACAACAAGGTTCAATGCTAAAGGGGGCCGGCATAAAGGTCTCCCCTTAAATCAACGCAGATTAAGGTGTGAGTAAAGGGAGGGTATTAACTTCTGGCCTGTTGTCTTTGTCCATGGAGTTTTCTTGGCAGGGATACTGGAGTGGCTTGCCAGTTCCTTCTCCAGGTGGATCACATTTAGTTGAAACTCTCCACTATGACCTGCCCATCTTGGGTGGCCCTGCATGGCATAGCACATAGCTTCTCTGAGTTATTCAAGCCCCTTCACCACCCTTCATGGATCAATGCCTTGATCCTATGGTGCTGGAGGAGACTCTTGAGAGTCCCATGGACTGCAAGAAGATCAAACCTATCCATTCTTAAGGAAATCACTGGAAGGACAGATCGTGAAGCTGAGGCTCCAATACTTTGGCCACCTCATGAGAAGAGGAGACTCCCTGGAAAAGACCCTGATGTTGGGAAAGATTGAGGGCACTAGGAGAAGGGGACGACAGAGGACGAGATGGTTGGACAGTGTTCTCGAAGCTACGAACATGAGTTTGACCAAACTGCGGGAGGCAGTGCAAGACAGGAGTGCCTGGCGTGCTCTGGTTCATGGGGTCACAAAGTTGGACACGACTAAACGACTAAACAACAACAATTACCGGTAACTTCTGGAGGTCCAAGTGTATGACTGTCCAGCCACTAGGGGGCAACAGAGACTAAACAAAACAAAGCCTTTGTGCTGTAGATAGAAGACTGCTGTTCTAATGCACTTTGCAAACATGGCCCATACATTCGGAATCTTAAAACATCAGTTTTAGAACAGGCCTATTTTGTTGTTCTTCTGAATCAGCCCCCCCCCCCCCGCATTTGGTGAGGGAAATATTTAGAAATGGATTTGAATGGAGTCTTCGCTTTTCTGCGTACGCCTGCCTTCGTTTTCTGGACATGCTATGAAGCGGAAACCTGAAATTCACATTTCTAAGGGTGAGCCAAGCAAGAAAAACACACCAGCCATCTCAATCTCCTGTAGTCTGCAGAACTTTGCAGCTTCCCCGTTAGCTAGATCTGGAGATGCTTAGGGAGGGACAGGAGGAGGGACAGGAGGAGCCCAAATGAGGCTTTGAACTCACCACACAGCTGAGTGTTCCATCGCGTTCCACAATGCAGTCCGCTTTCTCGTGGCAGGGGCTGAGCTCTCCATTGGGACACCTCTTCTCCATCTTGCTGCGGCAGCCAGAAACCTGGTCCCCTGTGAAGCCAGGCTTGCACGCCCCACACTTGTAGGAGCCCTGCAGGGAGAGGAAATGGGGTGGTTTGCAGTGGGGCCTTTGCAGGGATGGCCAAGCAGGCGAAAGGATGTCCTCTCCCCTCCCTGGGTGCCTGGAACCTGCCCTGCTGTTTCGTGGAGGTTTTCTCTTTCCCTTCCACCGATATTGGGGCATCCTTGCTTTTGGGAAACACAGGCCAGTGTTCCATGTGCTTCGTCTTGCTTTCAATAGGATTCTCAGTGTGCAAAGGCAGGTCTCTTTCCTTTGCTTTTGGTGGGCTGGGAACCCCAAGGGACTTGCTGCCGCTTCCAATGCACCTCTAAACATGAATGAGCACCTGTTGAAGCACCTAGTTCAGGGTCCCCAAACTAAGGCCCGGGGGCCAGATGCGGCCCAATCGCCTTCTCAATCCGGCCCGCAGACGGTCCAGGAATCAGCATGTTTTTACATGAGTAGAATGTGTCCTTTTATTTAAAATGCATCTCTGGGTTATTTGTGGGGCATAGGAATTCGTTCATATATTTTTTTCAAAATATAGTCCGGCCCCCCATAAGATCTGAAGGACAGTGGACTGGCCCCCTGCTGAAAAAGCTTGCTGACAGCCGGCATAATTTAAATGGGATAGACCAGGCATCCCCAAACTGTGGCCCTCCAGATGTTTTGGCCTACAACTCCCATGATCCCTAGCTAACAGAACCAGTGGTCGGGGAAGATGGGAATTGTAGTCCAAAACATCTGGAGGTCCGAAGTTTGGGGATGCCTGGGATAGACAGAATCAGGTGAGAGGCTCTTTCAGGATAATTGTCTGCAGCGAAACTAAAAGACATTAGTTGGGAAACTAGCATACTGGGCAGACCCTCCACCCACCCTCCCCTGTTCTTGAGCTGCTTCCCCTTTTGTTGAAAGAAGGGATGGGGGTTGCCTTTTGCGGCGGGACAGAAGGAAGGTCTGGTCTGAGGCAATTGCCAATAATTACCCGAGTGTTGATGCAGATGGAATTGGGGACACAGGATTTGGCCATCCCCGTCTCGCACTCGTTGACATCATTGCAGACCTGTGCAGGAAAGAACAGAGAGGGAATATTTGTGCCTGCCTGCCTGTTTACCTTGTGGCAAAAACCAGCGAAGTGTTCTGTTGTGGCAACTTTAAGGGCCAACACAAGTTTATTATGTCATAAGCTTCCGGGTCTGGGCCTGAGTTTCTGAAGTAATAAATCTGTTTGTCCTCAGAGGTGCCGCAAGATCTTTCCGCTGTTTCAAAGGCATTTTGGGGGTGATCAAATATTTGGGAGGATCAATAGCTTCACAGCGAAACACAGACTTGGCCTGCAATAAGCAACTTCCTTCCTTGCCTCTCTGCATGTGTGACTGCAATAGGCAAAGTCTGCTCTCTAAGGGAGATTTGCCAGCTTAAACACTGCTCACCCTGCATACCAAAAGGGCTTCATCGAGTAACTGGACCAAGTGCTAGTGTGAAGATACTGAGTGAAGATGGACCAGAGGTATGCTTGGATCTGAACGGCCTTGTATAGAGCCACTGCCAGGACTAGGACCCAGAGCCAGGACCCCTCCAGCTTGCTGCTGGCAGCATTCTTGCAACCTGGAGCCCTCCAGCTGCTCTGCAGCACAGCTTCAAAAATGGGAACAGGAGCAGAAATTGCTGGTATCCATTGATTCACCCCGGATCCAAAATCAAGCCGGCAAATATGGTATTTGCTGTTGTTTTCTGCTGTCAGTTCACAAACGATTCGTAACGGATTACATACACCCACCCCCATTTTCATTTAAACGAATGTGGTTGTAATAATGCAGTGGCAAATGGATTGCAGGCTAAGTAATTTCACCAGAGAAGACGCAAAAGAAGAATAATAGAATCATAGAATCGTAGAGTTGGAAGAGACCACGAGGGCCATCCAGTCCAACCCCCTGCCGAGCAGGAAACACCATCAAAGCATTCTTGACATATGCCTGTCAAGCCTCTGCTTAAAGACCTCCAAAGAAGGAGACTCCACCACACTCCTTGGTAGCAAATTCTACTGCCAAACAGCTCTTACTGCCAGGAAGTTCTTCCTAATGTTTAGGTGGAATCTTCTTTCTTGTAGTTTGAATCCATTGCTCCGTGTCCGCTTCTCTGGAGCAGCAGAAAACAACCTTTCTCCCTCCTCTATATGACATCCTTTCATATATTTGAACATGGCTACCATATCACCCCTTAACCTTCTCTTCTCCAGGCTAAACATACCCAGCTCCCTAAGCCGTTCCTCATAAGGCATCGTTTCCAGGCCTTTGACCATTTTCGATGCCCTCTTCTGGACACGTTCCAGCTTGTCAGTATCCTTCTTGAACTGTGGTGCCCAGAACTGGACACAGTACTCCAGGTGAGGTCTGACCAGAGCAGAATACAGTGGTACTATTACTTCCCTTGATCTAGATGCTATACTCCTATTGATGCCGCCCAGAATTGCATTGGCTTTTTTAGCTGCTGCATCACACTGCTGACTCAGGAGAGAAACAGGATGTTGGGTGGAACAGCAGGCGATGCCTTCTTCCATCCCTGTTCCTATCAGCCCTCCTGCATGCAGGCCTCGGGAGCATAAACAGGCTGCGTGCCCTGCCCCTGACTTAAAGGAATGGCAAAGAAATGGAAAACTGGGAGGAAGCCTGCCCCACCACCCTTCTATTTCCGCAGCTTTGCTCACCACCCCCGATCAGCGGGCAGAAGATTCTACCCTCCTAGGAGTTACCTGCTTGTTTGCCCTGGCGAAAGCCAGACCGACTCCTTCAAGTACGGGGCCGCTGTAGCCAGGAGGGCAGGAGTTGCAGTGGAAGCCCGGGGCTGTGTTGACGCACTGGACCCTGGGGAAGCAGGGGTTTGCCGCACACTGCAAGGAGAAAGGGTTTCGCTTATTTGTGCATGATTTTAGCATCGCTATAAGGGACGCGGGTGGCGCTGTGGGTTAAACCACAGAGCCTAGGGCTTGCCGATCAGAAGGTTGGCGGTTCAAATCCCTGCGACGGGGCGAGCTCCCGTTGCTTGGTCCCTGCTCCTGCCAACCTAGCAGTTCAAAAGCATGTCAAAGTGCAAGTAGATAAATAGGTACCACTACAGCGGGAAGGTAAACGGCATTTCCGTGTGCTGCTCTGGTTCGCCAGAAGCAGCTTTGTCATGCTGGCCACAAGACCCGGAAGCTGTACGCCGGCTCCCTCGGCCAATAACATGAGATGAGCACCGCAACCCCAGAGTCGTCTGCGACTGGACCTAATGGTCAGGGGTCCCTTTACCCTTATAGCATCACTATAACAGTGGCTTTCAAACGGGGGGTGGTGTTGTGGTTCTGATAACACCATTTGAGACACTGGCTTGCATTCCCTCCTTTGCTCCACTACCCCCTCCCTAGGCAATCTCTTAGGAGAGGGTCCTTTCCCCCCACCCCAGGTCACACTCTCAGTTGGTATGGAGGTGGGGGGGGGAATCTTTTTGCTCCGAGAAGAACTGCGTGCGTTTGTGGGGCAGGTTAATCCAAGCCAATCTTAGTGCTTGCCCTCCACTCCCAAGGCAGCTGAGAAAAAAGATTCAGAAGAGACCTATGGCTTTCTCCTGCCTCCCATCTTTTACGCAGAAGGAGAGGGGGAACCTCCTGACCTCGTCGATGTCGGTGCAGTGGGTCCCGTTGCCCGTGTAGCCCAGAGGACAGGCCCCGCAGCGGAAGCCGGTGGGGGTGTCTGTGCAGGTAACCCCGGGGAAGCAAGGATTCGGGTAGCAGCGCTTAAGAGCCGCCACGCTGATGCCGGGACCGGTTGCTCCTGTACCTATCCCTGGAAGGAAGCAAAGGACAAGCGTTGGGCTGCCCCCACTGGAGGCTGGTCTGTTAGGGGCGAATGGGGCACTGCCCCACCAACCACAGTCATCTCCCTCCTGCCTGTCTTCTCCTTCACAGCCAGCTGGCCGCCAGATTCCTCTTCCTTCGACTCAAGCCACGTTAACACCATACATTTAAAGCATTATGATGCCACTCGAAACAGCCATGGCCTGAAGCGAGATGAGAGCGCCGCAACCCAATAGCCCCCTCTGACTGGACTTAACCGCCCAGGGAAGCTTTATCTTTTTGCCTTTATTTTGTCATGGACCCGTGTGGTGCTGAAAATGCCAAGGTTGCAGGTTCGATTCCCCGCATGGGACAGCTGCACATTTCTGCCTTGCAGGGGATCGGATGAGATGATGCTCAGAGTTGCTGTGTGCTGGAGCAGGACTAGCGGCTGCCATTAGCGGGCTGCCAGGGGAGCAAGGGAGAGGGAGAAAAGCCGAGCTGGTTGTTCTTCAGCTGCAGCCAGGCAGAAATTGCAGCGCACACCCAGCCATGCGCTATTAGGCGATTAGGGGCCACGCCTTGGGTGGTACTCTCAGGAGGCAGTTCTCTGGCCCCTTATGGCTGGCTGGTTGCACCTGGTAGGTGAGACGGAATCTGGTTACAATAAGGACCCTACTCTTTTGCAGGGGGGGCGGCGGCGCCTGGAGGCCAGGATGCCTCTGGGCATGCCCAAAGCACCATTCATTCCAAGTGCTGGCTTTTAAGGCTCCCATTTCATTTTTAACTCTTCCAAGAAATGGGCTGCAATTTGTTGGGTCTGTACGGAGATACAGTGGTACCTCGCTAGACAAATGCCCTGCTAGACGAATTTTTCGCTAGACGAATGGTTTTTGCGATCGGAGGTTGCCTCGCAAGACAAATTCGTTTTGTGAAAAATTCGTCTAGCGACTCGCGGTTTCCCATAGGAATACATTGAAATTCAATTAATGCCTTCCTATGGGCAAAAAATAATAATCATAAATCAATGCATTCCTATGGGATTTGCAAGACGAATTTTTTGCAAAACGAATTGACTCACAGAACGAATTAAATTCGTCTTGCGAGGCACCACTGTACCTTTGACACAAGCCGACTTACCGCAAGCATCACACTCCATCACTGTGTTCTTCAAGAAGGTGAGCTCCTTGATCTGCAAAACAATTGTGAAGAGAAACACCCGTTTACAGCCCCTTCCTTGGTGATTGGGGGTGGGGGTGAGGAAAGCTCAGCTTCCGACCCAAGGCCAAGTATACAAAAGCAGAGCAGAGCTGAAATGCCCCAGGTGACATGCTTCTTCTGAGAAAAATTAGTTCTGAGGTTTTCTTCTTCTGAACCTCCTAGAAAATAAAAGAAAGCACTTGGCAAAAGTTGGCCTCAATATTGTTCTATCCCAACCTTGTGGGGTGGTTGTTGTTTTTAGCTGGGCAACCCAGCCAGATGGGTTGGAGTAAAATTGAAATTAATCTTCACGCTAATAACAGGTAGGTAGCTGTGTTGGTCTGACGTGGTCGAAACAAAATTAAAAAAAAAATCCTTTTCATGTGTGCATGCACATGAAAGCTCATACCAATGACAAACTTAGTTGGTCTCTAAGGTGCTGCTGGAAGGAATTTTATTTCGTTCACGCTAATAAGTCTCTCCGAAGATTTCCATCCGTTTCTCCAAGTGTGTGTTGTGTTACTAATAGTGACGTGGGTGGAGCTGTGGTCTAAACCACAAAGCCTCTTGGGCTTGCCGATCAGAAGGTTAGCGGTTCGAATCCCCCGTTGCTCTGTTCCAGCTCCTGCCAACCTAGCAGTTCGAAAGCACACCAGCGCGAGTAGATAAATAGGTGGTAGGAAGGTAAACAGCATTTCCGTTGGCTCTGGTGCCCGTCACTGTGTCCCGTTGCACCAGAAGCGGTTTAATCATGCTGGCCACATGACCCGGAAAGCTGTCTGCGGACAAACGCCGGCTCCCTCGGCCTGAAAGCGAGATGAGCGCTGCAACCCCAGAGTCGCTTTGGACTGGACTTCACCGTCCAGGGGTCCTTTACCTTTCTGCCTTTACTTGTCATGTACCACCCCTGGTTTCTGGGATGGATCCAACTACCGGTAAATATCCAAACCATACATTGAAAGCAGTTTTATACCACTTCAAACAGTCATGGCTTCCCTCCCAAAGAATCCTGGGAGCAGTAGTTTGTTAAGGGTGTTGAGAATGGCCCCATTTCCTTTACAGAGTTATAATTCCCATAATTCCCTGGGAAGAGCAATTGCGTTCGGCATTGACTGGTGATTCCCATGTGGAATGATAATAATAATAATAATAATAATAATAATAATAATAATAATATCTAATCCTGTTTAGAATCCCCCCTCCCTTTCTCCCTCTTTCTGGCCTTGCTGTCTTTAGTTGCAGACTATATTGATGAGGCCAGAACATCATTTGTGGAGGGGGCTGCCATTTTTCTCCCACGATGCCCTGGGGTGATGCTAGAATGTGGCAGCTAGATTGGTGACTGGGAGCAGCCACCGGGACCACATAACACCAGTCCTGAAAGACCTACATTGGCTCCCAGTATGTTTCTGAGCACAATTCAAAGTGTTGGTGCTGACCTTGAAAGCCCTAAATCAAGCTTCCTCAACCTCGGCCCTCCAGATGTTTTGAGACTACAATTCCCATCATCCCTGACCACTGGTCCTACTAGCTAGGGTTCATGGGAGCTGTAGGCCAAAAACATCTGGAGGGCCGAGGTTGAGGAAGCCTGCCCAAATGGCCTCGGCCCAGTAGACCTGAAGGAGCGTCTCCACCCCCATTGTTCAACCCAGACACTGAGGTCCAGCTCTGAGGGCCTTCCGGGAGGTTCCCTCGCTGTGAGGGAAGTGGTTTTTTGGTAGTGGCGCCCGCCCTGTGGGACACCCTCCCATCATAAGGAACTAGAGAGATAAAAACTATTAATGTTTTTCATGATATCTTACTGTGTTTTAATTTGTTGGAAGCTGCCCAGAGTGGCTGGGGCAACCTAATAATAATGATGATAATGATGATAATAATAATTTGCTGGCACCATCTGAAGTTGTGCCCTTTTTGCAGAGCCATAGCTACAGTGCTCACGGGGCTAGTTGTTGTTTTTGCCCCGGGTGAAGTCTCCAGAGGGGCGCCATTGAGGCTCCCAACCTGTGTATGCGCGCGCAAATGTGCATGGGTGTGTGTGCTGCCAATGAGGGTCTTTGACCTGGGTGAAATAAAGCCTAGTTTCGCCCCTGCTTTTTGCCCAGGGTGGAGGTCAGGAGGCCAAATGCCAATTAATGTATCACCCAGTGTGTGCCGTTTTGAGTTCCCTAGGGGAGTTCCTGAGAAAACGAGGGACTAACTGTTCAAACTGGCTTGGTAGATAAAGTCTGGACCTCGTTCCCATCTGGATTTGGCCTTGAAGAACTACCCCAGCTGGGGAAGCAGCCGAAGGTCTACTTGAGGTAATCACCTCATCCGGCAGAAAACTGGAGGGTCACCCTTTGCTTTCCAGCTCGCGATTAAACTGTTGCCAACGTGTTGTGGTTTTTTAAAAAGCTTTAATCTAACCCAGACCTTCCTGTAAACCTGGGCAGAGCAGGCCTAAAGGGACTCGCGGTGGTTTTAGCTTCCACTGCCAGTGTTTTATTTATTTTAATTTCTTTTTTGCGTTTTGTGGGTGGATGATTTGTATATTTCAGGAGAAACTGACAAACCACCCAACCTCAAAGTGAGAAGGGGCATGTCTGTGCGACCTTATTTTGGAGCTAGGCCCCCCCTTTGAAAACATATATTTCAAAAGGGCGGAGTTTGAAGATGAATGGGTGTGCAGTTAGGAGGGAGCAGCGCAAGAGCTTGTGAAAAGTTCCTTTTCTTTTTTTTCCAGAAACGGCAGAGCAGAAGGAGCAAGGGAACGACAGATTTGTGATATCAAACTAGGCCCAACAGTGTGCAACCATGATGCCCCCCACCCAACAGCACAATAAAGAAAACTACCTCCTGTAATACGCTTCTAGTTGAAGATAGACTGCTCCTGAAGGTGGAGGCTCGACTGACAGTGGTTAATTGTTAGTGCTGGGCCCATAAGTTGCCAGCCCCCTCGTCTTCCTCAAGTGTAGTGGATTTTTGGAGAGGGGTGATCTGATTTGGGCTTAATGGGTATGATATTAATGAATGTGATGGGCGGAAATAAATTAAGATGACTTTATGTAGAAATGATTTCTTGGGGCGGGCGAGCACATGTGACTGAAGGGGAATCGAACTGATCTGAAGCAAGGAGTGTTGGGAAATTAATTGGTGGTGGTGGGGTCTTTGTGTAAATGAAAATAATAATAATAATAATAATAATAATAATAATAATAATAATAATATTTTATTATTTATACCCCGCCCATCTGGCCGGGTTCCCCCAAGAAGAACAAACTGGGTGTGGGAAGCAAATGCATTGAATATCCAAATTGAAATTTGACACTGAAAATCCAAATTTAACTCCAGGCAATAGAAACGGCTAAGTTTTTATGCAGACCTCATTGTCCTCGTCTTTTAAGTACCTAACCATACAACCAGACAGCCCACACCTTGTTGTTCCTCCCCAGAAGCTGCCATGTGCAGAGGTAGCCTGCCTCTGAACTTGGAGGCTCTACCTAGCCACTGAGGCAAGCAGCAGCCAAAAGACTTTGCCCATGTTGATTCCCCTCCCCCCAAGCATTAAGAACGTAAGCAGATCAGGCCAAACAGGGCTCCAAAAGTCCAGCCTCCTGTTCTTGCAGTGGCCGGCGTTTCCTGGGACTGGGACTCAAAAACATTGCTGCCTTCTACTGCCAATAGCCAGTGTGGCTGGTAGCCACTGTGATAACCCTTTTCCTCCATGGATAGAGAATAGAGGGTCAGTGATCGGGAGAGGGCCAATGGGGGGGGGGAGAGGCATCCAGGCCAGCTTCCTGTTCTCCCAGTGGGCAACCGGACGCCATTATGGAAGCCCGCAAGCAGGACCTGAGTTCAAGAGCAGTCTCCCCTCCTTCATGAAAAGGGTTTTCTTTCTTTTGGAAAAGACAGGCCCCTGATGGACGGGACTGGGAGGTCCATCTGGCCCCCGGCGTGCGTGGTCTCTCCAAGAGGCTTGTGAGTGGAGGAAGCTCTGACTTCATCTCAGCAAGGACAGCCGGAGAGGAACGCACTGTGGCGGCTCCCCCCCCCCCCCCGGAGGCCCCCCGGCTCCGTAAGAGTTTGTCCTGGCACAGAGAGAGCCAGTCTGCTTTTCCAGTTTGCTGGCAGAGAGAGGCGGCAAGGGAGCTGGGGGTGGAAGGGAAAGAGCGCCTGGAATGTGGAGTTACACAAGAGAGACGCAGCCGGACAAAGCAGACTTTGGATGGCGAAGGGCGGCGGAAGACCCCCCAGCCGCTGCTTCGCCCTGATAGCATCGGGGCAGCCATCTTCTTGCACGCCCTCCAAGATTTCTTAGGGATGCCCTGAGGAAAAGCGGGATGTTCTGGGATCAAATCATAAACCAGGACGGCTTCTGTCAATCTAGGACTGTTCCAGGGATATAGGGACACTTGGAGGGGCTTAGGATGCTGGGGTATGTGATGTATGGAATTGAGAGCTGGACCATAAAGAAGGCTGATCGCCGAAGAATTGATGCTTTTGAATTATGGTGCTGGAGGAGACTCTTGAGAGTCCCATGGACTGCAAAAAGATCAGACCTATCCATTCT
Source organism: Zootoca vivipara (assembly GCF_963506605.1). NCBI lineage: Eukaryota > Metazoa > Chordata > Lepidosauria > Squamata > Lacertidae > Zootoca > Zootoca vivipara. The sequence goes on along the minus strand of NC_083281.1, from coordinate 10,389,559 downwards.
GAAGGAAATCAGCCCTGAGTGATCAGATCCTGAAGCTGAGGCTCCAATACTTTGGCCACCTCATGAGAAGAGAAGACTCCCTGGAAAAGACCCTGATGTTGGGAAAGACTGAGGGCACTAGGAGAAGGGGACGACAGAGGACGAGATGGTTGGACAGTGTTCTCGAAGCTACAAACATGAGTTTGACCAAACTGCGGGAGGCAGTGCAAGACAGGAGTGCCTGGCGTGCTCTGGTCCATGGGGTCACGAAGAGTCGGACACAACTAAACGACTAAACAACAACAACAACAGGATGCTGGGGGAAAACCCCTCCGGGAAACCAATATACTGCTCTTCTCTGCTATGTGGCCCTAGCAACATGCAGTATTGAGCATAGAGAGAGTCTGTTATGCTGACATTCTCGCTCATACCAAACGCAGGTGGCGAGTGCCAATAGGGGTTGGAGCCCAAAGCAGGGTCATTGAGAAAGGGGGGCTGGAATCTCACTTGTGGGTTTTCTGCAATGGGCATCTGATGATCAAGAGACCTATCCTTCTCCCGCGTGAGATTTGTTTGCTCCTAACTGGAGAGGCAGGGCGTAAGCAGAGGCCTGTCGGGTGGGCCAGAGGGAAATTCCACCCAATGTTTTCTTTTTTTCCGATGGGGTGTGCAGCAAGGCGCCTCTGGGGAGCCCTCAAGTAAACAAGTAAGGCAAAAGTCTCCCCCTTCCTCTCCCTGCCCAACTCTCCGCTGCCCTGTGGTCTGCCCCAAGAATCTTGGGGGTGGAGAAATTAATTGGTCTAAATTAGGGGTGGGGAACTGTGGTGCAAACACAGCCTAATTTCCAGTGGCGGGGGGGGGGGACAAAATGAATGGAGCCCTCTTCACACATCAGGGGTGCTCTGTCTCTCTCTTGTTGGGTGGGAAGGAAGAGAGAGAGAGAGAGAGAGAGAGAGAGAGAGAGAGAGAGAGAGAGAGAGAGAGAGAGAGAGAGAAGGAAGGAAATGGCCCTGCCCACTTTTAGCCCCTGATAGACTATCCCCAAGGGAATGTGACCCTCAATAATAAAAAAAATTAGGCTCCCTCTCTCCATTTCAGCAGATTCTGGAGCCCTTGGATTGGCCCAGACTTTCACTGTTTAGGTTCGGGATCCTTGCAATTTTCTCCCAGGTCACAATATGGTAATGGCTTCTTGTCCATTATAATCAGGGCTACAGAATCAGTTCTTGGGGTGTTCTCAAACGGTAGCCATGCTCAGACAGACCCACTGAAATTAAAGGACACAGTTTACTCCAGTCCATTACTTTAGGTCAGGGGTCCCCAAACTAAGGCCCGGGGGCCAGATGCAGCCCAGATGCCTTCTAAATCCGACCCACGGACGGTCCGGGAATCAGCATGCTTTTACATGAGTAGAATGTGTCCTTTTATTTAAAATGCATCTCTGGGTTATTTGTGGGGCCTGCCTGGTGTTTTTACATGAGTAGAATGTGTGCTTTTATTTAAAATGCACCTCTGGGTTATTCGTGGGGCATAGGAATTCGTTCACATTTTTTTAAAAAATATAGTCCGGCCCCCCCACAAGGTCTGAGGGATAGTGGAACAGCCCCCTGCTAAAAAATGTTTTGCTGACCCCTGCTTTAGGTGGATGCAATGCAGGAGAGGGTTCCCCAGATGTAACACCCCAAACCAGGATTCGGCATCTGGGGTGGGATGCCCGACCAACGTCGCCCTGCATCATCCACCTGCAATTTCTTTGCAAGTTTCTAGTCCTTATGACAGCACATGAAAGCTTGGCAAGCACTAGAGAACACTGCAAATGAGGAGAACCCTGCAACTTGAGGTGACCCCACGCAAAACAAATGATTGCTCTACGAACAGTAGAATCCTGGAACTGAAATAATTATCAAATGCTTAAAGGATAACTGTTGTTGTTGTTTTTTAAAAAAAAGATCTGGTATGAAAATAGCCTGTGCACAATTAGTACATAATTTGATGGTGGGGAATGGCTTTTGTCTGCCACGCAGGGTTCAGGTGTTTTAATCTTTGTCTCCTTTTTAACTTAAAAGGAGGAGGATGCGACGGGCGTCACACCTCCCTTACCTGCTGTTTCAGCAGTTCCGTGATCTGCCTCAGGACCTGGTTGGTCTCCCTCATCTCCGACAGCATCTGGGGCGAAAGGTCTCCGCCTGCAATGAGAAAGCACCGGATATCTTCAGGGCGCAAGAGAATCACGGGGCTGGCTGGGAGCTAAGGGCCCTGCCCACCCCACCCCACCCCCCAATACTCAGCCTTTTGAACACAATTATCTGACCAGTTAGAAATCTCAGGGGAGCCGCCTGCCTGACTCAGTCACTTCAGAGAAACCCTGAATTGGGAACAAGGTATAGCAGTTAAGCAAAGAAGCCATCTTCAATCACGCTCTGTGATAGTAAAGCACCAAAACCAGCTCTTTTTTACAATTAAAACCTGCCCCCTTGCAGTTAAAGCCTCAATCAACTTTTGTTTTAGTTGATTAATCTATTCATCACAGAGATAATTCAGTTTGGTGGTACTTGAGGCCCATCCCTAATCCCTGCTCTTTGCCTACCCCTGCTCTTTGTCCAGGCAGCTGCCTCAACCAATCAATTGCTGCGATTGCTGTCCAGCAACAGATAGCCTGCACCTGAATAGGGAAGTTCCATTTTAGCTATCTTGACCAATATCCATTGATATCCATTGATAGACACCTTATTCTCCATGAATTTGTCTAATTCAGGGGTAGGCAACCCAAGGCCCGTGGGCCAGGTGCGGCCCAATCGCCTTCTCAATCCGGCCCATGTACGGTCCGGGAATCAGTGCGTTTTTACAGGAGTAGAATGTGTGCTTTTATTTAAAATGCATCTCTGGGTTATTTGTGGGGCATAAGAATTCATTAAAAAATAAATAAATAAATTCAAAATATAGTCCGGCCCACCACATGGTCTGAGGGACGGTGGACTGGCCCGCGGCTGAAGAAGGTTGCTGACGCCTGATCTAATTCATCCGGCTGCTGCAGCAACATCTTGTGGCAGTGAGTTCCACAAGTTTAATTATCTGCTGAGTGACATGCTGAAATTCATTTTGTGGATCAGTTGAGATTAAATGGATGAACCCAAGTGAGGAAATACTATGCAAGGGAGAGGAGATATAGATATAGATATAAATACAGATATAAAACTATTTCTATCCACTTTTTTTTCTTCATCTATACTTTATTTAATCAAGTACCTTGTTAATCACTTTCCCCCGCTAAACTAAAACCTCAATTTTTTAAATGGAAGGGCCTGTAGCCTAGTGGGTAGAGCCCTTCTTTGCATGCGGAAGCTCCTGGGTACAAACCCGGCACCTCCATGGAATATCTCCCTGCCTGAGCTCTTGGGAGAGCTGCTGCCAGTCAGTGCAGACAAGACTGCACTAGATGGGCTAATGGTGGCTTCCTGTAGGAATCATAGAATTGTAGAGTTGGAAGGGACCACGAGGGTCATCTAGTCCAACCCCCTGCAATGCAGGACTCTTTTTGCCCAACCTGGGACTCGAACACACCACCCTGAGTTCAAGCGTCCTCACGCTCTACGGACTGAGCTATCCCACAACAAGGGTGCAAATAGAGCCACGATAACTTGGGTCACCCTTTTCTGCACTTTCCCCACAACTCCTTAAGGTCCTTTTTAAGACAAGACAGGGCAGTTTGGGGTGCCTGCGATCAGATACCTTGTGGTATGTGCACATCTGTGGAGCTAAAACTTAAGAGTTAACTGTTGTGTGTGTGTGTGTGTGTGTGTGTGCGTGCCTGCCTGCCTGCCTGCCTGCCTGCCTGCCTGTAATTGCAATTACCCCAATTAAGCCCTGGTAATTGGCAGCTTTCATCCACCCACCTTGCAAGTTAAATTGTCCAGAAGCTTGTTTCACAAGTCCGTTCCTGCTCAAACCTACAAAGCTTTGATTTTTTAGACTTTAAAAGGTTGCAGCTTCCAGTGTTAGGCCATATGCCCCCCCCCCAAAAAAAACCTGTCGTGTCACAGCTCTGCTGAATGAGCCCCTCTGAGGATCTTTCTAGACAGGGTATGAAATGCGTCCCTTGAAAGTGATTTGTTTTATTATTATTATTATTATTATTATTATTAGTAGTAGTAGTAGTAGTAGTATTGCAATCCAGGGCTAGGAACTGCCTTTTCATTCTGGTTTTGGGGAGAGGAGCTAACCCTCTCTTCCTCTCACCCCAGCAAAAACCACCTCCCTCCCTCCCTCGATTTTGATCTGCCAGGTTGCTGGGCAAGGGGCCTTCTTTGTATTGGCACCAACACTTTGATCTACTCACTCTCCTCCAAAGTCTTGCCCCTCTAAAAACTCCTACCTGCATCTGTGCCATTATTATTATTATTATTATTTGTTGCAGGTAGGTAGCCGTGTTGGTCTGATGTAGTCGAAACAAAAAATAAAAAAAAAAATTCCTTCAGTAGCACCTTAGAGACCAACTAAGTTTGCCATAGGTACATATGAGCTTTCGTGTGCATGCACACTTCTTCAGATACACTGAAACAGAAGTCACAAGAATCCACTGGCTGGTTGTGGCTCTCCAGGGGCCTGATCTGGAGGTGGGCAACAGGCAAACCTCCCCACTTGCAAGCTGAATTAACGCCATGGGTCTGGGGAGTCGGGACTTCTGTTTCAGTGTATCTGAAGAAGTGTGCATGCACACGAAAGCTCATACCAATGACAAACTTAGTTGGTCTCTAAGGTGCTACTGGAAGGAATTTTATTTATTAGGGACCCAGGTGGCTCTGTGGGTTAAACCACTGAGCCTAGGGCTTGCTGATCAGAAGGTCAGCAGTTCGAATCCCTGTGGCGGGGTGAGCTCCCATTGCTCGGTCCCAGCTCCTGCCAACCTAGCAGTTCGAAAGCACATCAAAATGCAAGTAGATAAATAGGAACCACTACAGCGGGAAGGTAAATGGTGTTTCCGTGTGCTGCTCTGGTTCGCCAGAAGCGGCTTTGTCATGCTGGCCACATGACCTGGAAGCTATACGCCGGCTCCCTCGGCCAATAATGCGAGATGAGAGCGCAACCCCAGAGTCGGTCATGACTGGACCTAATGGTCAGGGGTCCCTTTACCTTTACCTTTACTATTATTTTAATGTAGCTGCTCGTTGGGCTTGACAGAGACTCTGGCATGCTCTGCCCACCCTTCCCAAAAGTGTACTGTGCTCCTAACGAGACCCTTATTGATTATTGCTCATCCACCTGGTGTGATAAGAGTCCTCCTCACTGAGGACTGCTCACATGCCCTGACTGAACCATTGGGAGAGGGGAGCACCTTTAAAACTTTTAAAAGAAATATAAAATTAATAATACTTCTCTCCCCTCCCCTTCAGGGCATACACACTGCCCCCCCCCATTTTCAATAAGGACACTCTTCCTATTTTCTGGTATTCTGCCCCTCTCCACCAGTCAGTGTTCCCATTTGCCCCCTTTTATTTTTGGGTGGGATGCTTTTTTTCAAAATGGTCCGGCATCACACAGGATCCTGTGTTCCTGTCTTGGGCCTGGCATTCCCTCATTTCCGTTGGAAGTCATACAGCCCCTAAATCTTCCTTTCTCGTTTCCATGTCAAGGGACAAAGCGTTAATTCAGCTTGCAAGTGGGGAGGTTTGCCTGTTGCCTCCAGATCAGGCTGGAAAAGACCCCTGGAGAGCCACAGCCAGCCAGTGGATTCTTGTGGCAATGAGTTCCATGAGCTGACTATACCTGTTGATCAGTTTTTTCACTGATCTGGCTCAACTTATTATGAGGCAAGCAGAACACACTTCTTACGTGGGTCCAATTCCCAAGATATTTAGGAGGAGCCTCCTCTGTAAGAGGTCTGGAAGGCGGCAACATGAGAACAGGGCCTTTTCTGTGGTGGCTCCCCGCTTGTGGAATGCTCTCCCCAGGGAGGCTCACCTGGTGCCTTCACTTACAGTAGACACTAGGCGAAAACGTACCTCTTCTCCTAGCCCTAGCCTTTTAAACTTGGGGGTGGGTATTGTTTTTGTTTGCTACTATATTATGTATTTTTGTGTTTTATATTGTAAACCGCCCAATGATCCTCAGATGAAGGATGGTATGAAAATTTAAATCATCATCGTCGTCATCATCATCATTTTGCAATGCAGTTCTCCAGGCAAATAGTATGTGCATAAAGATCCATGCATCAGTGAAAATATTTTTAAAATTGCTTGCAAAGTTTGTACAGTATGCAAAATTGCATACCAAAAGGTATACCTTATGGAACTCCCTGCCTATTGAAATCAGGCAGGCTCCTTTGCTTACTCTTCTCTGCACCTGCTTAAAACATTTTTGTCTATGCAAACATACCCAGGCTGGACATGTCGATACGTTGACGTGTTTTAATATATTTTACTGATAATTTTAATTATTTTCGAACATTTTAAACTAAATGTTTAATATTAATGTTTTTAATATTTCCTGCAGGTCACATAGAGGTTTTTAACCTACAATCAGGCAGTATATAAATTTTATTGTGTAAAATAAATAAATTCTTGGATAACCGCACAACAAAATTCTGACGAATCTTCAGGAGGATTAATTTTTTTTAAAAAAGAAAAAGCTTTGCAAACTAATGTGGAAAGGTGGATAAGTGAACGACAACAGGGGGAAGAAAGACAGAAACTGTTTGCAATGATGCAATGTAATATACTCCCATACATTCTGAAATAGATATGACTTTATTATTCTAATACATATGCATGTAGATATTAATATCCTACTGCATTCTGTATAGACTCATACCAAATATTGTCATATTTATCCAAACAAAGTCTACATCTGTAAGACGTATTCTACACATCTCCTTTTCCCTCTTTTCTTTTCTCTTTTTTCTTTTCCTCTGTATCACTATTTCATAGAATCATAGAATCGTAGAGTTGGAAGAGACCACAAGGGCCATCCAGTCCAACCCCCTGCCAAGCAGGAAACACCATCAAAGCATTCTTGACATATGCCTGTCAAGCCTCTGCTATTTATTATAACTGAAATTCTTTAAAACAAAAAAACCAGAAAACCAATAATGGGGGTGGGGGAGAAATAAGATTGACATATCCGTCCATCTTTACCTGAGGAAACGTGTGTATCTCTCACTCTCTCTCAAAGGCAAATACAGCTGAGCTAAAACGAAGCTTGTTTTCTGCTGTCCCAGAGGGCAGGACTTGGACCATTGGATTTGAATGACAAGAAAGGAGATTCGCACTAAACACCAGGAAGAACTTTCTGATGTGGAACAGTCTCCCTCAAGATAGCCATGTTCAAATATATAAAAGGATGTCATATAGAGGAGGGAGAAAGGTTGTTTTCGGCTGCTCCAGAGAAGCGGACACGGAGCAATAGATTCAAACTGCAAGAAAGAAGATTCCACCTAAACATTAGGAAGAACTTCCTGACAGTAAGAGCTGTTCGGCAGTGGAATTTGCTGCCAAGGAGTGTGGTGGAGTCTCCTTCTTTGGAGGTCTTTAAGCAGAGGCTTGACAGGCATATGTCAAGAATGCTCTGATGGTGTTTCCTGCTTGGCAGGGGGTTGGACTGGATGGCCCTTGTGGTCTCTTCCAACTCTATGATTCTATGATTCTAAGAGGTGGCTGGACTCTCCTTCCTTGGAGGTTTCTAAGCAGAGGTTGGATAGACACCTGCCATGGATTTCCTAGCTGTAATTCCTGCACAGCAGGGGATTGGACTAAACGACCCTCGGGGATCCCTTCCAACTCTAGAATTCGAGGATGCTAAAGATTACACGTAAAATAATTGTGTTGATTGTTCGCGAAACTTGGTTCGTCTTTAAGGTGCAGTTAGCAGCTAGCTTACCTAGGCAAACATAAATCATAAAAAAAAACCATAAATCATGCCACAGTGGTCACTCGGGTTACAAACGCTTCAGGTTACAAATGCTTCAGGTTACAAACTCCACTAACCCATAAATAGTATCTCGGGTTAAGAACTTTGCTTCGGGATGAGAACAGAAATCGTGCTCTGGCGGCGCGGCGGCAGCAGGAGGCCCCATTACCTAAAGTGGTGCTTCAGGTTGAGAACAGTTTCAGGTTAAGAACGGACCTCCGGAACGAAGGAAGTTCTTAACCAGAGGTACCGCTGTATCAAGATTTAGTAAGAAAACCAGGATATGATGCAGGGCTAAAACAGAAGGGAACTGATCCACAGGAGCCTCAGTGGGAATGACTTAAAAAAATAACAAAAAATAACCTGGATTATTTATTTTACAAACCCCTCCTGACTTCCTTGAGAAAGAATGAGACTGCAAAAGGGAATCTAAACTCACCTCTTCCTCCAGGCATCTGGCCTGAACCATAGCAGCAGAGGGTCAGCAGAAGGATTAACCTTTGCGCAACAGTCATTCTCAAAGCCTGATGGTGATGCCCAAACAGGCAGCCTGCTTCTTTTGAAGAGTCTTTTGTATCTATAAAAAAATTGGCTCAAGAACTCATGAACCTCGGCTCGGCTCCCCCTGCTGAGTGCCCGGGCTTTGCTGTTTATGAAGCTGCATTTCTGCCCTCTGAAGTTTTTATTCACTCGGATGCTCAAAGGAGACGTCATCCCTGGCTCGTGGTCCAGCGAGAGAGAGCGAGAGAGCGAGATAAATTAAATTAGAAGAACAAACAGAGTATGAGAAAACCATCAAGATAACTGCTTACCTTGCTGCTAATGCTGCCGGCGGTGGATTGACATGTTTTTTTTATTTTCTAATGAAATCAGGGAAAAACAACAACCCCGGGATTAAAATGTTGGGGGAATGATTTCCTCTATAGCATTCTTCAAAACTCCCCTTCCCTTGTCCCTGTGAAACCTCGGTTGGTGAAAAGTTGTCCCTTACATACATTCCTTCTCCACGCCCCTTCCTCTCCCGCCACTGCTGAAATCCCAACTGTAAGCTCTTTGGGGCAGAGAGCTACTCTGCTTTGGTTTTACGAAATGCCTAAGAAGCATCTTGTGCTTGACAGCAAGGTAGCAGGGGTTCATGCTTCGTGCTGTGCTTAGCTGAGGCTCAACTACAGAGGAAAGCTTGTGCCCCCTGTTCCTGAACTGCCCCTCCAATGTCCAGTTACTGGGGGGCGGGTCAGGCACTTCCATGGCCTGGCCAGTGGCCCTTGACAACGGGGGTAGGCAACAGTGCCCTTCAGATGTTCAACTCCAACTCCCTGACTGGGTTGGTTGGTGGGCATTGGAATGCTGTAGGTAGGCAGTGCCGTAGGTTCCCGGTCAACCATATGGGACTTTCCTTCTTTCTTTGTGGGTGCTAGCAATTGGTATTCTGCAATTTGCTGAACTGTGGGCTTTCTTTCTCCTTTTTAAGAACAGAACAACAGCCAGACGGGGCCCCATCAAAGTTCAGCCAGATTTAGGTTTGATGAGGCCCTCAGCTACTGAAGGTAATGGGGCCCTTTATAGGTCCAGCTGTCCATTGTCAACAACAAATGGTTGCTGTGTTTTTGTGTTGAATAGAATCATAGAGTTGGAAGAGACCACAAGGGCCACCCAGTCCAACCCCCTGCCAAGCAGGAAACACCATCAAAGCATTCCTGACAGATGGCTGTCAAGCCTCTGCTTAAAGACCTCCAAAGAAGGAGACTCCACCACACTCCTTGGCAGCAAGTTCCACTGCCGAACAGCTCTTACTGTCAGGAAGTTCTTCCTAATGTTCAGGTGGAATCTTCTTTCTTGTAGCTTGAATCCACTGCTCCATGTCCGCTTCTCTGGAGCAGCAGAAAACAACCTTTCTCCCTCCTCTATATGACATCCTTTGATATATTTGAACATGGCTACCATATCACCCCTTAACCTTCTCTTCTCCAGGCTAAACATACCCAGCTCCCTAAGCCGTTCCTCATAAGGCATCGTTTCCAGGCCTTTGACCATTTTGGTTGCCCTCCCTCCTCTGGACACGTTCCAGCTTGTCAGTATCCTTCTTGAACTGTGGTGCCCAGAACTGGACGCAGTACTCCAGGTGAGGTCTGAATATATATTCAACACAAAAAACCAGCGTATATGGTTGTATATGGTAATTTGCTATATGGTAACTTATGCACCTAATAGGTATCTAAATCCATTTGCACATAACAAATAGGAGCCTACACAACAGAAAACGCTGTTGCTGCATGTAGGTTTTATTTTATTTGTGTTTTATCTTATATTTTGGAAATGTGCATCCAGTTTTTCCCCTTTAAATTTTATGGGGGCCCCCAAGAGAGTGGGGCCCTAAGCTATAGCTTGTTTAGCTTATACAGTATGTAAATCCAGCACTGTTCAGCACCCTGTCTTCCTATTATTTATTTATTTATCCTAGTGGCCAACCAGATTGGCTAGTAGCCATCCACAGACCTTTCCCCCATGAATTTGCCCAGTCCTTTTTTTAAAGCCATCCAAGTATGTGGCCGCCACTGCCTCTTGCAGGAGGGAGTTCCACAGTTCAACTCTGTGCTGTGTGAAGGAGGACTCTTATCTGTCCCGAATCTTCCAGCATCCAGCTTCTTTGGGCACCTGACAATTGTAGCATGAGAGAGGGAGGAAAGCTTTTCTCCACATCAGAGCAACGGTCCATCCAATTCAGTCCTCTACCAATTTTTGGTTAAAGATGAAGTAAGATTCTAGTCCTCACTGTTCTGAACAATGGAGTACAGTCGTACCTTGGATCTCAAACACCTTGGCTCCCGAACAAATCAGTTCCCAAACGATCGAAACCCGGAAGTGACTGTTCGGGTTTTCGAACGTTCTTTTGGAACATTCCGCTGCTTCTGATTGGCTGTAGGAGCTTCCTGCAGCCAATCAGAAGCTGTGCTTTGGTTCACGAATGTTCTGGAAGTCGAACAGACTTCCAGAATGGATTCTATTCGACTTCCAAGGTACGACTGTAATTTAAATAGGAAATTTGGGTGCTTCCTTATTCTGAGTGAGGCCTGTGGTCCATCCAGCTTTATATCGCTGATACTGTTTGGCAGCATCTCTCCAGGGTTTCAATGCTGGAGATCGAACTAGCGGCCTTCTGCGAACAAAGCAGGCACTCTACCATGGAACTGCAGCCCTTCCCCTAAAAACAAATCAAGACTCCGGTCCTCATGGTTGTGAATAAAGGGCAAATTTACATTGCGCCTTTATACTGCACCACTCTATCCAGCTCAGTATTGTCAACACTGACTGGCAGCAGTGGCTCTCCACTTCAAACGGGGGGCCTTCGCAGCTCCAACTGGAAGTGCCCGCGATTCAACTGGGAATTTTCTGAAGGCAAAGTTACAGGCAAACAGGATAGCTTGACGGATGACTTCCCAACCCAGCTGGCAAGCTGTTTTTTTCCAACAGGAGCGTCACGTCAAAAGAAGTCTTATGTATGTAAGTTTCGTCTTCTTTAAAGTGGGTTGCTGTCGATGTTGGGGAAGGGAATTTGCGGAACATGGGTTGAAGCTGCAGGAGCAGACAAGCGTCTCTTGTTAGACCATCCCGACAGGAATTCCCATTAAGAGGGCTGAACTTAGAATATGGAGCAATAGCACTCCATATGGGCAGGCCAGCCTCAAAGTCCAACATTATTATTTTTAAAAAAATAAAAACCCCTGTGCCTAGAAATGTCCGATCCAACACCAATAAAAATGAGGCCATATGGAAAGAGTGATTTTCTTCATCCAAGCGAGGTGTTAATGGATTGTTTTTTTGGAGTGGGGGAGCCCCTCCCCCAAATCTTGGAGGCCTTGCGAAAACAGATCAAAGGTCACCTTGTGGCTACGCTTTGTTCAACACTCCCCCCCCATTGTAAAGACAGGAGACTGTGCCCTTTCTGTTGTCAACTTCTCTTTACCAGAACTGCTCCTGCGCCTTTATAACAGCAGCTCTTCCAATGTAGCAGATAAAAGTTCTTCCCCACGGTGTACAGAGAGAGTCAGGGTTCAGCTGCTGTGTCAATGTGAGTCGTGCCAATAATAGAGCCACAGGAACAGGTGCTGTGGGGGAAAGTTGGCAACCCTTTCTCCAAGGAGTTGCCTAGATCAACATGTTCTTAAGCTGTCCTGACAAGAGAATAGTCTCGGTGGTCTACAAAAAGCCCCCCAGTCTTTGGAGGCAAGACTGGGAAACGGGGCCTCCACAGTGGTGGCCCCATCTTTCTGTAATTTCTTATACAGGGCAGCAGCCGAGCTAGGTTTACTGATGAGATTTTAAGTTTCAACATTTCACAGAGGTTTCAGGATGGCAAGTAGATGGGCTTGGTATCTAAAACTTGAATTTTCAAAAGGTTGTAGCACTTACCCCTTTCCAGTCGCCCCAAATACCTTCTTTTTAAACTGAGAGTAATGGAAAGTGATGGCCAGTGAAAGCTATTTAAACAAATAAATTTGAGCGAGGGGAGGGAGAGGGGGAGAGTACCAAAAAGGTCCCTAAAGGGGGCATTTGAAGGGCACTCTTGGTGGTGAATGGCTTTTTTTGCTAAAATTGCAGTTTGCCTGTTGTCATTGCCCTCAGCTGCCCTCACTTGCCTTCGTGGGTGTCATTCATGGGAGACACCTGGCTTGAGAGCAGTACATGTGAAAAGGAACTAGGAGTCTTGGTAGACCACAAACTTGACATGAGTCATCAGTGTGATGCAGCAGCTAAAAAAGCCAATGCAATTCTGGGCTGCATCAATAGGAGTATAGCATCTAGATCAAGGGAAGTAATAGTACCACTGTATTCCGCTCTGGTCAGATCTCACCTGGAGTACTGTGTCCAGTTCTGGGCACCACAGTTCAAGAAGGAAACTGACATGCTGGAACAGCCTGGAGAAGAGAAGGTTAAGGGGTGATATAGTAGCCATGTTCAAATATATAAAAGGATGTCATATAGAGGAGGGAGAAAGGTTGTTTTCTGCTACTCCAGAGAAGCGGACACAGAGCAATGGATTCAAGCTACAAGAAAGAAGCTTCCACCTAAACATTAGGAAGAACTTCCTGACAGTAAGAGCTGTTCGGCAGTGGAATTTGCTGCCAAGGAGTGTGGTGGAGTGTCCTTCTTTGGAGGTCTTTAAGCAGAGGCTTGACAGGCATATGTCAAGAATGCTTTGATGGTGTTTCCTGCTTGGCAGGGGGTTGGACTGGATGGCCCTTGTGGTCTCTTCCAGCTCTATGATTCTATGAAACCTACATCCGGCCCCGATCTGATGATCTGCTTGAGTTTGTTCCATGAGTCCTGATTTGTCCTGATCTAGGCAGAAGAAGCAGAAACTGCCAGGAACAATAACCATGAACAGGATTGAATATTCACATGGTGATGTTTCAGGACCACCACCCCTCAAAAACGAAAATAAAAACGGGAACATTGTGCAGAACCTCTGTTTGGCTGCTTCTAATTTGGACCCTGCTGCTCCTGATTATTTTTTATTTTTGTGGGCTGGGACAGAACCATTGGTCCATCTAGCATTGGTCCATCGGCTCTGCTGTGACCCATTCCATCAGGCTGCCTCAGTGGGAGAGATCGGAAGCAGAAGGCTCATTCCATCAGCTTTGCTGGAGGCCCACTTCCATCAGGCACCTCCTGCCCATTGCCAGCTGGTCAATATTAGGAGCAGTCGTTTAGAAACCGATGCTTGAGTTTCAATTTTCCTCTTCCCTCCTGCTCCCTTTCCCCTTGTGTGCTGTGTGGTGAGTTGTTTTAATATTGTACGTCTGCGGTTCGGGACTGTCTTGTTTTCACTGTATGTAAGCTGCTCTGGCCGTTTTTCTGGCTGAAAAGCAGGGTAACAAAGCCTCTAATTTAATAAATAAATAGCACTGTCTGCATTGATCAGCAGCATTCCTGGCGAAGTCAAATTGCTGGAGAATCACAGTGCCTGCTGTGGCTGCAGAGACCGGGAACTCGCAGCTGCTGCCTCCTGTGTTGTTTTTGCTGTGTTCGCAGCACCAAAGTGATCTCCCTGGGGCAAAGGCCTGTGTCTGGGGGTCCTGGGCTGCCCTGACCACAAGACTCCCCTCTTGGCTTCGCTGAGGTGATCCAAAGGAAAGCAGAGCAAGACGTCTGGCACCACCTTGGCTGCCGGAGTTGCCAGAAGGAGGTGTAGAAGGTACTGTTGAATTGTCTTGGGAGTCCACTCCACATCAGCAGTGGTGTCCAAATTTTTTCCAAAGAGGGCCAGATTTGATGAAGTGAAGGGCCGTGAGGGCCGACCAAATGGTTTTTAGGATTGAAGTTGTTGAGCTTTTTTGAGGATTAAACCGACGGCGGGCTGCTGGATTAGGCCCCCGAAACGGACTTTGGACAAGGGGGACTCTCCTTCCTTGGATATTTTTAAGCAGAGGTCGGAAGGCCACCTGTCATGGATGCTTTAGCTGAAATTCCTGCATTGCAGGGGGTTGGACTGGATGACCCTCGGGGGTCCCTTCCAACGCTACAATTCTGCCTCAAGGAGGCGGAGGTTCAGGACCAGAGTTTTCCTTCTTCCAGATTTGCTACCTTCCCAGGTTGATGAGCCCCCTTTATCCAATTGGCAACAGCTGTCCAGGATTTCAGGTAGGGGGACATACCGGCCCCACCTGGGAGATGCTGTTGGGGAGTGAATCCTTGGACCCTTCTGCAGGCAGAGCGGTGCTCTTATCTACGGGGCCCAAGTTGTAGCTCTGTGCCAGGGGGGAGTAAGGATGGCTTGCCATATTTTAGGTCAGCGAATCAATAAAAAGCCTCCCCTCTCCAGTAAGGCCAAAGTCTAAAATTACTGAACTGCATCACTGGCCCCCTCTTAAAGCTGCCAGTTGGTCGCAGTACAAATTAGTTTAGCCAGGAAAGAGAATTCCAAGACTCTGCTTTTTCGGTAAGAGGAGGTGATGTTCTCCTGCCTCCTGGACGGGGTCTGGAAGTTATTTTTCTCTATGTGTGTGTCGTTTCTCTTTTTTTGTGCGTGGCAGAAGCATGCATGCGAGACCCGGTAGCCAGCGGATGGCCTTCAGGGATGCTTTTGCTGAGCACACGGCGTCCCAACAGGGTGAGATCACTCCTTTCCTTTATTTTCCTTGGAAAAACACACTCCCTGAGCCATTCCTCTGATGGTTCGGGGAACTTGCGGCTCTCTCCAAAGCTTGCTCTCCCCCCCAAACAAAGCCTTTACCCGCAGAAGCTGAGGACAAACACACCCCAGCGGGCCAGGTGGCTCCTCTCTGACTTAATGAAGAGGAGCAAGAGGAAGGAAAAGGAGCTGGGAAACTGAAGGATGCTGCAGAGCTGCCCTACTGGGTCACTCAAAAGGTGGGTCTACTCCCAACACAATCCTGTTCCCCACAGAGGCCAACCAGGTGGCTCAGGGAAGCCCACAAACAGGGAGGGAACAGCTCTCTCTCATCATCGCTCCCTGGCCCTATCTCACAGGTAGATTGCCCTGGGACATGGAAGTTCTGCTTAGGCCCTGGCAAAGGACGTGGAAAGAAATGTGTCGGTTTGGACCAAAGCCGTGCCTGCTCTGTGTTCAGTTCCTGAGCATCTCTAAGGAATGTGGTCTGTCTGAAACTCCACAGCAGCTGCTGCCAGTCAGTGTGTGCAGCCCAAACGAAGCCACATAGACCAGCTGCCTGATTCTGTATAAGGCAACTCCTTGCGTTCTTATTCTTATCCTGATTCATGCAGTGGAATGCTTCCAGGAAGGCGAGCAAGGTGACGGAGGTAATCCAGGGCTAGACTGACTCTGTGTGTGGAGGCCTCATTTCTGCATTGTGGTCTATGTGGGGCTACCTTTGAAGGTGACCCGGAAACTACAATTAATCCAGAATGCGGCAGCTAGACTGGTGACTGGGAGCGGCCGCCGAGACCACATAACACCGGTCTTGAAAGACCTGCATTGGCTCCCAGTACGTTTCCAAGCACAATTCAAAGTGTTGGTGCTGACCTTTAAAGCCCTAAATGGCCTTGGTCCAGTATACCTGAAGGAGCGTTTCCTCCTCCATTGTTCTGCCTGGACACTGAGGTCCAGTGCTGAGGGCCTTCTGGGGGTTCCCTCGCTGCGAGAAGCCAAGTTACAGGGAACCAGGTCCTCCCACCACTGGGGAGCCAGTGTGGTGTAGTGGTTAAGAGTGGTAGACTCGTAATCTGGGGAACCGGGTTCGCGTCTCCGCTCCTCCGCATGCAGCTGCTGGGTGACCTTGGGCTAGTCACACTTCTCTGAAGTCTCTCAGCCCCACCCACCTCACAGAGTGTGTGTTGTGGGAGAGGAAGGGAAAGGAGATTGTTAGCCGCTTTGAGACTCCTTCGGGTAGTGATAAAGCGGGATATCAAATCCAAACTCTTCTTCAGATGTCAAAGAGAAAAACAACTACAGTACCAGACTTTTAGAGGACACCTGAAGGCAGCCCTGTTTAGGGAAGCTTTTAATGTTTAATAAATTATTGCATTTTGATACTTCTGTTGGAAGCCGCCCAGAGTGGCTGGGGAAACCCAGCCAGATGGGCAGGGTATAAATAATAAATTATTATTATTATTATTATTATTATTATTAGCCCACCTAACTGAACATCCTGCCTCCCACCATGGCTAATGAGATGCCTCTGGAAATGCCACAGTGAGGGCAAGAAGGTAAAAGCCACTGCCTAATGCTTGCCAAAGGGACCCAGGTGGCGCTGTGGGCTAAACCACTGAGCCTAGGGCTTGCTGATCAGAAGGTCGGCGGTTCGAATCCCTGTGACGGGGTGAGCTCCCGTTGCTTGGTCCCAGCTCCTGCCAACAAAGCAGTTCGAAAGCACATCAAAATGCAAGTAGATAAATAGGAACCGCTATAGCGGGAAGGTAAACGGCGTTTCCATGTGCTGCTCTGGTTTGCCAGAAGCGGCTTTGTCATGCTGGCCACATGACCTGGAAGCTATACGCCGGCTCCCTCGGTCAATAATGTGAGATGAGCGCGCAACCCCAGAGTTGGTCACGACTGGACCTAATGGTCAGGGGTCCCTTTACCTTTACCTTTATATCTTAAAATATGCTTCCCTTCACTCTTTCCATGGTTTCCTATCTATTATGTTTTAGCTGCATTTTCTTACAGTCTATAGCCCATCATTCTCTTTCTAACTGCAGCCAGCCAGATGCCTTCAGCAGGTCACCGGAAGACCCTGCAGTTGTAATAGCTATCTCTTGCCCACCCTAACAAGGTTATATGACCCCTGTCTCCAGCAGTGATCTGCACACATAGTCAGAGGCTGTAGGAGCAGCAGGTGGGAGCTAGGTCTGGGCCAGGGCTCAGAGCTGATTGCAGAAGGTAGGGAGACCATCACACCTGAGGTGGTTGGGCAGGACTCCCCAGAGGAACTTTCCAGGCCACCAAGACCTATAAGGCTGGAGACTGGACCCTGGTGAGCACCTTTCCTTTCCCAGCACATCACCAGTTCAGGAGCTCTTCAGGAGGGAGGCTGTGGAATGGGGGAGGAGTGCTCATCTTCAGGCCAGAAGGTTGGTCCTTTAAAGCTCTGAAGGTCTCCACAGGTGAGTTTAGCCTGGAGGCGGCAGTTCCGACAGAGGTACAAAAGGCCTTGGTCTACTCCCAACCTCTGTCAGGGGGCTTGCTTGGAGCTGTCCGTGGTTCAGCAACCTTTGTCCAGCCTTGCCGCTTTCCCCCAGCGGCTCTGGCATTGGACCAGAACACGACAAACCTCTGCTGCAGTGTGTGTGTGCGCTGGGTAAGTTCACTTAGGGAGGAGGGTCTCCTGAAACACAGCTAACCACCCTCTGCTCTCTGCCCACAGTATCTGGTCCTTTACCTGGCAGTCATGGAGAATGGCCAGTGTTCTTAGACCTCTGCTCTGCAGCGCGACTAGCTCCCTATCAAAAAGCTTGTAAGTATTGCCGCTGGCTAGTTTTCCTTCCAATAGTTGGGCATCGAACCCATTTTCTGGGGGATACTTTCTGTATAACGAGATTCCCCTTCCCCAGCTTTTGGTTGGTCTCTGGTGATGTCCACCTCTATTCTAATTCTCTTCTTCCTTAAAAAGAAGAAGCTGTTTGCTCAATCAAAATGCCAATCTGAGAGTGTGTGTGTGTTGATAGATAGATAGATAGATAGATAGATAGATAGATAGATAGATAGATAGATAGATAGATAGATAGATTAGATCAGGGGTCAGCAAACTTTTTCAGCAGGGGGCCGGTCCACTGTTCCTCAGACCTTGTGAGGGCCCGGACTATATGTTGGAAAAAAATATGAACGAATTCCTATGCCCCACAAATAACCCAGAGATGCATTTTAAATAAAAACACACATTCTACTCATGTAAAAACACCAGGCAGGCCCCACAAATAACCCAGAGATGCATTTTAAATAAAAGGACACATTCTACTCATGTAAAAACATGCTGATTCCCGGACCTTTCGCGTGCCGGATTTAGAAGGTGATTGGGCCACATCCGGCCCCCGGGCCTTAGTTTGGGGACCCCTGATCATTAGATAGATAGATTAGACAGACAGATAGACAGATTCAGGATGGAGGGCAAGGAAGGAAGAATTGAGTCAAGGGGATAAAGCGAGCCAGGAAATGAAAACAGTATTATTACCATAAGGCTGATTTCTGGTAAAATGTCGGGATCCAAAACAGAAAACGTGATGCCAAAGTGTGTGTTTTTGTGACCTCCCACAATTGGGTCAGAAGTCCCGTGGTTGTGTGTGTGTGTTGTGTGTATTGGGGGAATATCAAGCATCAGCCGCAGGAATTGCTGGTTTTTGCCATCTCTTCTTGCTCCTATTGTCCAGCACTGGTCCATTTCATGATTTCATCCCCACCTGACCTGTGTTCCTTCCACCTCCTCCTCCTCATCCCACGGAGTGTTTCCTTTCCATCGGTTCCTCTTTCAAGCAGTAGCTCAGCTACCGCCTAGGAACTCAGCCCAGGGTTCTAAGAAGAGGAGGGGAGGAGAAAGTGATTGTCTTTTAATTGAAAATGACATGAGTAGCAAAGGAAAAAATGTCTGATGTTTCCTGCCAGGCCCTTTTAACAGCTCCTCTGGGCGAGCGATTACGCCATGCTCTGCGTTGGGTGGCGGTAGGAGAAGCAAGCTCTGGCAAGCCCCGGCAGGGCCGTCTGCAAACCTCATCACAATGAACCATTTGGAGAGTGAAGGGAGGAAAGAGGAAAAGAACGGACAAACACACAGGAATCGGCATCCTCTGTGGCCAAAGTAAATGAAGCCCACCGGAAGACCAGCAACAAAGCGGCCCAGCCAGATGGGTGAATCGGATAAGAAGGTTGTGGTTGCGGTGGTTGTTTTAACAGCCCTTGTCCAGATTGCTGGCTTGTTTGGAAGATTCAAGACAAGACTACAAGCCAGGACTTCCTTCACACAACATATAGCCAATGTCCACCAACTTGGATGGCTTTGAAAGGGCACTCGACAAATTCATGGAAGAGAAGGTTGTCTATTGATGGCTAGTGGCTACAAGGGCTCTGCTGTGGCTCCAGGTGCCTCCAAGGCTGGAGGCAAGTGATGTTTCTGAATACCAGTTACTGCACGAGGGGAGAGTGCTCTTGGGTTGAGATTCTGCTTGGGGGCTTCTCACGGGGGCATCTGGTTGGCCACTGCTGTTGGGCAAAATACGCACCAACCGAGTGGCAACAGCGGCAGGGTCGACGAAATAACAAAGTCGTCTTCAGTATCTTTGCTTGCTTTTATTTACAATTATATACACCACACTCCTCTACTCCATTCCTCTCATTTCACAATACATCACCACCACCACACCCATGAACTATTTGGGTAGCTTAAATACAGAATTCAAAATAGTCAATTACCCAATCACATGACAGTAAGCAAACTCTACCTTCAATTATTCAAATTAGCAAAAGCTCACAGGTGTGCTATCATTCAGAACAAGATTGCAAACACACATCCCTGTGTAGCACCATTGACCACATCAGTCTTAAAGGAAAAACCTAACAACTGCGAGAACAAGATACTAAACTAGATGGCCTGATCCAGCTGGCTCATCTTCTGTACACAGGTTCTGTTGTGGAGCCAAAAGTCTTTGTGCGGGCGGCAACATGAGAACGGGCCTTTTCCGTGGTGGCTCCCCACTTGTGGGATGCTCTCCCCAGGGAGACTCACCTGGTCCCTTCATTTACATATATTTAGGCGCCAGGCTTCCTCAACCTCAGCCACTTCTCTAGAACCAGGCTTTGTCTGATTAAAACCAGGCTTCCTCAACCTTGGCCCTCCAGATGTTTTTGGCCTACAACTCCCATGATCCCTAGCTAGCAGGACCAGTGGTCAGGGATGATGGGAATTGTAGTCTCAAAACAGCTGGAGGGCCGAGGTTGAGGAAGCCTGGATTAAACAATCTGTGGCCTTTTAAACATGTTTGTGGGAGGAGTTTTTTTAATTAAAAAAATGTTACGTATTTTTGTGTTTTTATACTGTAAACTGCTATGTGATCTTCGGATGAAGGGCGATATGGAAATTTAATAAGTAAGAATAAGAATAACACTTTGTTGGCTACCATCCAAAACATGCAATGCATAAATAATAATAAAAAAGAACCCCATCACTTAAAATGAAACAATCTGCTTCAGTGAAAAGTTCACTCTGTTTGTTTCTTCGGCAATACCAGCCATCGTCTCCAAAAAAACACTCAACACAACCTCAGAGTGCTTGGCAGAAGGGCAAGCTTTACAGCTGGCACCAAAATAAATCATTATTCTAATCTCCACTTCCCCCAAATCAGGTTCCAATAGGGTTTCATCCCAGTGAGGTGTGTCTCAGGATGCCGACTGCTTGATCTTCTTTCCACAAGCACTGCCCATTCGTTTGTTCATTTGCTCCTTCAGCCATATGGCGGGCTGTGAAGGTTTCCCAAGTTTAGCCTTGGGCCCTGAGCGATGCTTCGCTTCCGTCCACATAAGCTGAACATTGTTAATTCTGTACAGATGGGTGGATTGTACAGATTCCCCAGACTCTGCAAAGGTCTCTCTCTCTCTCTCTCTGGCCAAACTCTTCTGTTGCTCAAGGAGGAGTCTTATACAAGGCGTCTCTTTGTATATAGCTGCTTCGGCCGCCTGCGGTTGACAGAGGTGGTCCAGCTTACCTTTCCGTTCCTCCTTGCCTACTGAGTTAACTGCTGCCCTTTTGCTTCTGCGACACTAGTCCCTTTCTACGGAATTGACGCAATTCATTTGCTCAAGTTATTATAGGGGAGAATCCGGCTGGCTTTGCTGCCAGGCTCCTGTATTCTCTGTGTCTTCTCTGCATCGCCTTCCTGTCTTCTTCCACTCACCAAGACATGGGTGTTTAGGCTGGGTCCCCCCCCTCCCTTGACATGTAGCCTCTATAGAGGCACTCTACAGAGTGTCAAAGCAGCACTGAGGTCCTGGTGGAGAGGGGGCTGTTCCACTCCACATTTAATTTTAAGGGAAGGGTCACAGCTCAGTGTGAGAACACATAGAATCATAGAGTTGGAAGAGACCACAAGGGCCATCCAGTCCAACCCCCTGCCAAGCAGGAAACACCATCAAAGCATTCTTGACATATGGCAGTCAAGCCTCCACTTAAAGACCTCCAAAGAAGGAGACTCTACCACACTCCGTGGCAGCAAATTCCACTGTCAAACAGCTCTTACTGTCAGGAAGTTTTTCCTAATGTTCCTAATGTTACAAAATCTGTAAAATGTATAAAACTAAATCCAATTTATGCTGCAGGTGCAACTGATCAGAGGGCACACTTACACACATGTGGTGGCAATCTGAAAAAGTTAAGGGCTTCTGGGACTTGGTTTTTGAAGAAATGAAGAAAATCTTTAGATATAATTTTGGGGGGGAAACAGAAGCCTTCTTGCTGGGAATAATTGATACAGATATACTCAGAGAAGACAAGAATCTATTCTTTTATGCTGTGTGGCAGCTAGAATGCTGATAGCAAAAATAATAAAAAAATTAAAAAATATATAAAAAATGGAAAAAAGAAACAATTCCATCCAAATGAGAATGGCAAGATAAATTATTCAGTTACATTGAACTAGCCAGACTGACAGACATGATCAGGGGCCACAGCAAACGAAAACTTCAGAAGTTGGGAAAATATAGTGATTATCTGAAGAAGCAATGCCTGCATATTACTTCTTGGACTTGTTTTAATTAACTTCTGTAAACTGATGTAGGGTTAGAATAAAGACAATCAAAACAGAAATTAAATTAAAAAGAAGATTAAAGAAAGCAGATTACTATGGTTGATATTAGTCCCGCATAGAGGACGAAGGAAGTCAACAAAGAAAATGGAGTCACATTTAGGTTAATACATATCTTTATTTTTGAGATATGTTCCTTTTTTCCTTTTTCGATTTTCATTTTCACGTTTATATATTATTTGTATTTTGTTTGCAATATATTGTATGTCTATGTGTTGCTTTATGTTTGTTTATCAGCATATAAATAAACTATTAAAAATAAATAAAGTCTTAATTTAATTTTTAAGGGATAGTCCCGTGATAAGAGCCTAAGGCGCTACAAGCTTCAATCCTTTGCATCTCCATGAAGGGGCTGGGAAAGACTACAGTTGAAGCCCAAAACATCTGGATGACACCACTTTGTGAAAGGCTGGGGCAAGATCTGGGCCAAGAAGCGCAACCATTTCCCCAAAACGGAGCATGCCGGTAAGCATGAATAACATGTGTCTCACAATGCCCTTTCTACTCGACACCTTTCCTGGGTTTAAACTCCCGTGTCTCGGAAAATCCCTTTGCCTGCTTGCCCAGTGTTGATTGGAATTGCAATATGTATTTAGGGTGAGAGGAGTGAGGAATGTGTATGAACCCATTGAACAGCATATAGAGTCATAGAGTTGGAAGTGACCTCGAGGGTCCTCGTCCAACCCTCTGCAAGGCAGGAATCTCAACTAAAGCATCCCTGACAGATGGCCATCCAAGTTCTGCTTAAGAACTTCCAAGGAAGGAGAGTCCGCCACCTCCCAGGGAGACCATTCCACTATCCAACACCTCTTACTGTCCAGAAGTTCTTCCTGGTGTTTAGCCGGAATCTCCTGGCCATGGTTGTCTGCTGCAGGAAAAATAAAATCTCTTGCAATACCTTAAAGACCAATGAATTTGTTGTAGTATCCTCTTCTTCTTCTTTGGCGATCACTCGTATCCGAGTAAGATTGTCTTCCATAAACACGGTTTTAACAATGGGTCCATAAGTGACTGTGGAGGCCACTTCTGGATCCCCACGTCCTTCCACAGTGGGGGCATTGGTTTCCAGGCGGGAGTTGATCACGGTGTGGATTTGCCAAGCGTGCCTTCCTCTTAGCACGTTTCTCCCTTGCGTCCTGAGTTCGAATGTCTTCAAAGCCCATGGCACCTTTGGTAAAGGCTGTTCTCCAACTGGAGCGCTCTCAGGCCAGTGTTTCCCAGTTGTCGGTGTTTATACTACATTTTTAAAGATTTGCCTTGAGACAGTCTTTAAACCTCTTTTGTTGACCACCAGCATTACGCTTTCCATTTTTAAGTTCGGAATAGAGTACTGTAGTTGCTTTGGAAGACGATCATCAGGCATCCGCACAACATGACCAGTCCAGGGAAGTTGATGTTGAAGAATCATTGCTTCAACACTGGTGATCTTTGCTTCTTCCAGTACACTGATATTGTTGTTTAGTCGTTTAGTCGTGTCCGACTCTTCCGTGACCCCACGGACCATAGCACACCAGGCACTCCTGTCTTGCACTGCCTCCCGCAGTTTGGTCAAACTCATGTTCGTAGCTTCGAGGACACTGTCCAACCATCTCGTCCTCTGTCGTCCCCTTCTCCTAGTGCCCTCAATCTTTCCCAGCATCAGGGTCTTTTCCAAGGATTCTTCTCTTCTCATGAGGTAGTCAAAGCATTGGAGCCTCAGCTTCACGATCTGTCCTTCCAGTGAGCACTCAGGGCTGATTTCCTTAAGAATGAATAGGTTTGATCTTCTTGCAGTCCATGGGACTCTCAAGAGTCTCCTCCAGCACCATAATTCAAAAGCATCAATTCTTTGGCGATCAGCCTTCTTTATGGTCCAGCTCTCACTTCCCTACATCACTACTGGGAAAACCATAGCTTTAACTATACGGACCTTTGTCGGCAAGGTGATGTCTCTGCTTTTTAAGATGCTGTCTAGGTTTGTCATTGCTTTTCTCCCAAGAAGCAGGCGTCTTTTAATTGATATTAGTTTTATACACTGATATTAGTTCGCCTGCCTTCCCAAGTGATGTGTGAAATTTTTCAGAGACACTGTTGATGGAATCGTTGTAGCATCAAGCTGCATGTGACAAGAGTGGACTTTTCTGCATGGGCATTTATGCCAAGGGTATCTGGTGTGGCTCCCTCCAGATTCTGTTGCATCAATCCTGCTCTGAGCACTGGTCACCCGGCTGCGGCTGATGAGAGATGGAGTCCAGATCGATCTGAAGTTTACAGCATGTTATTCCTTGAAGGAGAACTACTTGAAAAGGATTTACAGGTGGTGTTTAAATCCAAGTAGACTTGCTAAGATGTGTAAGACTGAATCAGATAAGTGCTGGAAATCATGCAATGAGGCGGGGGGAACGTTCTTTCATATGTGGCGGACATGTAAAAGGGTAAAAGAGAATTGGGAAATAATCCATAATGAACTGAAAAAAATGTTTAAAAGCACCGCCCCCCCCCCAAAAAACAGAGTCCTTTTTGTTGGGGATAATTCAGATGGAAATTCCCAGGTGTCAGAAAGAGCACTACAGCAGCCCATGTTTCGTTAGCCCAAAAAATGGAAAATGAACAAGGTCCCAACTAAAGAAGAATGACAACGTAAACTGATGGAATATGCGCAGCTGGCAGATCTAACGTATAGGATAAGAGAACAAGAAGAACATTCGTTTAAAGAAGATTGGAAAATGTTTATGGAATATAGGGGGGGAATTGTGTACACTTGAAAACGTTGGCAGCATTAAAATAAATCCAGCAGTGTAAATAAGTTTTGATGGAAGTAATAATAATGGAATACCGAATTTTCTTTAGTTTATATAAAATATGCAGGGATTTCTGCTATGTAAAATGAACTATGGAAAGAGAAGGGAAGTCACTGATATTTTAAGGTTAATAATAATAATAATAATAATATATTATTATTATTATTATTATTATTATTATTTATACCCCGCCCATCTGGCTGGGTTTCCCCAGCCACTCTGGGTGGCTTCCAACAGAAAAATAAAACACAGTAATCTATTAAACATTAAAAGCCTCCCTAAACAGGGCTGCCTTCAGATGTCTTCTAAAAGTCTGGTAGTTGTTTTTCTCTTTGACATCTGATGAGAGTGTTGTAAAAATTTGCAGAGCTACACGGTCCTAGAATTAAGTGGATCCTTGACCCAGGAAGAGTCCAGGTATCCTGGCAGGCAGACGAAGTTTGAGCGTCTCCTGCCTACCAAATAACAGAGGCCAAACCAGGACGTACGAAGCAAGGTACTTTATTAATTAAATAATAAAGCTATTGCAATAGCGATCCGTCCACACAAGCAAGTTGAAGTGAAGGGACCCCGAACAAAGGAAGCTTCACAAATTTATAGGTTTCATTTCCAATAGTACAGAATTGCATAAAAGGTGGGGAAATGGGTTCTGGGAGGGGGTAATCGCGAGAGGACAAAGGGGTTGATGGAATTCTTGATGTAAGATATCATGGTGATAGTCCAGGTAATGATTATGCATGTCTCCTTATTGTTTGACAGGAAGACTCTGCGGATGTGGGAAGATTGTTGATAACACCTGTTTATCAAATAAAATTGTTGTTCTCACTGAAAGTGTGTATTTGAGTCGTGCTCTTTTAGACTGGCTAGGTGGCAGTGTGGTATCAAGAAGAAGTGGAAACAGTCCGTAAAATATGTTGTGCCACAGAGGTGCCTATTAACTTGCAACAAAGTTTATACAAATATTCAACGTTTGCAATAGAGAGAAAAGACTACACTTAAAGTTAAAGAAGAAGAAGATATTATACAGTAACTAATAATACACAGAGAGGATACAATTCTAACAGCGGTAAAACGTTCACAGTTCAGAGCGATGTTTGACAGCTTATAACATTTTATCAAGGACAACGAACTAAAAGCTTAGAAGGGTGCATAAGTGGAAACCTTTGCAAATAGTAGAGTCAAACAATTAATTCTTCAGGATGGCAGGATTTTTTAAACAGGTACAATTTGATAGAAAGGTTCAAGGTATCAGTGCAAGGTTATATTATTGCGGTTTCGTAAATAGATACAGTTTCATACAGAGTAGAGAATAGGGAGATGCATCGGGTAACATGATAGAGGACACCATAACATTACTAAAGGAACAACGGAATAGTTTATTAGGGATAAATATATATATCTTAAAAAGGTCCATGGTTCAGCTGAATCTGGGTCATGAAAAGTACAAGGGAGGGCACCTCAGGCGGGGATTTGGGAGGGTGGAAGTTCCGAGAATGGGTGATCGTTATCGTTTTTGGTTATCTGGCTGGAGGTGCGATTATGCAAGTTTCCATGTGGGTGTGAGACAGGATTTAGCAATGGGTTATGTAAAAGGGTGCGTGTGTTTTCCAAGAGGTCTGGAGGAACTGTCTGGGTCAGCAGGGGATTAATTTACCTTGATACGGCAGAATAGGCTTCTCTTGACTTTTGAACCATGAAGTCAAGAAAATGGCTTCTCTCTGGCTAAACTGTCCCCTCTCTGTACATTGGTAGTCTCGTAATGCATGGGGGCAAATTCCTCTTACCCTGCCCCTTATAACAAGAGTATTGTATAAATGAATACTCTAAATTGTGAAACACACACACACACACACACACACAGACAGTGCTCTTTTTTCTTAAAAAATGTTTGGGGGTACTCTCATTTCAAGAAAACCACCATTTTATAGTTCAATTGTGGTTCCAGCTGTTTCATCCCTCTGCTGCTGTGATCTGGGCTTTTGGGCTGAAGGTGGAAAGAAAGGGGGAAAGGAACAAGAGAGAAACAATCCAGAATTGCAGGATCATTTATCTTACTTTCCTTTTTCGTCCCCCCAGGCCACTTAGCATAAAAGCTGCTACTGACTGCTGGGTGTTTATACTGAATCACAGAGAAAATAGAATGTCCTTCAACAGCCCTCTGGTGGAAGAAGAGTGAAATGGAGTGGGTAGAGATTTTTCTGCCTTTTCAAAAAGCACTAAAACTAAGGATCTGCCCCAGTGAGATCGGCAGTACAGTGGTACCTCGATTTATGAACACAATTGGTTCCGGTAGTCTGTTCATAAACCGGAGCGTTCATAAACTGAAGTGATCTTTCCCATTGAAAGTAATGGAAAGTGGATTAATCCGTTCCAGACGGGTCCGCGGAGTACTTAAACTGAAGCGTTCATAAACTGAAGCGAACTTTCCCATTGAAAGTAATGGAAAGTGAATTAATCCGTTCCAGATGGGTCCGCGGAGTACTTAAACTGAAGCGTTCATAAACTGAAGCGAACTTTCCCATTGAAAGTAATGGAAAGTGGATTAATCCGTTCCAGACGGGTCCGTGGAGTACTTAAACTGAAGCGTTCATAAACTGAAGCGAACTTTCCCATTGAAAGTAATGGAAAGTGGATTAATCCGTTCCAGACGGGTCCGCGGAGTACTTAAACTGAAGCGTTCATAAACTGAAGCGAACTTTCCCATTGAAAGTAATGGAAAGTGAATTAATCCGTTCCAGATGGGTCTGCGGCGTTCGTAAACGGAAAATTCGTAAACCGAGGTGTTCATAAACCGAGGTTCCACTGTAGATTCAGAGAAGAAAGGACTCATTCACACAAAAAACGCTGGTGGGTTTTCATGAGGAATTCCTCCCCTCTACTTCAAAATCACAAACTGAGGTGGAAATGTGGAGCACTGAAAATGAAAGAATGAGAAACTGAGAAAAACTGAAATGGATAGATTTCTAAAGCTTTCCCAATCACCAGGTAATTCTACTCACCTTGGCTTCTCTTGGCTTTTCTCCAGCTGGACATACTTCACTTCACTTCTAATTTCTGACTTGTAATGAATCCACATCACCAGAGACAGATTGAAGGGACTGTTAGATTTTGCCTTCTCATATATGGGGAACAACCTGTGTGTGTGTGTGTGTGTGTGTGTGTGTGTGTGTGTGTGTGTGTACACAAAATATGTATGCGGAAAAATAGACTGTTAGACCTTTAAAATACACCCTTGTGAATGCCAAAGCTTCCCTCTTCCCCCAGCATAGGAAAAGACCGCATGTTTGGTAGCCTAAGCTAAGAATGGTTTACTTACAAATTCTTCAAAGGTCAGATTCCATACAGCAGGCATGTCCAACAGGTAGATCATGACCTACCGGTAGATCACTGGGCATCAGTGGTAGATCACTGGTAGTCCACTGGCTTCCCCCAAAGAAGCTCAACAAGTTTGGCTCCCCTTAAAAAAACCTCATCATTTCTGCCATGCACCCCTAAAAAATGTGGCTTTCCCCCCTCTCTAAAAGAAGTTCAACAACTTTTGACCTAAACCCCTAAAAAATGGGCCTTCCTCTTCCCTAAAAAAAGCTCCAAAAAGCCCCAAAAGGGGGTAGATCAGTGCCAGTTTTTAACTCTGTGAGTAGATTGCAGTCTCTTAGGAGCTGGCCACCCCTGATGTATATGACACACTCTTTATATGCCAATAAAGAAGATTAGATATAATAGAATCATAGAGATGGAAGAGACCACAAGGACCATCCAGTCCAACCCCCTGCCAAGCAGGAAATGCAGGAATCTCAGCTAAAGCATCCTTGGCAGATGGCCATCCAAACTCTGCTTAAAATCCTCCAAGGACGGAGAGTCCACCGCCTCCTGAGGAAGTCCTGTTCCACTGGAAACCAGAGGAGGGGAGAATGCCACTGAGCTCAGGGCCTGCTTTTGGGCTTTCCACAGTCATCCAGTTGGCCACTGTAAAAACAGAATGCTAGACTAGATAGACCCCCGTTGGGTGGGTTTTTTGGGTTTTATAAACAAGAATAATGTTATACAAATAAGCATACCAAGTTTTCTCATGTCATTTGTGTGTCACAAAAAATGTGGAGTAATACCTACAACCTATGTTTCATTATCCGTGGTCAATGTATAAGATCTTGGCTTATGACTTGGTTTAAACAATTAGGATATGTAATATATCATCGTCGACACATACTATGTTACAGTCATACATAAAACAATAGAGAAAAGATGGCATAGGTACAAAACATAAACATATGATAGTAATAATAACGTATCTATATTATTTCTATATTATTTAAATCGTCTATATCTTAAATTACGCTTCCCTTCACTCTTTCATGGTTTCCTATCTATTATGTTTTAGCTGCGTTTTCTTACTTTACTAAATTATTTTCATTACCTTATATAACCTCACGTTATAACATCAACTGCTGAGTGTTTTTTCAACCTGTTATGATTGATATAGGCAAAAATCTGCCCTTATTCCCTTATTGGGTTCTCCATCGGTTGGAGAATATAACAGAGGCCAACCAGAGAAGTTTGAGAAGCAAAGCCTTTATTTTCGCTGTTGCAACAGGGTCCTTCCTCTCACGCAGGAGAACAAGGAAGGAACCCCAAACAAAGGTGTCCTGCCCTTAAAAAGAAATTTGAAATTGGTTTCAGCCCACCCCCCAGAAGCATCACCCATACATCACAGAAGGGGTGTAGCCCAGGACCGCCCTCCCTAGATTCATCATAGGTACATCATGAAAGGGGAGGTCTGGTGGCAGTAATCTGAGCATCCTGGACCCTGCCCCCTGCCCCCAAAACCTAATCAACAAAAAAGAGAGATATTTACATTTCCCTGTTTCCCAGCCAAGTTAATCACACGCTTTTTGTCTGGCACTCAGGTATCAGGATACCAGGGATTATCACTTTAATTCCTGAGACAATGAGAAGGTTCCCCCCACCCCCCTTCTTCCTTGCAGAGGAACACCTGGTCAGAGAGAGAGAGTCAAAATGGTGTCAGTCAGGCCTGTCTTCCTGTGCTGCTTCAGACATGTTTCTGTACATTCATGTACATGTTTTATGAACAATTATATATATATATATATATATATATATATATATATATATATAACCTCAAAATTCTTATAACATGATCATTTTGTTGTTATAAATATTTCCCCCCATATAATCTGTATATAATATCCAATCCTCTTTCAGCCTCTTATCATCTTTATTTCTTAATCTATCTGTCATGCTGGCTAGTTCTATGTAATCTAATATTTTGAGATGCTATTCTTCTCTTGACGGTACTTGTATCTGTTCTCCATTTTGGTGCAAGTAGAATTTGAACAGCCGTTGTCACATACATCCATAACGTAATTTGGTTCTCCAGGGGATTTCTGTTGTTACTATTCCCAGAAGAAAAGATTCTGGATTTTTTTTTTTGAATGTTCTTTTAAACATTTTCTTAAGTTCATTATAAACCATGTCCCAAAAGTATTTTCTTATCCTACACAACCACCATAAATGATAGAATGTACTGTTTCTTTGCATTTGTCACTTTTAGATTTAAACATTTTAGCTAATCTGACTGGTGTCAGATACCACCCATGGATCATTTTTAAATAGTTCTCTTTAAGCGCCTAACAGGCAGTAAATTTTAAAAATTGCTCCCATAGATTTAAGTCAATATTGTGACCCACATCTTGTGCCCAACTGATCATGGGTGATTTCACTAGTTCTTTTGATTCTTTTTTACCTTAGATAATATTTCTTTTTCAAATTGTGATGGTTGTTCTGTGAACCCCCGTTTTTTGTCTGCCTTAAATTTAGAGTTAATTTGATAATAATTTAACCAGTCCGACACATAATCTTTAATCTCTTCTATTTTTTTTCATTTTTGGTTCTCCTTCTGAGAAATCTAACAACTCACTGTCCCTTGTCTCTGCTTCCATCAGTGATAACCACCTTGGTGTTTTGTTTTCCAATAAGTCTTTATATTTTCCCCATACTCTAATTAATTTTTTTCCTAATAACATGGTTGGAGAGAAACATTTATGTATTCCAGCTTTGCCATACCAAATGCATGCGTGCCAGCCATGTTTGACGTAATGCCCCTCTAAGTCTAACAGCTGCGTCTTTTCCAGCAGTCTCCGGTCTTTCATCCAACATAGGCAGGCTGCTTCAAAGTACAATTCTAAGTCTGGGAGTGTGAAACCTCTTCTATCCTTTATATATGCATTCTGCCCCATATATCTAGGTCTTTTAAAATTTTGTTTCAAGTCTTAATATAATTATCCTTGTAGATATTATGATTGCCATTAACCACACTCCTAAATACTTCACTTTTTCCTCTATTTTCCAGCCGATAATTTCTAATTTCCTTTTAAGGTGCTCATCCATGTTCTTAACTAACATTTTAGTTTTTACCTTTGTTTATTTTAAAGCCTGCCAATTTTCTGAATTCATTTATCTCCTTTATGAACTCTCATACGCTTTCTAAGGGTTGTTTCAAAGTTAAGACTGTATTGTTTGTGAAGGCTTTAGTTTATAGCAGGCATCCCCAAACTTCGGCCCTCCAGATGTTTTGGACTACAGTTCCCATCTTCCCCAACCACTGGTCCTGTTAGCTAGGGATCATGGGAGTTGTAGGCCAAAACATCTGGAGGGCCGCAGTTTGGGGATGCCTGGTTAATAGTTTTGTCTGCCCACTCTTATTCCCCTAATTTTATCATTTCCAGATTTTGCAAATGCGGCTCTGTAGCCCAAGTAACCGTACAAAAGGCAATTTCATATAGTGTGGGTTGTTGTTGGGGAAATGTTTGCAATAATAAGAATAGTGAAAATGATATGGAGAAATTGCATCCTTTTTAAAAGCATTTTTTCTTAAAGATTTCTTGAATTACAAAGGTGTGTGCAGTGTCTCTCATATTTTTACATGTATCATTTTTGCAAATCAGTTCCATTTGTTAAGACACTAAGAAGAAAGAGGGAAAGCGAGGTAGATAGGGGGTGGGAGGGTGGATGGGGGTGGGATTAGGTGTGGATGTGAGAAATTGCATCTTGTTTAAGTGGGGGAGGGAACTGTTCTGTATTAAAAACGTGTGCATTAAATTACAATTCCACATGCAATGTTGGTGAGAATTTTCATGCAGGCCTTTAAAAAAAACAACCAGCTTTAAACTGGAGGAAACATGATTTTGACACCTCTGCTCAGCCTGACGACCGCCAGCACACCTGCTGGGGGGTTGTCCTATAAAGATCCTCCTCTTTCTCCCCGCCCCCCCCCGCTGCTTTTTCTCCTCCTCCTCCTCCTCCACCTGTCCGTCATGTGCCACAGACCCTCCTCCCACAAGGAGGGATTTGATGTGAAGGCAAGGCTATCTCTCCTGTTTCCCCCTCCTGCCCGTTTGCAGAGGTGAATTTCTGAAGGCAGGAAGGAAACCTTTGGCTGAAAACCCTATAGCTCTCATCCGGGGGGGGGGGGAGTGTCAGCTGGATAGAATCACAGCAGCAGCAGCAGAAAGTGGGTTGGTTTGGGGTGGGGTGCGGGGAACATTGCATGGGGTTCCCAGACAGATATCGAGCCTGCTTCTTCCTTCCTTCCTTCTCTTAACAATCTTTTGCCATCTCGCGGAGCCCGACTGGTCCTTGCGGATAAATGAGGTGAGATGCTCTGGTTTCGTATGCGTTTATATTTTTTGCACCAGTCCTTTGAGGAATGCGTTTTTCAGGGAAGAGAAATGGAGGCGGGGGGAGGTACTGTGCAAAGAGGAAGGGAAGCGGGTGGTGGAAATGGCCAAGGAGCCTGGGAAAAAGAAGCAGCAGCGTCGCCGAACAGATCAGCCAGGATTTGCAAAGCTTTAAGGAGATTTGCATGCGAGCCAAGGGTTCTTGCAAGCAAGCATAGCAACGGCAAGGGTTTGTTTGCATGTCGGTTCGGTGGCAGTCGGGGCACCGGGGGAGGGTTGCCCTCTTCTGTGGCTTGTGTGCTGTTCTTGCTAAAAATAATAATAATTAGGTGCGTTGCCATTTCTGCAGGAGGTTGCTGCAACCGCCCAGGGAGCCATTAAGGGTGGGGGGGGGGGGAGAGAAGGGAATTACTCCCCCCCCCCAGCTTCCAACGCATGCATTTGAAAGGGCAATTATCCAAGCAAGGTCAGGATGCTTGCAGGAGGGCCTGGGATGGACGCTGGTCTCTTATCTGTGTGTGTTTTTGTGGAGTCAGGCTCTTGTGCATCTTGGCTCAGTATTGCTGCACTGACTGGCAGCCACCCTCCTCCGGGGCTTCAGGCAAAGGATCTTCCCAGCTGCCATATACAAACGGATTGATCCATCTATTTCAGTACTGCCTACACTGGCTGGCAGCAGTGGCTCTCTAGGATTTCAGATGGGGGTCCCCACCCCCCACCCCAAGATGCCAGGGGATTGAACCTGAGGCCCGCTTCATGCAAAGCAGATGCCCTACCCCAGAACTCTGCCCCTTCCCTTAAAAACAGAGCAAGATTCTAGTCCTCATGGACTGAATTAAACAGAAAGCTGCCTTCTGATGTTCCATCTAGTTCATCACTCTCCACATTGACCGGCAGTGTCCTGCTGGGGTCTCTGGCCCTACCTGGATATGCTGCCAGAGGTTTAACCTGAGACCCTGAATAATGCAACTACAATATGAACTATATTATATGCACCAGACCAGGACAAATCTACAATGTCCAGATTTTTTTTAAAAAAGCATTCCTTCTGGTCTGCACCCCCCTGGGGTTTGGCACTTGTGCTATCCAGAAAGGTTGTCCTTACCTTTATTGATGACACCCTATAACCGATGCGTTTATCAACATCTGCCAACAGCCCTTCAATTTTAAAAACACGAGGGTCCCCTTCCCCTGACGCCAGAACTTCCCAGGTTATGGTGGTAACTCAAGGCCAGGCATCCCCAAACTTCGGCCCTCCAGATGTTTTGGACTACAATTCCTATCTTCATAGAATCATAGAGTTGTAAGAGACCACAAGGGCCATCCAGTCCAACCCCCTGCCAAGCAGGGAACACCATCAAAGCATTCTTGACATATGGCTGTAAAGCCTCTGCTTAAAGACCTCCAAAGGAGGAGACTCCACCACACTCCTTGGTAGCAAATTCCACTGCCGAACAGCTCTGACTGTCAGGAAGTTCTTCCTAATGTTTAGGTGGAATCTTCTTTCTTGAAGTTTGAATCCATTGCTCCGTGTCTTCCCCGACCACTGGTCCTGTTAGCTAGGGATCATGGGAGTTGTAGGCCAAAACATCTGGAGGGCCGAAGTTTGGGGATGCCTGCTCAAGGCCATAGCTTGGCAGTGGCTAATAATTTAGAGCAGTGGCTAATAATTTACAGCAGGCACCCCCAAACTGCGGCCCTCCAGATGTTTTGGCCTACAACTCCCATGATCTACAATTCTCCCATGGGAATTGTAGTCCAAAACATCTGGAGGGCAGAAGTTTGGGGGTGCCTGATTTAGAAGGTCTTACCTTCTAAATATCTCCTGTAGCGTAAGTGGCAGGTAAGAAACGGACTCCACTGTGTGAATCCTGAATTTGAACCCATTAGCTTTTTTCTTTGTGGACAGGTTCCCCCCCCCCATCCCCCTGGATTTAAATCTGTATTGTTATTTTGATAGCTCAGTTGGTAGAGCATGAGATTCTTAACCCCACCATTGTTGTTGTTGCTGTTGCTGTTGTTATAGCACCCTATATTCACAGGTCTCAGGAAGGGTCACAGGATAAAACCACAGTACAAAAAACACAAAATGCATAATAAGAATAAGAACAAAAACAAACCGATAATCCCCTCTCCTGCAACACATTGAAAAGGGCGTTGGATGTCAGTTAGCCAAAGGTTTGGTTGAAGAGGAATGTTCTTGCCAGGCACCTAAAGGTATATATAATAGGTCAGCAAACTTTTCCAGCAGGGGGCCGGTCCACTGTCCCTCAGGCCTTGTGGGGGGCCGGACTACTTTTTTTTTGGGGGGGGGGGAAATGAACGAATTCCTATGCCCCACAAATAACCCAGAGATGCATTTTAAGTAAAAGGACACATTCTACTCATGTAAAAACACGCTGATTCCTGGACCGTCCGTGGGCCGGATTTAGAAGGCGATTGGGCCGGATCCAGACCCCAGGCCTTAGTTTGCCTACCCATGGTATAGATAATGAAGGTGCCAGGCGAACCTCCCTGGGGAGAGCATTCCGCAGCCAGGGAGCCACTGCAGAAAAGGCCCTGTGATTGTGTTGCCTCCCTCTGGACCTTTTGTGGAGGAGCCACATACACATTACAACGGTTGGGCTAGATGACCCTCGTGCTCCCATCCAGCTTTGCAATTCTGTGATTCTGCAAAAGGAGCACAGCAAAGACTTCGCGGGGAAGTGTGGCTTTGGCATGTCACAGCCCCCCACCCCCCAGCTTGCAAGAGGAATGGTGTCTTTGGCAGCCATGTTGCAGCCCCCTCCTCTCAAAACACCCCAGACAAACCCAGATTTATATGTTTAAAAGCATAGAATCATAGAGTTGGAAGAGACCACGAGGGCCATCCAGTCCAACCCCCTGCCAAGCAGGAAACACCATCAAAGCATTCTTGACATATGCCTGACAAGCCTCTGCTTAAAGACCTCCAAAGAAGGAGACTCCACCACACTCCTTGGCAGCAAATTCCACTGCCAAACAGCTCTTAGTGTCAGGAAGTTCTTCCTAATGTTTAGGTGGAATCTTCTTTCTTGTAGTTTGAATCCAGGTGAGGTCTGACCAGAGCAGAATACAGTGGTACTATTACTTCCCTTGATCTAGACGCTATACTCCTATTGATGCAGGCCAGAATTGCATTGGCTTTTTTAGCTGCTGCATCACACTGTTGACTCATGTCAAGTTTGTGGTCTACCAGGACTCCTAGATCCTTTTCACATGTACTGCTCTCAAGTCAGGTGTCTCCCATCCTGTATTTGTGCCTTACATAATTATTGCAGTACATAATTATTGCAGCCAGGGTGATGTGGATTCTGTGCCAACATTTATGAAACCACAATAATTGGCCTTGAGAAGAGAAATCAAACCCTGGAGAATTTTAACTCAGTTTTCCTTACCCACCCTCACTTTTTTAAAAAACAAACAACAACAACACCAAACACCCCAGGTTTCTAGACCTCAAGGTAGCCAGTACGCTTGAAGCCACGTGGTGCTGGCATTGGTGGGTGGGAACAAGAGGACTCACAAGTGGGTGGAGCTCCAGTACCATAATTCATGGAGGCTGGCAGAAATGGAATGAGTTGTGTGCATTTGGCGAGTCCAAAAAAATACTTGCAGTGGGCATCGTTTAGAGACATTGTGGGGTTCAGATTTTAGTGAGTAGGGTTGGAATCTGATGCACTTCTTTTTTAATACAGAGTGCAGGGCAGCCTGATGAGAGAGACCTGTCAGTATTAAGGGGTGAACATTTACATTTTTGGACCTGCCATATCCCGAAGTTTTGGAGTTGATAAATTCTGTTTATTTTCTGCGTTTGCACCTCCTCTTGCAGGATTCCTGTTTATGGGTGAGGGATGGAAAATGGGAGAAAGTTGCTGAACTTGGTGCCCACTCTGTGCCCCAGTCACTCCCTTTTCCAGAGGACTTACCGTCTTCAGATCAAACTAGGTGTAACAGCAGTAGGCTCTTAACGTGCCAGAGTTTGCTAAAACTCTTATAAAACTATAAGAACTTCCTGACAGTAAGAGCTGTTCGGCAGTGGAATTTGCTACCAAGGAGTGTGGTGGAGTCTCCTCCTTTGGAGGTCTTTAAGCAGAGGCTTGACAGGCATATGTCAAGAATGCTTTGATGGTGTTTCCTGCTCGGCAGGGGGTTGGACTGGATGGCCCTTGTGGTCTCCTCCAACTCTATGATTCTATGATTCTATATGAACTTGTTTGGGTTGAAAGCAGTGTTAGAAACTCAGATAAACAAACGAACAAACAAAAGTCTCTTTAAAACCAAAGTTGCAGTAGCCAAAACGGAATGCCTAGTTGCTATTTTGGGGCAAGATGGCTCTAAAATCTTATTTTCCAAATGATGGACTGAATGTGATGGATTCTCAGTTAAACACCCGGCTAGTTCAGAGGACAACCTTGAGTCAGGTTAAGAGCTTTGAGAACTTAAAGAAGAACAGTCACTTGATCCCAGGACAGTCCACATATCTATTGGTCTATTCCGACCTCTTCTTCTTAAGGGTGACTCAAACCATTCATAACGTAGGAATATCCTTCCCAACTCTGAGCAGGGCAGGGGGGGAAGCGAAGGCAAGCAACAGCAATTACTACAACGCTCTTCACTGGTCCTGCTCAAGCTACACAGGAAAAGCATTTTGGTTGCTGAACTTCATTCCGATTGTGCAGATAAAATATAACAAATAGAAGTCTACAGGATGCGGTATTAGTGTGTGAAAACAGTGCAAGTCCAAGGATCCCTAGATGGGGGAGATGTCAGGTGCCATTGTGTCGCCCAGGCATCTTCACTTGGCCCATAGTCAGGTGCCTAAAGGTAAAGGGACCCCTGACCATTAGGTCCAGTCGTGACCGACTCCGGGGTTGTGGCGCTCATCTCGCTCTATTGGCCGAGGGAGCCGGCGTACAGCTTCCAGGTCATGTGGCCAGCATGACAAAGCCGCTTCTGGCGAACCAGAGCAGCGCACGGAAACACCGTTTACCTTCCCGCTGGAGCGGTACCTATTTATCTACTTGCACTTTTTGGCGTGCTTTCGAACTGCTAGGTGGGCAGTAGCTGGGACCGAGCAACGGGAGCTCACCCCGTCGCAGGGGTTCGAACCGCCGACCTTCTGATCGGCAAGCCCTAGGCTCTGTGGTTTAACCCACAGTGCCACCTGCGTCCCAGGCTCCACCTGCGCCCCAGGCTATATGTGCCTGGTGCCTGTCTAATTTTGAACACTGGTTGAAAGTCCTGTTTGAGGGCTTCCCTTAGGGGCATCTGCTTGGCCACTGAGGGGGCAGGACGCTGGACCATGGGGCCATCCAGCTGCGGGGCTCTTCTTATGGAACCTCCAGGTCTAGAGGCAGTCTATCTCGATTCCTAGCTTCTTAAGGGCATTTGGCCACTGTGGGACCAGGATACTGGACTAGATGGGCCCCCTTTGGCCTGATCCAGCCAACCCCTTGAGGCGGAGGGGAATCACCAGCTGGGACATCTTGATGGGGGGGAGGCATTGTGGCCCCCTTCCTATCTGCCCGTTGCTTCGTGGTGAATTGGCAGAGCCATCTGGCTCCTGTCAATACGCCTCCATTGGCTTAGGGTACAAGGCGTTTAACCGGTTTACCTTCCCACTGCCAACAGGAGCAGGGTAGGAATTGTTGCCACCACCTCCCTCGGATCCAGAAGTCATCCCAGCGATGTGGGCGGTGCTGTGAGCCACGTCGTTGAGCCTTGTGCTTCCCACCCTCGCTTTCAGGGCCTGGGAGAAGGCTCGAGCATAGGAGCCCTTTGCCCATGCTCATTGGGCAGGAGTGCGCCGGTGCTTTTGAAACCTTCCAACTGAAGGTGACAACAGAGGCTTGTTGGTGGTAGCTCCGAACAAGCGTATAAAATTCCTTGTACGTTCTCTGCAGGCTTTGGGCTAGAGGTAAATGGGTGCAATTGCCCCTCGGATCCCATTTTTTTAGGGACATGGGAAGCTGCCTTACACCGAGCCAGACCCTTCATTGGCCCACAGTATTGTCTGCACTGGCCGGCAGCTGCCCTCCAGAGTTTCCATGCAGGGCGTCTCCTCCTGGCCTCATCTGGAGAAGCCAGGGATTGAACTATGGGACCTTGTGCACGCAAAGCAGATGCTGTGTCTGTCTGCGCTTCTCCCTCTTGGGAATGTGGACTGGAGGAATGTGTGTGTGTGTTTTATGCTGAACAGGCAGAGCGATGCAGTTAGATAATGATAGACTCTGAGTTTCATAGCCTTCCACACTTCCCTACCTCCCCCCCCCCACCGCCTTTAAGATAGCAAGGTACATTTGTGGAAATCACAGCTGCATCAAACTGATGAGGACACCCTCCCATCGGAAGTCAAGGGGAAAAGTAACTGTACAACTAAAGAAGACGATCTGAAGGCAGCCCTATATAGGGAGGTTTTTAATGTATAATGTCTTGTTTTGTCTGTTTAGGGATGTTTTTAGTCTGTGATATTTTAATGTATTTTAATGTGTGTTGGAAGCCGCCCAGAGGGGGGGGGGAACCCGGCCAGATGGGCGGGGTATAAATTATTATTATTATTATTATTAGATAGATAGACAGACGGACAGACAGACAGAGAAATAAATATAATTTTTGCATTGCAGTGGTTTGGACCGCTGCAAAGGCTGTCATATAGAGGAGGGAGAAAGGTTGTTTTTTTGCTGCTCCAGAGAAGCGGACACGGAGCAATGGATTCAAACTACAAGAAAGAAGATTCTACATTAGGAAGAATTTCCTGACAGTAAGAGCTGTTCGGCAGTGGAATTTGCTACCAAGGAGTGTGGTGGAGTGTCCTTCTTTGGAGGTCTTTAAGTAGAGGCTTGACAGGCATATGTCAAGAATGCTTTGATGGTGTTTCCTGCTTGGCAGGGGGTTGGACTGGATGGCCCTTGTGGTCTCTTCCAACTCTATGATTCTATGACCCTTGGGGTCCCTTCCAACTCTACAGTTCTGTGATTCTATGATTCTACTCAAGGTAGACCCATTGCAATTATTATTATTATTATTATTATTATTATTATATATTGCCCTTTATCAGTAGATCTCAGGGCGTTTTACAACATAAAATTAAAAAAAAACCAAACAAACACTGCATAATAAAATAAGAACCAACCCCTCCCCCCCTAAATAATGTCCCCTCCCACGACACATTCAAAAGGACATCGGATGCCAACCAGCCAAAGGCCTGGCTGGAAAGGAATGTTTTCACCTGGTGCCTGAAGGTCTACAGTGGTACCTCTGGTTACGAACTTAATTCGTTCTGGAGGTCCGTTCTTAACCTGAAACTGTTCTTAACCTGAAGCACCACTTTAGCTAATGGGGCCTCCTGCTGCCGCTGCGCCGCCGGAGCACGATTTCTGTTCTCATCCTGAAGCAAAGTTCTTGACCCGAGGTACTATTTCTGGGTTAGCGGAGTTTGTAACCTGAAGCGTTTGTTCATAACCAGAGGTACCACTGTATAATGAAGGCACCAGCCGAACCTGCCTGGGGAGGGCATCCCACAGACGAGTTGTAAGTTGGTCGTAGCCTTGAGAACAGCCCTGCAGCAGCTAGATCAGGCCAAAGGTGTGTGTGTGGGGGGGAGTCATAGAATCATAGAATTGTAGATTTGAGAGGGTCCCTGAGGATCATCCAGATCAGGCATCCCCAAACTTCGGCCCTCCAGATGTTTTGACCTACAACTCCCATGCTCCCTAGCTAACAGGACTAGTGGTCAGCGGTGATGGGAATTGTAGTCCAAAACATCTGGAGGGACAAAGTTTGGGGATGCCTGATCCAGCTAGTCCTCATGCTTTTGCATAAACAGCTAATCTAATTGAGGGCGCTGCCTTAGACCCTTAATCCATCTAGCTCACTTTTGTCTACACTGGGAGCAGCGATCCAGGATTTCAGATTTTTTTGGGGGGGGGAGGGGGAATATCTCTCAGCCCTGCCTGGCCTGGAGATGCCCCCTGGGGATTGAGGTGCAAGAAAGGAGAGCATAAGTGAGGAAGAGTCATCCTGGATCAGGCCCGTCTAGTCCAACGTCCTCTCCTTACAGTGGCTGCAGTGCTAGAAATTAGCCAGGCGCCGGGGCGGCTGCTGCTGCCAGTCAGTGTGGGCATTACTGAGCTAGATGGCTCAGCATCCTAATGCTCCTAACCATTGGTGAGTGGGTGTAGTTTTCTCGTGTAAGGAAAGATTCCTAAAAGGAGGGATATGCTTCTACTAAAAAATTAAAGATATGTCAAAACCGATGTACCAAGACAGCTCTGTTGTGTTGGAGGTACTCCCGATTCTTTTGCTGAGTGAGGCCCTGGACGACTGCCCAAAAATCTTTCCCCTGCCATATGCACACCGCAGCTGTTTACTGTCCCTTTTCTCTCCTTTTTCTTCCCTCTCTCTTTCTTTCTCTCTCTGTGGAATGCGAGAGTAGGCAAGGCTAGGTGGTGGGACAAGGGTGATGCACCCAACAAAATAACGGCCGGGGTGGAGGTGGGTGAGGGGGTGGGTGCACATAGCTGGCGTGATTTTTAAACAAAGAAGGAAAGAAAACGCTCTCCCCTTCCTCCTGCGGTTTTCCAGCAAGTGGCATTCAGAAGCATTGCTGCCTCCGAGTCCGACTGTGGAGGCAGAGCAATAGCGGTCTTCTCTTCCTCCATGATCCAGTCCTCTTTTAAAGCCGTCCAAGTTGGTGCCTGTCACTGCGGGAGGGAGTTCCGCAGTTCAACAGCGCTGTGTGAAGGGCTTCCTCTTGCGAGCCTCGAATCTTACAACATTCAGCTTCCGGGGACGTCCGCCAGTTCTCTCCTGGGACGAGAGAGGGAGAGAAGCTTTCCTCCACCCACTTTCTCCGTGACACGAATATTTCACGCACACTTCTGTCCTGTTGCCTCTCGCTCGCCTTTAAACTAATAAAAAAAAAAAGGTCCCCAGACCACCCTGAATTCCTAAAGGGCGGAAATAAAGGACAGGAAGCAGCCTTCATAAACTGTGTTTTGGAGGATGAGTTTATTTTAAAAGGGGGCTTATGGGTCCTGGAAGATACTTCTGCAAGCGTGAGACTCTTAATCTCAGGGTCGTGGGTTCGAGTCCCATATTGGGTGAAAGATTCCTGCATTGCAGGGGGTTGGATTTTCTGGAGATACTGACTGTCAGAAAGTGCTTGGTTCAGAATACCAGTTTCTGGAGGGCAGAATGGTGTGTGTGTGTGTGGAAAGGGGCTATTGTTGCCATGCCTTGCTTCCTTTGAGCTTTGTAGAAACAGGATGCCTTTGGTTCGAACCATCAAAGTTCTTTGCGTGTACTGATGAGGGCTTAAAAAGTGGGGGACGGAGGCAGAAGTGGCCACAGAGAATCAGCCTCTCTGTGTGTGTTGCACACTAGTTACAAGCACCCTTGCTCCTCTCGATATGGGTGGTGTTGAGAGAGCCACAATAGCTGAGGTGTGGGCCTTTTTTGTGGGGAGGGGGGTTGCTCTTGCCATTTGGGTGTTTGGAGGTGTGGGAGTTTCTCAGGGTGGAAATACCCAAAGTGGGTGGTAACGCCCCATGGGGGGGGGCAGTGTGATTATCTAGGGGGTGTGTGCCAAAAAGTAAGGTGGCAGCAGGGGAGGGGGTGTTCGTTGGAGGTGTAAAGAACTGTGAAAAGCTGGCATCACTGGATCAATTTCTTCAATTGTGTTGAATTAATTAAACTAACTTTCAGTTGGATTTTGAGTAAGTGGGCAATTGTCACTGCTTTGGCTGTTACTTGTTACTGATTCTAACAGGCACCCCCAAACTGCGGCCCTGCAGATGTTTTGGCCTACAACTCCCATGATCCCTAGCTAACAGGACCAGTGGTCAGGGATGATGGGAATTGTAGTCCAAAACATCTGGAGGACCTAAGTCTGGGGGTGCCTGGTTTCTATGATTCTGTATGTATGCTTTCGTTGAGATTCCTGCGTTGCAGAGGGTTGGACTAGAGGACCCCCGGGGTCCCTCCCAGTGCTACAAGCCGATGATTATTTTTCTTGGTGGGTTGTGCAAACGGCAACAACAACAACAACAATTTATTATTTGTACCCCGCCCACCTGGCTGGGTTTTCCCAGCCACTCTGGGCGGCTTCCAACAAAATATTAAAATACAATAGTCTGTCAAACATGCTAGTCTGAATAATTTTTTCTTGGGCATGGGGCACTGGGGATGAGTTTGTAGAACCAAGGTGGCAGCCCCCCCCCAAAAAAAGTTTGGGCGTCAGTGATAAGAGCTGTCTCACTCCTCACTCAACAAACAGAACCCCCTTTTGTGGGTGCCCTTTCTCAGCCTTCCCTTCTCAACCACCAGCTCTCTCTCTCTCCTTTCCAAGCCGAAGTTCCTCCATTATATAAAATCCAGGCACGCTCAGCTTGAATTAGGTCAAGAGAAACTGTGCACGCCCCTCCTCACTTCTGTTCTGCTCCTAAAGATTCAAGTGATGATGGGGAAGGGATGTGAGCTTTTGGGTGGGTCGTTGCCCATAATTTGAATGCATCCCTCTTGGAAGCAGAGCTGGCCGCTGGCTGAAAGGGGAGAGGCGAGCTTCCTTTCCCAGAAGGATTACTCCCTTGGCCTCTTCCTAAAGGCTGTCAATCCTGCATCTTTTTCTTTTAATTTGGAGGTGCAGTTTTGCAAGCAGGAAACATAAAAGGTTTTTAAGACAATTCATTAGGTTCCATCCACTGTTTGTTGTATTCAGAGTTCCGGCTGAAGCTCAAAATTTATCTTCAGTTTGCAGAATATTATTATTATTATTCATTTTGTTTCTATACATTATATTTTTAAGATATGACTCTGTATGTGAGCTAGTCTGTGACCGTAAATAAAATTGAATTGAATTTTTAAGATAGAGAAAGGCTCTGCGGCAGAACAGCTGCTTTGCATGCAGAAGGTTCAGTCTCCCCTGGCATCTCAGAAAGACCCTTGTTTTGAAACACTGCTGCTGCCAGTTAGTGTGAACAGCACTGACCTAGAAGGCCGCTTCCTATTTAGAATCATAGAATCATAGAGTTGGAAGAGACCACAAGGGCCATCCAGTCCAACCCCCTGCCAAGCAGGAAACACCATCAAAGCATTCTTGACATATGCCTGTCAAGCCTCTGCTTAAAGACTTCCAAAGAAGGAGACTCCACCACACTCCTTGGTAGCAAATTCCACTGCCAAACAGCTCTTACTGTCAGGAAGTTCTTCCTAATGTTTAGGTGGAATCTTCTTTCTTGAAGTTGCTCCGTGTCCGCTTCTCTGGAGCAGCAGAAAACAATCTTTCTCCCTCCTCCATATGACACTTTCATATATTTGAACATGGCTATCATATCACCCCTTAACCTTCTCTTCTCCGGGCTAAACATACCCAGCTCCCTATGCCGTTCCTCATAAGGCATTGTTTCCAGGCCTTTGACCTTTTTGGTTGCCCTCCTCTGGACACGTTCAAGCTTGTCAGTATCCTTCTTGAACTGTGGTGCCCAGAACTGGACACAGTACTCCAGGTGAGGTCTGACCAGAGCAGAATACAGTGGTACTATTACTTCCCTTGATCTAGATGCTATACTCCTATTGATGCAACCCAGAATTGCATTGGCTTTTTTAGCTGCTGCATCACACTGTTGACTCATGTCAAGTTTGTGGTCTACCAAGACTCCTAGATCCTTTTCACATGTACTGCTCTCAAGCCAGGTGTCACCCATCCTGTATTTGTGCCTTTCATTATTATTTTTTGCCCAAGTGTAGTACTTTACATTTCTCCTTGTTAAAATTCATCTTGTTTGCTTTGGCCCAGTTGTCTAATCTGTTAAGGTTATTTAAATGGGCCATTGCTTTGCTTTTAAAGGGCGGGGCCAAAGCTCAGCCAAAGCTTTGCATGCCAAGGGTCCCACATCCCCTCTTCCCAAAGGTATCTCTAGGTAGGACTGGGAGAGCTGCTGCCGGTCAGTGTGGACAGTACCAAGCTAGATGGAGCCCTATGGGCTGAC
Organism: Zootoca vivipara; assembly: GCF_963506605.1. Classification (NCBI taxonomy): domain Eukaryota; kingdom Metazoa; phylum Chordata; class Lepidosauria; order Squamata; family Lacertidae; genus Zootoca; species Zootoca vivipara. Next base: position 10,344,931 of record NC_083281.1, on the reverse strand, counting down.
TCAGTGTAAGGCAACATACCTGCGTTGTACAGAAAGAGCTAGATATATGGGTAAATGGAAAAAGAACATGGAGGCAGCTGTTTTGAAGAAGGGTGCATTCAGTGAACTTCATGTCTGAGTGGGGATTTGAACCCTGATCTCGTCCGATAATCTCCCCCCTACACCACCCTGGCGCCCTAGAGTACTTCCGCTAGGAGGCAGTTCTATAATAAATTAAGTAGGTAAATAAATACGGGGAAAGTCAAATGTCACCTACAGAAGGATCAGAAATATTTTCCTGGAAGCCTGAATTTGTTTTATTCTGGGATGTTTTATTGGATGTTTTAATGTGTTGAAAACCGCTTTGAGGTTTTTTCTTTAAAGTGGTCTAGAAATGAAATGAAAAATAACGATGATAACAACAAATTGCATCATTTAAAAAAAAGGCGCCTAGACATCTTAACCTAGATTTAAGGTGCCAATTGGCGATGAGATTATATCGTGAGTTTCTAACTCCCCAATTTCTGCCTCCAAACTCAGACTCCACTTTGCATAAGAATGTTCCGGAACCTGCTTGGAACCTCGGAACAAGTTCCAAGGTATTGTCTGGGACAGAGGGACCCCTCAGAATTAGCCGCATTTGAAAGAGAGGGGAGAGAGAGAGAAAAGGAGAGCGGAGCGGTTTGCCTCCTTGGCTTCCGACAAAGCCTCTTCGCGTTGGAATAGTTTCCCCTCCTCTGCGCCATGCCTGCAATTTGGCCACCGCCAACGCTTCCCCTGCAGGAGAAACGGGTCCGTCCTTGCCTCCCCATCGGGAAAAGAGCCATTCATGGCCAGTTTCCTAGGAGACCACAGAACGCACCTCAGCGATGGCCTCATCCTGCATCCGCAGCTGAGAACCGAGTGCAGAAGGTAGTCTTCGTCAGCCATGTAGAACCTCAGGAAATAGACACTAAGCCTTAAAAAAAAACCCAAAACCTTCACCTCTCTTGGGGTGCATTGTTAGGCTGCGGAACTCCCTCCCACAGGAATCAGGGATGGCCACCAACCTAGATGTCTTTAAAAGAGGGTTCACACAAGAGGAGGCTATCAGTGGTTACTAGCCAGGACAGAAACACACAGGAGAACGTTGCTCTTGTGCTCGGGTGCTGCCTGTGGGTTTCGCAATAGAGGCATCTGGTTAACCGCTGTGAGAACAGGATGATGGTTTAGATTGGATTGATCCAGAAGCCAGTCCCTTCTTGCTTTCTAATCAAACCTCCAGGTCCAGAGGCAGTCTATCTTGGCTCCTAGGAATTCTGGGATATTGGGCCATTGTGAGAACAGGATGTTGAACTCGGTGACCCTCTGGAACCTGCAGTCAAGGGGGCGGTGTCCGTTGTTTTTGCTTCGATTCTTAATTATTATTATTATTGTGTGTGTGTGTGTGTCTTGATAAGCGGAAGCAGAAACGGTTCCTGCAGGCCGAAGCCTGCAATTTTGCTGTCCGCCTTTTCCATATTTCACCCAAACCCATCTTTAACTGGGTGGGTGGTGGAAAAGAGGGGAGACAGTGTTGGCTTATGTAACCCGGTTCCTTCTGGACTCAGAAGCAATGTTATGCAACCAGCGCTTAGTTCTTTCAGTCGCTCAGATGGTACCCGACTCCACCCTGGTTGCCATGGTGACCATCATCTCTCTCTCTCTCTCTCTCTCTCTCTCTCTCTCTCTCTCTCTCTCTGTGCAATGTGTTTTTTTTCAACAAAGGTCCCCTGCATTTCTTCGTCTTTCAGTCTTATTTTCCGCTCCGCGAAAGAAGGAGCCCTTGACACAGAAGGGTCGATAGCAGCACGCTGTAATTGGCAGCCATTTCCCCAGCTCCTCAACACGCAGATCCTCCCTCATTAAGTGACTCGTGGGTTTGCAAGGGTGGGAGATTGGGGGGGGGAGGGTCAGTTCAAGCCTTTTGCAGATTTTGAACTAAAGGTTAATCTGGCGTGGGAGTATTCGGTAGGCCTTGTTTGGTGGCTTCAGCGCTGCTTTTGGACCGAGGGCCACATTGCCCTGGTAGAAACCCATTGGGGGCCAGATTCCAGCAGTGGGTAGGGTTAGGAAGTGGTTGGTTGAGGGCTAAATTTGATTTAGTTCAGACTGAAAGGTGGATCTGTCCAATTTGAACTTTCTGAAATGATACGAGAACTGAAAGTCATGTTTTGAAATTCACACGTAATTCATTTTTGTGATGTGGTTCAGCCAGGCGGCCAGTTTATGCAAAAATGCCTGTATTGTGGGAAATGGTGCATAAAATGCATATCAGTGCAAATAACATCGAAAGCGTGCAGTACGTTGAGGAAAATTGCTTGCAAAAATGCGTTCATTAGAATAAATTCGTACTTAAATGAGGATTTGAATTTTCACGAGGATTTAAAACAAAGGTTCGCCTATTACTGGAGAAAATGTGGAGGAATGAAGATTGAATCAATGAGAAACTGAGGCCACATCCACACCTTGCATTTAAAGCTGTATCATTCCACTTTAAACAGATACGGTGTTTCCCAAATAATTATGGGACCTGCAGTTTGTTAAGAAGGGTGCTGAGAGTTGTTAAAGGGACCCCTGACCGTTAGGTCCAGTTGCGGACAACTCTGGGGTTGCAGCACTCGTCTCTCTTTATTGGCCGAGGGAGCCGGCATACAGCTTCCGGGTCATGTGGCCAGCATGACTAAGCCGCTTCTGGCGAACCAGAACAGCGCGCAGAAATGCCATTTACTTTCCTGCCGGAGCGGCACCTATTTATCTACTTGCACTATGATGTGGCTTTCAAACTGCTAGGTTGGCAGGAGCAGGTTGGCAGGAGCTCATCCCGTTACGGGGATTCGAACCGCCGACCTTCTGATCGGCAAGCCCTAGGCTCTGTGGTTTAGACCACAACGCCACCCACTCCAATTCCCCTCCCCCCCCCGAGAGCTGTAATTCCCAGAGTGGTATAATAATCCCTCTTCATAGGGAAACCTGAGAATTGTAGTTCTGTGGAATAGGGGAACTCCTAACAACTCTCCGCAACCGTGACAAGTGACAGCTCTCAAAATTCATTGGAGGAAGCCCTGAGTGTTTAAAGAAATGTCATCTATCGTGTGAATGTGTCCTGAGAGAACCGAAATCAGCAGATCCTTGTGTTCCTAGATTGTACACGAGAAAGGCGGAAGAGCGCTGTTGGGGTGATAAGTTGGCAATGTGGGTCCCCCCCCCTCTGGTGCCTATTGCCTGGCTTTTTCCAGTGCATCTTGGTGCATGCGAGATGGTGAAGTCCAGAGCATTCTGTTCCACCTCCGCCTTCTCCCTCCTCTGCTCAGCTCGGCTTGGCTTCCTTCTAATCATGTTGACTCTAATTAGTTAATTAAATCAGGAGGTCTCCCAGATGTCTGGCCTCCCCACCACGTTTCGATGGGGGCCGCTGGGACTGCGTTCTCGGCACAGTTTGGCAGGGACCCCATCCCCACTTGATGACTAGCCAGTTTGTACGGGGACGACGACGACGGACGACGACACACCATGTAGTGGCACTTTGCTGGGAACGTACTGAGGTTTTATATGGGGGAGGGAGAGAAGGGGTTGAATGCTTAGATGCTCAGTTGGCTGGCAAACACACTGTCCAGGCTTCTGCCCAAGGGAGGTCTGCCCAAGTTTGACTTCACCCCCCAGAGACGCACTCCATTGTCCAAGAGACAATGGAGTGCGTCTCTGGGGGGGTCAAGTGACCTCCCTTGGGCACAAGCCTGGACAGTGTGTCTGGAGGTCCTGGGCTGCCCAGACGACAAGCAGCGGCAGAGGAAGGGGGTGTGGTGGGGGGTGGGCTACCCCAGGTGTCATCACTGAGGGGGGGGTGACAAAATGCCAGGTGGCACTCACCGTGGGGCCTGCAGTGCAGCACGCCATAACCACGCCTCTCCCCCGTAACCACGTAGGGGCATGGGCGCCCGCAGGCTCCGCGCTGCCCAAACGGTCTGCCCGCTGCCTCCCCCCAGCTGTAGGGCGGCTGAGTGGGAGGAGGCAGGCAGACTCCGGAGGCCCCGCGGTGCGCCTCACCCCTATAGGCGGCTCGCACCGCCATCACACCGCCCCTATGGGTGGCTCGCGCCACCCCAGGTACCTGTGTGGCTTCTTCCGCTGCTGACGACAAGACCCCCCCTCTCGGCCTGGTTGATGTGGCCCAAAGGAAAGGAGAGCAAGACGTTTGGCACCAGCTTGTCTGCAGGAGTTGCCAGGAGGCGTACAAGGCGCCATGCAGCCGTCTTAGGGACCCCGCTCTGGATTTGTCTTGGGTTTGCTCCCGAGCCTTTTCTTCTCCCAAAGATGTCCCACGAGGCAGTGGAGATTTAGGATCAGCGTTTTCCTTCTCCTAGATGGGCTCCCTTCCCAGGTGGATGAGACCCCCCTCCGCCCCTCACTTTCCTCTATGGCATATGCAGAAACTGCCTTCTGGACCATTGGGCCCACTCTTGGTCTCATCCGCTCCATCCGCCAGAGCGGGTCTTCGCGTGACGGGGAAGCCCCTCGCTCACGGAGGGTTAGAGACCCATCGGCTCCCCTCGCCTGATTTAGCTGGCCACTTGAAGTCGTTTTTCTTTTCACGATCTAGCAGTATAAAAGTTTTACGAAAAAAGATAAGTAAATAAACTTTCCCAAATGAATAGCAGATTACAGGTAATTTAAGCAACATATTCTTCTGTCAAGGGCTTCTGCTTAGAATTGCAGCTACCCCATTCCATTCCCCCCTCTTCTCCCCCCCCCCCGTTTCCCACCCTCATTGGACTGCCTTAGGATTCCCCCACCCCAAAGATTTGGGGTTCCCTGCTCCCCTCTCGTGCTGGGGGGGGGGGGGAGATGCCCCTTCTCTTATCTGCAGAAGTTCGGAGAAATCTTCTAAGAGCATTCTGTGTGTTGTGTGAGATTTAGAATTATAAGTTTGCTTCGTGCTTTTATATACCGTATATTCCAGCGTATAAGACGACTGGGCGTATAAGACGACCCCCAACTTTCCCAGTCAAAATATAGAGTTTGGGATATACTCGCCGTATAATAAATACGACCCGGCGTATAAGACGACCCCTGACTTTTGAGAAGATTTTCCTGGGTTAAAAAGTAGTCTTATACACAGGAATATACAGTAATTTATTTAAGAGGCATTTTGCCATCTGCGCAGGAGATTTGGCACCTGAATTGTATTTTAGTGTTGTATATACTTTTAATTCTTTTTTGCTTTGATCTGAGTTAAGTTCTGTTGACGTGACCTTGTGTGGCTTCCACGCTGCATAAAGCTTTTGTGATGGTCCGATGACTTGTATACAAATGAATCTGTTCTTATCTGAGGCCTTTTTTTTAAAGTGCATTTGGACTGATGGCTTGTGTTCTTTGTGGTTTCTTCATTGATGGTTTGGCTTTATTTCTTTATTTTTTTTTAATCTTTCATCATTAGGAGCCCAAGAAGCTCTGGTGTTCTGACAGTTTATAATAAACAATCCGCTGGGCTCCCCTCTAGCGGCAAACTCACGTCGTGGGTGGAGACAGGATTGGCACCAGTGAGAAACAGGAATGGGGCCGTATCAGCACGCACACAATGTTTGAAGTGTGAGCATTAAGTCCAATAATAATAATAATAATAATAATAATAATAATTTATTATTTATTATATTATATATTTATTATTAATTTATTATTTATACCCCGCCCATCTGGCCGGGTTCCCCCAGCCACTCTGGGCGGCTTCCAACAAAACATTAAAATACAGAAATCTAACATTAAAAGCTTCCCTAAACAGGGCTGCCTTAAGATGCCTTCTAAAGGTCTGGTAATTGTTGTTCTCTTTGACCTCTGGTGGGAGGGCATTCCACAGGGTGGGTGCCACTACCAAGAAGGCCCTCTGCCTGGTTCCCTGTAAATTGGCTTCTCGTAGCGAGGGAACCGTCAGAAGGCCCTCGGTACTGGACCTCAGTGTCTGGTCAGAACGATGGGGGAGGAAACGCTCCTTCAGGTATACTGGACTGAGGCCGTTTAGGGCTTTAAAGGTCAGCACCAACACTTTGAATTGTGCTTGGAAACGTACAGTCCACGTTTTGAAGTACAGGCAGTCTGGTGTAGTGGTTAGAGTGCTAGACCAGGAACTGGGGGACACCAGGGTTCAAATCTTCCCACTCAGCCCTGAAGCTTGCAGGTGGGGGTGAGGTTTGTTACTGTCTCTCAGCCTAACCTACATCACAGAGAACTATGTGCCTTGCAACTGTGAGCTACTTGGAGGAAAGGTGTGAGGTGCAAATGGAGGAAATCATAATTTAAGAAGCCAAGGGAGTAAAACAACAGCAGACACTAGATCTGAGCACAATTCAGTCAGAAAAGAAAACTGAGAAGTGGAATGGAATGGAATAGTCCTGCAGGGCTGGCTGGCACCTGGACCAAGAACACTCCTGTTAGAAAATTGGTATTGATATAACGAGGCTGCTATTGGAACGATGTTGCATATACAGTATATACAGTATACACAGTGTGTGTATATATACAGTACACACACACACACACTGTGTATATGTGTATATATATATACCGTGTTTCTCTGAAAATATGACACCGTCTTATATTTATTTTTCCTTTAAAAAAACACACTATGGCTTATTTTCAGGGGATGTCTTATTTTTTCCCCTCTTCCTCCTCCTGCCACGGCCGGCATTGCTCCTGCGCCCATCACTATGTCTTATTTTCGGGGTATGGCTTATATTCCTTGAATGCTTAAAAACCCTGCTATGGCTTATTTTATGACTACATCTTAAAATAGTCTGAACGGCAGCAAAAATTTGCAGTGCGCTGTCGTGTCCTAATGACAAACACCAGTGGTTCAGCGCCCATCATCAATTTGGAAGCAAAATGAAACACCCTCCCTGCAAAAATCTCAGTAGTTTTTACATATTAATTGATTTACTTCAGCTTTATTTACTGTGGGGAGGGAATCAGGGGGTCCCCTAGCAACTCTCAGCCCTCTTCTAAGCAATTACCGTTTCCCCAGTTATTTGGGGGGAAGCCATGACTGTTGTGGTATCGGAGTGCTTTAAATGTGTGGGGTGAATGTGCTCCATGTCTTTTCCTCTGTAGCACAGGAATCTGGGACCCAGGGATAACTACACTGGCCTACCTCGCAGAGTCTCATGCACTATTCTGTCATTCCCACCACCCCCCTCCAACTCCTCTCGATGCAGGAATCACGATGTTTACCAGCATCACCGATGGGCTCCTGTGTTGCCTGATGGGCAAGACCCCCAACGCGGTGGGTCCCCTGGAGAGCGTCGAGTCCAGCGACGGGTTTAGCTTCGTGGAGGTGAAGCCTGGCCGGGTCCTGCGGGTCAAGCACCTGGCCCCCACCCACCCACCGGGGGCCGAGGACGCGCCCCAGACGGCGGGCGTCGTGCGCTGCAAGCGCCGCATCACCGTCTACCGCAACGGGCAGATGGTCATCGAGAACCTGGGCGACGCCGTCTGCGCAGACATCCTCCACTGCCAGAACGGCTCCGAACCCAACGGCACAATGGAACTGGAGGTCTCGGACGCTGCCGGCACTGGCGCAGCCACTCCCTCGGCCAACCCCCCTGCCCCCGCCAAGCGCCGCCGGCGCAAGCCAAAGAAGGTGATCAACGTCGACTGCACCAAGTTCATCACCAGCTGCAAGGGCACCCACGGCGACGTGGTCCTCTTCTTCATCCACGGCGTGGGGGGCTCTTTGGACATCTGGAAGGAGCAGCTGGACTTCTTCGCCAAGCTGGGCTACGAGGTGGTGGCCCCGGACCTGGCCGGCCACGGGTGCAGCTCGGCCCCACAAATCGCCGCCGCGTACACTTTTTACGCCCTGGCTGAAGACATGCGGGCCGTCTTCAAGCGCTACGCTCGGAAGAGGAACATCCTCATCGGGCACTCCTACGGGTAAGGGCGAGGGGAGGATCCTGCTCCACTCCCCAACCCCGTTCATTCCATTCCACTGAATGCTGGTTTCATTGCAGCGGGCCGTGTGTGTGTGTTGATTTCTAAAGCTTATTCTAACCTTCTTCGCAAGGTTGTTCTGGGGATTAAATGAGCAGGGAGGGGAGAGCCATTTATGAGCTGCACCCCCCTCCTCCGTGCACTCCATTTCACTCTGCCCCGTGTTCCATCAAATGTCGGTTTCACTGTAGGGGATTTCTGCAGCTTATTCCGGAACTGGAGACGATGCCCGAGAGGAGGGAGGATTTAGCTTAGGTATATTTAGAAGGGAGCTGTAAGTTGGACGGTATGAACTGAAAGGGAAAAAAGGCCTCACTGAAACCATTTTTAAAATTGTAAACCTAAGGGGGGGAAAGAAGGCAGAGACTTGGAAATGTAAGCTAGGAAACAATATCTGGGCAGCACAGTGATAAAAAGGCTGCAATCAGAAGAGCCAAATCTAAGCTGTATTGTGTTTTTACTATTCGATTGGGAGCCGCCCAGAGTGGATGGGGAAACCTAGCCAGATGGGGAGGGTATAAATAATGAATTAATATAATATGCTCCCTACAAGTGCTCCCAGGAAGCCAGGCCCAGGGGCAGCTTCTGTTATTTCCCCCACTCAGGAACGTGAAGGTAGACTGCTCTTGAAAATGGAGGCTCTTTCAACGCACGTGAATAGCAGTCGTTGGCAAGCTTCCTCCTCCCTGGCTTTAGATATGATCCAGCCTACTCGTAACCTGGTGTTCTGGACTACAATTCCTATCATCCAGGGTGGACTCCAAACATCATCATCATCATCATTATTAGTAGTAGTAGTAGAAGACCATCTTATACCTGCAAGTCTCAGGGCGGTTCACAACATAAAATCACAACATCTATCTATATATATATATAAATAAATGTAAACTGGGCATGTGGGTTACTATCCGCTTTTCTCCGAAACCGCTTCACCGATTCCGTTCAAATTTGAACACAACATCCAAAGTGAATGTCGGAAGGCTCTTATAAGGTTTTCAAAGACAGATGCCACACCTTTGCCAGGTCAAACTCCCCAAAACTCCTGTTCCAGAACACACCACTCAGCCAAAAGTGCATGCTGGGAAAAGAACCAGGTTGCAAACCAGTGCCCTCTAGTGGTGGCTACACTGGTACTGCACCTATAGAACCTTTCCTCTCAACAGCACCACATACTAGGCCGAAGCCTTGACAGACAAGGCCGAATGGAGGTACTGACTTGCCTAGGTGGGGGTTTGGGGGAGGAGGGGACAGGATAGGTCAGGTCAGGACACGGTGGGACCAGTCACACGGATGACCCGGGGGGTGGGGGGAGGAGGGGGTGGGATACGTCATGGATCGACACAGGGTGGGGGCAGACACAGGGATTAGCCACAGCAACACGTGGCAGGGCCAGCTAGTTCATAATAAAAACGAAAACAACCCAATAAACCCCCTAACACATTTTAATAGGGCATCGGATGTCAATCAACCAAAGGCCTGGTTAAAGAAGAACATTTTCGCCTGGTGGCTAAAAGTATATAATGAAGGCACCCAGCGAACCTCCCTGGGAGAGAGCATTCCGCAAATGGAGCCACTGCAGAAAAGGCCCCGTTCTCATGTTGCCGCCCTCTGGACCTCTCATGGAGGAGGCACACAAACATCGGGGTGGGGGGCAAGTTGGGGGATATTGCACCTTCCAACTCGCCCGCTTGCTTCTTTCCACAGAGTCTCATTCTGCACCTTCCTGGCGCACGAATACCCGGATCTGGTCCACAAGGTGATAATGATCAATGGTGGGGGGCCCACGGCCTTGGAGCCCAGCCTCTGCTCCATCTTCAACATGCCCACGTGCGTCCTGCGTTGCCTCTCCCCATGCCTGGCCTGGAGCTTTCTCAAGTGAGTAGCCTTTGCAGGGGTCTCGGGGGGGTGACAAAATGCCAGTCATCACAGATCTGTCACTCTGCATTCCATGGCGACTGAGCATGTTCTGTCCTCACTGGGCTGTTGATGTGTCCTGAATGGGGTAACTGTGCCCCTGAAGGACCAGGTGCGCAGCCTGGGAGTCATTTTGGACTCACAGCTGTCCATGGAGGCACAGGTTAATTCTGTGTCCAGGGCGGCTGTCTACCTTTGAAGGTGACCAGGAAACTGCAATTAATCCAAAATGCGGCAGCTAGACTAGTGACTGGGAGTGGCCGCCAGGACCACATAACACCGGTCTTGAAAGATCTACACTGGCTCCCAGTACGTTTTCGAGCACAGTTCAAAGTGTTGGTGCAGACCTTTAAAGCCCTAAACAGCCTCAGTCCTGTATACCTGAGCGTCTCCACCCCCACCATTCAGCCCGGACACTGAGATCCAGCACCGAGGGCCTTCTGGCGGTTCCCTCATTGTGAGAAGTGAGGTTACAGGGAACCAGACAGAGGGCCTTCTCGGTGGAACGCCCTCCCAGCAGATGTCCAGGCAATAAGCAATTATTTTACTTTTAGAAGACAACTGAAGGCGGCCCTGTTTAGGGAAGTTTTTAATGTTCGATGCTGTACTGTTTTTAATATTCGGTTGGAAGCCGCCCAGAGTGGCTGGGGAAACCCAGCCAGATGGGCGGGGTATAAATAACAAATTATTATTATTATTATTATTATTATTATTATTATTATTATTATTTAATTTTTAAAGTAGTTTCCTTTGCTGTCATGTCTTTTTATAGTCTAAGCCAGGCATAGCCAAACTCAGCCCCCCAGATGTTTTTGGCCTACAACTCCCGTGATCCCTAGCTAGCAGGACCAGTGGTCAGGGATGATGGGAATTGTAGTCCCAAAACATCTGGAGGGCCAATTTTGCCTATGCCTGGTCTAAGCCCTGGGTTTGCTTATTTCCTTCTCCCTCCCAGAGTATATTCCTTTCATGCCGTGTCTTCGTTGATTGTCTTCATTCCTTTTCTTTCTTTCACTGATTTCTCAGCTGCTCCGGGAGCCTTTTCTTAAAAAGCCGAAGAGCATGGCGATAAATCCGCCAAGTGTTCAACGAATAAATAAATAAACGAATAAATATCCGTGCTGAATTAACCCTGCCCGTTTGGCTCCCCTTGCAGGGCTGGCTTTGCTCGCCAAGGCGCCAAGGAGAAGCAGCTGCTGAAGGAAGGGAATGCCTTCAACGTCTCGTCCTTTGTCCTGAGAGCCATGATGAGCGGCCAGTACTGGCCGGAGGGGGATGAGGTCTACCATGCTGAGTTGACGGTGCCTGTCCTCCTCGTTCACGGAATGCATGACAAATTTGTCCCTGTGGAGGAGGACCAGCGGATGGCTGAGGTAAGGGTTTGGCAACCATGCCCTGAATCCCTATGAAATCCTACCCCAATAACCCCTGCCTTTCTCTTTGCCCGGGAGTCTGTCTTACTGTAGAATTCTGTGAAACGGCAGCTTCACCTCTGGCCAGTGAAACGGGATAATGTTTTCTGGTGTGCCTCAGTGCACTTGAGTGCTGTTCAATTCTATAGTTATATGCCTAGAAACAGGGAACTCCTGGAGGGTCATAAGAACCTGAAATTGTAGTTTATCCCCTCCTTTAAAAGCTTGGGGTGGGGCTTGGGGAAAGAGTGGAGGGGACAGGTGAGGGGTGGGTGAGGTGTAAAAGGGCAGGTGGGTTTGGGAGCAAATGGTTAGACAAGATTGGTGAGCAGAGTAGCGCCTGGTATTGGAATTATCTACCACAGAGTGAGTGCCCTTGCCCTCTTCCTGCTTTTAATGATAATAGTAAATAACGATGATACCTAAAGGATCACCTCTCTCTGTATGAACTGACCCAGACCTTGCACTTGTCATCTGAGGCCCTTCTCTATGTCCCCCATCCTAGAGAGGTTTGGAGGGTGGCAACAAGAGAGCGGAGCCTTTTCGGTGGTGGCTCCCCGATTGTGGGATGCTCTCCCCAGAGAGGTTTGCCTGGGGCCATCAATACATGTCTTTAGGTGCCAGGCAAAAAACATTCCTCTTTACCCAGGCATATGGCTATTAAATAATCCATGCGGCCTGTGAAAGTGTGGGGGAGAGGACTGTTACTATGACTATTTTATTATTAGGCTGCCTGTCACTATGTTTTTTTATTACGGTATACAGTATTTTTATCATTTAAGTTCTGTAATGTGTTTTTAATGTTGTACACCGCCCTGGGATCTTCTGTTTAAGGGCAGTACAGTGGTACCTCGGGTTACAAATGCTTCAGGTTACAAACTCCGCTAACCCAGAAATAGTACCTCAGGTTAAGAACTTTGCTTCAGGATGGGAACAGAAATCGTGCTCTGGCGGCCCGGCGGCAGTAGGAGGCCCCATTAGCTAAAGTGGTGCTTCAGGTTCCAGTTTCAGGTAAAGAACGGACCTCTGGAACGAATTAAGTTCTTAACCAGAGGCACCACTGTACGAATTTAATCCGTTCCAAAGGCACCTTCGTAGGTCGAAAAATTCGTAAGTCGAAAAGCGCCATTGGAAACGCGATTTCCCATAGGAATGCATTGGAAACTGAAACATTCGTAAGTCGAAGCAACCCCATCTAAAAATTCGTAAGTCGAAAAAACCCTATCTAAAACCGCCGTGGTTTCCGTTCGGATGTCGAGAAATTTGTAAGTGTGCGGCCATTTGCCCCACTTGTAAGTCGAAAAATTCGGTTGTCGAGTCGTTCGTAAGTCGAGGTACCACTGTATATAAATTGAAATAATAAAAGTAATTATTGTAGTAATTACAGTCATACTTGAGGTTGCGTTTTTCCGGGTTGCGAACGCGGTGGACCTGGAAGTGTTGACTTCCGGGTTCCGCCGCGCATGCATGCACAGAAGGGTTCTGCGCACTTCGCACATGCACACAAGTGCTCTGTTGCCCTTTCACACATGCACTCTACCGCCACTCAGGTTGCGGACTTTTTGGGGTGCGGACGGCACCCCGGAATGGATTGGGTCCGCAACCCGAGGTACCACTGTATTATTGTTATAACAACAACAGTTAAGAGGGTCGGGAGATGAGCCCTCTAGGCTTCCACGGAGCAGGGAACTGCCTTTCAAACCTTCTCCTGCCCTTTCCTCCCCCCCCCCCCCCAGATCCTGCTCATCGCTTTCCTGAAGGTGATTGACGAAGGCAGCCACATGGTCATGATGGAGTGTCCGGAAACAGTGAACACCCTTCTGCACGAGTTCCTGTTATGGGAGCCGGAGGCTGTCCCAGCCGCAGCTGGAACAGAAGCAGAGAAGAAATAAGAAATAAAAAAACACACCTTAACAGCTACTTCGTGAAACTAGCGGCCTGCTCGCGTTGCTGCTTCCAGAGGGACGTTTTTTTCTGGTTTGGAGCCTGCGACAGTAGAAGGTGCGGCTGTGGCCGGCGGACACCTCCTCCCTGCAATGCGGGACGGGCGGAAAAGGCTCTTTTCTTCTCCTCCTCCTCTTCCGCAGAGAAGCGGACTGGACTTTAGTGGGCTGGGCACATGCAGGGTCATGGCCAAGTGAGGTGGACCCTCAAGATGGGTGGGAGGGGAGGGGTCAGCCGCTCCCTGAGCTTTCGCCCTTGCCCTTCCCCCTTGTCGTGTCCTCCTTCGTTTTTTCACGCTCAGCCTCTGGCAGGCTGCAGAAAAGAGGTTGTGGCGAGTTGTGGCGGCTCAAGGAGCACCCTTTCCACGGGACCTGTCCCAAGATGGCAACCTCGACTCCGTTTGGGAGCCGGCCAAGCTGACTTGGGCGCGATTAAACAGACCCGGATTTGTGCACACAATTTATTAAACCGGCGACCCTGCTCCCCCCCCCCCAAATTCCCTCTGCCCCTCAAAGGCCCACCAGGTGTGTTAAACAAATTCTCCACATTGGCTGAGCCAGGAAGGAGAAGGCAGTGGCGAGATTCTAACACTTGCCCGTTGCTTGAGGACGAGCACCTTGTGCTAGGTTCTGGCATGGGGCAGACACCCCCAAGCTCCTTGCAAAGAGGTTCACGGGGCAGGGCTCCCCAGTATTTACTCATCCATCAAACACCTCATCCCTTTCTCTTCACATCGCCTGCAAACCCCTGCATTCTCTGGGCAGAAGGTCCTGGAGCCCTTCTGGAGTTTGGGGGTACCCCCGTTTGCTTCTGTCTTCGGCAGCTTGTAAAATGTACTGTGAAAAAATTGCAGCACCCAAAGGTATTTCAGGGTAAAGGCACCCCTCTGCTCTCCACAATCTTTGGCACTTTGGTTGGGAGAGCAAAGTCCCCGTTAACTGAGTAAATCCTTTTTTTTTTGCCAGTGCCCGTTTCCTCCATATCAAACCTTCAAAACGCTCCCCTCCCTTACCCATTCGCCAGGAGAAATGAAAAGGAATTGCAAAAGAGTTCTGGCTGGAAATGGGGCTTTTGTTTCATTTTGTTCATCTTAGGAACAGCTGCTTTGGTCTAATGACAAAGACTTGGATCGGAGGGAAGCGGCAGGGCACAGAGTAAGGTGACTTCTCAAAATCTGCTCCTTGGCGTTGCCGCCCCCAAATCTGGCGAGGCTTTAGGGGAAAAGGGCGCAGACCCAGATGGATCCAGGGTGGGGGACCTTTTTGGTTCCACGGGCTGGAACCTGATCAGGATGGGCCTCGCAGGCTGAATTTGACCTCCCAATTGCATGACATTGCTATATGGTAGCACGCTTAGACAGGTGAGCCCCGCACCTCACCTTGAAATTGGCAGATGGGGGAGAGGGAGGTGACTTTTTCTCCCCCCACTCGCTTAAATGAGTGGCTTCAAACAGCTTTAAGCCCCGCTCGTCAGCTGGAATTAAGCCTTTTCTGCTTTTCTGCCGTAAGGCTCTCTTCCCGGCCGCGGTGCACAGCCGGTGCAGGATTAGACCCTGTGTGCCCCCGCTCATTCATTAACATCAGCGGTGCCAGCAGATGAGCGGGGGGGGCATGGTTTGGGGAAGATGGCAGCACAGAGATTCCTGCTCTCTAAAGTGTTCGCCTTACTCAACAACACACCCAGTTCAGAGACATTAAAAAAAACCATAATATTCCAGCATTTTGCTGGGTTTGAATCGTTGACTCGCAATGACGTTTGCCACCTCTCCCAATCCTAACTTAACATGTGCTCTTCTTAATGGTTGGTTTGTTTTTTCACCAACCCAGAACCTGCCAAGCCGCAATGTTGGGGTACATTCACACAAGCCACAGTGCGGCGGGGAGGGTGGCCAGAGACGGATCAGTTCAGGATGGCAGGGGTGCCCTGCCTGATAACGCTCTTCTGTCCCAAATTAGATTTTAAAAAAATTATTATTCGATCCTGCCGCGACTCAGGACTCCTATAAGCGGCTCCAACCCCCCCCCCCCGGTTATTTGGTTGGAACAATTCACACACACACACATACCCTGATCATTTCGAATACCATCTCCATCCACTCTACACCATTACCTGCCTACTCTAATCCAGCTTAAGGTCACTTCCTGCAACATGTAAGAGGGCATGGGATTGCAGTTTGGGATTCCGGAATTCCAGGGCAGCGTGTGTGTGAATACCCACCACGACGACCAAACCCTTGTTGCGCATCCACAGAAGGGGAGCAAGACCTTGCTTATTACGAGCACACAAAGCGAACCAGTGTTGAGCCTCTTTAGTAGCAGCGTAACCATAATCAACAGCTTAATACATTTTTAATTATTTTAAGAAATCTGTATTCTTCGGAGACTGTTTTAACCAGCTTGGAAATTGATCCATGGGAGGGGTTTTGTTTGGTTTTTATTTATTTTGAAGGGGTGTGTGGAGAGTCTGTTGCTGTGAGTTCCACAGATCCAGGCTCTTTCCAGCCGGGAGACGAAACAGGATTGTGTGATAAGTGTCATCCTAGACTCTCAAATAAAAGTATTATATTCTCAACAGATAAAGGAAGTCGTTTCTTGGATCTGCAGAAAAGAGTCGAGATGGTAGAGGCTTGGAAGGAGAAGTCTCCGACACCGCTGTGGAACCTTCCTAGAACTGAGGGCCACATTCCCTTCTGAGAAACTTTCTGGGGGCCAACGGCAGGTAGAACAAATAGGAAATTGGCTTTTGTGCAGTAGGGCTGGTTCCTTTCCCACTTGGGTCTCCTTTCAGGCAGTTAAGAGACGGAACCAGAGTTGAGGTTTCTCCCGTCAGCTGTTTCATCCTCATAACGACCTTGCAATGGAGGTTCGCCTGAGGGTTTCTGACATCTTCAGCCTTTACCACAAAGCAGACTAGAAATTTGCCCCTTTCCAAGTGAAAGAATGAGGAAACCATGGTTGGGAAGGGGACTCCTGAGGGTCAACTAGTCCACCCCGCCACTGGAGGAAGGAAATCCAGGGCAGCCTCCACAGATGGTTGTGCAGCTTGGAGACATCAACAAAGGAAGAGTCCACTCATGCCTCAAGGTTATTCCTGAACTTTTTTTTTTAATAAAAAAAAATCATTAAATAAAATTGTAATACAACAACAACAAATCCCTTTATTGTGAGGACCATGCATTTACACAAATATCAACATGACAATAATTAAAAATATTAAAATTCATTACATTCTATACCAACAAAACCTTCATCCCACAAAACAGGAAGAAAAGGAAAACAAGCAGCAAGTTAAACAGACGATGAAGGGGTCTTAGCTTTGTCATCCAGAAATCTTTTTTTAATACTAATTTTTATGGATTTTTAAAACATAATTAAGCAAATAAACATACAATAACAAATACACCAACAAACACAGACATAGAAAACAGAAAAAAAGAACAAACTTTAAAACATCTATTTTTCAAATCATTATCTTATAGACTTCCCCTTCCCCCCCTTTCTGATTTTCAATTCATAACCTTCTTTAGCAATATCCTTTATCATAATTTTCCAATCCTTATCTCCATTATCCCCTACCGGTAGTACCATGATTAATCTACAGTGGTACCTCTACTTACGAATGACTCGACTTACAAATGTTTCTACTTACGAATGGAACTCCATCTGCCATCTTGGATGCGGTTTAGATAGAATTTTTTCTACTTACGAATTTTTAGATAGGGTTGCTTCGACTTACGATTTTTTTCTCCCAATACATTCCTATGGGTTTTGACTTACAATTTTTTTCGACTTACAAATGTGCGTTCGGAACGCATTAAATTCGTAAGTAGAGATACCACTGTATTCTAATTCATTACCTATTTTTCCTTTTCATTTACACAATCTTAAAATATTTTCTTCCTTTAGCCTATACATCTCTTCCAAATTTCTTTCATATTCACTAAATTTTAATATATATACAGTGGTACCTCTACTTACGAATTTAATGCGTTCCGAATGCACATTTGTAAGTCGAAAAAATTTGTAAGTCGAATCCCATAGGAATGTATTGGGAGAAAAAAATCGTAAGTCGAAGCAACCCTATCTGAAAATTGGTAAGTATAAAAAATCCTATCTAAACCGCATCCAAGATGGCGGATGGAGCTCCATTCGTAAGTAGAAACATTCATAAGTCGAGTCATTCGTAAGTAGAGGTACCACTGTAATTAAATTCTCTTCAAAACTATTTCCAATTTTTTCCATCCTCTTCATAACTACAGGTTACTTTCTCCCTGTTAACACATTATTCACAAATTTCACCCCGCTCCCATTCTCCAGTGTCTTCCCCTCCCTCTCATTCCTGTTCTTCCCCCTGCTGCCACCTCCCCTGCCAATCCTCTATTCTTTCTAACCCACTCCTCACAGCTCCCCTTCTATTTTCCTTGCCCGCTCCTCTTTCTCCATTGAAAGCAGAGTCTTTCAATTGCAATTTTTGCTGATTTTCTTCTAAACCATTTTTTCTTCAAAGTTCACTTTGAAGTTTTTAAAAGTCGTCAACTTTTTTGTCCTCTGCGTCCTCCCTTCCATTGTCCATTTCTTGCTGTTTTTCTTCTGTATCCATTTTTTCTTCAAAGTTCACTTTGAAGCCTTTAAGACAGTCACCAATTTTTTAAACTTCAGAAATACATGCTTTCAATTCCTGCTTGTTTTCTTGCATCAGTTTATTATGTCCACATATTGACCATCTGTTATTGTGGCTGCCATCCCGACTTGAAGGTTACAACAGAGAGAAAACAGGATGTGGGGGGTGCATTCAGTGTCTCTGAATAGAAAAGCGAAAGTGGAATGTTCCCTTCGTTTTTAAGCTGTCGACATTTCCTTATGCAGCTATGACAAAGGATGTCACTTTCTCAATCCTCAGATTTCACAGGGATATAAATCCATATAAATTTCCTCCCCCCTCCCCCTGCTTCGGGGGGGGGGGGGATTTCAGTCCTGCCTTTGGAAGTTTAACTTCTTGCACTATTTTCTGGCTTAAGGTATATGTCCTTGCTTTCTATGATAATCAGTGGGACGGGACCGGCTTCCGTTTTTAAAATCCCTTTCCCGTGGCCAAATTATCTTCAAATTAGATCCAATAATTCAGTACTCACAGTACAATCCTTTTAGCAGTTTTCTTTGGAAAAAATTGAGCACTCAATCCTCACAGTCCTGCGGCTTCGCGCTGTCAAAGGAAACATCCTGCGTCCGAATGTGCTGCCGCTCTGACCCCCTTGCTCTCGGGGGCTCAAAACAGAGCCTTGCTGGGGAGAGGGGAGTAGCTTTTGCGCACAACCGGACAACTATGCCCCCAGAAAGCTCGACCTGGGGTTTCTTTGGGGGTCCGCTGCGCTGGACCGGTTTCCCCCCACCTTTGATGCGCCGAGGTCCGCAGAGCTCGCAGACCTCCGACCGCTATGGCCGGCGCTCAATCCGGAAGTCTATCATCCAGAAATCTTTCCCTGGCTTTCATGCCCTTCCTCCCCCACAACAAACACTCTGTGAGGTGAGTGAGGCTGAGAGACGTCAGAGAAGTGTCACCCAGGAGCTGCATGTGGAGGAGTGGGGAAGCGAACCCACTCTTAACCACTATATCACACTGGCTCACACTGGAAAGGGGGCAGCCCTGTCAAGTTCCTTTATTTATCTCACACTTTCAGTTATATTGCCATTTAAAATTATTCTGGTATTCTGTGTTATAAATTGCTCAAATTACCTTACAATTCTCCCAAATTTCCACTGGTCCTGCAGCTAGGGATCATGGGAGTTGTAGGCCAAAAACATCTGGAGGACTGAGGTTGAGGAAGCCTGTCCTACCCCAAGCCCTCGGGCATAATGTGACGACTGCCTTGAGCAGGCCATGGGTATCATGTCAGGTCCATGGGGTTGGGTGCTGGCCGCACCGAGAGAGCCTTGCGAGCCGTCACTGGCCTGTGCGGATGTCTGCGGGGCGCAGCTGCCGCTCCCCCTCTGCCAGGAAGATCTGCATGGCTCTGTGAAGGAGGTAGGTGCCCAGGCTGCGCTTCCGCTTCATAGGCCAGTCCTTCACAATGCCGTAGTAATTCCCTTTCTTCTGATTGGTCAGCATCTTCAGCCCTGGAGGGAGAAACAGGGGGAGCGTGAGTCTGATGATTTCCCTAGATCTTCCAGGGGCTTTCGATACCACTGACCACAGTATCCCCCCCCCCCCCGAGCGGATGTCTGAATTAGGACTGGGGATGGGGTAGCAATGCGGTGGTCCCAGTCCTATTCGGATGGCCGCTTCCAGGAGGTGCTGCTTGATCCTATGGAGCTATGAGCTATCACCTCTCTCTCTTATTTATTTATTTATTTACCGTGTTTCTCATATTATAAGTCATGTCTTATATTAATTTTTTCCTCAAAAAAACACGACATGGCTTATTTTTGAGGGATGTCTTATTTTTTAAAAAGTGCACGCGGGCGCTGTTTGCCGGGCTTGTCAAGCCCAGCAAACAGCGCCCGCCGATCTTCGGTGACAGGCGGGGGTGGGCGGAGAGCGGAGAACGATCTCCGCTTCCCCCCCACCCCCGCCTGTCACACAGCACAGGTCGGCGGGCGCTGTTTGCCGGGCTTGTCAAGCCCAGCTAGGAGCGCCCGCCGATCTTCGGTGACAGGCGGGGATGGGGGGAGAGCGGAGAACGATCTCCGCTTCTCCCCCACCCCCGCCTGTCACACAGCACAGGGCCGAAGATCGGCGGGCGCTGTTTGCCGGGCTTGTCAAGCCCAGCAAACAGCGCCCGCCGATCTTTGGTGACAGGCGGGGGTGGGCGGAGAGCGGAGAACGATCTCCGCTTCCCCCCCACCCCCGCCTGTCACACAGCACAGGTCGGCGGGCGCTGTTTGCCGGGCTTGTCAAGCCCAGCTAGGAGCGCCCGCCGATCTTCGGTGACAGGCGGGGATGGGGGGAGAGCGGAGAACGATCTCCGCTTCTCCCCCACCCCCGCCTGTCACACAGCACAGGGCCGAAGATCGGCGGGCGCTGTTTGCCGGGCTTGTCAAGCCCAGCAAAGAGCGCCCGCCGATCTTTGGTGACAGGCGGGGGTGGGGGGAGAGCGGAGAACGATCTCCGCTTCCCCCCCACCCCCGCCTGTCACACAGCACAGGGCCGGAGATCGGCGGGCGCTGTTTGCCGGGCTTGTCAAGCCCAGCAAGGAGCGCCCGCCGATCTTTGGTGACAGGCGGGGGTGGGGGGAGAGCGGAGAACGATCTCCGCTTCCCCCCACCCCCGCCTGTCACACAGCACAGGTCGGCGGGCGCTGTTTGCCGGGCTTGTCAAGCCCAGCAAGGAGCGCCCGCCGATCTTTGGTGACAGGCGGGGGTGGGGGGAGAGCGGAGAACGATCTCCGCTTCCCCCCCACCCCCGCCTGTCACACAGGACAGGTCCGAAGATCGGCGGGCGCTGTTTGCCGGGCTTGTCAAGCCCAGCAAACAGCGCCCGCCGATCTTCGGTGACAGGCGGGGTTGGGGGGAGAGTGGAGCACAATCTCCGCTTCCCCCCCACCCCCACCTGTCACACAGGACAGGTCCAAAGATCGGCGGGCGCTGTTTGCCGGGCTTCTCAAGCCCAGCAAACAGCGCCCGCCGATCTTTGGTGACAGGCGGGGGTGGGGGGAGAGCGGAGCACGTTCTCCGCTTCCCCCCCACCCCCGCCTGTCACACAGCACAGGGCCGAAGATCGGCGGGCGCTGTTTGCCGGGCTTGTCAAGCCCAGCAAGGAGCGCCCGCCGATCTTTGGTGACAGGCGGGGGTGGGGGGAGAGCGGAGAACGATCTCCGCTTCCCCCCCACCCCCGCCTGTCACACAGCACAGGTCGGCGGGCGCTGTTTGCCGGGCTTGTCAAGCCCAGCAAGGAGCGCCCGCCGATCTTTGGTGACAGGCGGGGGTGGGGGGAGAGCGGAGAACGATCTCCGCTTCCCCCCCCACCCCCGCCTGTCACACAGGACAGGGCCGAAGATCGGCGGGCGCTGTTTGCCGGGCTTGTCAAGCCCGGCAAACAGCGCCCGCCGATCTTTGGTGACAGGCGGGGGTGGGGGGAGAGCGGAGCACGATCTCCGCTTCCCCCCCCACCCCCGCCTGTCACACAGGACAGGTCCGAAGATCGGCGGGCGCTGTTTGCCGGGCTTGTCAAGCCCAGCAAACAGCGCCCGCCGATCTTCGGTGACAGGCGGGGGTGGGGGGAGAGCGGAGCACGATCTCCGCTTCCCCCCACCCCCGCCCGTCACACAGCACAGGTCGGCGGGCGCTGTTTGCCGGGCTTGTCAAGCCCAGCAAGGAGCGCCCGCCGATCTTTGGTGACAGGCGGGGGTGGGGGGAGAGCGGAGAACGATCTCCGCTTCCCCCCCACCCCCGCCTGTCACACAGGACAGGTCCGAAGATCGGCGGGCGCTGTTCGCCGGGCTTGTCAAGCCCAGCAAACAGCATCCGCCGATCTTTGGTGACAGGCGGGGGTGGGGGGAGAGCGGAGCATGATCTCCGCTTCCCCCCCACCCCCGCCCGTCATACAGCACAGGGCCGAAGATCGGCGGGCGCTGTTTGCCGGGCTTGTCAAGCCCAGCAAGGAGCGCCCGCCGATCTTTGGTGACAGGCGGGGGTGGGGGGAGAGCGGAGAACGATCTCCGCTTCCCCCCACCCCTGCCTGTCACACAGCACAGGTCCGAAGATCGGCGGGCGCTGTTTCCCGGGCTTGTCAAGCCCAGCAAGGAGCGCCCGCCGATCTTCGGCTCTGTCCCCTGATGCGCTACGGCTCGGGGAAGCAGGCAGGGAGCTCCTGCTGGGTCCCGCGCCTTCGCCTCTCGCTCGGTCGGGGCTTTGCGATAGTGCTTATTTTCGGGGTATGTCTTATTTTTCACCAACCCTTAGAAATCCTGTCATGGCTTATTTTTTGGGGATGCCTTAAAATATGAGAAACACGGTAGTAATTAAGCTGCTCAATACCCACAGGTCTCAGGGCAGTTCACAAGATGCAAAATCACAACATAAAATACAAAATGAATAATCAAAATAAAACAATAATAAAATAACAACAACAACACAATAATCCCCCCTTCCCCATTTCAAAAGGGGACACCCCCAACGTGGGGATCAAACCCATGACTCTGGAATTAAGAGTCTCATGCTCTACTGACTGAGCTATCCTAGGAAGGAGCCTGCCCTTCAGCCTTGGCCCCCTCTGGCACACGCCTTACCGATGGCATCCACCATGCAGGCTTCTCTCGTGTAGGCTTCCACCGGAATGACGTTCTGGAAACAGTGCATGGAGATGACCCCTTGCCTGCTGGCCCAGATTTCCAGGATATGCTGGACTTTGGAGCACACCTGGAGGAAAGGAGGGAGCAGATTAGTGGCAGAAAATAAAAGTGTTTGCTTTCAGATCTGTTTCAAGACAAAAGGGGCTTTTGAAAAGGCAGCTGCCAAGGCAGGAAGACGGCAACCCTCTTGAGCAGCCCCAGCCCATGGTTTCATAGGTGCCAAAGGGTCTTGGACCCCTTTACCACCTCCCAAATGGGGGCGGGTGGTAAAATCGACTGGGCCGAGCTTCCCCGGCCTCCTCTGCCATATGAGAGGGCAGGTAAGGCACTCAATCACCCATCCACCTGCCTAGACGCCCCCCCCCCCCAAGCCTCCTGCCATGGAGGGGACTTGGGTGCCACCGCCTGGCGGAGAGAGGAGGAGAGAGTGTGCGGGCTGGGTCTGCTGTTGTCCCCCAGCTCCTGGCCTCAGCTTGGGCACCATTGCCTCCTGGGCCTTGGTAGCAGTTGTCAGACCGAGGGGTGGGTGGGGAGGCTCACCTTGGGCTGGGCTCGCTTGGCTCCAGCCTCCCTCCTTCCGGCAGAGAGCGGGCCAATGCGTCCCCCTCCCCCAGTATTTTAATCAAGCTGGCATCCCTGTACTGTGTCCAGAAGTTGACTGGAGGGTGCATCTCAGCCGCCGCATCTCTCTGGCCTGACCCCCCCACCCCACGGCGTTTGCCTCAAAGCAGGGGAGGGCCGGAGGGGAGAGTGGGGCACCCCCCCCTGGACTTTGCGCTGCCTGCACCTGTCCGCCTTGCTTTCTCCGGCTCTGCTGGTAGTGCGTCAAGGCTTCGTAGAGGTGGCAGTACGGCCTGGAGCGCTTCCCCTTGCCCACGTAGAAGATGGCACTGATGAACGTCCGGAAACACTCGGCCCGGCTGATGTACTGGCAGCGGAAGGGCAGGTTCTGGGTCACCCTGTCGGGCACAGGCAGAAGGGCAGAGTTAACCGGCGGAACTCGTCAACGCGGGAGGCAGCGATGGGCCAACAACCCGGAGGGCTTTAAGAGGCGACTGGACAAATTCGTGGAGGAGTGGGGAGGCCGTCAACAGCTGCCAGCCACGATGGCCAAGCTCTGCTTCCACGGTCGAAGGTGGCAATGCTTCTGAGTACCAGTTCCTGGGAACGGCAAGAGGGCTGACGGCCCTTGCAATCATGCCCTGCTTGTCACGTTCCCTTGGAGGCATCTGGTCGGCCACTGTGGGAACAGGATGCTGCCCAGCAGGCTCTTCTTGTGTTCTTAGGGGGATATTAGGAGGCAGAGGTGGTCTGTGTGGGTGTGAGACACACGCACTCACAAAATGCAACCCCCTAGATCGGGGATCAGGAACACTTTCCCTCCCCCCCGAAGGGCTGCGTTCCCTTCCAGAGGCTTGTGCCGGCGACGTGCAGGGACAGAGGCAAAAGCAGGTGGAGAAATCGATGGGAATTTTACTTCCATCCAGGTAACCAAGTGGCATGATCAGAGTTCCAAGCATGCATCCCAGCGCCAAAACACCTGGTGTGTGTGTGTGTGAAAAGCAGGACTGGCAAGGATGTTCTGTCCGGCCTGGGGAGAAGTTACCTGGATGGAAGTAAAATTTCCATCGATTTCTCCACCTGCTTTTGCCCCTTGGACGCCTGGGCTTGAGCTTTCCCACCCCTGGGTCATAGAATCATAGAACCGCAGAGCTGGAAGGGACCCTGAGGGTCACCTAAGTCCAGCGTTTTCCAAAACTTGGGTCCCCAGCTGTTTTCTTTTCTTTTTTAAAAAAAATTTAAAATGAACTTTATTGAGGTTAAAAAACTTGTAAACAACAAACAAACAAAGCATAATCAACAAACAAAAAACTAAAAAAAATAAGTAAACAATACTAACAAAACTCAAACTCAAATAACAAATATCAAACTCAAATAACAGATATCAAATGACAAAGTAAAAAGATGATACTTTCAACTCAATACAAACTTAATCTTAAATGAACAAAATTTAAACCTAAATTTAATTAAAAAAATCATAAATAAATTATAAATAAATCATATACATATGTGTTTCATCTATACATCATATATAATTTCTTATTCCACCTATACTCAAATCAAACCTCTAGCTGTTTTCTGACTACAATTCCCATCATCGCTGACCACTGGTCCTGCTAGCTAGGGATGACGGGAGTTGTAGTCCAAAAACAGCTAGGGATCCAAGTTTGGGAAACCCTGATCTACCGGTAGTCCAACCCCTGCAATGCTCGAACCCACAACCCTGAGATGAAGAGACTTGTGCTCTACCGGCTGACAAGCTCTTCTCCATTCGAACTGGTGATTAGATGGGGCTTTGAGGCCCTGGAGCAGAGGCAGGAGAGAGTGACTCCAAGCCCTTTCCTCACATGGCCAGAGACACCCGACAACACCCTGAGAGTTCTGTCCTGTGGAAAAGACTGCGGGCTGTCAAACTATATCGCCAGTCTTCGCCCAAAACTCAGCTGAGTCTGAAAAGGTAGGAATTGCCTCCTTTTCCCCCAGCGGCAGCTGACATGGCAGAGTCGGGGTGGGTGGGTGGGACTTCCACACCTGGGATCCAGGAGCAGGTAGTTGAAGCTGGATTTGAGAAGACCCTCCCTCCACTTGCAGCTCTTGTCCGGCTGGTCGAACTGCCTGGACAAAGCCATCTCGTCCTCCTGGCCATCTGGGATCTGGTAAGTGTCCAGGGCAGAAGACAATTCCGGGCTGTAGCCTGGAGGCAAGTCAAGAACAGACAACCCCACCCCCACCAAAACAGATAAGTTTGTTAACACATGGTGGAGAGACGCACACAACACATAACAAGAAAAGAACTATGGAATATTATGTCAATATACGATCACAGCGGAGAGACTTTTGTTATATTCTGCATGAGCAGAATAGGGCTGAACGATATATCGATATATCGTCCTAAACTGGTTTGAAGTCCATATTGTGATAACAGTGTCATAATTTTGGACCTGCCAATGTATCACGAATCGTGTGTGTGTTTGTGTGTTATGCAAAAATCACAATGTGGGGAAAACCGTGAAGCCAGCCAGTGCCTCTACACAGCTCCATTCTTATTTCAGACGTTGTGATATCAGAGGCGGAGCAAGCGGGGGGGGGGTGGATACACCCCGGGCATCGCCCTGGAGGGGGTGTCACTCAGGGCTGTGGCCCCGCCCCTCGCCTCTGCACAGCAGCCTCGGAGGAAAAAAAAATACAAAAGAAAGCTGCAGGCGCGCCGGTCCATTTTTTTTGGTAGCTGGAGCGAGGCGTGCGGCTTTGGAGGCGCGGGGGGCGGAGCGGCGATACCCCGCTACGTAGCGACGCATGCGTTGTTACATAGCGGCGGCGCGCCCACCTGGGTGCATGGCAATTTGCCTCCCCGGGTGTCGCGGTGCCTCGCTATGCCCCTGTGTGATATATCAATATTTCGCAATGTTTAGCTGGTGATATATTGCGATGTTGAAAACCAGGTATCGCCCAGCCCTAGGTTAGAACAGGTATAAGTGTTTGTGGTGGTGGGCATTCGTGTATTAATATTATTATTTTTAACAGGAGCTCTCAGCCCCTTAGCCTGCAACTTAGAATCAGCAAAGGAGATATGTAAACCACTCCCCCCCCCCAGCTTTAAAGACATGTCAGTTAAAGGCGAAGCACATGAGATGCCCTTTCTGGAGATGCCCCTGAAAGGGTTGAACCCGGGACCTTCTGCATGGAAAGCAAGGCCGCCATCCATGGGCTGAGGCCCTCCCCTACCCCCAGGCAAAGCAGCGACCCACCTGCAGAGCCCTTCCGGGCTTTGGTCTTCGGGTCGCTCATCAGCTTCTCTAGCAGCTGCAGGTAAATCTTCCTGGTGAGTCCCGATACAGGTCCCGGGTTGACACCGAAGTCTCGAAGCTGCCGGACTAGTGCTTCGTCTGAGAGGTGGCTCAGATCAGAGGCAGCTGGCGGAGAGCGGCGGCCCACACCTGCCGGCCGCTCTGCTTGACCGGTGTATGCCCGCCAATCGTAGATGATGGTGTCTTCGGAGCTGGTGGTGTTGGCCACGGAGTCGTCCGTGCAAGGGATGTGGCGCTCCACGAGGGTGTGCCCTTCATCCTCGTAAAGGTATTCCACGGGCTCGGTGGCGCTCAGGTTCACTGGCCGGCCACCGGGCGACAGCTGGACATCTTGGGCCATGGGACTCATCCGCCCCGACGGGCAGGTGGAGGCTCTCGGCACCGGCGGCCCTCTCGCAGGCAGCCGGCTGAAGCTCACTCGCGAGCGATTGGCCTGCCTCTTGGGCCTACCATGCCTGGCACTTAGCCGCTCAGGTTCCCCCCGAGACAGCACAGCATCCAGGTTTTCTCGGGCAGCACAAGCCTCCTCTCCATTCCCTGGTGGCAGCTTCTGCTCCTTCAAGGGAACCTCTTCCTCTGAATCTGTTACACGGTTGCTGCCACATTTGGTGTCAGAACGGTCATACCCTCTGCAAACATCTCTCCCAGAGCTCCCTAGTGTATCTAGGCTGATGAGAGGGCAGCCCGGAGGGAGGGAGCCTGAGCAGCTGCCTAGCTCACAGCTGCCGAGACCAGCCCCAATTAATATGGTGTCATCGAGTTCACCATTCTCGCCTCCCGCCGCACCAGGCAGGCTGCTGTTCCTCGGGCCAGCGGATTGATCCTGCCTCTCGCCCGAGGCCGGAACCAGCCCCCCGGGGTTTCTCCACCGCCTGGGACGCTGCGGCATCTCCAGGGTCTCGTCGAAGAGGGAGGATGAAGAGCTGGCATTGTGTGTGGCCGACGCCATCATGCGGCTTTTGCTTCGGGGCGTAACGTGCTGGGGGCTTTGGTGGGACAGGAGCAGTGGTGAATGGCAGACTCTGGTCGCCAGCATCATTGACCTCAGCTTGGCCTCCAAGCCGGCAGGCTCTTCTTCTCTGGTGCTCGGAGGAGTTTGATGAGGGATGGCCATTGTTTCAGCCGCATCCCAGATCATCCCAGGAGGGACAGGGCTCTCATTCTCCAGTGAAGACGTCTCTTCAGATGCCTTCTGTATGAGCACCGTTTCTGGAGTCCACAAGTGCTCCTCCACATCCTTGGTGCTCGTGGAGTGAGATCCTCTCCTTTCCTCTGTGCTCAACCTTTCCTGAGCTTCAGGCGACCCACTTCCTTTTAGTTTGCCTTGCAGTTCCCAGGTATCAACTCTTCCAACAGCGGGAGAGGAAATTTCTGAAAGATGCTCGTTCTCTGCTCCAGAAATCGCTGGCTTCTGTGTTTCCTTCAATGGCGGAGAGTTCATGTCTTGGTTTCCCCACTTCTGCAAAGGGCGTTTTGCAAGAACCTGGGACGTTTGGGAGAAACCCAGCTGTCCGCCGTTCTTAGGCCGTTCGTCCTTTCCAAAGTGGCACAGGTCCAAAGGTTGCCTCCCAGCGCATGTGTTGGAATAAGCCCCCTTACAACCAATTCTGTCGCACAAATGTCTCAGGCAGTCAGACCTAGCAGGAGAATTTCTCTCGCTAAATGCCTCAACTGGCTCTCCGGAGCTGCTTACCAGTCCTCTGGAAGACGGGCCTAAGGACAATTCTGACATTAAACTGTTGCTCTCAGTGTTGCGGGAGCTGCATGTAGAACAGCTGAAGCTGGCCTCCCTTCCCTCCTGGGTCTGAGCCTCGCTGCAGCGGACAAGTGCTTCCTCAGTGCTTGCATAACATTCGCTGTCACATGAGGCATACTGGCCACTGCTTGAGCTTTCACTAAATGATTCGTCTCGTTTGGAGCCTCCGTCCAGATTCCCACAGGCGCTCGGCAGCAACTCTCCATGGACTACGACTGTCTTTTCCAAGTCCGAGATGGCTGCAGCGTTCTCCCGGGTGAACAGGTAGGCATGATCGGGCGAGGTGACGTCCAGCCCTTCGTGGCCTGTGGTCCTCACCACAAGGTCTGGGTCTAGGAAGCTGCCATACTGGGAGAGGTTGAAGGTGGCGTTGGGATTGTGCATGCCGGCAACGGGATCTGCTTCACATTCGGACACAACTGCATGGGTGGGAGAGGGCCCGGGGATCTCCTGGGATCTGTTAGTGTTTTGTACTTCGAGGCTCGCTCTCAGCTTGCGGTCAATTAAAGTGGAGGGGGGAAATGCGCTGTCTGGGGCTGGAGGCAAAGGGAACCCCTTAGCTGTAGTGCTCTGGACGCAGCGAATTTGGATTGTGCCAAGATCTGCTTTGGGGGGCTCGGGTCCTCCAATGTTAAAACCCTGTGTTGCCAAGGGACTCGGTGCTAGCTGCCCAAGCACGCCGCCCAAGGAGGATGAGGCTGCCGGCTGAGCACAGAGGTCTCCCTGATCGGACAAAGTGCTGGAAGCCAAAGAACACTCCGTGAGGAACGAAAAAGCGATCCTGTCCTCAAAGGAACAAGTTTTATCTTGGCTCTTTGAAGGATGAGAAAGGAAGGTGGGTGGCTTCGCATGCTGAAGGCTCTCATCCGGAGGAGGCCGCCGCAAGCTTCCGCCCGAGAGGATGGGGAAAGTGTCGTAAAGCCTTGACGACCTCCCAGGGTTTAAGGTGTCTTCAGTCACGGTGGAGAGGAAGCTTTCTTCTCTTCGGTAGCCTGTATAAAAAAGAGAAGGACAAACGAGGCTAGGATTATTTAATTTGATCCTCTGGAAGTCGTACGAAATAGGAGTTGCTGGCATTCTGCTACACAGCTCAAGCTTTTTGGAAATCGCAGAAAAGAACTGTAAAAGGTTAAAAGGTAAAAGACGCCTGGACAGTTCAGTCCAGTCAAAGGCGACTATGGGGTTGCGGCTCTTATCTCGCTTTCAGGCCGAGGGAGCTGGCGTTGGTCCACAGACAGCTTTCTGGGTCGTGTGGCCAGCAGGACTAAACCGCTTCTGGCACAACAGGACACCGTGATGGAAGCCAGAGCACATGGAAACGCCGTTTACCTTCCCACCGCAGCGGTACCTATTTATCTACTTGCACTGGTGTGCTTTCGAACTGCTAGGTTGGCAGGAGCAGGGACTGAGCAACGGGAGCTCACTCCGCCGTGGGGATTTGAACCGCCAACCTTCTGATCGGCAAGCCCAAGTGGCTCAGTGGTTTAGACCTGAGCGCCACCTGCATGCCTCCATTTTTTAAAATATTAGAACTGTAGAGTTGGAAGGGCCCCCCAAGGATCATCTATCCCAACTCCCTGCAATGCAGGCATTACAGTTGAAGCATCCCTGACCGATGGGCATCCAATCTCTGTTTTAAAACCAACAGCAAAGGAAAGTCCACCACCTCCCAAGGGAGTCTGTTCCATTGTCGGACAACTCTTACGGTCAGACCTTTCTAATGTTTAGTCGGAATCTTATTTGATGCAAGTGTCCAAAACTACAAAATGTAAAATATTCGCTCCATAGATCGAAGATAAAATAAGTGTATCAATAAGCAGAATATTACAGGCTGTGTGTGTGTGAGTTAAACTATTCAAATTGGTAATAATCGGAAGGGCCGGTGAGGTGGGGTAACCTTCTTGAAACCGGCGTCGCTGTAGATAGTCTGGATGGTAGTGAATGAGGCTGGAGTTGTGAGGCCGCAGCAGCAGATGTGCCAATGATAAGACACACTGGACGCCTGGGATATTTTTTGGCCGATACAAACAGGTTAATAACAAGAGAGTTGTCGGTCCATTTCCTCTCCTCTGCTCAAAGATCTCGTAAGAGGATGCTCTCATTTTTATCTTAAAAACTACTAAATCAGGCTTCCTCAAACTCGGCCCTCCAGATGTTTTTGGCCTACAACTCCCATGATCCCTAGCTAGCAGGACCAGTGGTCAGGGATGATGGGGTCTCAAAACATCTGGAGGGCCGAGTTTAAGGAAGCCTGTACTAAATACTTTAAACAGGTTCATGTTTTCTCATGCTCACACTTTCGAATTTTTTTTTGCTAAGCTCTGTTTCAGCAGCTGTTACGGTGTAGCAAACAAATGAGCTGGAACGTGTCCAGAGGAGGGCAACCAAAATGGTCAAAGGCCTGGAAACAATGCCTTATGAGGAACAGGTTAGGGAGCTGGGTATGTTTAGCCTGGAGAAGAGAAGGTTAAGGGGTGATATGATAGCCATGTTCAAATATATTAAAGGATGTCATATAGAGGAGGGAGAAAGGTTGTTTTCTGCTGCTCCAGAGAAGCGGACACGGAGCAATGGATTCAAGCTACAAGAAAGAAGATTCCACCTAAACATTAGGAAGAACTTCCTGACAGTAAGAGCTGTTCGGCAGTGGAATTTGCTGCCAAGGAGTGTGGTGGAGTCTCCTTCTTTGGAGGTCTTTAAGCAGAGGCTTGACAGCCATCTGTCAGGAATGCTTTGACGGTGTTTCCTGCTTGGCAGGGGGTTGGACCGGATGGCCCTTGTGGTCTCTTCCAACTCTATGATTCTATGAGAACGTAAAGTTTTAAATTGGGTGATAGGATGCGAAGATAACATTGCACGGGGGGCGGGGAGGCGGAGAGCTTGATTGCTTCTCCCCACTTACTCATCCAGCAGTGCTGCCCCTCTGCAGCCTCCTCCAGGAACCCTTGCAAGATACGGAGACACATCTCGTTCCCTTCCTCCAAAGCCAGGTCGATGGCAGTGTTCCCGTCCTGGGAGAAAAGAAGAGGCTAAAGGACCAAGTCTGGCCTTGCTAGTTCTCTCGATCCAAGTTCCCCTCCCTGCCCCTCCTTATTCCAATCAGCATGGGCCAGGGAATCAAGAAACAATTTCGCAGCTTCAGCTCGTCAACTGCCAGTGCTTCGGTTCTCCCCGGAACGGTTTCTTCTTGTGACGTCAGTGGGTCTACTCTATCTTTGCAATGACTTTAAGAACTTAAAAAGAGCACGGCTGCTGGATCGGGACAAAGGGGGCCCATCCAGCATCTTAATTGCCAAAGAGCCCAACCAGATACCTCAAAGGGAAGCCAGCAAGCAGTATCCCAGCTCAACAGCAACTCTCCTTTCCTGCAGTTCCAGGAACTGGTATTCAGAAGCATGGCTGCCTCTGATCACAAGCACTCGCTTGGGAGCAAGTCTGCTTGAACCTGGTGTGATTTTACTTCCGAGCAGGGTGGATAAAAATCAATGATTTTTTTAAAATAAATTTTAAAAATCTGATTTGAAATTTTTATAAAAAATTATTTTAAGAATTGGATTTTTAAAGTAAAATTCTTTTGGAGGAAAAATATTTCTAAAGAGAATTTTCCATTTAAGTCACATTGTAGTCCAAAGGAAATAAGATTTTGTTTTAAGTTTTTCATGTGTGCTAAAAGTTGTTTAACCACATCAGTTAACAAACGTGGATACATATGCTATAATGCTATTGTTTTAGTTAAATTGTTATTGAGGAAAATATTATTTTTCTCCTTCCAATAAAGTACAGCAGAAAAGTTCTCCAAATATAAACAGTTAACTTATTAAACCTCACAATCATTTCATAATTATCTGTCTATGTATTTCTACCGTGTTTCCCACATTTTAAGACACCGTCTTATATTTATTTTACTCAAGAAAATAAGCCTATGGCTTATTTTCGGTGGGGTGTCTTATTTTTTTTAATTAAGCAATCTACATTTTGACATTTGGAGCTGGGCGCTCGTCATACTTTTTCACCGGTGAGCGTGGTCAGAGCCAGGAGCGCGCCCAGCGCTGCCTGCGCTCCTCCTGGGGCCACCATGCTCAACTCCCGTGCCCAGCCAACCCAGAGACCCTCCCCTCATTGCCGCCAATGCCGTGGGGCATTTCTTTTCATAGAATCATATGATTCTATGCCTCTTTTCAGGAAGAGGAGGCAGACGCCCGGAACCGGCTGCTGCAGCTGGGCCAGGCGGAGGCGAGGCCGCTGCTTGCCCCTGGGGGCTGCGGAGGCGGCTGGGCGGGGACAGCCGGACCCCAGCCGGGTAGCAGCAGCAGCGGGAGGACGAGTATGGTGCTGCTGCTGGCCACGGCAGGAGGAAGCAGGCGCCCGAAAGCGGCAGCTGCTGCAGCCCCGACAGAGCGCGCAGCAGCGCCGCTCGTCCCGGGGCAGCAGGACCCAGCAGCAGCGCCGTCCTCATCCTTCCGCTGCTGTTGCTGCTGCTGCTGGGCCAGCTGCTCACCCCGTTCCTGGGGGTCGCAGAGGAGGCTGGGCGGGGACAGCCGGACCCCAGCCGGGTAGCAGCAGCAGCGGGAGGACGAGTATGGTGCTGCTGCTGGCCACGGCAGGAGGAAGCAGGCGCCCGAAAGCGGCAGCTGCTGCAGCCCCGACAGAGCGCGCAGCAGCGCCGCTCGTCCCGGGGCAGCGGGACCCAGCAGCAGCGCCGTCCTCATCCTTCCGCTGCTGTTGCTGCTGCTGCCGGGCCAGCTGCTCACCCCGTTCCTGGGGGTCGCAGAGGAGGCTGGGCGGGGACAGCCGGACCCCAGCCGGGTAGCAGCAGCAGCGGGAGGACGAGTATGGTGCTGCTGCTGGCCACGGCAGGAGGAAGCAGGCGCCCGAAAGCGGCAGCTGCTGCAGCCCCGACAGAGCGCGCAGCAGCGCCGCTCGTCCCGGGGCAGCGTATCCCAGCAGCAGCGCCGTCCTCATCCTCCCGCTGCTGTTGCTGCTGCTGCCGGGCCAGGTGGAGGCAAGCCGCTGCTCGCCTCGTTCCTGGGGGTTGCAGAGGAGGCTGGGCGGGGACAGCTGGAGCCCAGTCACGCAGCAGCGGAAGGACGAGGACGGCACTGCTGCTGGGTCCCGCTGCCTCGGGAGGAGTGGCACTGCTGCGCGCTCTGTCGGGGCTGCAGTAGCCGCCGCCTTCGGGCGCCTGCTTCCTTGCCGCGGCCAGCAGCAGCACCGTACTCCACCTCCTGCTGCTGCTGCCCGGCTGGGCTCCGGCTGTCCCTGCCCAGCTGCCTCCGCAGCCCCCAGGGGCGAGCAGTGGCCTCGCCTCCGCCGGGCCCAGCTGCAGCAGCCGGTTCCGGCCGTCTGCCTCCTCCTCCCGAATAGAGGCAGACGTCCTCCTCCTCCTGCGGCCAGTGTGCTGTGTCCCACTGGCTGGCTGGGCGCTAGCGGTCTCACTCCGCGCAGCGCAGAGGTATGGCTTATTTTCAGGGGGTGTCTTCTATTTAACAAATACTTTAAAAGCCTGCTATGGCTTACTTTATGACTACGCCTTAAAAAGGGGGAAACACGGTAATAGATTAACCAAATCAGTAATTTTTGATATAACTGTAAAAACCACAGTCCTACCTTGGAAGTTGAATGCAATCCGTTCCGGAAGTCCGTTCAACTTCCAAAATGTTCAGAAACCCAAAGCGTAGCTTTTGATTGGCTGCAGGAAGCTGCAGAAGCCCTGTCAGACCTTCGGCTTCCAAAAATAGTTCGCAAACTGGAACAGTCACTTCTGGATATGCGGCGTTTGGGAGCCAAAACGTTTTGAGAACTAAGCTGTATGAAAACCAAGGTACGACTGTACTCTGAAAATGTATTATTCAAAAAACGAAACCTTCATCTGGTTGTAAATACCAGCAAGAATGAGATTATACCAGCAAGAATGAGTCTTTCTGTAAAAATATATATGATTTAAATAAAGTCTTCCGGACTAGCGATTAAAATTGTGATTTAAATCTATTTGATTTAAATCTATTTGATTTAAATCAAATCCACCCTGTTTCCGAGTCACCATGCAAAAGAACGTGCCAGGTTTTCATGAGGCAGGTTTTCGTGTCAGAGTTCGGTCCCAAAATAGGAGTGGTATAAGGCAGGCATCCCCAACCTGCGGCCCTCCAGATGTTTTGGCCTACAACTCCCATGATCCCTAGCTAACAGGACCAGTGGTCAGGGATGATGGGAATTGTACTCCAAAACATCTGGAGGGCCGAAGGTTGGGGGTGGCTGGTATAAGGGCAGCAGGAAGGAAAGTCCCTGCCATCCTCTCTCCCCCACCCTGCCCAAACACACACACACACACACACACACACACACACACACACACACAGAGGCAGGAACTCTCTGGCCTACCTGGTCTTTCAGGTGGGGGTCTCCTCCTTCCATCAGCAAAAGCTTTAAGCACGTGTTGCACCCCCAGGCGGCTGCCACATGCAAGGGGGTGAGGCCATCCACGGACCTGAATCACAAGCAAAACCTGGGCTTGCACCTTGCGCAATGTTAGGTGCCCAAGGCCTGAAGGGTGTCAAGATTTATTGCACTGGCCTCTTGTCGCAAACAAGGGGCAGCCAAGCACCCAGCTTAGTACTGGCAGCAGCTCTCCTTCCCAGCCCCCCCCCCGAGACTCCAGAGATTCAAGCAAGGTAAAGGTAAAGGTAAAGGGACCCCTGACTGTTAGGTCCAGTCGCGGACGGCTCTGGGGTTGCGGCGCTCATCTCGCTTTACTGGCCGAAGGAGCCAGCGTACAGCTTCCAGGTCATGTGGCCGGCATGACAAAGCCGCTTCTGGCGAACCAGAGCAGCACACGAATACACCGTTTACCTTCCTGCTGGAGCGATACCTATTTATCTACTTGCGCTTTGACCCGCTGTGTGCATGCTCTATCACTGAGCTACAATCTTTCCCTTTAAAGTAAAGCAGGTCTCTGGATCTGCATTGTTCTTGACGTTAAAATTTTATTATCTTGAGGTCAGACCACTGGATGTGCAGGTCAAATCTGACTACCAGCTCCATCTGGTACGCAGGCTGAGACCCTCCCTGCCTGCACATTGTCTTGCCAGAGTGGTGCATGCTCTGGTTATCTCCCCTTGGACTACTGCCATGCGCTCTACGTGGGGCTTCCTTTGAAGGTGACCCGGAAACTGCAACTAATCCAGAATGCGGCAGGCAGACTGGTGACTGGGAGCGGCCGCCGGGACCATATAACACCAGCCCTAAAGGACCTCCACTAGCTCCCATTACATTTCTGGGCACCATTCAAAGTGTTGGTGCTGACCTTTAAAGCCCTAAATGGCCTCGGCCCAGAATACCGGAAGGAGAGTCTCCACCCCCATCGCCCAGCCCA
Source organism: Zootoca vivipara (assembly GCF_963506605.1). Lineage (NCBI taxonomy): Eukaryota > Metazoa > Chordata > Lepidosauria > Squamata > Lacertidae > Zootoca > Zootoca vivipara. The sequence continues at coordinate 10,309,404 of NC_083281.1, read as the reverse complement.
GACACGGAGGTCCAGCTCCGAGGGTCTTCTGGTGGTTTCCACCCTGCGAGAAGTGAGGTTATAGGGAACTGGAGATGGCGCCTGCCCTCTGGAATGCCCTCCCATCAGATGTCAAAGAAAAAAGTAACTATATAACCTAAAGAAAAAAGTACCTATATAACCTAAAGTCAGCCATGTATAGGGATTTTTTTGGGTAATGTTTAAAGTTTTAAAGTTGGAAGCTGCCCAGAATTCCTGGGGCAACCCAGTCAGATGGGTGGGGTATAAATAAACAGTAAATTTATTTATTATCATCATCACTAGCTGTACCCGGCCACGTGTTGCTGTGGCTCAGTCGGGGTCCCTGTTTCCTAGGACAGGGGACCTGTTTCCCTGACCCCTCTCCGTTTCCCCCTCACATAAGGCAGCGTCTGCGGGTGGTGGGAGGTAAGGAGCGGTGAGGCCTGGCCTACCTCCCGGGCTGCCTGAGCGGCGAGGATGTTGTTTGTTGGATGTCCACTGGAGGGGGCAATTTTTTTGTACAGAAATCCAGGTTTCTACCTATCCTAGGTTTGTGTATGGACAATGTAAGTGGATAGAGACACTCCCACATGCACACCCGATGTTGTGGGCCAATTTGAGGGCGATCGGGTAAGCGGTTGTGGAGAAAGGTTCGGTCGAACAAACATGCACCTTCTACATTTATATATATATAGATTATTAAATAGAATGTCCCTATTTTCATCGGAGAAATGCTGCAGGGTATGCAAGTAATCTGATGCCAAATACGTTTGCTCACACTAGATACCCGATGGTGGGTTCAGAGCTCATTTCCCCATGGACCCTGCATAGTACCTGAGGTTGGGGTCTCCGCCATACCGGAGGATGAGGGCAAGGCACTGGATCCCACTCTCCTGCTCCATGCCGGCGGCAAGGTGGATGCCGGCAATCCCATCAGGCAGAACCAAGTTGGGGTCTGCTCCCTGCTGGAGAAGGGCTTCAACCATCCTGGGAAGCAAGTAAACAGCAACTAAGAGATGAAAGTCCAGGAAAAAGAGAGCAAGCACAATGGACAAAGGGACGGAGCGAGCGAGGAAAGCTAGCAACATTTGGGACATTTTAGTTTAGAGAGAAAAGGCGAGTGAACACAACAGAAGTTTGTGAAATTATGCATGGTGATTCAGGGTTGTAAATTTGTGTAAACAAACCCTATTTCAGAAAGAAATTGTCCAAGGCATGGAGAAAGCGGGCAGAGGAAAGTTTTTCTCCCTCTCTCGTAACACTGGAAATCTTGGGCGTCCAATGAAGCAGAATGTTGGAAAAGTCAGGACACGTATAAAGGAAGGACAGCACAGAGTTAAACTGTGGAACTCCCTTCTGCAAGAGGCAGCAATGGCCAGCGACTCAAATGGCTTTGAAAGAAGGTCAGTCCAATTCATGATCGGTGGCACAGCACCTGCTTTGTGCCCATGAAGTCCCAGGTTCAATTCCAGGCTCTCCAGTTAAGGGTTGGAGATGCTCCCCTGCCTGAAGCCCCACAGAGCTTTGCCTCTGGAGTTCCCCAAGGGGCATCGGACTGGCTCTGATGCGAGTCCTGTGCCAACCAGGGAAGCCAACGCTGGCAGGCTTCCAACATTGTGAACTTCTCTGCCAACAACAATACAGTAACAACAATAATAATTGCAATGATACAGTTACAATACAGTAATTGCAATACTAATTAAAATACCGTCATACCTCGGTTTAAGTACGCTTTGGTTCGAGTACTTTCAGTTTAAGTACTCCACGGACCCGTCTGGAACGGATTAATCCACTTTCCATTACTTTCAATGGGAAAGTTCGCTTCAGGTTAAGTACGCTTCAGGTTAAGTACAGACTTCTGGAACCAATTGTGTACTTAAACCGAGGTACCACTGTAAAAGCTTGGGCATTAACCTCAAATCTTTTTAAGGTCGTAGATATATAATGTTCATAAATGTACCAAACAAATACGTACATAAGTGCTTTTTTCTAGGGGTTCTCCAGGGTACGCATTACTGGCAACTTTTTTCTAGAATAAAAGCACTTGTGGTGTTGTTGTTGCTGTTATTAATAATAATTATTTCAGGGGTAGTTTTTGTTTACATAAGAAAGCTTTTGCAAAGCCAAAAAGGAACAACCCATAGAATATACGAAAAAAGAGGGAGAAGCCGCTAGAGAAATTCACTTGTACACGTGAACAGGTGCATTCACACACGCGCTTACTCGCACTCTCCGCCCGACAGAGCCTCGAGCAGCCGGACCGAGAGCGGCAGGGCGCCTGGTTCCATCCCGCCACTAGAGGGCGGCCAAGGGGCGCATCTGCGCATGCTCACTCCGCCGGCACATGCACAGAACTCCCACAGGAGGTAGCGGCTACTTCAATGCCCGCGCGGCCGGCGGCGGAATCTCGGCCCGGCGGGGTCGCCTCGAGACGCAGTCGAAGAGCCGCTTCCGCAACCCCGGCCGAGGGCAGCGCGCCCGCCGCGGCTCCCTCACAGCCGCTGTCGCAGCAGCAACACTGTCCCCGCCGCCATCTTGCTTTTAAAGTTTGAGGCTTCCCTCTCAAGCCCTGCCTGGGTTTCTCATTGGCTGGTCGTCGCAATGACTGACTGCCTGGTTGCCCAGTAGGAAGAGGAATGAGGAGGGACTGGTAGGCGGGGGGGGGGGAAGAGAATCTTCTGTGTGGATAGGTTAGAAAGGGGCATGAGGCCTCTGCCCCTTTTTCCTTTACCCGCCTGCCCTGTTGATTGGTCTGGAGTTGGTTTTTACATCACTTGATTGACGGTATAGTTGGCTCTATTTGTCCCCCATTCAGCCCAAGAAAGACATAGAGGACTCGGTACTTTTGTCCGCAGACAAGATTTCCGGCTTATTTTGGTAGACTTGGCTAAACCCCATCTTTTCTTTTTGGATTTACACCCTGACTTTATTTATTCATGACATTTACTGTATTTGCATTCATCCATTTATTTTTTTATGCCATTTATTTGCATCTACCCATCCAATGATTTATTTTGCGTTCCTTCTATTATCCACCCTCTCTACCTTATTTCTTCATTACATCGACATCCTTTTCTATGCCAGCCTTCTTTATAACTACTTCAACCAGGGTGATTCAGTTGCATTCCAGCTGTCTGGAAGGGAAACAAAAAAACAAAACCCCAATCTATTGTAGAATTGCGTCTTTCAACAAACAGCTCCTTTGCACGGCGTTCGGAAGTGAGAACTACAAATCCCAGCATCCATTGCGAGGAGAGGGGGCAGGCATATGGTTCTTCCCTTCCCTACACTTCCGGTCTGGTTTGCAAGAAATCTTATTTTCCCAGTGAACGATCACTGGTTTTACAGGTTGCTTGCGTTTGGAACAAAAGGGGTCGAGGTAGGTGATTTTCCAGGAAAAGGGGGAGGTCATATATGGGCTGCTTTGGATGAGACGATAAAGGATGCTAAACGGATTATATTTGGTACAAAGCCTCCTTTTTGTATCTGGAAAGCTCACCTATTATGGGGATGGGGAGGAGCTGTCAAGCCCTGCTGCAAAGATAATTCATATAAATTTATGCTTCTGGTTGCAAAGGAAAATCAGAAAGATGGTGACCCTATGAGTTGTGCAACCAATTTCAGTTGTGTGTGTGTGTGTGTCAAGTTGTCATGATTATTGCAAATTTCTCTCTTAGCTTTGCAAACTACACCAAGCTATCATGCTGGGTGAATGATAAAAGCCAGGATCAGAGCATGATACCGGTAGCCTAGCTCTTGCAAGGGACATTGTTTTTAACGCTGCAGCTCTGTTCTTGCAGAGCTGGTCTTGTCAGGAGCAACAGCCAACTGAGTGTAGAAATGGATAAGATATGTGGTAGAATCAGAGATAAAGCAAGTTAACTGTACAGTATACATAAGAGTAGACCATCTCTTGCTCCATGAACTTATCTGATCTGCTTTTAAAGCCTTAAATGGTCCTGCAGCAGGAAGTTTCGTAAGTTAATTTTGCATTGCTCCAAGAAGGACTTTACCTGATCCACCACAAATCTTTTGCCTGTTGCTTTTCCTTCTACTTTTTACATTTTGTACAGAATCAAAAAGTTACAGCCCAGCAACATCACCTTGTTTACATTCCTAAGCAAAATGTAAACTCTCTCGAATTTATATTGTGGATACATCTTACTATTTTGACTGAAGAAAATCTATGGGGATGAACAACACAAATGTTATCACTGTAGAAAAGCTTGAACTTATTTAGGGTCTAAAAATCATACATTGTAAGGATAATTTGGGAAATGGTGTTTTCATGTCATTAAATAGATTAAATTGACTGCTGCCACATACTGCTTGAGTAACAATTTCTGGGAGTCTTAATTCAAGAGAGTTTTTGCACTCAGGTCTTGCCATCCGAAGCCCTTTTAAATGTATTGTGGGAGGGGAGATTTGTTTGTTTGTTTGTTTGTTATGGTTATTATTTCTATTTATTGTTATTTATTGCCTCTGTATACCGGCCATATACCCACAGGTCTCAGGGTATATATAAAATATAAAAAACACAAAATACATAATAAAAACAAGAATGTTGAATTATTTGTTTGTTTCTGTTCTTCTGTTCTTATTTTTATTATATATTTTGTGGTTTTTACATAGTAATGTTATGTTGTGACCTGCCCTGAAATATTGTTATTGTTATTAGGCCATGGTGAGAACAGGAGGCTGGATTAGACGAGCCCCCTTTGGACTGATCCAGCAGTCAGGCTTTTATGAACCTCCAGGTCCAGAGGCAGTCTATCTGGATTCCTAGTTTCTTAGGGGTATTTGGCCACTGTGAGGACAGGAGGCCCTTTGGCTCGATGTCCTTATGCTCCTGATCAGGGCTCCCCCCATTCTGGATCTGTTGCCCCCACCATGGATCTGTCACCCCCCAAAACCGTGTTGCTTTCTCCCCTTTCCAGGAAGGCCTTCCGGAACAGCAAACCTGGACTCCCCACTCGACCGTGGTGCCCTGATGGATACGTCGGAGCCCAGCAGTGCGACGGAGGAGGAGGAGGAGAAAGTGACGGCCGAGCTGCGCCCCAGGACCCGCTCGAACCCCGAGGGCGCCGAAGACCGCACCCTGAGCACCCAGGCGAGCGTGGGCAGCCGCAGCGAGGGGGAAGGGGAGGCAGCCAGCACGGGGGACAGCCCCCAGAGCGCCACGGCCACCAATGGGAAAGGCTGGCCTCCTACAGTCCCACCCACCGAGTTCCAAGTCAGGACGCCACGGGTCAACTGCCCGGAAAAAGTGGTGAGTAGCTTATTCTGTCCTCGACTTTTTCGGGCCAGCCCCTCCTTGGTCCCATCTACTCATCCTAGAAGAGGCATTTTTAGAGATTTGTTGGACAGTTTGGGATAGCTTAGTTGGTAGAGCAGGAGACTGTTAATCTGGGGGTCATGGGTTCAACCCCCACGTTGGGCGAAAGATTCCTGCATTGCAGGGGGTTGGACTGGATGACCCTTGGGGTCCCTTCCAACTCTACAATTCTGTGGAACATGACCTTGATATTCTCTCTCTCAGATCATCTGCCTTGACCTCTCGGAGGAAATGTCCCACTCGAAACTGGAGTCGTTCAACGGGTGAGTGGCCTTTCCCCTTCTGGTCGGCTGACATTTTTCTGTTGCAGAAGAAAATCAGAAGAAGGCGATAAGCCTTGGCGGTTTCCCACATGTCTACTGCGCAAGGCGTTTTGATGAAACGGGCAAATGCGGAGCCTCTAAAACCTGGCTTTCTGCAGTCATGTTCCCCTCACTGCACCCCCTAAAAAACAAAACCCCAACAAATTTGCAGAGGACTGGTATATACTGGTTGGCAGCTTGTAGCCCCTATGCCAGATCTGAGTGTGATACCATTTGGCCCTCTCAAGAGCACCTGCCTGTGAAAATAGAGATGGATAGGGAGTGAGGCCTGTGCTCCATCTAGTTCAGTATTGTCAGCACTGGCCGGTAGTGTCTCTCCAGGGCTTCAGACGGGGGTCTCTGCCAGGGCTACCTGGAGATGCCATCAGGGATTAAAACTGGGACATTCTGCATTCAGAGTAGGTGCTATTCTCCTTTCACTTAAGACAAAACTAAGATTCCAGTCCTCATCTATATATATATATAAATGAAAACTGGGCATGTCCGTTCCTCTCTAATGTTCAACGAAACCGCTTGACCGATAGCGTTGAAATTTGGACACAACGCCACATGCGAATAAGAGAGTAACCTAAGACAGTTTCTGTACACAGATGTCACACCTGGGCCACGTAAAAAAAACCCAAAACCCCGTGTTTCAGAACACACAACTCACGCCAAAGTGCATGCTGGGAAATAGAACCCAGAAGCTGACAGTTCCTTTTCCAAGGGTGGGGGCCAAGGAATGGAGATACAGTAATACCTAGTTCGTAATAGTTCGTAACCCGAACGCGATGCGCAGCGCCATTTTGCGCATGCGCAAAGTGTGATTTTTGCGCATGCGCAGAGCGCGCGCATGCGACGCTTCTGCGCACGCACGCGCGGCGAAAACACTGTTCGCAAACCGAGGTGTTCGTAACCCGAGGTACGACTGTACAGGGAGGAGGCCTCAGCTCTCATTTACATACTAGGTTGAGCCAAGGCCTACAGACTAGGCTTCGGCTCTACTTTACAGCCTACAGACTAGGCCTCGGCTCTACAGCCTACAGACTAGGTCTCGGCTCTACTTTACAGACTAGGCCGAGTGGAGCCCTGGGTGGGGGGTGGGGGAGGAGGGACCGAATAGGTTATGGGTTGAGCCAGGGTGGGGGGAGTCACAGGGATGACCCGGGGGGTGGGGCGAGGGGGGACGGGATACCTCATGGATCACAACAGGATGGGAGGAATCACAGGGATGAGACACAACAACGGGGGGGGGGGGACAAAGTCCAGGGGGGAACGGACACATCCTCCCCCTTTCCTGGGAAACAAGGACCCTGAGTCAGGCACAGCAATGCGTGCCCGGGCCAGCTAGTGGCTTAATAATAATAACAACATCTCTCTGCAAACCGCTTGTGTTCCATCATGTTTGAAAGCGGCCCTCGTTATCCCAGTCCCAAAGAAAACAGCAATTAACTGCCTAAATGATTAAAGACCCATTGCACTAACATCTGTAGTGATGAATTGCTTCGAGAGATTGTTCCATCTTAGAACATGTTTTCCACCGGACTTTGATAAACACCAGTTCGCCTATAGGAGAAATAGGTCAACAGATGATGCCATTGCTACAACCTTGCAGCGAGTCATCTGGAGAGACCAGGGAATTATGTCAGAATGCTGTTTATTGATTATAGCTTGGCTTTCAACATTCTCATCGGAAAGTTAAGGGACCTGGACCTTTCTGCTAACATCTGTGATTGGATTAAAGACTTTCTGAGAGATCGGACACAAAGAGTGAGGATTGGACCTGTTACATCTACCTCCCTGAAGCTCAGCACATGCACTCCACAGGGATGTGTGCTAAGTCCATACCTGTATTCGTTGTGTACATATGATTGCATTTCATCTGACCCATCTACTGCAATTATTAAGTTTGCTGATGACACCACCATAATGGGTTTAATTACAGGCAGTGACCAATCTGCGTTCAGGGGGGAGGTTCAAAAGGTATCCACATGGTCCTCAGAGAACAATCTGCACCTAAACATTGGCAAAGCAAAGGACATGGTGTTGGACTTTTGGAGGAAGAGAGGGGAGCTAGCCCCATTGCATATTTGGGGTGTGTGGTGTGGAGAGAGTCTCTTCCTTTAAATGCCTGGGAGTCCATCTTAGTGAGGACCTAACTTGGAAGGTCAAAACAGCCCAGGTGGTTAGGAAGGCCCAAGAGAGACTTCATTTCCTTAGGGTCTCGCGAAAGAGCAAGTTTGGACAGCAACTGATGATTTCCTTCTATCAGTCCACGGTAGAAAGTGTTCTCTCATACTGCATTATGGTGTGGTATGGACAGAGAGTCCCTACGGAGGGTGGTGAAGACAGCACACGATATCGTGGGTCTGCTAGATGTTATCGCGGGAGACCGTTGCCTCAGAAGAGCGAGGAACATTCTCAGGGAGGACTCATACCCTGGCCAGCACCTTTTTAATCTCCTGCCCTCGGGCAGGAGATATAGAAGCATGATAAGCCGCGCCAACAGGTTAAAGAACAGTTTCTACCCATGGGCCGTGAGGCTGCTGAATGGAAGACAGCAACATTGCAGCCGACGTTCGGGGTTGATGGTCGTATGACGGCACACAGAGTGTAACAAGGACTGAGAGATTGGGGGGGGCTCGTTTAATCTCACTGTAAACAAGTGGTACATTGACAAGAAAGTATTTCTATAATAATAATAATAATAATAATAATAATAATAATAATAATAATAATGTGAGTGTCTGGAGGTGGTTGGAGGATGGATGGCAGCTAACGGATTGAGGTTGAATCCTGACAAGACAGAAGTGCTGTTTCTGGGGGACAGGGAGAAGGCAGGTAGGGGGGACTCCCTCGTCCTGAATGGGGTAACTGTGCCCCTGAAGGAACAGGTGCGCAGCCTGGAGGTCATTTTGGGCCAGGGGTCAGCAACCTAAGGCCCATGGGCCGGAAGCAGCCTGTGGAGGTTGTTTGACCGGCCCACGAGCCACCCCCCGAACTGAGCCGCCCGCTCGTGCGCTGCGCTAAAACGGCGCAGCATGGTGCAGGGAAATCGCATCTGCACACGTGCAGACACTGGAAATCACAGGTGCATGCACAATCCAGCCTGCGGAGGGGTCTCCGTGTGACCGATCTGGCCCAGGCAAGATAAACTTTGCTGACCCCTGATTTGGACTCACAACGGTCCATGGAGGCGCAGGTCAATTCTGTATCCAGGGCAGCTGCCTATCAGCTCCATCTGGTATGCCGGCTAAGACCCTGCCTGCCTGCTCCCTGTCTCGCCAGAGTGGTGCATGATCTGGTTATCTCCCGCTCGGACTACTGCCATGCGCGCTACAGGTACATGGGGCTACCCTTGAAGGTGACTCAGAAACTACAATGTTTCTGTTTTTTGATGTTTTATTCTGTTTTTAATCTGTTGGGAGCTGCCCAGAGTGGCTGGGGAAACCCAGCTGGATGGGCGGAGTATAAATAATAAATTATTATCAATATTATTATTACAACTAATCCAGAATGTGACTGCCAGACTGGTGACTGGGAGTGGCTGCTAGGAACATATAACACTGGTCCTAAAGGATCTTCATTGGCTCCTAGTGTGTTTCTGGGCACAATTCAAACTGTTGGTGCTGACCTTCTGACCTTGGCAGCCCTAAACAGCCTCGGCCCTGTATACCTGAAGGAGCATCTCCACCTCTGTCATTCAGCTCAAACACTAAGATCCAGCGCCGAGGGCCTTCTGCTGGTTCCCTCACTGCGAGAAGTGAGGTTACAGGGAATCAGGCAGAGGGCCTTCTCGGTGGTGGCACCCGCACTGTGGAACGCCCTCCCATCAGATGCTAGGGAGATAAAGAATTACACAACTTTTAGAAAACATCTGAATGCAGCCCTGTATAGGGAAGTTTTTAATCTGTGTTGTTTTATTATGTTTTTGGATATGCTGGAAGCTGCCCGCAGTAGCTGGGTGAACTCAGTCTGATGGATTGGCTAATAATAATAATAATAATAAATAATAAATTATTTATTTATATGCCACTCATCTAACTGGGTTGCCTCAGCTACTCTGGGCAGCATTTTAAGTCACAAAAAACCTCTCAAACATTAAAAACAGGGCTGCCTTCCGATGGTGTCGTCTTCTTCTTTTTTTAAAAAAGTATTTTTTTATTAAAACAAATTTACCAAAACAATTTAACAATCAATGTACCCAATCACATTCCTCCCCCCCTTTTATTCCCTCCCCCCCCCTCCATGGACTTCCCTCAGCTCCCCTCTCTGGTTTGTTTATACATATTGTTCTCTGCATGTTGTAATTTTGTACATATCATTTACCTTATCTGTCTTCTCTTTTACTAATAAAGTTGTGGATGTTTATTCAAAACCTGCTAAGAAGTCCAAATCTTTTTAGATACAGTAATTATCTTTTTAGATGATTTGTAAAAAGTTCCCATTCTCCCTTGAAGTCACGGTTGTCCTCCTCCCGTAGTTTGTATGTTAACTCCTTCCGATGTCTTCTAAAAGTCAGATAGATGCTTATTTCCTTGACATCTGATGGGAGGGAATTTTTAATAATAGGACTGCTTCAACTGAAGAGAGTCAGAACCACTAGTTCCATCTGGCGGTACAGTAGCAGAAGATGATCTTTCCTTGGGCTCCATCTCACTGAGGTCCTTTTAAAACAGAAAAACACCAGAATATTGAACCTGGGTCCTTCTGTGTGCCATGGATGTGCTCTGCAACGGCACTCTGCTCCATTCTGAGAGAGTGCTGATCCCCACAAATTTGCTCACAGGCATATTCTCTCTCTTTCTCTGTCTGTCTGTCTGTCTCTCTGTAAGATCCAAAACCAACGCTCTGAACATCTCCCAGAAGATGATAGAGATGTTCGTCCGGACCAAGCACAAAATCGACAAGAGCCACGAGTTTGCGCTGGTGGTGGTCAACAACGACGTCACCTGGGTACGTTTGGGCTTCTTCTGTCTCTTTTCTCTGACCACCCATCTGACTGCAGACTGCTCAGGGATTGTGGTTCATAGAATCATAGAGTTGGAAGAGACCACAAGGGCCATCTAGTCCAACCCCCTGCCGAGCAGGAAAGACCATCAAAGCATTCTTGACATATGCCTGTCAAGGCTCTGCTTAAAGACCTGCAAAGAAGGAGACTCCACCACACTCCTTGGCAGCAAATTTCACTGCCGAACAGCTCTTACTGTCAGGAAGTTCTTCCTAATGTTTAGGTGGAATCTTCTTTCTTGTAGTTTGAATCCATTGCTCCGTGTCCGCTCCTCTGGAGTTGTTATTGCCCCCCCCCCCAACTGTGACAGCTTCTGACCTGCACCGTCACATTTCACACAGCGGTTGTGTTTCTTTGCCCAAGCCCTTTAGCCCTGGAATTGGAGGAGATACTAGAATCATATAATTGTAGAGCTGGAAGGGACCCCTGAGGGTCATCAAATGCAACCCGCTGCAAGGCAGGAATCTTTCGCCGGACGTGGGGCTTGAACCCACGACTCTGAGATTAAGAGTCTGATGCTCTACCGACTGAGCTATCTCATGTTTTCTGCTCCATCCCCTCAAACAGTTTGGATGCCCTTTCCCAGCTTCTCAATCTCTTTTTTTTTTTTGCGGGGAGGTAAATAACCTTCCTACTTTGTAGCTTTTCCTTTGTCTTGCGATGCTCAAGGAGTTCAGGGATACTTAAAAAACAAACAAACAATTTTATAAGTTGTGTGCCCTTGTTTCTCAATTTGATCCTTTTACATGGTTGTGTACGTTTGGTGGTATTTTATGCATTGTATAAATTATGCCATTATTTTTATTGATTACAGTTTAGTAATTCTTTATTGTAATTGTAAAGTGTAAACTGCTTAACCGCTGATTTTTAATTTTACTGTTGAGTGGTGTATTCTAATGGATAGCTGAAAATTGCTTTATTTGATATAAGCCGTTTAGTTTAAAGTTATGTTTTTATTGTGACTTTTTGTAGTGGATCAGGTTTGTAAACTGCCTTGTGTGCTGTTACATAGAAAGGCAGAACACAAATCAAAAGTGAAATGAAATGAAGACGGATAATCATCTGCATTGTGGTTTTCTCCCCCCACCCCCACCCCACCCCACCAGCTCTCTGGATTCACCTCTGATCCTAGAGAAGTTTGCAGCTGTTTGTATGACCTGGAGACAGTGGTGTGCAAGTCCTTCAGTATCCTTTTCGCTGTGTGCCGGCAGGATTGCGGCGGGTTGGGCTAGATGACCCTTGGGGTTCCCTGATTCAGGGGAATTTTGGATCTGGACTGGGAGGGACTGGATACCAGCACACTGCAGAGAATTATCCACCTTAACTTTTCTCCCTCCTTGAAGATCTCGAAGGTCTTTTCAGCCTCATGTAAGTTTCTCTCCTTCATCCCGGTGGGACGGGCACAGGGTTGTTCCTGGGATGTTTCAGACAAGAAACCCTTTCCCTGGAGATGCCAGCGGGGACTAGACCCCTGTGACCTTCTGCACTACCTCACTGTGACCCACCCCTAAAAAAATAAGGTGCTAGTCCTCATGATCCTCCATTAAATGCTGAGTCGAGCAGGAAGGATCCTGGCTGCCTTAGGAACAGGGGAAGTGGGCTTTCCCCATTGCTCCCTCTAGCTCGGGGGGTGGGGGGCGCTGGGCTTGGAGAGCCTGCAGGAAACCCGCTATCAGCCCAGGTCCCCGGACCCAAACTTCCCTCCTTCTCCCCCATCTATGCAGACAGCAGAAGACAGAACTGCCCGTGACGGAGAATGTGCAGAGCATCCCACCGCCATACGTGGTCAGGACCATCCTGGTTTATAGCCGCCCGGCTTGCCATCCCCCGGTCACAATCACGGAACAGATGAAGGTGCCCGTTCCTTTTTTCACACACACACCCTCTTTTATTTATTTCTCTTTATATATAATTTTTATTAAGTCTCCAATGATATTCCAAAATGCTTGCCATCATATACAGGTGGTTTTTTAAATAATTAAATACATAACGCCTTCTTGACTCCCCACCCCTCCTTTCCTGATGTTTGCTTTCATTACTCCTTTTCGTTAGCTGTTTTAAAAACACGCACGTTTTCATGATCTAAGCCCCAATATCGTTCATTCTTTTACTAACCCGCTGCTTATACTTCAAACCCTGCCTGCGACTTCATGTACGGATCCATGGTCTCCATTCTTAGACGATTCAACATGTCCTCTTAGTTCAGCAGTCAATTTCAGCATAGCTCATCAGTTTCCTAAGCCATTCCGCCTTCGCTGGTAATCCCCCCCTTTTTTATCCCCCCTCTTAAAAACTTCCTGCCATATTGAATGTCTTTCCCTGAGTGGGCTGACAGAGGAGGTCTGTATCTCCCATATGTCTGTGTGCATGTTATCTATCTGTCTATCAATTTGTGGGGTAGTAACATTCCTTGTATGGGGGAGCAGAATAATAGAATCATAGAGTTGGAAGAGAATCATAGAATCATAGAGTTGGAGCAGAAGGAGTCCCGCTACTTCTGGGGCAGTTTGTCCACCTTTGGTCCCCCTCCCCCAGCACTCAGCTCTCACCTGTGGCTCCTAGAAGCTGCCAGCAGGCGACAACGGCCACATCCCAGGAGTTGGCTTTGACTAGCTGACCGATCCAGGTGAGGGGAGCTGATGGGTCTCAAACCCTCAGTGAGTAAGGGGCTTCTCTTGCATGCGAAGACCCGCTCTGGTGGATGGAGCACATGAGACCAATGGTCAAGAAGGCAGTTTCTGCCCACGCCATAAAGGGAAGCGAGGGGCAGGTGGGGCTCATCCACCTGGGAAGGGAGCCCATCTAGGAGAAGGAAAACTCTGGCCCTAAACCTCCGCTGCCTCGTGCGACATCTTCGGGAGAAGAAAAGGCTCAGGAGTAAACCCTTCACAAATCCAGAGTGGAGTCCCTAAGGCGCCTTGCATGCCTCCTTCCGGCAACTCCTGCAGCCGAGCTGGTGCCAAACGTCTTGCTCTGCTTCCCTTTGGACCCCATCAGCGAGGTCAAAGGGGGGGGGTCCTGTCGCCTGGGCAGCCCAGGACCCCCAGACACATTGCCCAGGCTTGCGCCCACTTGGGTACTCTTAGTGCAGCAGTTTGGCTTCACCCTCTGAGGTGCACTCCATTGCCTCTTGAGACCGATGGGTGCAAACTAGTAAATTTCGCTGGCATCTATATACCCTGCTTCCATTCGTGACCGTGCTGCTGCTGTTGTCTTTTCTGCACAGAAAATGCTCCAGTGCCCTTATTACTACTTTGACGTGCTCTACATCCACAATGGCTCTGAGGACAAAGAGGAGGAAACCAGCTGGAAGGTAAAAAGCATTGCTGGGCCAGGGGAGTGGGCAGGGACACACACTGATGTCCCCTGGATGTTGCCAATCATCCCTCAGCAGCCAGCTTGGCCAAGTTCAGGAGCAGATTGCTGGCAAGAACTTACTCCACTGCTGAGAGAGATGTGCTGATTGTGGCTGCCAGACTACCCTGTTTCTCATATTTTAAGACATACCCATAAAATAAGCCATAGCAGGATTTTTAAGCATTCAAGGAATATAAGCCATACCCCGAAAATAAGACATAGTGATAGGCGCAGCAGCAATGCCGGCTGCGGCAGGAGGAGGAGGAAAAAAATAAGACATCCCTTGAAAATAAGTCATAGTGTGTTTTTTTGAGGAAAAAATAAATATAAGACGTGTCTTATAATATGAGAAACACGGTAGTGACTGGGAGCAGCCGCCGAGAACATATAACACTGGTCCTAAAGGACCTTCACTGGCTCCCAGTACTTTTCCGAGCACCATTCAAAGTGTTTATGCTTTAAAGCCCTAAATGGCCTCAGCCCTGTAGACCTGAACGAGCGTCTCCACCTCCATCGTTCAGCCCAGACACTGAATACTATTATGTTAAGTTATATGTATAGCCGCCCAGTGGCTGGGGCAACCTAGTCTTGTGGGCGGGGTACAAATAATAAAGTCATTGTCATCATTATACCTTTGCGGTTCCTCTCTCCTCTCCAGGAGACCTTTGCTTTCTTCAGCAACCTGGACAGCAAAGGCACCAACTACAAATACGAAGTGTCCCTAACCGGACCGGCCGTAGAGCTGCACAACTGCATGGCCAAACTCCTTGCCCACCCCCTGCAAAGACCCTTCCAGACCCACGCCTCCTACAGCATGCTGGAGGAAGAGGAGGCGGTGGAGATTGAGGCTGTCGTGTGACTTGGGGGGGAGATGCGGACCCGAGGGGGACACACACAGAGACACTCTCTCTCTTTGCAAAGCATCTGCCAGGCCAGCAAATGTACCAGTATCTCTGCAGCCAACATTCCTCGTGTCCTTAGCATTGTTGGCGATTTAACTCTCTGGGTGTTTCTTCCGTAAATGCAAGCTGTCTGTCAGTCCCCGCCCCCCTCACCAAAGCTGTTGCCAGATATTGTTGGGGGCTGGGGTAAATGACCTAGGGGTGTAAGAAGTTGGCTACCCTCCTTTTTCGTGGTCTGTAGTGAAGTGGGCAGAGAGGAAGGGAAAAGGGGATGTTGAATGTCAACTGATTAAAAAGGCCTTTCCAATGGTTAAAGCGGCCTGTCTCCTGAGATTTATTTGCGTTTTGGGAATTTAAGAGGGTTCTCCCCCCCCCCGTTTCTTTTTGAATAAATTTTATTAGATTTTATAAAGAGAGATACATGCCTCTTTTGGTCCGGGGAGACCAGCAGGAAGGAGAGCTTGTTGCTTCAGGAACGGGGGACACCTGTGCCTCTCTGCCTCCTGGCCTCCCTCCTCTCCTGCTTCAGCATCTGCCTCTGATTCTGGACTGCCCTCTGCCACAGATTCTCCCCGCTCACTAACTCCTGTTATCCCTTCCGTTTTTGACAGTTCCTCTTCCCAGTCTTCTCCCTCGTTTCCTTCTTCCCACTCATCATCATCCCACCCACCCCCCTCCCTGGGCTCTGAGCCTTCTTCCTTTCAGGGTTCCCCAGCTGGTTCCTCCCACCGTTCCTGTACGTCCAACCAGTCCCTGACACCTGGCTTAAAAGTTCCTATTAACCTGGAGGCGGATCATTTACAGGAGGATTTCCCCCAAGCAATCGGAGACCATGCCTGCATGCAGCCAACCTATCCTCTGCCCTTTTCAGCCCTCTTCTGGTTCTGGGAGATCAGCAGGGAGGGGAGCTGATCACAACAGGAGAGGAAGAAACCCGTCTGACCCATCTCTGTCTCTTGCCCCCCCTACCTCCGAATCTGGACTGCTCTCTGCCACAGACTCATTAAGCCCTATTACCTTTTCAGCTTCCAATACTCCCTTCCTCCCAGTCTTCTTCCTCCACCCCTCCCTTGGTTCTGAGCCTTCTTCCCTTCGGGGGTCCCCCAGCTAATTCCTCCCGCTTCCAACCTGCCTGTGACACGGCTCCAGATCGAGAGGCCTGGAGGGTTACATTTTCCCCTTGAAGCTGAGATTCCTCACCCCTGATCTAGCGAGACAGGGAAATATACCGATGCCAACCAAGAAAGCAGCCTTAGGTAGGTCCATTCATTGCCATGCGTTTACTCTGAGTAGGACTGAGTTGTGTGCCACCCCTGGTTGTTGTTGTTGTTTTTCCAATCGCCACCTGCCAGTTTGAGGCTGAAGCAGAGGAAGAGGTGCTTGCCTCCTGTTGCTCCCAGCTCAACTCCTCCCTCTCGCTGAGGACAGGAAACATGTCCAGGCTGTTTGGAGTTTTGAAACAGGAAAGGACGGCTGCCTACCATCCTGGCTGGACCTGAAGAGAGCGGACTGTTTCTCTCTTGCCACCCTGCAGTTTAGCCAGAAGGCAGGAGAAGCTGGAATGGACAAGGTGAGTGCAGAAGGTTTTGTTTTTTTGGGGTGCTGGGGGTCCTGAGTCTTCTCAGCCCTTTCCTCCTGCCACCGCCACACTCTTTCCAGAACGTCCTCGGTCGCTTCCCTTCTTGTCCAAGCAAGGAAAAATGCAGGAACAACCCCAATGACTTGGGAGTAGACCCGCCAAAACAAACAGGAGCCTCGGTTGTTGTTTTTTTGCCATGTCCGCTCATTACAACGGTCTGTCAGACCCTCCATGGGTCCTTATTTTCCAGGGACAATCCTGCATTTACAGAAGCCGTCCTGGTTTCTGATTTGGTCCCAGAATGTCCCACTTTTCCTTAGGACGTCCCTGTTTCCATTGGAGAAATGTTGGAGGGTCTGGAGTTATGCAACCCTTGAGCCAAGGAGACAAGTCACTAGACAACCTTTAGAAGACATCTGAAGGCAGCCCTGGATAGGGAAGTTTTTCAATGTTTCATGGCTGGGGAAACCCAGTCAGATGGGCAGGGTGTTATTATTGAATAAAGGTAAAGGGACCCTCTGGGGTTGCGGCGCTCCTCTCGCTGTATTGGCCAAGGGAGCCAGTGTACAGCTTCCGGGTCTTGTGGCCAGCATGACTAAGCCGCTTCTGGCGAACCAGAGCAGCGCACGGTTACCTTCCCGCTGTAGCGGTACCTATTTATCTACTTGCACTTTGACGTGCTTTCGAACTGCTAGGTTGGCAGGAGCTGGGACCAAGCAACGGGAGCTCACCTCGTTGCGGGGATTCGAACCGCCAACCTTCTGATCAGCAAGCCCTAGGCTCTGGTTTAACCCACAGCACCACCCACTTTGAATAGGATTGAATATTAAATAGGATGTCCCTATTTTCATCAGAGAAATGTTGGAGGGTCTTGCCTTGCTGGGACCCCACCTGCTCAGGCAACTGACGACAATCCATCCCCTTTTCCTTCTTTTTAATGCACTTAAATAGGAAGCGTTTCAAGGCAGGATGCCTTGACCAGCAGGATGCAAGGCTCCCTTTCCTGTTTTCCACAGGAACAATGGACTTACTTGTCCCTACTAAATCTCTCTTGCGCATGAAAGCTCCTTAGCTCACCACAAAAGATCGCTGATCCCGACTTAAGGTCTGCAATTGACCTGACGCCGGCTTGCATTGTGCTCCTCTCCCTGTTCTGGATCACAAACTCACCGCTGCCCTATAAAAAACATTATTCAGAACAGCGGTTTGCACTACATACCAAGGAAGGTAACAGCACGACAAAATGCAAAACCGTAACCATGAATTGCACGTGGGTTTAAAATCCAGTTAAAACCATGTGGTTTCATTCATTTGGCAAAGTGGACAGACTTGATCCGGGGACACCAGCTTTCCTAAGTCTCGTAGGATCGTAGAGTTGGAAGGGACCCTGTTTGGTCATCAAGTCCAACCCCCTGCAATGCAGGAACATGCAGCTGTCCAGGGATCGAACCTCCAACCTTGGCATTCTCAGCACCGCACACAACCAGCTGAGCTATCCAGGATAACATTTGCACCCCCCTTGCGTATTTATTTATCCCTATTCATATCCCACTTTTATATCCTCCAAGGGGGTTCAAGGTGGCCTCTGTGGTTCTCCTTCCCCTCCCCATTTACCCCCCCCAACAACCCTGCGAGGTAGGCTGAAAGAGGCAGTGACTGGCCACCCATCAAGGTGGAGTGGCAGGATTTGAACCCTGCTCTCCCACATTCTAGATCAGTGCTTCTCGAACTTTCTCTCGGCCAACTTTTCAGGATATAAATCTGCTTGCACCACACCAAATTTTTTACTGATAAGAAATACATTGGAAGGCAAAAAGAAGCAAGTCCCAACAGTGCTTGGTTTGCAATACAGAACACAACTACTTTATAAACTGCCTCAGTCCAGTATACCTGAAGGAGCGTCTCCACCCCCATCATTCTGCCCGGACACTGAGGTCCAGTGCCGAGGGCCTTCTGGCGGTTCCCTCGCTACAAGAAGCCAAGCTACAGGAATCCTTTCCAAAGTATAATTATAAACGAGCCTCTTACATATGTGTAGCTCAGTGAGAGACATGAGCTTGCTTTTCCCAGGTAATCTCATTTATAGGGTCTAAATTTGAGACAAGCAAAGTCTCGTTTCCTCATCAACGCAAATAAGCCTTGATATTCTTGATATTTTTTTCCCTCCGAAAATATTTCAAAGCATTTAGCATCATATACATTTTTTCTTAACATACAAAGTTTCTTCTTCCCACCCATTCCTTTCCTGATGTTTGCTTTTAACTGTTCTTTTTATTAGCTGTTTTATAACGCACATATTTTTAATTGTCTAAACCCCGCTACCGATAAATCTTTCAGTAATCTTCTATTTCAAATCCCGCCAGCGACATCCCATATGGGTGATAATTTCATAGGTAATCCATTAGTGGTCTCCCTTCTTCCTTAAACATTTTCATAGAATTGTAGGGTTGGAAAGGATCCCGGGGGGTCATCTAGTCCAACCCCTTGCAATGCAGAAATCTCTGCTAAAGCATCCATAACAGATGGCCACCCAACCTCGCTTAAAAACTGCCAAGGAAGGAGAGTCCACCACCACCTGAGGGAGATCGTTCCACCATCGAACAGCTCTTGCGTCAGAAAGGTCTTCCTGATGTTTAGTCACAACCTCCTTTCTTGTAGCTTGAAGCCATGGGTTCGAGTCCTACTCTCCAGAGCAGGAGAAAAGAAACTTGTTCCCTCTTCCACATGACAGCCCTACAGATGTCTGAAGATTATGTCCTTTGTCCTTATATCCTCTTAATTTGACAGTTAATTTCACCATTTCAGCCTAGTCCATCAGTTTCACAAGCCAGTCCTCCTTAGTTGGTAACCCTAAAAAGTTATTTTGGTACTATACTATACTACACAGAAATGCTTAAATGTTTATTTGATTGCCCTTGAAACTTCCCTCCAAATTTGCCATCCTCTCCTGCCACACACTGCAGCCTTTGAGAGCCATTCTAACCACTGTACCGCGCTGCCTTGTCAGGTCTCTTCTTAAGCTCTTGTAATAATAGACTTGCAAGGTAAGGATCTCCCCCATTATATGCACGGGCCTTTCTGGATATGCGTGGTCTGCACCTGTTGAACTGCAGCCTGTCGCTGCCCCATCCCACAACAGTACTGACAATGTCCTTTCTGGTTTTGCTCACACCCCTGCCTTCTGGGAGCCAGGGGGACGAGGACCCTGCAGGCGAGAGGTTTGGGGGCAACACACCCGACGAAGGAGCAATCCTCCGCTACGAAGAGCATATCACAGGGCTGTTGGTCACCATCACCCGCCTCCATGGCCAAATTGAGGGCCTGCAACGGAGCAAGGCCAGGTAAGTTCTCCCCCCACACACACACATCGGGGTACAGGGGGAGCAATAATTCTATCTGGCACAAAAGCCCCCTGCCTTAAAAGGATTCTGCGCTCCAGGCTACCCATGGCTACTAGCCATAATGGCTCTGTTCAGAGGCAGCAATGCTTCTGAATATCAGTTGTTGGGAATCTGTGGAACTCCCTGCCCCAGGAGGCAGCGATGGCCACTAGCCTAGAATCACAGAATTGTAGAGTTGGAAGGGACCCCGATCTGGTGCATGAAATGATGACAGACCATTTCTAGAATAGGAGGGGGATTGTAAGAGCAAGAACAGAGGGATTTGATTTATTTTTGGGTTGGATCTGGACTGAAACGTCCTTCCTTGCAGGGAGGACGACGACCTGTGCTCTGACCTGTGCTCTGAGTACACGGCAAGTCTACCGCGATGCTCTCTGCCGTTCCCAAATCCAGCAGCGGCCCTGCCTCCTCCGGCAGCCCACCCTGAAAGAGGTAAGGCTTTGCTGAGTCTGTGCAGGGCTATGGTCTTTCCTCCAAAGACCAAAGCAGGTTTCTTATCCTTTTCGTTCTTGAATGAAAAGTTGAACTCGGGCACGGAGCCTTTCCCTGGCCTAGAGATGGTAGGAGACTGCAGTCAAACGTAACTGTGCTCGAGTGCTAGTTAGTGCATGAAGGGGTTAAGACCAGAGAGGTCTGTTCCTAGACGCAGCTTGGCCACACCCCTTTAATTCCACGAGGGAGGAAGTGATGCTTCAACTTTTTCGCTTCCTCTTCTTGCCATGCAATTCACCAGGATGGATGGGCTGAACTTGATGTGGGTCCCAAAAGGAGATGGCGTTGGTGCCAGGGGTATCTCCCTTGGCAGGGCTGGCATTCTAGGGCTTAGGAGCCACCACTGAGAATGCCCTGACCTTTTCTCCATACATAATATACTCTGGCAACCTGCAGGCTGTTCCTGGATCATATGTATCCTGGTCACCCTTTCTGGGGACATGCTCCCTTAACTGCCATCTTTCTATAGATTTGGAAGGTCTCCTTGGCTGGAGCCTGCTCTCTGCTTTCCATTTTAAAGGTGCAATAACTTAAAATAATGATGATGATGATGATCTAATGATGAGAGCTTTACGGAAGAAAGGATGCCTTTTTTCGGACTACTTAAAGAAATATTATAGCATGCTGAATTCGCGAGCAGGATATCATAGAATCGTAGAGTTGGAAGAGACCACAAGGGCCATCCAGTTCAACCCCCTGCCAAGCAGGAAACACCATCAAAGCATTCTTGACATATGCCTGTCAAGCCTCTGCTTAAAGACCTCCAAAGAAGGAGACTGCACCACACTCCTTGGTAGCAAATTCCACTGCCGAACAGCTCTTACTGTCAGGAAGTTCTTCCTAATGTTTAGGTGGAATCTTCTTTCTCGTAGTTTGAATCCATTGCTCCGTGTCCGCTTCTCTGGAGCAGCAGAAAACAACCTTTCTCCCTCCTCTATATGACATCCTTTTATATATTTGAACATGGCTATCATATCACCCCTTAACCTTCTCTTCTCCAGGCTAAACATATTTGAGCTTTGAGCAGCAGAAGCGATTAGAGTATAATATTGTGGTTACGATTTGATTAGATAGAGAAGAGGAAGAAACAACAACAACATGGAAAACAGGGTGGGAATTCGATAAAAATAAGAGAAAATACAAAATGGTGTTCTGGCTGCATATGTTAAAAATGTTTAAAATTAGTAAAATATAATTGGAAAAAGAATACTTTTTAAAAACAAAACAAAACACCCATTCTCTCCTCCTTCCTCTTTTCCAGACGATCTCTTCCTCGATGTCCACAGGGCCGTCACGTCCCTGGAGAACACCGTCTTTGCCCATCGGAGCCGCCTCCCCAGCGCCAACGGCAAGCTGGAAGGATGCATGGAGCCCACGGAGGTTGGCAAAGCCACATTCCTTCTCCTCCTGGGGGCAGGGGCCATTTGCCAGCCTGAGGGGTCCACATTCTCTTTCAGGGAAGGGGCGGGAGGGCATCGGCAAAGGGCAGCACCTGTTTGGTGTCCCTGAGGGGTTTGAAAGGTTATTAGAAGTCAACATCCTTCTTAAATTGTGGTGCCCAGAACTGGGCATCATGTTCCAGGTGTGGTCTGACCAAGGCAGAACAGAATGGGACTAGGACTTCCCTTGATCTGGACACTAGACTTATGTGAATGCAGCCTAGAATAGCATTAGCTTTTTTTGCTGCTGCATCACACAGTTGACTCAGGTTAAGCTTGCATTCCACCAAGACCCCTAGATCCTTTTCACATGTGCAGCTGCTAGTAAGCCAGCTGCAATTTGTGAAGCTGGTTCTTCCTGCCTCAGCCTGATGAGGAACGGTTGAGGGGATTGGGGATGTCTAGCCTGGAAAAGAGGAGACTTCAGAAGAGATATGTGAGCCATCTTCAAATATCTCAAGGGCTGCCAAATGGAGGAGGGAGCAAGTTAGTTTTCTCCTGCTCCGGAGGGTAGCACTCGAACCCATGTCTTCAAGTGACAAAGAAAGGAGATTCCAACCAAACACATGGAAGAACTTTCTGACAGTAAGAGCTTTTCTACCATGGTAAGGAGGCGGTGGATTCTCGTTCTTTAGAGGTTTTTAAACAGAGGTTGGATGGTCATCTGTCCGGGATGCTTTAGCTGAGATTCCTGAATTGCAGGGGGTTGGACTGGATGACCCTTGGGGATCCCTTCTAGCTCTACAGTTCCATGCATTCTAATTTCCCAGGGCCTGGAAGAAAGCCTGAGGAGATTCCAAGGAGGCGAGAAAGATCCCTGGCCCCAGCCAGACCCGGAATGCCAGGCTTTTGGAGCAGGGTTCCTGGCAGATGGGATGAGCATCTACGAGAGAGAAATCGCGTTGTACGAAGAGAGGAATGCCGTGCTCCGTGAAGAGCTGGAAGGCAGGGACGGCGAACTCGGCAGATCAAAAGCTGCCCTCTGCGCTTACCAGGAAGAGAGGGATAAACTACAGAGGAAGGTGCAGTCCAGCTTTGAGTTTGTTCCTCCGCATTCCCACATCCGTTTGAGAATTCAGTTTTTATTTTTAATTAACAAGTTAATTTTGACTTCACCACCTATTTCCCTTGACGTTTTGACTTCCCACCCTTGAAGTTAATCTGTTAAAATCTGTGGAGCCCCCTCCCATTCAGATGTCCAGGAGATAAAGAACTACACAACTTTTAGAAGACATCTGAAGGCAACCCCGTATAGGGAAGTTTTTAATGTTTGGTGTTTCATTATGTTTTCATATGTGCTGTAAGCCGCCCAGAGTAGCTGGGGAAAGCCAGCCATATGGGTGGGGTATAAACAACAACAACAACAACAACAACAACAACAACAACTTCCATTATGTTTTCATTCCCAGCCTTTTCCCACTCCATTATATAGCCTATTACATTTTTCTCTATTACAATTATATTTATCCTTGCCCACCCTTCAATAAAGAGTTCATCACATTGATCTCTTGCTCTCACTCAGTCCGTCAATTTTAAGCACCACTCTTCCTGGGCTGAGATTCCTCCTCCTTTTCATTTCTGCGCATAGAGGATTCCGGCTGCTGTTGCTGCATAGGCAAATAATTTAGTCATCGTTTTTTGGGAAATCCATCCCTATTACACCTCGGAGAAAAGCTCCAGGTTTTGGGGGAATAAATAATAATAATAATAATAATAATAATAATAATAATAATAATAATTTATTTGTATCCTGCCCTCCCTGGCCGAGGCCGGGCTCAGAGCAGCTAACATCATAAAAACAACACAATATGCATAAAAACAGACATCAGTTAATTAAAATACATCTTAAAATTAATTCAGACAAGTTAAAATCTGGGCAGGTGGCAATTATCAGGTTGGAATTGAGAGCACCACTGAGCCTAGGGCTTGCTGATCAGAAGGTCGGCGGTTCGAATCCCTGTGACGGGGTGAACTCCCGTTGCTTGGTCCCAGCTCCTGCCAACCTAGCAGTTCGAAAGCACGTCAAAATGCAAGTAGATAAATAGGAACCGCTACAGCGGGAAGGTAAACGGCGTTTCCATGTGCTGCTCTGGGTTGCCAGAAGCGGCTTTGTCATGCTGGCCACATGACCTGGAAGCTGTACACCGGCTCCCTCAGCCAATAATGCGAGATGAGCGCGCAACTCCAGAGTCGGTCAGGACTGGACCTAATGGTCAGGGGTCCCTTTACCTTTACCTTTAATACTTGCCAGGACCAACTGTTTCCACTGATCATACAGTGGACCCATTTTCTTCATCTCATTATGTATGGTATCCTTTCCCAAAACCCCTTGTATCCCGTTCTGTTTTTTAAAAAGTTCTCACAAAAAGCATACCATCAATTTAAACACCTCCCTGTCTCTTTAGCCTCTCCAAATGCCTTGCGATGCCGCAGAGCAAAACGAGGTGTTGGGGCGACTCAGGTAACTCAACGATGCGCATAGTGAGTGTTTGTCTCGCGTTTCCCTCCAGGTCAAAGATCTCCAGGGCGCCCTCTCCGAGATGGAGGCACTTCCCTACGGAGCCACCAGCCCGGTCAGGGAGAAAGAGTCCTTGGGATTTCAGGTGAGATTCTCGGCATCCAGGAACATATCCTGATGATCACCAACTCGGGCAGCTTAAAAGAGAACCTTGCTCACTAGACTCTGCGCCACTGCTGGGACTCGGGTGGCGCTGAGGTCTAAACCACTGAGCTTGCCGATTGGAAGGTCGGTGGTTCAAATCCCTGCGACAGGGTGAGCTCCCGTTGCTCTGTCCAAGCTCCTGCCAACCTAGCAGTTCGAAAGCACACCAGTGCGAGTATATAAATAGGTACTGCTGCGGCGGGAAGGTAAACGGCATTTCCGTGCGCTCTGGTTACCATCACGGTGTTCCGTTGTGCCAGAAGCAGTTTAATCATGCTGGCCACATGATGCGGAAAGCTGTCTGCGGACAAACGCCGGCTCCCTTGGCCTGAAGCGAGATGAGTGCCGCAACCCTCATAGTCGCCTCTGACTGGACTTAACTGTCCAGGGGTCCTTTACCTTTGCCTTACGCCACTGCTCTCATGACACCAGGACTTGTGGATAACCAAAAAGATTCCGGATGGGCAGAAGAAAGGACTGGGAAATATAGTTCACGCAGGGTGAACTTCCCAGAGGGGTTTAACTACCAGTCCCTCTTTCCCAGGGGAAACCTGCGAATTGTAGCTCTTTTGGCTCAATAGGGGTCTCCTAAGAATGTTCAGCAGGGATGCAGGTGGCGCTGTGGGTTAAACCACTGAGCCTAGGGCTTGCTGATCAGAAGGCCGGCGGTTTGACTCCCTGCGATGGGGTGAGCTCCCGTTGCTTGATCCCAGCTCCTGCCAACCTAGCAGTTCGAAAGCACGTCAAAATGCAAGTAGATAAATAGGTTACCGCTACAGCGGGAAGGTAAACAGTGTTTCCGTGCGCTGCTCTGGTTCGCCAGAAGCGGCTTAGTCATGCTGGCCACATGACCCGGAAGCTATACACTAGCTCCCTCGGGCAATAACGTGAGATGAGCGCCGCAACCCCAGATTCGGTCACGACTGGACCTAATGGTCAGGGGTCCCTTTACCTTTACCTTGTAAGAACGTTCAGCAGCCTGAACAAACTACAGTTCCCAGGGCTCTTTGGGGGGAGCCATCACCGGTTAAAGCAGTGTGATGATACTTTAGAGGTCAAGGGCAAACAGATTCTACAGCCTCCCTTCCCTTCCTGCTGTACATGTTTACTATTCCTTTTTGAATATAGATCACAAAGAGGACTCTGCCTCAAGCTGTCTTGCTTTGCCCTGCAGGACCCACTTGTGGCAGCCCAAAACTTTGCCTGCTGTTTCCGCGGTTCCCCCAGTGCCTACCCTGTCTGCTGCCTGCACCCCGTGCAAGGCCCACCCCCTGAGGAGTCCCCCGCGAAAGGCATGGAAGATCAAAGGCAGGAGCTGCATGGGTAAGGATGCCCCGACTATTCTCTCTCGCTTTCTTTTTTTAAATCATTTTATTTATATATTAAAAAATTGTGAGTCCAATTTGCCAGTTCTTCGTTTTGGGTCAGCTTCAGCTGACACAATATTTGTTACCGTCCCTTTGCGTCATTTTTGTGCGTATAATGTTGTTGTTTGTTTAGTCGTTTAGTCGTGTCCGACTCTTCGTGACCCCATGGACCAGAGCATGCCAGGCACTCCTGTCTTGCACTTCCTCCCGCAGTTTGGTCAAACTCATGTTCGTAGCTTCGAGAACACTGTCCAACCATCTTGTCCTCTGTCGTCCCCTTCTCCTTGTGCCCTCCATCTTTCCCAACATCAGAGTCTTTTCCAAGGATTCTTCTCTTCTCATGAGGTGGCCAAAGTATTGGAGCCTCAGCTTCACGATCTGTCCTTCCAGGGAGCACTCAGGGCTGATTTCCTTAAGAATGGATAGGTGTGATCTTCTTGCAGTCCATGGGACTCTCAAGAGTCTCCTCCAGCACCATAATTCAAAAGCATCAATTCTTCGGCGATCAGCCTTCTTTATGGTCCAGCTCTCACTTCCATACATAATATTTGCATTAAAGAAATCAGTCTACCTGTTTTTATTGGGGACACCTGTACCTGTTGTCCCTACTAAAAGGCCTTCTGGTCTTTTGGGGAGAGTTACCTTAAATACCTTTTTAAAAAATTAGAACTGTATCCAGTTCTGGGCACCACAGTTCAAGAAGGATACTGACAAGCTGGAACGTGTCCAGAAATGGGCAACCAAAATGGTCAAAGGCCTGGAAACGATGCCTTATGAGGAACGACTTAGGGAGCTGGGTATGTTTAGCCTGGAGAAGAGAAGGTTAATGGGTGATATGATAGCCAATATATGAAAGGATGTCATATGGAGGAGGGAGAAAGATTGTTTTCTGCTGCTCCAGAGAAGCGGACACGGAGCAATGGATTCAAACTACAAGAAAGAAGATTACACCTAAACATTAGGAAGAACTTCCTGACAGTAAGAGCTGTTCAGCAGTGGAATTTGCTGCCAAGGAGTGTGGTGGAGTCTCCTTCTTTGGAGGTCTTTAAGCAGAGGCTTGACAGGCATATGTCAAGAATGCATTGATGGTGTTTCCTGCTTGGCAGGGGGTTGGACTGGATGGCCCTTGTGGTCTCTTCCAACTCTAGGATTCTATCATTCTAAAAAATAAAATCTTGTTATAAATCATCTTGCCAAAGTCCTTCACCATGTCTACCACATGTGGTAAAATGAACTGATTTTCCCCATATTTCCTCGTGAACCAGCAAAGTTCAGCCTCCTGGGCCTCAGAGGTGAGATCAAACTGGCTGAAGCACCCTGAGTCATCCCCATGCAATGCAGGAATCTCAACAGAGTTGGCCGCAGAGCCTGCTCAGTCCTTTTGGGGCGAGAAGGACTTGCCCCCCTTTTGTTTTGACTCCGATTGCTTTTTCGTACTTCTGCAAAACCCTGGGACATCCACCCCTCCAAGGATGCAAATTCCCCCCACCTTTTTCAAAGTGGCCCCTATTTGGCTCAATTTCCATCGACACTCAACGCCCGAGTTTGCTATTAGCGGGAGCTGCGGGGAGGAATTGCGACGAGCGTCTGCTTCCCCCCCATCCAGATTCACCGAGAAGCTCCAAGGCCTCAACCGGCTCCTCTCGGCGACGCTGCAGGAGACCAAGGGGGACATGGAGGGCATTAGTTTGCTGCTGGGGCAACGGGAGTCTGAGGAGACCGCCCTGCGATTGGCTGTCCAGTACAGGTGAGCAGGGGTGTCGGCTACGGAGCATGTGCTTTACAAAACAGCTTGAGAAATTGTTATTGCGTAAAAATTTGTGCACCTGTTGTGGAGTGGCTGGAGAGGCAAGGGAATGGTGGGAGGCACCGGGTGAGAGACCCCCAAGGGAAGAAAGCTCAGAGCCCGGGGAGGGGTGGCAAGTCGATGATGAGTGGTCAGAGGGAGAAGATTGGGAAGACGAGGTGTCAGAAGCTGAAGAGGCGGGGGGAGTCGGTGGCAGAGAGCAGTCCAGAATCGGAGGCAGAAGCTGAAGCAGGGGAGGAGGAGCTGTGGCCATAAGCCATTAATAAGCCTTATTCTTCATGAATTTGTCCAATCCTCTTTTAATGGCAAGCTGGTGGCAGCCGTTGAAGAGGAGGAAGGTCAGGAGGCAGAGAGGAAGTCCGATTGATAAAGAGTCACAGATGTCTCCCCCTCCTGCTGCAAAAAAGCTCCCCTCCCCGCTAGTCTCCCAGAACCAGGAGAGACATGAAAAGGGCGGAGGAGAGGTTGGCTTTACCCAGGCACAGTCTCCGATTGCTTGGGAAACCCCCCCGGAAAGCAGGGGACTTAGATGGCTGTGGGGAGGTGGGGACTTTCAGCAACTGATCCATGGGGCAAGGCTTTCCGAGAAAAACTTTCCTGAGCAGACCTTGTTTCCTCTAATAAAGAGCTAACTTCAATTTATTGCTGGAGCGCTCCTGACAGTACTGCTCGCTGGTCAAGGAAGACCCACAAAAACCCTAAAGCAGTTTACAGAAAAGGTAGAACCAAGAAAAGACCAAATGTCGGAATTTTCCAAGTTGCTTGGGTGCTTTGCAAATTAATGCAAGGATCTTTAACATTTTTGCATTTCCTGGATTTCTTAGTGAACGCTGCTTGGAGGCCTACGAGGTGTTGCTATCCTTGACAGCAACAAAACTGCACCCTGAAACAGAGGCAGGAGGAGAGGAGGGAGGTCTGTGCCATGTCAGTGAGTAACTGTGGAAGTTTTGGATGTCCTCTTTCAAAAGTTTACAAACTTAATACACAATACTATTTTCCAATTAATACTCACTTATCAATTGACTTCCCCTCTCCATGGTTCCCCATATTTTCTAATATTGCCGCATCTTATAATTATGTTATGCCCTATCCTTTCGGCTTGTTCCCAGATATTTTTTTTCATTCAAATCCTACTTGCATTTTTACATGTATACAATAAACTCTTCAGATATTCTACAAAAGGGTTACAATCCTTCTTAAAAACTGTATCTTCTGGACCTCAAAATTTCATGGTTAAATTTGCCAATTCGGCATATTTCGTCAATTTTAACGGCCACTCTTGTTGGTAGCACCTCTTATCGCTATTTCTGCAGACCCTCCAAGGGTCCCTATTTTCCAGGGACATCCCTGATTTACAGAATCTGTCCCAGTTTCTGATTTGATCCTGGAATGTCCCGCTTTTCCTTAGAATGTTCCTGTTTTCATTGGAGAAATGTTGGAGGGTATGGAGTTATCCGACCCCCGAGCCACCTGAAGGCAATCCTGTATAGGGAAGTTTTAAATTTTTTTTTAGTGTTTTAGGACGCGGCTGGTGCTGTGGGTTAAACCATAGAGCCTAGGGCTTCCCGATCAGAAGGTCAGTGGTTTGAATCCCCACAACGGAGTAAGCTCCCGTTGCTTGGTCCCAGCTCCTGCCAACCTAGCAGTTCGAAAACACGTCAAAGAGCAAGTAGATAAATAGGTACCACTCAGGCAGGAAGGTAAACGACGTTTCCGTGTGCTGCTCTGGTTCGCCAGAAGCGTCTTTGTCATGCTGGCCACATGACCTGGAAGCTGAAGCTCCCTCGGCCAATAACGCGAGATGAGCGCCACAACCCCAGAGTTGGTCACGACTGGACCTAATGGTCAGGGGTCCCTTTACCTTTATTTAATAATAATAATAATAATAATAATAATAATAGAAGCTGCCCGGAGTGGGTGGGGAAAACCCAGTCAGATGAGTGGGGTATAAATAGTAAAATTATCATTATGGAATGGGACATCCCTATTTTCATCAGAGAGATGCTGGCGGGTATGTTTCTGCGCATATAGCAACCTGTTTTCGATGTTCTTACCTTACCTGCACATGCATCCATTATGTGTTGACAGAAGCGGTACCATATCACTGTAAGCTGTCATGCCTCCCCCCCTCCCCAAATCCTGGGAACTGTAGTGAGTTAATGGTGCAGAGGGTTTTTAGGAGACCCCCCCCTTACCCTCCCCTCACAGAGCTACAGTTCCCGGCGCTCCCTGCAAACAGGGATTGACGGTTAAACCGCTATGCAGAACAATGAGGGCTGGAAACTTGTGCAAGCCAAGGCAGCTTCCTGTGTCCAGAAACATCTGCTTCCCTGCTCTCTGACAAATTTTCAGAGGGCAGCTGTCAACGTAAAACGCTTAACCCTCTTTCCGCCCCTCCCTACCGCAGGGCGGTTGTCGGAGGTGAAATCAGCAGGGTTGGGCGAAGCCTATCGGTCTCTGCGACGTTGCGGCGAGGATGTCTCCGGGGGGCCTGGTCTCAGCTGCTTGGAGCAGAGGTGAGGAAAAGGGAGCTCAGATAAGTAGCCTCGCAGGACCTGCGTGGGATGGTGAGGAAGAGAATGAGCTGTGAGGCAAATCATTATCATTTATTAAATTTGATGAAACTTGGTTCCCCTCCTTTCCATACATAAGGGAAATAGATAACAAATTTCCCCCATAAATTTCCAGGCCCTTGATCATCTTGGATGCCCTCCTCTGCACACCTTCCAGCTTGTCAACATCCTTAAATTAAACCCACCGACAAAACCAAGTCAGTCCTCTGGAAATATGCAGGTAACCTTGGAAGGGACAGCACATAGAAGAATCCCAACCAAGCCTATGAAGAGGCGTGTAGTGGTGATTGGGGATTCCCTACTGAGGGGTACAGAAGCAGTGATCTGTGGGCCTGACAAGATGTCTCGAGAGGTGTGCTGTCTACCTGGGGCCAAGATCAAAGATGTAACAGAACGGCTGCAAGGAATCATAAAACCCACCGACAAATACCCCTTCCTTTTGGTGCATGTGGGAACCAATGACACTGCAAGCCATAGCTTACAGAAGATCAAAAATGATTATGAGGCTCTGGGCAGGAAGTTGAAGCAATTAGATGCACAAATTGTCATCTCTTCTGTCCTCCCAGTTGAACGACATGGCCCAGGGAGAGAGGGAAAAATAGGGGAAGTGAACAACTGGCTTCGCAAATGGTGCAAACAGGAACGGTTTGGATTCCTAGATCACGGTCTGCAGTTTCTTGAAGATGGACTTCTGGCAAGTGATGGACTGCACCTCACAAAAGTTGGGAGGAATGTTTTTGCCACAAAACTCAAAAACCTCATCAGGAGGGCTTTAAACTGACTTATGTGGGGGAGGGAGACAGTGGTCCTGAAGGTAGGAGTCTATCAAATGCTGAAGATGATCATCCAAATGTCAAGGACCAAATGGAGCAAGCAGCATGCAGACCTAGTGGTGGGACGAAAATATCCTTAAATAAGAGACATGGGGGAATGATCAACGGTCTTCAATGTCTGTATACTAATGCACAGAGCATGGGAAATAAACAAGATGAACTTGAGCTCTTGGTACAGCAAACTAAATATGACATAATAGGCATCACTGAAACCTGGTGGGATGAGTCTCATGACTGGAATGTAGTAATAGAGGGATACAATCTATTTAAGAGAAATAGACCAAACAGGAAAGGAGGAGGAGTAGCTTTATATGTTAGGGATATGTATACCTGTGAAGAGATCCAGGATTTAAAACTTCAAAGCCAAATTGAGAGTATCTGGGTCAAAATTAAGGGAGAGAAAAACAACAGTGATCTCATTGTGGGAGTTTACTATAGATCCCCAAGCCAAACTGAGGACACAGATGATGCCTTCCTGGAACAGATGGCCAAGCATTCCAAAGGAAGTGAGATAGTAGTAATGGGGGATTTCAACTATCCTGATATTTGTTGGATGTCAAACTCAGCCAAGAGCATAAGGTCGAACAGATTCCTCACTGGCCTTGCAGACAACTTCATTGTCCAGAAAGTGGGAGAAGCAACAAGAGGATCAGCCATTTTAGATCTGGTCCTAACCAATAGTGATGACTTGGTTAGTGGGGTAGAAGTGGCAGGATCATTAGGTGGGAGTGACCATGCTCTTCTGGAGTTTATTATCCAGCGGAAAGGAGCAACCAAGCATACTAAGGTCCAAATTCTAGACTTTAAGAAAGCCGACTTCAGAAAACTTAGGGAAACGCTGGGTGAAATCCCATGGACAGTAATACTAAAAGGGAAGGGAGTTCATGATGGTTGGGAGTTTGTTAAAAGGGAGATATTAAAAGCACAACTTCAGGCAATACCAATGAGACGGAAACATGGAAGGTGCCTAAAGAAGCCAGGCTGGCTATCTAAAGAACTTTTGACTGAGTTAAGATTTAAAAGGGATATGTACAAAAAATGGAAAAGGGGGGAAATCTCCAGAGAGGAATTCAAACATATAGCCAGCACGTGTAGAGACAAAGTCAGAAAAGCTAAAGCACAGAATGAACTCAGGCTCGCCAGAGAGGTTAAAAGCAACAAAAAGGGCTTTTATGGGTATGTCCGTAGCAAAAGGAAAAACAAGGAAACAGTGGGGTCACTCAGAGGAGAAGATGGTGAAATGCAAACAGGGGACAGAGAAAGGGCAGAACTCCTCAATGCCTTCTTTGCCTCTGTCTTCTCCAAGAAAGAAAACAACGCCCGACCTGAAGAATATGGAGCAGATGATTCAGCAGGGGAAACACAGCCCAGAATAAGTAAGGAGGTAGTACAAGAATACTTGGCTAGTTTAGATGTATTCAAGTCTCCAGGGCCAGATGAACTACATCCAAGAGTATTAAAAGAACTGGCAGAGGTGATTTCAGAACCACTGGCAATAATCTTTGAAAATTCCTGGAGAACAGGCGAAGTTCCAGCAGACTGGAGGAGGGCAAATGTTGTCCCTATTTTCAAAAAGGGGAAAAGAGAGGACCCAAACAATTACCGCCCAGTCAGCCTGACATCAATACCAGGAAAGATTCTAGAGCAGATCATTAAGCAAACAGTCTGTGAGCACCTAGAAAGAAACTCTGTGATCACTAAAAGTCAGCATGGGTTCCTGAAAAATAAGTCATGTCAGACTAATCTGATCTCATTTTTTGACAGAATTACAAGCCTGGTAGATGAAGGGAACGCTGTGGATGTAGCCTATCTTGATTTCAGCAAGGCCTTTGACAAGGTGCCCCATGATATTCTTGTAAAGAAGCTGGTAAAATGTGGGCTAGACAATGCTACCATTCAGTGGATTTGTAGCTGGATTACTGACCGAACCCAAAGGGTGCTCATCAATGGCTCCTCCTCATCCTGGAGAGTAGTGACTAGTGGGGTGCCACAGGGTTCTGTCTTGGGCCCAGTCTTGTTCAACATCTTTATCAATGACTTGGATGATGGGCTTGAGGGAATCCTGAGCAAGTTTGCAGATGACACCAAGTTGGGAGGGGTGGCTAACACCCCAGAGGACAGGATCACACTTCAGAATGACCTTAACAGATTAGACAACTGGGCCAAAGCAAACAAGATGAATTTTAACAAGGAGAAATGTAAAGTACTACATTTGGGCAAAAAAAATGAAAGGCACAAATACAGGATGGGAGACACCTGGCTTGAGAGCAGTACATGTGAAAAGGATCTAGGAGTTTTGGTTGACCACAAACTTGACATGAGTCAGCAGTGTGATGCAGCAGCTAAAAAAGCCAATGCAATTCTGGGCTGCATCAATAGGAGTATAGCATCTAGATCAAGGGAAGTAATAGTACCACTGTATTCTGCTCTGGTCAGACCTCACCTGGAGTATTGTGTCCAGTTCTGGGCACCACAGTTCAAGAAGGATACTGATAAGCTGGAACGTGTCCAGAAGAGGGCAACCAAAATGGTCAAAGGCCTGGAAACGATGCCTTATGAGGAACGGCTTAGGGAGCTGGGTATGTTTAGCCTGGAGAAGAGAAGGTTAAGGGGTGATATGATAACCATGTTCAAATATATAAAAGGATGTCATATAAAGGAGGGAGAAAGGTTGTTTTCTGCTGCTCCAGAGAAGCGGACACGGAGCAACGGATTCAAACTACAAGAAAGAAGATTCCACCTAAACATTAGGAAGAACTTCCTGACAGTAAGAGCTGTTCGGCAGTGGAATTTGCTGCCAAGGAGTGTGGTGGAGTCTCCTTCTTTGGAGGTCTTTAAGCAGAAGCTTGACAGCCATCTGTCAGGAATGCTTTGATGGTGTTTCCTGCTTGGCAGGGGGTTGGACTGGATGGCCCTTGTGGTCTCTTCCAACTCTATGATTCTATGATTCTATGATTCTAAATTGTGACGCCCAGAACTGGACATCATGTTCCAGCTGTGGTCTGACCAAAGCAGAATAGAGTGGGACTATTATTTCCCTTGATC
This sequence comes from Zootoca vivipara, assembly GCF_963506605.1. Lineage (NCBI taxonomy): Eukaryota > Metazoa > Chordata > Lepidosauria > Squamata > Lacertidae > Zootoca > Zootoca vivipara. Next base: position 10,275,299 of record NC_083281.1, on the reverse strand, counting down.
TGCACACTCGACTTCTGTGGATGCAGCCTAGAATAGCATTAGGTTTTTTTTGCTGCTGCTGCATCACACAATTTACTCATGTTAAGCTTGCATTCCACCAAGACCCCTTGAAGGAACAAGCTTGTTTTCTCCTGCTCCGGAGAGTAAGACTCGAACCCATGGCTTCAAGTTGCAAGAAAGGAGATTCCGACTCAACATCAGGAATAGCTTTCTGACAGTAGGAGCTGCCTGGCAGTGGAAGAGTTTGCCTTGGAAGGCTGTGGATTCTCCTTCTTCCTTTAAGCAGAGGTTGGGTGGTCATCTGTCCGAGATGCTTTAGCTGAGATTCCTGCATTGTAGGGGGTTGGACTAGATGACCCTCCGGGTCTCATCCAACTCTACCATTCTATGATTCTAAGTGCAGAACCTGACATTGGTCCTGGCTGAAATTCATTCTGTTAGCTTGCGTGCAGTTCTGCAATCTGTGAAAGTCATCTTGAATTCTGATTCTGTCTTCTGCGGCACAGAGATTCCTGGGCTCAATCTGTAATTGTCTGGAGCTGATGAGAGTTATAGTTTGAAACATCTAGAGGGCGCCAGGTTATGGGAGCCTGATTTCCAACCCCCCCCCCCTTTCCCCATTCAGGCTCTCAGAGCTGTGCCATTCGGATGAGGGCGACAGGGAGGTGTTGCAGGGACACATCCAGCGCCTGAGAGAGGAGCAGGCCTCCCTGAAGCTTCCAGAGTCAACTCCCGGATTGGGATCAGCAGCCAGAATCAGCTCCCGGATCGGGACCAAGGTGGCCGTGGTCCAGAAAGCCTTGCGGGAGACGCTTCCCTCCGAGGCGGCTCAACCCAGGATGGAGAAGACGCGTTTGCTGCAGGAGTTACAGGAGGCGAGGGTGAGCGATGGGAGTTTTTGACCCTTCTGTGCACAAAGTAGTCCACAATAAGTTTCCAGTCCTTAGTGATTATTATTTTTCTCCCATTAACCCACCGTTTCTCAGCCCGAGCCTGATAATTTTTCCAGCCTTTCCCCTGTAGCAGGTGGGGCTGACCTCTCCCCTCCTGTCCTGAACCCCCGGCCTCCCTGGTGGCAAGTCAGTAGGTCCAGCCCCCAATCCGGCGTCAAGCCACGTGTTCAAAGTCCAAAGCGATACAGATCCTGGAGCATTCAGGACAAGATCCGTCAACGTTGGGCAACTGAGCAGACACAGCCCCTCCACTCTGCTCCCTTTTGTACAGGCAAACTCGGCCCTCCAGATGTTTTGGGACTACAATTCCCATCATCCCTCACCACTGGTCCTGTTAGCTAGGGATGATGGGAGTTGTAGTCCCAAAACATCTGGGGGGGCCGAGTTTGCCTAGGCCTGCTTTTGTACTTTGCGTGCCACTTCAAGCGTCTGGACTTGACGAGACAGATGCATTGCAGGGGGTTGGGCTGGATAATAATAATGTTGTGTTGTTGTTTAGTCGTTTAGTCGTGTCCGACTCTTCGTGACCCCATGGACCATAGCACGCCAGGCACTCCTGTCTTGCACTGCCTCCCGCAGTTTGGTCAAACTCATGTTCGTAGCTTCGAGAACACTGTCCAACCATCTTGTCCTCTGTCGTCCCCTTCTCCTAGTGCCCTCAATCTTTCCCAACATCAGGGTCTTTTCCAAGGATTCTTCTCTTCTCATGAGGTGGCCAAAGTATTGGAGCCTCAGCTTCACGATCTGTCCTTCCAGGGAGCACTCAGGGCTGATTTCCTTAAGAATGGATAGGTTTGATCTTCTTGCAGTCCATGGGACTCTCAAGAGTCTCCTCCAGCACCATAATTCAAAAGCATCAATTCTTCGGCGATCAGCCTTCTTTATGGTCCAGCTCTCACTTCCATACATCACTACTGGGAAATAATAATAATAATAATATTAATAATAATAATAATAATAATAATAATAATAATAATAATAATAATAAGTTTTTATTTATACCCCGCCCTCCCCAGTCAAAACCAGGCTCAGGGCGGCTCACACCAATAAAATTACAATAAAACATGCAAAGCAATTGATTAAAATACAGTGTTAAAATTTAAGTTTAAAATGCAGCCTGATTTTAAGTACCGTATATTCCGGCATATAAGACGACTGGGCGTATAAGACGACCCCAACTTTTCCAGTTAAAATATAGAGTTTGGGATATACTTGCCATATAAGAAATACGACCCGGCGTATAAGACGACCCCCGACTTTTGAGAAGATTTTCCTGGGTCAAAAAGTAGTCTTATACGCAGGAATATACAGTAGTCCATAAATCCAAGCCATGAGGGAGGAAAACACAGGGGCCAGACTAAGTCCAGCCCAAAGGCCAGGCAGAACAGCTCTTGTCTTGCAGGCCCTGCGGAAAGATGACAAATCCCGTAGGGCCCTGGTCTCCTGTGAAAGAGCGTTCCACCAAGTTGGGGCCAATACTGAAAAGGCCCTGGCCCCAGTAGAGGCCAATCTAGCCACCTTATGGCTCGGGATCTCCAGAATATTGTTGTTTGTGGACCTTAAGGTCCTCCGCGGGGCATACCAGGAGAGGCGGTCCCGTAGGTACGAGGGTCCCAAGCCCCCGGGTTCCCTTCCAATTCCCCAGCTCTGTTATTCTATGGCACTCACCTGCCCTGAGTCTCCTCCAGCTGAGGAATCGCACCCCTCCTCCCAGAGCTAGCGAGCCTCAGCCTCCAGGAGCTTCAGAGCCTGCCGTGTTCGGGGAATCTTGGGTCCCTCTGGTGATGGGTCCTGCTGCTCTGGCTTGTGTGCACCCACCCCCACCCCCTTGCCGCCCTCCAGAACCTAGTGAGCCCCTCTTCCCCCATCCCCTGCTGCCCCATTGGGTCCCGGTCCGGCCACACCCCTCGCCGTCCGTCCTGCCAGTTCACGACACCTCCCAGTTCTGATCCCAGGAGGCCTTGGGTGACCTCAACACCCGCTTGCACCTGGCGGAGAAGGAGAAGCAGAGGCTCATGTTGCAGATGTACACTTTCCGGGCTCAGGAAGCTGCCTGCCTGCTGATGGCCCGGATCCTGCAAGGGGAGCGCGATGAGCTTCGCGGGCAGCAAACTGCGTCAACAGGAAGCAGCAGCAGTGGAGAGGACTCCTCGGAGGTAAGGCTCACAACGGATCAGTAGATTGTGCTTATTTTTCCCTCTTTGGCAAAAATAAGGATTCCCAAACAGGTAAGAGAGATCTTTTCATACGCTGCAAGGAAGAGGGGCAAAGTTCCGTCAAGATCAGAATGGATTCAAAAACTGGTTGAATATGCGGAACTAGATAGCATGTCAGGAAAAAATAATAAATAAATCAAAACAGGTATTTATTTCAAAATGGGAAGTCCTTAAAATCTATTTGAAAAACAACGATGGTAGTTTAAGGTCAGTTGCAGCGTTTGAATAATTTCACTAGCAGCCTCAAGTATGATGTAAAATCTAAGATAGATCAAAGACGATTAAACTCTAACAAAACTTGTTATGTTAAGGCAGCGAACAAATAATGAGAATTTGAAGTAAGGAGTAGACGGGAAGTCTGGTTGATAGAAAAATACCATTTTTATTTCAAGGTTTGGAGATTAATAGTTGATGTATCACTTTTTTTTTTTTGCTTTGTGGTGATGGATATTGTTTTCTTTTTCTGTTTGGTGTATTGAAGTGAATGATAACAATAAGAAAAAAAAGATTGTGCTCATTTTTCCCTAGTGAGGGAACTTGGTGTATTATCTGGTAGAATCTTGGAAGGGACCCCAGGGGTCATCTAGTCCACGCCCCTGCAATGCAGGAATCTCCACCAAAGCTATCCAGGATGGCCAGCCTTCCAAGCTCTGCCTAGAAACCTCTAGAGCCTGGCTGCTGGATCAGGCCAAAGTGTGCCTGCCTTAATCCGGCATCCCGTGCTCACAGTGGCTGAATACCCCTAAGGACTTAAGAATCTAGGTAGACTGCCTCTGCAGCTGGAGGCTCCATAAGGACACAGGAAGAGCCTGGTTGCCAGAGCAGGCCAAAGGGGCCGCTATCGTACAGCCCCATATCCTGTTCTCACAGCTACCAACCAGGCACCCCTATTATGGGAAACTTGCAGGCGAGATCCGAGAGCGAGAGCCCATCTCCCCTTCTGTGGTTTCCAGCAACTGGTATTCAGAGGCTTTGCTGCCTCCAATCAGCGGAGGCAGAGCAGAGCCATCCTGGCTGGTATAGTCACCGATATAGTCTGACTCTTCTCCCTGAATTGGGTCTGACCCTCTTCTAAAGCCATCTCGGTCGGTGGCCGTCTCTGCCTCCAGTGGCAGGGAGTTCCGCAGTCTAAAGCCAGGCGCAGGGGGTCGGGGGCTGCGGAACTGGCAAGCTGCAAGTGGTCGCTCCTTTTCATTCATGTTTCCTCTCTGTGGCGGTGCAGGAGTTTGCCCCCATCTGCACTTCCAAGAGGGACGCTCCCCGGTCGTCTGAGGGTGCTGGCGACGGCGTAGAGCAATCCGGCGAGGAAGCGAAGAGGGAGGCGTTGAAGTTTCTTGACACTCTGATGCAGTGAGTGCGATTCAGCTCACTGTTTGCATTTCTCTGGTTTTGGGGTCCACAAAGCCCTTATTCCTATGTGATGGACGTGCAAAGCAACTACCCGTAAAGGCTTTTTGCGGAAAAGAAATGCTTAAAAGGACCCCCAAAAGACCAGAAGCATTCCTTGTAGGAATCATTGAGTCAGATGTACCAAAGAATCAGAAGAATTTATTTTTGTATATATATTTATATTTATAAATATATATATATTTACATTTAAAAAAGCTTAATTTAAATTTAATTTAAAATACATTCAGGACATGCTCAAAAAGAACACAGACATACCAAATAATAATATACAAAATCATATGTAGGAAATAATAATAAAATAGTCTAGACATAAGAATAATCATCTGATAATATAAATAATCAGAAACAGAACCATAAGTGTTCTCAACAATACTTAAACACTAAAAAAAAAAATTTTTGTATGCAACTACTGGCGACCGAATCTGACAGGCTCGGAAATCAGCGAGTCTAACCAGTAGAATGAGAGATCAAGAGGAAACAGTGTTCAAGGAGGATTGTGATTAATAATGTGTGGATAAATGTATACTGTAAAAATAAATGGATTGTAGGCAAAAAGGTGCCTAGTCCTCTGTAAGGGCACCTCAGCTGTCTCGGTGGAAATTTGGGGGGGGCGGGGCAGGAGCCCCTCTGCCCAAATTGCCTAGCCTCACTGTCTATCATCATCATAATCATCAATAGAATTGTAGAATTGGAAGGGACCATGAGGGTCATCTAGTCCAACCCCCTGCAATGCAAGAACCATTTCCCCAATGCGGAACTCGAACCCACAACCCTGAGATTAAGAGTCTCACACTCTGCTAACTGAGCTATCCCAGTTGTTATTAGAACCATCGACTCATTGAGTTGGAAGGGACCCCAAGAGTCTAACCTGCTGCAATGCAGGAATCTCAGCTAAAGCATTGATAATAATAGTATTATTATTATTAATAATATTAATTAAATTTGCGTACTGCCCTTCATCTGTAGATCTCAGGGCAGTTTGCAGCGTAACAATACCAGAGAGAAAAACACCAAATACGTAACGAAAATACGTAACGAGAATTTCTGTTTTTTTGGAAGCCGCCCAGAGTGGCTGGGGGAACCCGGCCAGATGGGCGGGGTATAAATAATAAATTATTATTATTATTATTATTATTATTATTATTATTATTATTATTAGAACAAAGCAAACCAATAACTCCCCCTCCAACTGAGTGTCAACCCACTGAAATCTATGGGTCTACTCTGAGCCACGCATACTGGGTTTACACCCCCAAATTCTCCTGCTATTACGGGCATCAGTCTCCCGTCGGCCTGCTCCGGTTGCAGAGAGCAGCAGGTACAAGATTCCCAAGAGAGCCAGTGTGGTGTAGTGGTTAAGAGCGGTAGACTCGTAATCTGGGGAACCGGGTTCGCGCCTCCGCTCCTCCACATGCAGCTGCCGGGTGACTTTGGGCTAGTCACACTTCTCTGAAGTCTCTCAGCCTCACTCACCTCACAGGGTGTCTGTTGTGGGGGAGGAGGGGAAAAGAAGATTGTTAGCCGCTTTGAGACTCCTTCGGGTAGTGATAAAGTGGGATATCAAATCCAAACTCTTCTTCTTCTGTGTTCTCCTCTAGTGTAAATGGCAGGATCGAGGAGCTCAAAGATCGGATCAGCTCCCTCCTAGCTGAGCTGGAAGAGAGAAGCCAGGATAGCAGAGCCCAGGAGGCGCAGCAGATGGAGCTCACGAGGGACTTTTTCAAAGCACACAGGTAAGTTTGGAGTGGGGGGTCCCCTCTCCCCCAAAAGGCCTCTGAACCCCGAGAGACCCCAGGCACCCCCTTATCTGGTCCAAGCTAGCCAGCGGCTGCTCTGAAATCCTCACAAAAGGTAACCAGCCCTCTATTCAGAACCACTGAGGACTCGAATCATGTTTTGCCTGAAAGGAAAAGACCTGCTTTGAATGCAGGAGGTCAAACGTTGGCAAGGATGTCGCCCTGCTCGTCCTGCCAGCCAGTGTTGGCAAAACTGAGCTATAGAGACCCAAAGGTCCAACTCAGAAGAAGGCAGCTTCCTTTGCTCCTTATGCAGAGGACTAGAAACTGGCTTGCTTTCTTTTCCTGGGAAAGGCCGCAGCTTAGGTGCAGGACACCTGCTTTGCCTGCAGAAGGTCCCAGGTGGTGCTGCCGGCCAGTGCGGACCATGCTAAGCTAAACCCCATCCCGTCTGTCTCCACTGTTTTGTCCTTTCCCCCTTCCTCTCCAGTGCCCTTGTCCTCGCCTACCAGAACAGCCGCAAGAAGCAGGAAGCCCAGCTGCACCAACTGGAGACGCAGATCGGTCTGATGGGTCAACGGCAGGCTGGGCAGTTGCAGTCGCTGGTGCAAACCCTCCACAGGTTGGAGGGCAGAGCGGGCAGCCCAGCCTCCACTTAGCACAAGCCTTGCCCAGGAAGGAAGGGCAGGAGAGGAGGGGGGGAAACGGCATCTAAACATGTCCCTGTTTTCATTGGAGAAATGTTGGAGGGTCTGGAGTTATGCGCCCCCCGAGAAGGAGATAAGTCACTAGCCCAGGGGTTCCCAACAAAATTTTCTCAAAGGACCCCTCATCGAGCCGCTATTGTGACAAGGACCCCCATTAATTCCTAATCCTAAAATTAAAAAGTGAGAGCCAAATTAAGAGTCTTTTTATATTTTATATTTATACTTTTTTTACAGTTCTTCCTCTTCATCTGTAGGCCTTTGTCGTTTTAACGAACCACTTTTTAACCAATGGTCCATTTTTAACTACGTGAACTGTAGCTTCCGCGAAAAACAACGCTTTGTTTACAAACACTACTGTTTTGCAAAGAGGCAGCTCGCGCCAGGGGGGAGGGAGGGGAATGGAGAAGACAGGGTACCTGCGCAGTAGCGCACAAATGAAGCCGACGCGCGCAAAGCATCTTGGGGAGGTGAGCATTAGCAGAATGCGCGCGCTGCCTCTTTGCAAAACAGTAGTGTTTGTAAAGCGCCACCTAACGGCATACAGCAGAACTACTGCCTCTATCTAATTCTAGTTTTGTGCTAGACTCTGCTCATGCAGGAAGCGGCCAAAACAAAAAATCTGTTATCATACGAAATATATTTAATATATTTTTTATTCTAATAGCATCTTGAGGACCCCTCTGGCATAGCTCGCGGACCCCTGGGGGTCCCCGGACCACCTGTTAGGAACCACTGCACTAGACAACCTTTAGAAGACATCTAAAGGCAGCCCTGGATAGGGAAGTTTTGAAGGTTTAACGTTCTGTTTTGTTTTTACATTTCTGTTGGAAGCCGTCCAGAGTGCTTGGGGCAACCCAGATGGACAGGGTATAAATAATAACATTATTATTATTATTATTATTATTATTATTATTATTATTATTATTATGGAGTTGTTGTTGTTTAGTCGTTTAGTCGTGTCCTACTCTTTGTGACCCCATGGACCATAGCACGCCAGGCTCTCCTGTCTTCTACTGCCTCCCGCAGTTTGGTCAAACTCATGTTTGTAGCTTCGAGAACACTGTCCAACCATCTCGTCCTCTGTCGTCCCCTTCTCCTTGTGCCCTCAATCTTTCCCAACATCAGGGTCTTTTCCAGGAAGTCTTCTCTTCTCATGAGGTGGCCAAAGTATTGGAGCCTCAGCTTCAGGATCTGTCCTTCCAGTGAGCACTCGGGGCTGATTTCCTTCAGAATGGATAGGTTTGATCTTGCAGCCCATGGGACTCTCATGCAGAATTCATCATGTGAAAGCCTGGACTAGATGAATCCCAAGCCGGAATTAAGATTGCCAGAAATTAATATCAACAACCTCAGATATGCAGATGACACAACCTTGATGGCAGAAAGTGAGGAGGAATTAAAGAACCTTTTAATGAGGGTGAAAGAGGAGAGCACAAAATGTGGTCTGAAGCTCAACATAAAAAAAAACTAAGATCATGGCCACTGGTCCCATCACCTCCTGGCAAATAGAAGGGGAAGAAATGGAGGCAGTGAGAGATTTTACTTTCTTGGGCTCCTTGATCCCTGCAGATGGTGACAGCAGTCACGAAATTAAAAGACGCCTGCTTCTTGGGAGAAAAGCAATGACAAACCTAGACAGCATCTTAAAAAGCAGAGACATCACCTTGCTGACAAAGGTTAGTATAGTTAAAGCTATGGTTTTCCCAGTAGTGATGGATGGAAGTGAGAGCTGGACCATAAAGAAGGCTGATCGCCAAAGAATGGATGCTTTTGAATTATTATGGAGTAGGATTCCCCTATTTTCATCTGTGAAATGTTGGAGGGTATGACTTTACTACAAACGCTTCCCTTGTTTCCTGACGCAAATGGAAGCAGGACGATACAGTGGTACCTTTGGAATCCGTTCCAGAAGTCCATTCCAAAACCAAGGTGTGCTTTCCCATAGAAAGTAATGCAAAAAGGATTAATCTGTTCCAGGCTTATAAAAACAACCCCTAAAACAGCAATTTAACATGAATTTTACTATCTAACGAGACCATCGATCCATAAAATTAAAGCAATGTACTGTACTATAAAATAAATAAGGCAGTATTGTAGATGATAAAAATTAAAATTCTTTTTTTTCCTTACCTGCACTATTGATAGTCATTGTTTGGATGGGGGGCTTTTATCCATTTCCACAGTCACACAATCCATCAATCAGTAGCTGAACTGGGTTGCACACAGTCACAAAAACGAATGAACCAAAACGGCCTCAAAAACAAAAATGCAAAATAAACAGCAAAAACAAAAGCGCCAAACTTAATCCGTTCTGGGAGTCCATTTGACTCCTGAAATGTTTGAAAACCAAGGCGCAGCTTCTGATTGGTGCAGGTGCCCCGGAAACAATAGCCGACAGCCGCATCGGATGTTCGGCTTCCGAAAAACGTTCGAAAACTTACTTCCGAGTTTTTGGCATTTGGAAACCAAGGCGTTTGAGCACCAAGGCATTTGAGAACCGAGGTACCACTGCATAAGCCAACAAAGTTTTCCGGTTGGCATCTGTCTCTAGAGGCAATGGAGTGCGTCTTCAGGGGTGAAGCCAAACTGCTGCATTCGCAGCACCGAAGGGCCCTCCCTTGGGCGCAAGCCTGGCCAGTGGGCATGGAGGTCCTGGGCTGCCCAGACGACAAGACCTGCCTCTAGGGCTCACTGATGTGGCCCAAAGAAAAGCAGGGCAAGACGTTTGGCACCAACTTGGCTGCAGGAGTTGCTGGAGGGAGGCAGACAAGGCACCCTCCAACCGCCTTAGGGACTCTACGGATTTGTGTAAGATTTACTCCTTAGGCCAGTTGGGAGTTGTAGGCCAAAACATGTGGAGGGCCGCAGTTTGGGGATGCCTGCTCCAGATGTTTCGGGACTACAACTCCCATCATCCCTAGCTAACAGGACCAGTGGTCAGGGATGATGGGAGTTGTAGTCCCAAAACATCTGGAGGGCCGAGTTTGCCTGTGCCTGCCTTAGGCTTTCCTTCTCCTGAAAATATCCTGCAAGGCAGCAGAGGTTTAGCGTCAGAGTTTTCCTTCTCCTAGATTGGCTCCCATCCCAGGTGGATGAGCCCCACCTGCCCCTCGCTTCCCTCTACGGCAGGCACCCCCAAACTGCTGCCCTCCAGATGTTCTGGCCTACAACTCCCATGATCCCTAGCTAACAGGACCAGTGGTCAGGGATGATGGGAATTGTAGTCCAAAACATCTGGAGGGCCAAAGTTTGGGGGTGCCTGCCCTACGGCATGTACAGAAGCTGCCTCAAAGCTCCGCCAAATACACTCGAAAAAATTCCCATATAAGCTTCACAGGAGAGTCATAATGGGGACGGCGGGAGTTATTGGGTAGTTGTTTCTGTTTTGATTATATATTTTGTGGTTTTACATTTTGATTTTGTTCTCTGAACCACCCCGAGACCTCCGGGTATAGGGCAGATATAAATTCAAAAAATACTAATAATAATAAAGAGAGGAGGAGGAAGAGGCCAAACCACTGACATCCACCAGGGGGCGCCTTTGCACAAGTGTCAGTGCGCTGCGACTGATATCGTGCCAGTCCTACTCCATGTAGACCTACTGAAGTCAATGGGTTTAAGGATTTTAATGAATGGGCCTTGAATGAATCCTGTCCTCCGATTTCAGTAGGTGGATTCAGAGTGTGAACAACCTTCCACGCGATCCCCAGTTCGGTAGTTAAACCAGGAACCAAAGATTGTTGTTGATGGACATAGAGATTCGGGTTTAATGAGCGTGTGCTTGCTCCCCGCTAAGAGAATCCCGTAGCGATTTGCAATCAAGAGTCGGCAAGCGAAGACACAGAAATAAAACCACACAGACGTTGGCAAAAGCAGGTGAATACAGAAATACCAGTTGGTAGAGCGTGAGATTTTTCATCTCAGGGTTGCGGGTTCGAGCCCCATGTTGGGCAAAAGATTCCTGCATTGTAGGGGGTTGGGCTAGATGACCCTCGGGATCCCTTCAAACACTATGATTCTATGATTTTTTTTAACATCACACAAAACAGTTCTAACAGTTGGTGCCCCCCCTTACCTTCTGCCACTGTTAATTTATTTCTCTGGCAACCATACTGAGAAAAAACAGGCTTAAACACAACACCACACACACACACACACGAAAGCAGGCCTACTTAGAGTAGGCCCTAGAATTCTAGAACCATAGAATTGTGGAGTTGGAAGGGACCCCCAGGGGTCATCTATTCCAACCCCCCGCCATGCAGGAATCTCAACAAAAGCATCCATGACAAACGACTGCCTTAGGTCCATTTTTCTACTGTAAGTCAAGCTTTGCTGGATGAGACCCAATGCAAATAAAACACTGAAGTCAAGAGAAAAAAATAATAATAAATATACAAATAAATCAAACCCCTGGTTTGATTTTTTTCTTCTTGCTTCCTAGGAGTTGACCGACCCTTACCCTCCCTTCATAGCTCCTGACCCTTATCATCTGAATTCTCGGACAACCCCCTTCTCTCTCTCTCCCCACAACCCTCTTTTTTGAAAAAAAAAAAAGTTCACTGCTGTCAGCAAGATCAAAGGTGAGAGCCAGGGGTTTGATAAATATTCGCTAGACAACGGACTCAGTGACCCCCACAAAGGAGAAGTTTTCGAAACCAGACTCCTGGCTGGGTACCAAATCCAGGGGTCGTGGCCATACTGACCCCCCAAAAAAAAACCTAGTCTGCCTTTCTATCCCCTCCTCCCACGCTGCTAGACTCGATTCCCCCCTTCCGGGCTGATTTATCTTATGCTAATTAAAATTCCACGCACGCACCCAAATATAGGGAATCTGATCGCAGAGGTCAAGCTCTCCCCACCCACACCCACCCCAAATCGGGAGGTCAGGCCGAGAGTGAAGGGGTGGGGTGGGGGTTGGAGCAGGATGGAGGTCTTGGGAAAGCGTGTTTAAGATCTCGCAATAGGGACTGCCTTTCACATTCTTAATACACTCCCGATTCACATATTAAGATTTTCGAGGTCTGGAAGCCAAGCCTGATGAGGAACTGTTGAAGGAAGCTGGGTATGTTTAGCCTGGAAAAGAGGAGACTGAATGGAGATAGGAAGGCCACCTTCAAATATCTCAAGGGCTGTCATGTGGAAGGCGGGGGGGGGGGGGGACGTGGCTTTATAAATGCAATGGCATGACGTAAATTTTAAAAATGGCACAGAGGATGATTGTGAGAGCATCACTTCAGGAATACCCTTCCCCTCTTTTCGACTGCAAAAGGCTTTCTCCCTCTGACGCTCCTTTTTTGCCCCCCTCCAGCCCCCTCCATCCTGCATTGTGCGGGTTGAGCTAAATGACCCTCAGGGGTCCCTTCCAACTCTACAATTCTCTGCTTCTACCTTCACCCTTGCAGGCAGCCTGAGCCCTGTCTGCCCATCCCCTGCCTTATTAAGGGAGTCGATATGTCTCTCTCCATCTCCCCTGGGTGTGGCGGCGTAACACAGATGTCAGGCAGGCGGGCTCTGCTCTCCCTCCTTGAAGCCCTTGATCGCTCAGGGGCTTTTAGAAATGTAATACTGGCTCCCAGTACGTTTCCGAGCACAGTTCAAAGTGTTGGTGCAGACCTTTAAAGCCCTAAACGGCCTCGGTCCTGTATACCTGAAGGAGCGTCTCCACCCCCATCGTCCAGTCCGGACACTGAGGTCCAGCACCAAGGGCCTTCTGGCGGTTCCCTCATTGCGAGAAGTGAGGTTACAGGGAAACAGACAGAGGGCCTTCTCAGTGGTGGCACCCGCCCTGTGGAACGCCCTCCCGTCAGATGTCAAGACAATATGCAATTATTTTACTTTTAGAAGACAAATGAAGGTGGCCCTGTTTAGGGAAGTTTTTAATGTTTGACACTGTACTGTTTTTAATATTCGATTGGAAGCCGCCCAGAGTGGCTGGGGAAACCCAGCCAGATGGGCGGGGTATAAATAAATTATTATTATTATTATTATTATTATTATTATTATTATTAACAATAACATATACTTCTTCTTTATTGCAATCTAATTTTAGGGTGTTCCAGTGGCCTACAGGGGTGTCCCTATTTTCTAGGGATAGTCCCGGATTTATAAAAGCCATTCCGGTTCCTGATTTGATCCCGGAATGTCCTGCTTTCCCTTAGGTAGGATGTCCCTAATTTCATCAGAGAAATGTTGGAGGGTCTGGAGCAGGCACCCCCAAACTCAGCCCTCCAGATGTTTTGGGACTACAACTCCCACCATGCCTAGCTAACAGTACCAGTGGTCAGGGATGATGGGAATTGTAGTCACAAAATATCTGGAGGGCCGAGTTTGGGGGTGCCTGGTCTGGAGTTATGCAATCCCCAAGCCAAGGAGATGAGTAACTAGACAACCTTTAGAAGACATCTGAAGACAGGCCTGTATAGAGACATTTTTTAATATTTAGTGTTTTATTTTATTTATATATGTTGGAAGCTGCCCAGAGTGGCTGGGGAAACCCAGTTAGATGGGTGGGGTATTACTATTACTATTATTATTATTATTATTATTATTATTATTATTATTATTATTATATGTTGATGACACAGCTCCCCTTGCCCTGCCTTTCCACCCTCCACATTTCCGCAATTGCAAAACTGTTTCTAGGATTCTGCTTTAATATTAATGCCACGTTTTAAAGGGTTGAAACCTTCCCCCCCCCCCCAGACCTCTGGGTGAAGGGCGGGTGATTATTTTAAATGACGATAAATAATCAATAATGATCAGCAATAATAAAAGTATTGATTATAAAATAAAATTAACCACTTCTTTAAGGAAATGTAAAATTCAACACTCTTTCCCCCGGCTGCTGACGTTAGGAAAAGCTTGATGAGAAATTCTTGGCTGTTGGGCATCACAAATGCTTCGTTTCTGTGCTGTTTTGTCTATGATTTTTTCCAAGGCGTCGCACAATGACATCGGCAAAACTCGTGTGTCTCTCTGGGACATTTCTGTAGGCCGTGAAATACCCTCTCCTCCTTTTTTTTGCATTTGCACATCCTCATTTATTAATCAAAACCAAACAAAGAAAACAAAAAATTAGTTGGCCTTTTCCGCATTCCCATGGCAGTTGCAAACTTTTGCATCGCCTGGGAAGGTAGAATGGTTAGGCAGCTTTTGGGAAAGGAATGCATGAGGAGGAGGAGGAGGAGGAGGAAGAGAAAGGGGGGGAGGGAATTATACATGGATGAACTCTGCATACAGGGAGGAATTGCACACAGACCATCATCCCTGCATGTCAGGATGGAATCTGGCTGCCGGTCATGTTTTCTTGATACTCCCTCTGCTTGGCTAGGGGGCTAGAGAAATCCATCTTCGAGGATAGAAGGGGGGACAGGACAAAAAAAGCTATTAATTTTCCTTCCTGCAAACATTCTTTGAAGCTTTTCATTGTCGCCAGCCAGGGTCCAAGTGTCAAAGGGCAGCTGATTCGAGGATCGCGTGGCTTTCAGATGGAAATGTGGGCAGGGAAGCGTGTGTGTGTGTGTGTGTGTGTGTGTGTGTGTGAGAGAGAGAGAGAGAGAGAGAGAGAGAGAGAGAGAGAGAGAGAGAGAGAGAGATGATTGTGTGGTGAAACACACACACACACACACACCCTATCTTGATGGTCTGCAGAGAGTAGGGCAGTGGGTTAAATTTCGTTTCTGAGGGAAGGTGCAAAAATGCCAGCGAGGCTTAACTTTGCCAGTGCGCGAGAGCGGCAAAGAGCACCGGTTCTCCCTCTTCTCTTGGCTCAGGAGAAGCTCAGCTGCAGGGCCTGTATTGGGAACAGCTGCCTGGATCATATCCTTGCAGGCTAAACTGGTTCCAGCGACTTGCAACTGTAACTTAAAGGTAAAGGGGCCCCTGACCATCAGGTCCAGTCGTGTCCGACTCTGGGGTTGCGGCGCTCATCTCGCTCTATAGGCCGAGGGAGCCGGCGTTTGTCCGCAGACAGCTTCCGGGTCATGTGGCCAGCATGACAAAGCTGCTTCTGGCGAACCAGAGTAGTGCACGGAAACGCCGTTTACCTTCCCGCCGGAGCGGTCCCTATTTATCTACTTGCACTTTGATGTGCTTTCGAACTGCTAGGGGGGGAGGAGCTGGGACCGAACAACGGTAGCTCACCCCGTTGCAGGGATTCGAACCGCCGACCTTCTGATCAGCAAGCCCTAGACTCTGTGGTTTAACCCACAGCGCCACCTGGGTCCCTGCAGCGGACTTGCAACTGTAACTTAAAAGCACTTAAACTTGTGTTCCAAGCAGTTATGTGCAGCGCTGCAATCCCGCAGCAACAAGGCACTGCAGGTCCATTATCACTGTTAGGAAATATTATGGGGGGGGGTCACCCAAACGAGGCTTCATTTGGGAATCAAGATTGGCACAAATGCCCTCAAGGGGACCCCGTCTGATCCTACAACACCACTCTAGTATCGCACCAACACAAACCCCTCAAGATCAAGCCCTGTGTAATAAAGGCTCCCTTTCCTACCCTTTCTCTGTTGCCTGAGACTCTCTGTAACCATATTTCTTTATGAATGAATACCGTGTATCTGTATTTCTAAATGAAACCCCCTTTTGCGACTCTGGCCAAGGACTGATCTCATTTTTTGACAGAATTGCAAGCCTGGTAGATGAAGGGAATGCTGTGGATGTAGCCTATCTTGATTTCAGCAAGGCCTTTGACAAGGTGTCCCATGATATTCTTGTAAAGAAGCTGGTAAAATGCGGGCTAGACAATGCTACCATTCAGTGGATTTTTAACTGGCTGACTGACCGAACCCAAAGGGTGCTCGTCAATGGCTCCTTCTCATCCTGGAGAGTAGTGACTAGTGGGGTGCCACAGGGTTCTGTCTTGGGCCCAACCTTATTCAACATCTTTATCAATGACTTGGATGATGAGCTTGAGGGCATCCTGAGCAAGTTTGCAGATGACACCAAATTGGGAGGGGTGGCTAATACCCCAGAGGACAGGATCACACTTCAAAATGACCTTAACAGATTAGACAACTGGGCCAAAGCAAACAAGATGAATTTTAACAAGGAGAAATGTAAAGTACTACACTTGGGCAAAAAAAAATGAAAGGCACGAATACAGGATGGGTGACACCTGGCTTGAGAGCAGTACATGTGAAAAGGATCTAGGAGTCTTGGTAGACCACAAACTTGACATGAGTCAGCAGTGTGATGCAGCAGCTAAAAAATTCAATGCAATTCTGGGCTGCATCAATAGGAGTATAGCATCTAGATCAAGGGAAGTACCGGTAATAGTACCACTGTATTCTGCTCTGGTCAGACCTCACCTGGAGTACTGTGTCCAGTTCTGGGCACCACAGTTCAAGAAGGATACTGACAAGCTGGAACGTGTCCAGAAGAGGGCAACCAAAATGGTCAAAGGCCTGGAAACGATGCCTTATGAGGAACGGCTTAGGAAGCTGGGGAGAAGAGAAGGTTAAGGGGTGATATGATAGCCATGTTCAAATACATAAAAGGATGTCATATAGAGGAGGGAGAAAGGTTGTTTTCTGCTGCTCCAGAGAAGTGGACACGGAGCAATGGATTCAAACTTCAAGAAAAAAGATTCCACCTAAACATTAGGAAGAACTTCCTGACAGTAAGAGCTGTTCGGCAGTGGAATTTGCTACCAAGGAGTGTGGTGGAATCTCCTTCTTTGGAGGTCTTTAAGCAGAGGCTTGACAGGCATATGTCAAGAATGCTTTGATGGTGTTTCCTGCTTGGCAGGGGGTTGGACTGGATGGCCCTTGTGGTCTCTTCCAACTCTATGATTCTATGATTTTATGATTCTATGACTCTCAGGGATGCAGGGAACAGCCATAATCCTTTAAGCAAGAGGTCACGTAGCCAGGATGGTGCTCCTCTGCATATCCATAATGCATTCAGGTACCATCTCCTGCCATTCCCGACCCTCCAAAGCCAGAGGCAATACACACACCTGGACCCATTGTTCCCCCCCCCCCCCGCCAGGTACTCAAGGATCCCCTCCCAGATACTTACTGGTACTTGCTTATCAATGTCCTGGGACATCGTGCATTGTTACCTTATGTTAATCCTGTTTACCTCCTGTTTACCTGTATGCTAATGCCCCTTGCACCTTCCCCTTTTCTGACGTTTTACCGTCACAAGTGATGTATGTATGATGCTTTCGATGTGCATTATGGGATGGTGGTGGGAACTTTTAAAAGTTCTTGCAGCCCTGTTCACGGTGTTGAGTCTAGTTACAGGTAAGTAGCCGTGTTTGTCTGAGTCGAAGCAAAATAAAAAAATTCCTTCAGTAGCACCTTAAAGACCAACTAAGTTTTTATTTTGGTATGAGCTTTCGTGTGCATGCACACTTCTTCAGAGGTGTTGAGTCTGGCATTGAACCTGCTGCAGAGTAATAAACCTTGCTGTTTGCTCCGGATCGTGGCTGGACTCCTTCCTTTTATACTCCGCAACGACCACAGGCCCTTGCCTGCTGAGCTGGGTGGCTGAGCATTCTCGCACCCAGAATTTTGCCCTAACAATCCCCGTACTGCAGGTCGGAAGACCGAGGCTGGGAGAGGGAACCTCAGAGCCTGGGGATTGGTGGTGGGACGACGATGAGTAGGCAGAGGGAGGAGACTGGGAAGAGGAGGTGGCAGAAGCTGTGGAGGTAACAGGGCTTAGTGAGTAGGGAGGGTCTGTGGCAGAGAGAAGTCCAGAATCGGAGGCAGAAGCTGAATCAAGAGAGGCCAGGAGGCAGAGAGGAAGTCCGTCTGGTGAAGAGTCATGGATTTCCTCCCCTCCTGCTGCAACCAACTCCCTTCCCGGCTGGTCTCCCAGAACCAGTAGAGACATAAAAAGGGCGGAGGAGAGGTTGGCTGCAGGTAGGCATAGTCTCTGATTGCTTGGGAGGAAACCCCTGGAAAGCAGGGGACTTAGATGGATGTGGGGAGGCGGAGAATTTCATCCTCGGCAACTGATCCATGGGGATGAGCTGCTCTGCGTCTGTGCAGATCGTACTTGCAAGGCGTGATTTACTTCTGGCTGGCTCCTGGCAGGGAGTTCCTGCCACACTGAACTTGAGCTCCTTGAAAACCCCGCCCCCAAACCCTAAATAAATACAAATATATTTTTTTGAGCTATTTTTATTGAAATTCGCCAAAATCAACACTTACGACATGGGTTGCCATACATCCGGATTTTCCGGGACATTTCAGCGATTTCTGCTGGGACACTGTTTCCGACGGTCGAATCCCGGCTATGTCTGGGGAATTCCGGGCATATGGCAACCCTCTTTAGCCCCCACAACAACCCTGTGAGGTAGGTTAGTCTGAAAGGCAGTGACTGGCCCAAGGTGAGATGGCCCATGTCCGAATGGGGGATTCGAACCCTCATCTCCAGGACCTAGCCTGAGGCTCTAACCATGACGCCTTAATCATGGCTCTCTTAGCTATGCTCACGATCCAGCATGGTGCTGTGACCAGAGAGTTGGATTGAGGGTCACTTGCCAGAAGTCATGGAACAGGAGAGGGCTCTTGTGTTCGAATCCTGCTTGCTGTTTTCCTGCAGATATCTCTTTGGGCACTGGGAGAAGAGTTTGCTGGCGATGTCTAGCCTGGGAAAGAGGAGACTGAGAGGAGATATGAGAGCCATCTTCAAATATCTCAAGGGCTGTCATGTAGAAGCGGGAACCAGCTTGTTTTCTCCTGCTCTGGAGGGTAGGACTCGAACCTGCGACAAGGAAGGAGATTCCGACTAAACATTCGGAAGAACTTTCTGGCGGCAAGGGCTGTTTGACAGTGGAACAGTCCTCCTCATAAAGTTGTGGACCCTCCTTCCTTGGAGGTTTTAAAGCAGATGTTGGATGGCCATCTGCCATGGATGCTTGAGCTGAGATTCCTGCATTGCAGGGGGTTGGACTGGATGACCCTCGGGGGTCCCTTCCAACTCTACCATTCTGTGACTAGGTGGGCCATTGGCCTGATCCAACAGCCATGCTTATCGTATGTCTTCCTCTATCTCTTTGGGGGTCTCCGGTCTCTGCCTCCTTCCTTCATGCATTCCCAGCCCCCTCCATTCCCCAGATATCTGCCCCTCCTCTTATTCGCACAGCACTCCTTTGTCTCCTTTCCTCCCCTAGACATCAGCCACATGGGCACACATCGATTGATCCCTGCCCCAAAGGCTATCTGTCTGTCTGTCCCAAACCCCAGTGATCCCTCATTCCACCCCCTCTGCAGAAGCCAGTCTCCCTGCGGACTCCCCAGCTCAGACACCACAGCCACCAATCCTTGAGAGATTGTTGCATCCTGACCCATCCCCATTCGCCACATCCTGGCTTTTGCGGGGGACGGAAGGAGGCGGGGGAGGTCAGTTCCCCATTGCCCTTCCTCCCCCCCAGTTCCCTTTGAGTTGCTTTCTTCCCCCCCTCCCCAAACAACACCCCCCTCTCCACAGTAGGTTTCCCAGGGGAACGTGGCCTGGCTCTCCCCCCCCTGCCCCATCCTGACAGCCGGGATGGAGGGTTTGACCCCCAGGTTGAAGGTCACTGCTCTCTGCTCCAGCTCCCTTTTCTGATTCAAATTGGGGGCAAGAGCTTTGTGTGGGGAGGTCAAGCTTGAGCAAGGAGGGGGGGCGCTGATGAAAAGGGGTTTGCGGTGGAAAAGGGGGAGGGGGACCAGTCCCCCCCCCAGCTTCTGCTCTTTCGTTCAGGCACTTCCCTCGCAAAGGTGGAGGAACCCACAAAATGGCCCCCAGTCCTTGTGTGGGGTGCCCTTTAATTGTGTCCCCCCCAAAAAAAATACAAGCAGCGATGGGTCACCTTGAAGTGCATGGATTTCTCTCTGGTAGGACTGGGAATGCCTCCAACATTTGTCCCAATGAAAATACAGTGGAACCTCGGTTTACGAATTTTCGGTTTATGAACGCCGCGGACCCATCTGGAACGGATTAATTCACTTTCCGTTACTTTCAATGGGAAAGTTCGCTTCAGTTTATGAACGCTTCAGTTTATGAACAGACTTCCGGAACCAATTGTGTTCATAAACCGAGGTACCACTGTAGTACTACTACTACTAATATTTTTATTTATTTATACCCTGCTCATCTGACTGGGTTGCTGCAGCCACTTTGGGCAGCTTCCAACAAATAAAAAAGAAAGAAAAGAAAACATGAAGCATGAAAAAACTTCCCTGTCCAGGGCTGCCTTCAGATGTCTTCTAAAGCAGTGTTTCTCAACTGGTGTTCCGGTTTTAAAAAATGAACAAACATGCAGACAGGCACTCCGATTAGTGGCACCTTCGGAGATTCTGAATCCAACTTTCAAGACATAAGATAAAGTCGGGGGAGAATGGATGTTCTGCTTTGAGCAATAGTCACAGCCGAGCAAAGGTTCTTGGGCCCAAGTTAAGAGCTCAGATCTGGGCAAGCAGATGGTGGCAAGGGAAAATTAGGGGAAAGTCTGCGTTAGAGCAATGAGCGGCAAGGTCTGGGTTGAGGCAAGTCAGCGGCTGAGGTGAAGCAAAGGTTTTCAGGTCCAGTGGTACCTTGGACAGCTCTGTAGAGCGGAGCAGAGCTCAGGTGTTGTTTCAGCACCAGCCAGTCTCAGGCTGAACCTTAAATAGGAGTTGTGGCTCCGCCTTCTGTGGGAGGGGTCTCTTCATTTTAAGAGTCCCACCCTTCTCCATGGACCCCCTCCACAGGAAGGTGGCAACACGAGAACAGGGTCTTTTCATTGGTGGCATCTCCCGCTTGCAGAATGCTCGCTCCAAGGAAGCTGGCCTGGTGCCATCGTTACATATCTTCGGGTGCCAGGCAAAAAGATTTATTTGCAGCCGGGAATATGGTTTTTAATCATCTGCGGCCTCCTTCAGTGGGCAGGATGTTTTCTTCCTGCTTTTAAAAAATAGGTGTGGAGGGCTCCCTGGTCCTGAATAGGGTAACTATGCCCCTGAATAATAATAATAATAATAATAATAATAATAATAATAATAATAATAATATTTACACCCCGCCGGGTCTCCCCCGCCACTCTGGGTGGCTTCCAACACACATGAAAATACATTAAAATATCACAGACTAAAAACTTCCCTAATCAGGACTGCCTTTAGGTATTTTCTAAATGTCAGGTACAGTGGTACCTCGGTTTAAATGCACAATTGGTTCTGGAAGTCTGTACTTAACCTGAAGCGAACTTTCCCATTGAAAGTAATGGAAAGTGGATTAATCCGTTCCAGACAGGTCCGTGGAGTACTTAAACTGAAAGTACTCAAACCGAGGCGTACTTAAACCGAGGTATGACTGTATCTCTCTGACCTCTGATGGGAGGACGTTCCACAGGGCGGGTGCCACTACCGAGAAGGCCCTCTGCCTGGTTCCCTGTAGCTTTGCTTCTCACAGTGATGGAACTGCCAGAAGGCCCTCGGCGCTGGATCTCAGTGTCCGGGCTGAACGATGGGGGTGGAGACTAGGCGTGCAGTCTGGGGGTCTCGCAGCTGTCCATGGAGGTGCAGGTCAGTTCTGCCTCCAGGGCAGATGTCTACCAGCTCCATCTGGTACACTGGCTGAGACCCTATCTGCCCACGGACTGTCTCGCCAGTGTGGCGCATGCTCTAGTTATCTCCCGCTTGGACTACTGCCATTGCGCTCTCCATGGGGCTACCTTTGAAGGTGCCTCAGAAACAACAACTAATCCAGAATGCGGCAGCTAGACTGGGGACTGCAAGAGGCTAAAGGATCTTCATTGGCTCCCAGTATGGTTCCGAGCACCATCCAAAGTGTTGGTGCTGACCTTTAAAGACCTAAACGGCCTCGGCCCTGAGGTCCAGCTCTGAGGGTCTTCTGCTGGTTCCCTCACTGCAAGAAGTGAGGCTACAGGGAACCAGGCAGAGGGCCTTCTCGGTGGTGGCACCTGCCCTGTGGAATGCCCTCCCGTCAGATGTCGAGGAGATGAACAACTATATGACTTTCAGAAGACATCTCAAGGCAGCCCTGTATAGGGAACTTTTTAATGGTTGATATCTTATTGTGTTTTTAATATTTCGTTGGGACCTGCCCCCAGTGGCTGGGGCAACCCAGTCAGATGGGCGGCATATAAATATTATAATCAGTGCTATTTTTCTAGAAAAATAGGTGCTGGAACTCACCATGAACACCTCCCTCATTCTCTTTTAATGGCAATGGCGCCCACCTGAGAGATGCAGGAACCAAGTTCTGGCTGAAAAAAGTTGTTGTTGTTGTTGTTGTTATGATTATCTCTTTTAATACGCATTATAAAATGAAACGGGAAATCTCACCACCCCACCTACACACTCCCTCTCATCCGTCACATTCAGGGGACCCCACAGCACACTCGTCCCCCCCCCCGCCCCCCAGGCAAGGGAAAAAATCATTTCTGTAGCAAAGCAGAGGATTCAGTCACTCGTGGCTTCCCAGGACGCAAGAATATTTCAGATGCTTGGAGGAGCTGGGAGGAGAGAAAGAAAGAGACTCTCATTCCAGCGGCAATTCCAAAGTTTGAAACACCCCCCCCCCACTCGCCTCTTTCTCCATCGCATGTGGCGACCTCTGCCCTCTTGCCTTGCAAGCAGAGTTAGCGTTTGACCTTCCTGGACTCTGGAACGCAGGCGAAGGAAGCGGGTGAGAGGCACCCAACAAAGGGAGGGGGCACCCACCCACCGGACTGGGCAGTTGTTGAGAAACATCTGTTTGGATATTGCCAAGCAGGGGGAAGTTGCTTGGGGGGGTGGGGGTGGACGGACACACCAGGCACTAGGACGAGGAATGGCAAGGAGCCGCCAGCAACCCTCTGCAGAACGAGGCCTGCCAATGCTCAGGTTTCGTTTTGCAAAATGGGCTCTTGGGGAGCAGAAAGAGAGAGTCAAAAGCCCTCTCTGCACGACCAGGCCGCTTTTGACAGCCGTGGCTTCCCCCAAGGAACCACAGGAATTGTAGGGTTCTTAGGAGACCGCTAGTGCCCTCCGACAGCTACAGTTCCCAGAGTGGTTTAATAACTGGATTTGAAGATTGAAAAAATACTGGTTTGCAGAAGATGGAATGGTTGGCTTTTCATACTATATTTAGTATAGTAAATATATAGGGAACCGGACAGGGAACCGGAAATATTTCTCTCTTTTTCTCCTTCTCTTTCACTTCTATGTTTCTTCCTTCTGCTCACATTCCTTTTTAGACTAAGTAGCTGTTTTATTTCAGTGTGATGTTATTATTAGAGACTCTCCTGGTGTCCCCATTTTCCAGGGGCAGTCCCAGATTCACTGAAGCCATCCTGATTTGATCCAGGAATGTCCCTCTTTCCTTTGTTGTTGTTTAGTCGTTTAGTCGTGTCCGACTCTTCGTGACCCCATGAACCAAAGCACGCCAGGCACTGCCTCCCGCACTTTGGTCAGACTCATGTTGGTGGCTTTGAGTACACTGTCCAGCCATCTCGTCCTCTGTCGTCCCCTTCTAATTGTGCCCTCCTTCCTTAGGATGTCCCTATTTTCATTGGGAAAATGTTGGCGGGGCTGGAGTTAGGCGACCCCCCCCCAAGCCAAGGAGATAAGTCACTATATGACCTTTAGAACAGTGTTTCTCAACCTTTTTTGGGCCACGGCACACTTGTTCTATGAAAAAAAAATCCCGCGGCACACCAACTCTGTGCCGCCCTATATTTAGTTTAGTTTGGAGGGGAGACGTAAAGCATGCCACTGAAGAACTGCTGCGCGGTAGCCAGGCGGACCCACCAGGCGCTCTCACCTGGGTTGGGGGGTGGCGAGGGGCCCTCTCCTCCCTATCTTTCCCTTTTTCCCTCACCTGGGGGGGGGGCCTCCCTCCTTTTCCCCTTCTCCTGGGGCGGCTGGGGTGGCGACGGCTGCGGCGACGAGGCAGGGCCGTCGCGTGGTGGGAGGTCCTGGGCTTCGGAGCTCTTCCCGGCCGCAGGCGGGCTTGCTGGGGGGCTTTAGCGGCTCCCCTCTTGATCCGCCAGGCGATTCCGACGCCCACGCGGCTGCCGCGGAGCCCAGGGGTCCGTCGATCCTCCAGCCGGGCGCTTTCGGTGTCGCTCCGGTGGGGTCGCGGGGGGGGGGCCCTCCAGCGGCTCCCCGGTCGATCCGCCGGGCTCACTTGGCGCCCGCGTACCGGCGGCGGTGGTTCCGGCGGTCCGGAGGCTAGGCTGGCGGCACGGGCACGCTGGTCGCTCTCAGGAGCTTCGCACTGCCGTGCCGCGCGCCATCTTGCCTCGCCGGAAGTCCGTCAGCAATGCAAAGCGCCCTTTTCCTCGCCGCACGTCGCAGCACACAAGCCGGTGTCTCGCGGCACAGTAGTTGAACTGGCAGACATGAGGTAGTTCAGAACAGCCAATTTCCCTTTCAGTGGTTTGAGGTGGGAGAAGATTTATCTGAGCCACAACAGGACATAAACAAACAAACTGGTAGCAGCTAAGCTTTCATTCTCTGTGAAGATCCCAGGAAGTGGGAGGCAGGAGGTGGCCCACTAGGGCCAGTTTTCCTTAGAGTTGGTGCTAGAAGTGGGATGAAATTTATTGGGGCAACACTGAGACATAAAAGATAACCTGGTTTTCTGTCTGCAATGAGCCTTGAATTCCCAGTGAGAGTCCCAGGAAGTGACAGGCACAAGGTGGTCTGACAAAACCGGATTCCTTTAAATTTGGTGTCAGAAGTGGGATTTACTGGGGCCACACTGAGTCTTAAAAACGACCTGGCTCCCCACCTCTTGCTTTTTGGGATTCCAAAGCAGAAAATAGGCAGGGGCCTGAAGGAGACCCATGAAATCATGTCCTTCCATGCATGAAATGACGAAAGACTGGAGATTGAAGGGACTGGGGTGGGGGTGGGGAGTGAGAGAATGCAGACCTGTTTGAAAGCCAAAATAACAACAAGGACGGAGAGTTGGGGGGGGGGAGGGAGAAGGCAGAGGCCTCTTTTGTATTTCTGAATCCAGCCAAGCAGGCCAGGGCAGAAGAGCCCCCAAATTCCTTCAGAGATCAAACGCCCTTCGCCAGCTGGATAAGAGATGTCAAAACAAATAGGGCGTCTGGCCAGAGAGGAGGAGAGTCTTGGGGTGGGGTGGGGTAACTGGGCTCACAGTGGACAGATCCGATATCCCTCCTTTGTGGCGCAGCTTCTGCGATGATGGGAAAGGAGTAGGAAGGAGAGGGAGAGAGTCATAAATCAGATGCTGGCAATGCTGCGAGGAGAACAGCCAGATGCTGGGGTGGGTGGGGCGGTGGGGTGGGGTGCCCCCAGCCCCCCTTTGCTATGCTCTTCCAGCAGAATTCTCCAGAAAGAAGTGGCCATGGCATTACTGCTGTTGAACCGAATCTCCCCGAGGCTCCTTCAGGAAATATCTGTGGTCACTGTCTTTGGGTGTCCCCCCCCCCCCAGTGTCTTTCTCCCTCTGTGCATTTTATAGAATTGTAGAATCATATGGGGACCCTGGGGATAATATTATAATAATTTATTATTTATACCCCGCCCATCTGGCCGGGTTCCCCCAGCCACTCTGGGCGGCTTCCAACAAAACATCAAAACACAGAAATCCATCAAACATTAAAAGCTTCCCTAAACAGGGCTGCCTTAAGATGTCTTCTAAAGGTCTGGTAATTGTTGTTCTCTTTGACATCTGGTGGGAGGGCGTTCCACAGGGCGGGCGCCACTACCGAGAAGGCCCTCTGCCTGGTTCCCTGTAACTTAGCTTCTCGTAGCGAGTGAACCGCCAGAAGGCCCTCGGCACTGGACCTCAGTGTCCAGGCAGAACGATAGGGGTGGAGACGCTCATAGAATCATAGAGTTGGAAGAGACCACAAGGGCCATCCAGTCCAACCCCCTGCCAAGCAGGATACACCATCAAAGCATTCTTGACATATGCCTGTCAAGCCTCTGCTTAAAGACCTCCAAAGGAGGAGACTCCACCATACTCCTTGGTAGCAAATTCCACTGCCGAACAGCTCTTACTGTCAGGAAGTTCTTCCTAATGTTTAGGTGGAATCTTCTTTCTTGAAGTTTGAATCCATTGCTCCGTGTCCGCTTCTCTGGAGCAGCAGAAAACAATCTTTCTCCCTCCTCTATATGACATCGTTTCATATATTTGAACATGGCTATCATATCACCCCTTAACCTTCTCTTCTCCAGGCTAAACATACCCAGCTCCCTAAGCCGTTCCTCATAAGGCATCGTTTCTAGGCCTTTGACCATTTTGGTTGCCCTCTTCTGGACACGTTCCAGCTTGTCAGTATTCTTCTTGAGCTCCTTCAGGTATACTGGACCGAGGCCGTTTAGGGCTTTAAATGTCAGCACCAACACTTTGGATTGTGCTCGGAAACGTACTAGGAGTCAATGTAGGTCTTTCAGGACCGGTGTTATGTGGTCTCGGCGGATCATCTAGTCCAACCCTCTGCCATGCAGGAATATGCCGCTGTCCCGTATGGGGATTGAACCTGCAACCTTGGCATTATCAGCACCATGCACTAACCGATGGAGCTGAAATTAATAATTATGAATTATTCTTAATTAAATTTGCTTATTCTCTGTGAAATTTGCTTATTAATTCAATTTGTACGTTGCCCAATACCCACAGGTATTAGAGCATAAAACCGCAATAGAAAAGAAACACAAATTCCATAATAAAAATATTACGCATGCAGATTATTATTTGCAAGCACAATGTTATCAGGGTGGTTAAACACCATCCTGCTTCCATTTCTGAGCTAGATGGGACTTGGTGGAAGACAGTCCCCTCCATCCCTTCCAACACAGATGCGCAGGATTTCTGCCCGCAGAGGATGGCTGCTGAAACACTCAACTCCCCCCTGAAGGCTGTGCACTGATGGAGACAGGATACGTTGGTCCACTGCAACAGAGCTATCTTAGAAGTATTTTGTAGCATGTTCTCTATATTGTAGAGAGTAATAGTCCTGCTCTGTTCTTCCTTGGTCTAACCCCACCTAGAGTCCTGTGTCCATTTCTAGGCGCCACAATCTAAGAAGGATGTTGACAAGGTGGAACATGTGCAGAGGGGAGCGACCGAGATGATCAACCAAGAAAGATGATAAAGAGTCTGGAAACCAGCCTTATGAGGAACGGTTGAGGGAGTTGGGTAGGTTTCGCCAGGAGGAGTGATGAGAGCCATCATCAAATATCTCAATGTCTGTCACATGGGTGATGGAGCAAGCTTGTTTTCTCCTGTTTTGGAAGGTGGGACTTGAACCCATGGCTTCAAGTTACAAGAAAGAAGATTTAATATACGGAAAACATTTCTGACAGTAAGAGCTGTTCAGCAGTGGAACGGTCTCCCTCAGAAGGTTGTGTGGACTGCCTTTCCTTTGAGGTTTTTAAGCAGTGGTTGGATGGCCATCTGTCATGGATGCTGTAGCTGAGATTCCTGCATTGCAGGGGGTTGGACTAGATGACCCCCGGGGGTCTCTTCCAACTCCAGGATTCTATGTTTCTATTATTCCTTTTAGCCTCTTAAGAGTGGGTCAAGCAACTGGCAGGGCCATCATGGGTAGGACCATAAAATCAATACAATGTTAACAGCAAGTGGTGGCGAGATTCCTCTCCAGCAATGCGCAAGAATTTGGGAGTTGGTGTGAAAGTCCACAAAAGTATGTGTCATTTTTCTGACTCATCTATACAGCACACACACAGAGAGGGGGGGAGGAGAGGAGTAGGAGTAGGAGGAATAATTTTGCAGACTTGTGTCCAAATTATTGTTTTAAAGGTGGCACACCAACTCCCAAACTCTGCCAGGTGGGAGCAAGATTCCAAGGGGTTCAAGATGCTTGTGTTTTCGTTGAGAATCAAGACACGGCAGAAACTGTAGTGACTTTAAGATATATGTTTTGTTCGTCAGACCAGGACCTGAGAGAGCCCATGGTTCAAATCCTCCTACTCAGCCATGAAGCTCACTTGGTGTGACTTTGGGCCGGCCAGCCACTCACTCTCAGCCTGGCCAACCTCACAGGGTTGTTAAGAAGATAGAATGGGAAGAGCGATGTATGTATGCCCCCTTTCCTTGGAGGAAAGACAGGATATGCAATCAGTCAAGGGTGAATATCTATGAATCATGAAGGCCTCATTGTGCAGGGCCCTAGAGAAACCACCAACCCACAGGCCTCACCTTTACCTACATTCATAGAATCATAGAATCGTGAGGGTCCCCATTGTCCTCTTTTCCAGGCTAAACATATTTCAGCTCCTTCAACCGTTCCTCATCAGGCTTCCTTTCCAGACCCTTGATCATCTTGGTCGCCCTCCTCTGCACACCTTCCAGCTTGTCAACATCCTTCTTAAATTGTGGTGCCCTGTACTGGACACGGGGCTCCAGGTGTGGTCTGACAGAGTGGGACTAGGACTTCCCTTGATCTGGTCACTCAATGCAGTCTAGAATAGCATTAGCCCCCCCCCCCCTTGTTTCCATCCCAGGTCATTAGGAACTTTTTACATGCAAAGTGTGAGCTCTGCAGCCAAGCTCCGGCTATCCCCCTAAAGGCAGAGTAAGATTCTGGTCTTCATGGATCTGCAATAAATAGTTGCTTTAAGTAAGACCTGGATTATGGAGAAAGCTAGAGAGTTCCAGAAAAACGTCTACTTCTGCTTCATTGACTATGCAAAAGCCTTTGACTGTGTCGACCACAGCAAACTATGGCAAGTTCTTAAAGAAATGGGAGTGCCTGATCACCTCATCTGTCTCCTGAGAAATCTCTATGTGGGACAAGAAGCTACAGTTAGAACTGGATATGGAACAACTGATTGGTTCAAAATTGGGAAAGGAGTACGACAAGGTTGTATATTGTCTCCCTGCTTATTTAACTTATATGCAGAATTCATCATGCGAAAGGCTGGACTAGATGAATCCCAAGCCGGAATTAAGATTGCCGGAAGAAATATCAACAACCTCAGATATGCAGATGACACAACCTTGATGGCAGAAAGTGAGGAGGAATTAAAGAACCTTTTAATGAGGGTGAAAGAGGAGAGCGCAAAATATGGTCTGAAGCTCAACATCAAAAAAACCAAGATCATGGCCACTGGTTCCATCACCTCCTGGCAAATAGAAGGGGAGGAAATGGAGGCAGTGAGAGATTTTACTTTCTTGGGCTCCTTGATCACTGCAGATGGTGACAGCAGTCACGAAATTAAAAGACGCCTGCTTCTTGGGAGAAAAGCAATCACAAACCTAGACAGCATCTTAAAAAGCAGAGACATCACCTTGCCGACAAAGGTCCGTATAGTTAAAGCTATGGTTTTCCCAGTAGTGATGTATGGAAGTGAGAGCTGGACCATAAAGAAGGCTGATCGCCAAAGAATTGATGCTTTTGAATTATGGTGCTGGAGGAGACTCTTGAGAGTCCCATGGACTGCAAGAAGATCAAACCTATCCATTCTTAAGGAAATCAGCCCTGAGTGCTCCCTGGAAGGACAGATCGTGAAGCTGAGGCTCCAATACTTTGGCCACCTCATGAGAAGAGAAGAATCCTTGGAAAAGACCCTGATGTTGGGAAAGATTGAGGGCACTAGGAGAAGGGGACGACAGAGGACAAGATGGTTGGACAGTGTTCTCGAAGCTACGAACGTGAGTTTGACCAAATTGCGGGAGGCAGTGCAAGACAGGAGTGCCTGGCGTGCTATGGTCCATGGGGTCACGAAGAGTCGGACACGACTAAACAACAACAAAGTAAGACCTCATCTGGAGTACTGTGTCCAGTTCTGGGCACCACAGTTCAAGAAGGATACTGACAAGCTGGAACGTGTCCAGAAGAGGGCAACCAAAATGGTCAAAGGCCTGGAAATGATGCTTTATGAGGAACGGCTTAGGGAGCTGGGTATGTTTAGCCTGGAGAAGAGAAGGTTAAGGGGTGACATGATAGCCATGTTCAAATATATGAAAGGATGTCATATAGAGGAGGGAGAAAGGTTGTTTTCTGCTGCTCCAGAGAAGCGGACACGGAGCAATGGATTCAAACTTCAAGAAAGAAGATTCCACCTAAACATTAGGAAGAACTTCCTGACAGTAAGAGCTGTTCGGCAGTGGAATTTGCTCCCAAGGAGTGTGGTGGAGTCTCCTTCTTTGGAGGTCTTTAAGCAGAGGCTTGACAGGCATATGTCAAGAATGCTTTGATGGCGTTTCCTGCTTGGCAGGGGGTTGGACTGGATGGCCCTTGTGGTCTCTTCCAACTCTATGATTCTAAGAATTCAGGGCACTCCTTTATTCAGAGACCGAACTTTGTTCAATCTAGCTATGCAATGTCTGTAAGAACGTGCCTATAGGAATTTTCTGCCCTCTTTAACTGGAAGCATCAAGGGGTGTCCCCAAGGGCAGGGGGGGGGTGTCAATGTCATTTTGCCATGATGCACACACCCTAGAAAAAGTCTGGCCTTTCCTCAAAGGCTACCTTTATATGACCACCTTAAAGTCTTAAGAGACTTCAGGGCTGCCCACATCTCCCTCCAGAATCTGAAGCCAGCACCAAGGTCACTCCCCCTCCTCCCTCTGCAGAAGCAGAGGCTTCTGGGTTGAGCTGACAGGGAATCTACAAAATTTATGTTCTGGAGGCGTTGGGTGCACGGTTGGCCCGGCCCTCCTTTTGTCTGGGCTGCCCACGCCTCCAGATTTATTTATTTTCCCCCTGACTCAGCAGGCTGTTGACCTCGTCTGTTTCCCAGCCGCGGATTTTTCCTCCGAGAGGCGGATGATCAAATACTTATATATGCCAGGGGGGAAGAAATATAGAGTCCAGGAAGTGGCTCAGATGTTTTTGTGGGAAATGGGTGAGCTCAGAAGGAAAAGTGCTTGGGAAAGCAAGGAACACATTCTTGAGTGCACCCAGAGCATGGGGCAAACTGGTTAGGTGCACTCCCCACCCTGAAAACCACCCCTTATTGTCTAGTATGGCTAATTCCATCTTCCTTATACACTTCATATGTGTCTCCAGATTTTGTTGGGGGTATATCGCAAGAGCGCCTCAACTGCGCAATAATATCGGGGAAGCATTGGGGAAGAAGGATGAATCAAGCAGAATTATATGCGGATGGTCCAGAATAAATCTGCCGCTAATGCACTATGGTTGGGTGGAATCATAGAATTGTAGTTGCAAGGGACCCCTGTGGGTCATCTAGTCCAACCCCCTGCAACGCAGGAATCTCAGCTAAAGCATCCGTGACAGATGGCCAACCAACCTCGGCTTAAAATCCTCCAAGGAAGGAGAGTCCTTCACCACCTGAGGAAAACCGTTCCACTGTCAAACAGCTCTTACCGTCGGGAAATCCTTCCTGATGTTGAGTCAGAATCTCCTTTTTTGTGTGACTTGAAGTCACTGATTCTCCATAGCAGGAGAAGACCAGCTTGTTCCTTCTTCCACATGACACCCCTTGAGATAGTTGAAGATGGCTCTCCTATCTCCTCTCAGACTCTTCTTTTCCAGGCTAAACATACTCAGCTCCTTCAACCGTTCTTCATAAGGCTTGGTCTCCAGACCCCTGATCATCTTGGTTGCCCTCCTCTGCACACCTTCCACCTTGTCAACATCCTTCCTAAATTATGGCACCCAGAACTGGACACAGATGTGGTCTGACCAAGGCAGAGTGGTACTATTACTTCCCTTGATGTGGACACTAGACTTCTGTTGATGCAGCCTAGAATAGCATTCGCTTTTTATGCTGCTGCATCACACGGTTGGCTCATGTTCAGCTTGTGGTCCACCAAGACCCCTAGATCCTTTTCATATGTACTGCTAGTAAGCCAGGTGTCCCCCCATCTTATATTTGTGCTGCTGAGTCACAGTTCTCATCGGATTATTAATCAATAAGGTGCAACTCTGTACGTTTGTGTATCGGGAAGAGCAGCAGAGTTCTACGGGGGCCTTGTCACCAGGTGGTGGGATGACAGGCCTCTTCCTGCAACCCCACCCTGAGTCCCCAGGTATGCATTTGGCTCGTCTGGCCTTGTCTGGCCTCCTGGAAGGGGGAGACACCTCCAGGCCAATCAATGCAGGCCCTGATTGATCGCCGCAAGAATGGCTGCCGGGAGACAGAGCAATTATACGCACACACTCACAGACGGGGAACCCTTTTTCATCCATGCCAAACGGTGGCCTGGGTGACCTTGTCCAACATCCGTTCTGGCTGCCGGATCTCGCCCCACCTGCCCAGGTGCTTTGTTCCACCTAAGAACATCCTTCCATACCCTCCAATGCCCTCCCGACAGATGTCAAGGAAGTAAATAACTATCTGGCTTTTAGAAGACCTATGCTGGACCGTTCTTAAGGACCCCTTCGGCAAATGAGACCTGAGGCAGGCCTCCCAAACGACGCTCTTAATCTCAGGGCCGTGGGTTTGAGCCCCACGTTGTGCAAAAGGTTTCCTGCACTGCAGGGGGTTGGATTAGATGACCCTCGGGGTCCCTTCCAACACTATGATTCTTTGATTCTAGGTAGGCACTAAAAATGTGCATGCTTGCTCTACGCTAGAAAACATTAAACCTGTGTTTGAAAACATCTGTGGTTGCGGTCCCATTTGTGCTTGCAGGCGTTTTAGAGGCATACAGGGTTGTCTGTGGACTGTCCGTAATGCGGTGTGTGCCAGGTAATGTGTGAAGAGGGGGACAGGCCGTGGCTCAGTGTCGGAGCGTCAACTGGATGCGTGCAGAAGATCCTTGGTTTAATCTCTGGCTTCCCCAGCAAAGACTTGCAGCCCGAAACTTCAGAGGGCCTTGATTTCTTGCTGAGGCTCAGCGGTACAGCCCCTGCTTTGTCTGGTGCTGGGTTCAAGTCTCCCCATCTCCAGGTGAGACTGGGGAGCTATTTTCTATTAAAGAAAGAAACAAACAAAAACATAGAAAGACAGCTTGCATTTTGGTTATACTTTCTTCCAGGCAATCACCAGCGACTATGGGATCATTATTTCCCGTTTCAGATGGGTGGGTGTTGTCTGTGTCCAAAGGTCTTTTTACCAGATTCTCCGGCCTCAGCACTTTCTGCTGAATCACCCAAGCAAGGAAGCAACCAGTTGACCCTTAAAAACCACACAGCTGTGTGAGGGGGAGTAAAGAGCAGAGCTAATTTTTCTGGCCCTCCATTTCAGGAGTGATTTTTCTTTGGGTTTAATTTTTTAGAATTATAGAAATGACACACTTTTCAGACTCTCCGCTTGAGCTTGACACCCTAGAGACCCCGCAGCCGGCTGCAGGCAGTCCTGAGCTCCAGCAACATTTTTAAAAAATGTTGTACATCGCCCTGGGATCTTTTGATAAATTGTAAATAAATTGTAATACAGTAATAATGATGATGATGATGATGATGATGATGATAATGATGCAGCGCAATAACTCCAATTCTGTCGAAGGCAGCTCCTCCAGGCTCTGCCCATCCGTCCTGGCAGGGTTGTTGTTGTTGTTGCGAGGCTGGGAACCGGGAGAGCTAAAAGCCCTCGGCGCGCCCTGTCCGCTGGGTGGCGACGCGGCCCTCTGCGCGCGCTCAGAGACTCTCTGGCGCGCCTCGGGGCTGGGCAGGAAGCGGCGGGCGAGAGGGAGGCGGCCTCGGCAGGCGGGCCGGCCGGCGGAAGGGGAGGGCCGGCGAGGGAGGAGCGAGCCAGCAGCCAGGCACGGAGCGAGCGAGCGCCGCCGCGCCAGCCGCTCCAAGTCCTTCCTCGCCGGGGCCTGAACTTTGCGCGCTGCCGCGATGCGCTAAGGCATTTTTGCGCACGGCGGGCGCCCCCCGGCTCTTCGCAGGAAACCAGCCCCCCACCTGGAGCTCCCGAGAAGCCCTCGCACCTCTTCGCGTCGCGCCCGCCCGCCATGGCCGACGGGGAGCCCCGGAGCGCCCCCAACCCTCTCCGGAGCGCGCCAGGCAGGGCCCCCCAACCCTCTCCGCACGGGCGACCCTCCTGAAATCCCGCCCCGGAAAAACTTGCCTGGCTTTTTATTCCCTTTCCCTTTCCTCCCTTCTCCCCTCCTGCGGGAGTTTCTTTCCAGGACCCCCTTTTTAACAAAACCTTTCCAAAACTTGGATACCCCCAACCCCTCTCCAACACTTTTCCCCCCTCGATCTGCAAAACAACTTTGGGGAGGGTGTATTTTTTCAGGGTCCCAGTTCTCCCTCTCCTAAGACTCTCCCCAAACGCCATCCCCTTCTTGCCCCCCCCCATTTTAAGGAATATTTTTTACCAGCCCGAAGTGACCTGGATTTAACTTTTTTATCTCTCCCCCCCCCGCTTTCCACCTTGAGCCCCCTAACCTGGGGGCCAGGCTGGTGACCGCTGACTCCCTCCTCGCACGAAATTGCCCTCCTGAAATTCCGCTCTGGGAGAAGCCAAGGCTTAATAAAAACAATAATCATAATGCTGTTGGTGATCTATTAAGGAGACATTTTTGTGCCTGACTTCAACGCCGCCGTCTGGAAGGAGAGAGCGCCCCCAACCCGCGGCTGGCGGCCGGAGCCGTGCTTGGCCCCCCCACCTCACCCCTCCGGCCCCCCACCACGGACACCCCCACCGCACCCCTCTCCCCCCCTGCGGGGCGCTATGGCCATGGTGACCGGGGAATGGGGCGACCCTAACGGAGGCGAGGCCAACGGCTTGGAGAAGGGCTACCCACGGCACTCCGAGGACGACTCGGCCTCCCCCCAGGGGGGCACCAGCGACCAGGAACCCCTCGACGACGACAAGCCGGGCATCCAAGTGGACTGCGTGGTGTGCGGGGACAAATCCAGCGGGAAGCACTACGGCGTCTTCACCTGCGAGGGCTGCAAGAGTTTCTTCAAGCGCAGCATCCGCAGAAACCTCAGCTATACTTGCAGGTGGGCCTGGATTATTACTATTTTTAAAATATCTTTTGGGGGTGGGGTGGCGGGGGGGGGGGGAAAGGGAGCACACCTGTGCATCACCTCCATTCATCCATTTATTTAACACCGCATTTCTCTCTGAATTGCCCCCAAACCACCCCTTTTTCTCTCCGGCCTGGCCTTCCCTGAGAATTCGAGAAGTAGGGGTGCTCTGCCATGCATCAGACTGGGAGAAGGGGGTGCCCTTTCTGTTTGTGAGAAGGGGGTGCTGTGCCAGTTTGTGAGAAGGGGTTGCTCTCTCTATGGGTGAGGAAGGGAGCTGTGTCTTCCTGTTTATGAGAAGGGCATCCTCTGTCCATTTGCGGGGAGAGGGCGCTGTGCTCTCTGAGAAGGGGTGCTGGCTGACCCCCCGGGCCTCCTCTGGGGAGTCTGGGCCTTCTCTGGCTTTCCAGCCTTGAAGCCGCCTCAAAATCCAGGCCGCCTTTGGGGTCTGTTCCTCTGCCTGCTCCTTCTTGGATTGGGGCTTCTTGCTTTGAGACGGAGTCAGGGACACCTTTCGATTCCCATTGTTGGCATCCCTGGAGAGGTGGGTGCCAGGAAATGTGCCCCCCCATCTCCTGTTCCCAGTGCAGCGCTAGAACCCCCCCCCACCGCCAACACACACTCCAAATTATTTCGGATTCCCTTTCCCAAGTCTGTATCCTATATCATTTCCTTTGTATGTATCCACTCCTTTTCCTTCAAGGAACTTGATTCCCTCCCTCCCTCTGCAGTCCTCACAACAACCTTACAAGGTTGGGAGATGGCGGGCGCATGGTGGAATTTGAACCTTGGTCTCCCAAGCCCTAGCCTAGCCCGACACTCAAGGCTCTGGTGAACCTGTGTAGTAGTCAGTCCCTGGTGAAAATTGGCCTTCCGCCTTGAGAGCGCAGCTTGGCTCGCTGACTCGAGCAACTTGCTGTCTGGTTTTGCAGTGCCCTGAGGTGTTTTGCTGGTCCAGGCGAGGTGGCCGGGGGGTGGCCCGCTCAAGTGCCACCCCTGCCTCCTTGACACCCCTAAATGCATCATTGCTTCTGGTGGATGTGGCCTTTGCTGGAGCATATAAACGCTTAAGCAGGCGCGTGGTTCAGAGTTGAGGGGGCTCTGTTATACTTTGGGTGTCCCCTTTTGAGAGGAGAGGTGACGAAAAGAACATTTTAACAATGCACGGCGCTTGTGTGTATGCAGGAGACCAAATACGGTTCCTTCTGATGTTATGTAGCAATCATAGAATCGTTGAGTTGGGACCCAAAGGTCATCTAGTCCAACCCCCTGCAGTCATTCCTGTGCTTTATGTTTCTGCAGGCGGATTGGGTTTTATGCAGCAGTCTTGCATTTTAAGGGTCATTGAATCGTAGAATTTTAGAGTTGGAAGGGTTATATAGTATCGTATCCTGGTCATTCTTATTTTTTAAAAATTGATTTTCCATGTGCTCTCACCCAGTGTTAGCAACTCAGATATATAAGCTAGGGGCCAAGTTGCTCCTTAAACCAAAAGTCTTATTTTCCAAAATGATGCACTGGCTGATGGAGGACAACCTTGGGCCTGGTTAAGAGCTTTGAGAATTTAAAAGAAGGAAAGTCATTTGATCCAAAGACAGTCCACACATCTATTGGCCTATTCCGACCCCTTTTTCTTAATGGTGACACGGACCATTCATAACGTAACCGTGAAAAGTGCAGTGGGGGAGAAGTGCAAAGACAAGCAACAACCAATCACTATAACGCTCTTCACTGCTCCTGCTCAGGCTGCACAGAAAAAGCGTTTTGGTTCCCGAAACTTAATTCCGATTGTGCAGATAAAATATAACAGATAGAATTCTACAGGATGGGGTATTAGTGTGCGAAAAGAGTTCAGATCCAAGGATCTCCAGATGGAGGCTTTGCTCTCAGGCATCTTCGCTTGGTCAAAAGTGGTCGAAAGCCAGGTGCAAAATGCGCCTGGCTAATTTCTAACACTGGCTGGGGTGTGTCGAATCCCTTGCTTTACCCAAAGAGAGGTTGTGTGTGCGCACGTTTGCGTGTGTAGAAATCAGCAACTTTTTTTGTGGCTTGAGTGCTGTCTCAACAAAGTGAGAGCCCCTTCTGTTGCCCCACTCACTTTTTGCCTCTGGCCCTGCCCACCACGATCCCCCCCCCTCCAGGAGGTCCCCCCACACCTTCCCTCGGCCCCGGGTGTCAGTGAAACCGGCCAGCCGCAGGTTCCCTCTGTCCTCCTTAAGAGATTAAGCTTTGAAATTAAGCCTGGGAATGAGAGCCAGCCGTGGGATAGTGGTTAGAGTGTTTGGACCAATACTTACATGGGAGACCAGGGTTCAAATCTTGCTGCCCACAGCCCATGAAGCTCACTGGGTGACCTCAGGACAGTCACTGCCAAGGACTCTCCTTCCTAGCAGCGGTTGAATGGCCGTCTGTTAGGGATTCTTTACCTGCCATTCCTGCATTGCAGGGGGTTGGACTAGATGACCCTCAGGGGTCTCTTCCAACTCTACAATGCTAGGATTCTGCAATAATGCTAATGGTCTGCCTTGCAGGGCTGTTGTTGCAAAGATTTCAGCAGTCCTTGGAGTGCTGAGGAAGTGTTCGGAATCATAAACAGCATTTATTCTTTTCTCAGCTCCGCTTTCCAGGAATCCTTGGAATGAGATTTATTGCAAGAACTCTGGGACTAATCCTGAACGGTGTGTGTGTGTGTGCCTCGTCATCCCCTTTGTGACATCCATGAGTGGTAGTCAAGTCGGGGCTTGCGTGAATCGCCCATGTTGGGGCCTGTGGCGCTGTTGCGATAACCTTGGATTTTGCTCCATTAAAAACAAACGCTCAAGTTACAAGCCCTCAAGGCGGTTCAGAGTTGGCCGCCGCCACCCGCACTCAGTACTCTGCCCTTCCCCGTGAGTGGGAAAAAGCAGCCGATTTCACTCATGCCGTAGCCAAATCCTTGCCAAATTTCGCTGCAGCCCTCAGGGAAGAGGGTTTGGGTGTGAAATATTGCCTGCCTCCTTTAACACCTGGCCAGCTTTCTGATTTGGGAGTTGGGTTTTTAATCCTGCGGTTTAGGGCTTTCGCGTGTATGTATAAATTCTCCTTTGGGTGTGGACTTCCTGTGATCCGGAGCAGGTGATTCGAATCCAGTACCAGAGATTGACAGGTGCTTTCCCTTAGTTTGTGGCAGCCCATGTGCCCTCAAAAATCTGAATTTGGACTAGATGTCCCTGGGGGTTCCTTCCAACTCTCTACTTCGATGATTCTGTGATTCGGATCTAACATTTCTCTAGCAGTTGCAAATATGCTGCCAGACAGTGTTAGAAACTCAGATATATAATAAGCATGGGGCCAAATGGCTCCTTAAACTAAGGTTGCTGTTGCCAAAACGGAAAGCCTAGTTGCCCTTTTTGGGCCCTAAAGTCTCATTTTCCAAATGATGGACTGAATGTGATGGATTCTCAGTTAAACATCAGGCTAGTTCAGAGGACAACCTTGAGCCAGGTTAAGAACTTTGAGAACTTAAAGAAGAAAAGTCCCTTCATCCAGGGACAGTCCACAAATATTGGCTTATTCCAGCCTCTTTTTTTATCAATGGACCATTTTTTTATCATGGACCATTCATAACGTAGGAATATTCTTCCCAACGCTGAGCAGGGCAGTGGGGGAACAGAAGGCAAGTGACAACAGTTCACTCTAATGCTGTTCCCTGCCGCTGCTCAGACTGCACTGAAAAACCGTTTTGGTTGCTGAAATTCATTCCGATTGTGCCGATAAAATATGGCAGGATGGGGCCTTGGTGTGTGAAAACAGTCCAGATCCAAGGATCCGATCCCCCAGACGGGGGAGACGTCAGGCATCATCCTGGCAGCCAGGCATCTTCACTTGGTTGCAGGTGGCCGATAGCCAGGTGCAAAATGTGCCTGGCACCTGGCAAATTGGAGTCATAAAGAGTCATAGAATTGTAGAGTTGGAAGGGGCCCTGAGGGTCCTCTAGTCCAACCCCCTGCAATGCAAGGTTCTTGCATTAATCCACAAAGCCCAAAGTAACTCTGGCTCACCTTACAATCATACCTCGGTTTACGTATGCTTCGGTTTGAGTATTTTCAGTTTAAGTACTCCGCGGACCCGTCTGGAACGGATTAATCCACTTTCCATTACTTTCAATGGGAAAGTTCGCTTCAGGTTAAGTACGCTTCAGGTTAGGTACAGACTTCCGGAACCAATTGTGAACTTAAACCGAGGTACCACTGTATTTCTTCTGGCCCCCTTTTACAGGCATCTGAGCCTTGTGCCCTGTGTAACTCGCTGCCACTGGAGGCGGGGAAGGAATTGTGCCTGCCTTTTTTTTTTTGTTTTTTTTTAATCTCCTAAAACGGGGTAGGCAACCTAAGGCCCGAGGGCCGGATGCGGCCCAATCACCGGCTCAATCCGGCCCACGGACGGTCTGGGAATCAGCGTGTTTTTACAGGAGTAGAATGTGTTGTTTTATTTAAAATGCATCTCTGGGTTATTTGTGGGGCATAGGAATTCGTTCACCCCCCCCAATATATATATATATATATATATATATATATATATATATATATATATATATATATATATATTCCAGGTGGCGCTGTGCGTTAAACCACAGAGCCTAGGGCTTGCTGATCAGAAGGTCGGCGGTTTGAATCCCTGCGACGGGGTGAGCTCCCATTGCTCAGTCCCAGCTCCTGCCAACCTAGCAGTTCGAAAGCACGTCAAAGTGCAAGTAGATAAATAGGGACCAGTACAGCGGGAAGGTAAACGGCGTTTCCATGTGCTGCTCTGGTTCGCCAGAAGCGGCTTTGTCATGCTGGCCACATGACCTGGAAGCTATACGCCGGCTCCCTCGGCCAATAACGGAAGATGAGCGCCGCAACCCCAGAGTCGGTCACAATTGGACCTAATGGTCAGGGGTCCCTTTACCTTTACCTTATAATCCAGCCCCCCACAAGGTCTGAGGGACGGTGGACCGGCCCCCTGCTGAAAAAGTTTGCTGACCCCTGTAAAAAGCTGTGTGAGTGAGATGGGCCTCCTCACTGTGGATTTTTTTTCTTGCTAACATTTATTTATTTATTTATTGGGGGGGTGGACTTATTTAAGCAAACATATACAGTCGGAATTCGAACAGCTTAGTCCTCGAATGTTTTCACTCCCGAACATCACAAACCCGTAAGTGAGTTCCGTGACTTCCAATTGGTTGCAGAAGCTTCCTGCAGCCAATCAGAAGCCACGCTTTGGTTTTCGAATGTTTCGTAAGTCGAACGGATTTCCGGAACAGATTCCGTTCGACTTCCAAGGTACGACTGCATACACTTGTAACAAAACCTCTTACGTATTGATTTTTTTTGGGGGGGGGAACTATAAGCAGAAAGAGTTAAAAGTTAGTATTTTTAAAAATCAAAAAAACAGTTGAAAAATGACAATATATATTAATAATGTTGCTGTTGTTGAAATTTGTATACCACCCTAAACTTGCATGTCTCAGGGCAGTTCACAGGATAAAAAAGCGATCTAAAAACACGGAAAAACAAATTATAAACAAAAAGAAACCAAATAACTCATGGAAAGGTTAAGATTAGCGACAAAAAAGCAGTTTCAAACAGGTACTTAAAAAAGCATTCAGGAGGAGGTATTTAAAAATCGACAGTGTATTTATTTAAAGAACAAAATATCAACATAAAGCAGTTAAAACCTGTATTTTTTTATTTGATCAGATGATAATTACAATTGACCGTGTCTTATTTAGCAAAATTCTAAGCCCTTCACTGATGTTTTTATTGATCTGATTGCGGTTTTATTTGCTGTGCGCTGCATATACCACGCCACAGCCAATCACCGCCACCATCTCATTTTTTGGTTTTTTTTAAGCGCCTAGTCTTTCCATTGTGATGGCCGTAACCCAGGCTTAAGGTTGCCATTTGGCAATTCGCTTATATGCCTGAGTTTCTAACACTGCCTTGGAGAATTCCATCAAGGTCTGACCTTCTGCACTCAAAGCAGATGACCTAACCCCGTGGTTTCCCTAGCTTTCTTTCGGGCCAAGCCACCACCACCTCACCTCCATAAATGTCCTCCCCTACAAAAAGCAATTGTTCCGCTCAGGAAGATAATAACAGTGCGAAGAAAGTGCCGAGCGGCAGCAATTAATTGCGCGCTTATTCCAAATCCAATTAAAACCCCTTCGTTCAATTAATGTAACAAGGCGTAGGGACTCGCACCCGGTCCCCGGCAGCAAGGGCCTTTGTGTGACATTAG
Organism: Zootoca vivipara; assembly: GCF_963506605.1. Lineage (NCBI taxonomy): Eukaryota > Metazoa > Chordata > Lepidosauria > Squamata > Lacertidae > Zootoca > Zootoca vivipara. The sequence continues at coordinate 10,234,187 of NC_083281.1, read as the reverse complement.
GAGGACTCGCGACTGCCTCTCGGGCCTCTCTCTTTGTGGCCGGAGTAATTGAACCCGTAATTTATTTATTTCCCTTGTATAAAACGGGGTGTGTTTGTGTCCCTGCCGTCTCCACAAGGGAGCCTTTCATGCCTTTTTTTCTCCCAACAGTTGGACGGCGCCCAAAGCCGGCCTTATTTGCCTATTTAACGCACGCTCCACTTTGGTGGCAAATGATCTGGCCCCCTAATGACATCATTAGTGGGACCATCGGCCTTGACAAAGCTTGGCCCATCAGAGTTCGTTCACATGGATATTGGTATCCGTACTCAGAAGCTGATTTCTCTGATTTGCAGATTTCTCTGATTTGCTGAAGGTTGAGAGATTCAGGGCAGATTTTTTCTATAATAATAATAATAATAATAATAATAATAATAATAATAATAATAATAATAAACCTCCTCTTCATTCGGCACATGGTTAAACTGTGGAACTCCCTCCCACTGGACCACGATGGCTACCCAAGTCCTCAGTTCATTGGCTTCAAATGACAAGGAAGGAAAGTTCCATAGTGAAACGGACTTCCTTGGAAGGTGGCGGAGTCTCCTTCCTTGGAGTTTTTAAAGCAGAGTTCGGATGGCCATTCTTGTCAGGGAACCTTTAGCATTGCAGGGGGGGGGGTTGGATTAGATGAGCCTTAGGGGTCCCTTCCAGCTCCACATTTCTGTGAAAGAAAAGGGGAAAGTGCAGAAGGAAGGGTGGGAGAGGCCTTGCTTAAGGCGCATCTGCGTTGCCAAACTCGAATCTTCAGATTGTACAGCTCTTTTGCCTTTTGCAGGTTTGAGGAGCGCAGCCCATCTTGTATCCATTTTAATTTGTATTGAAGGAATAATGCCAGTTCTTTACTTAATAATAGCAAGGCTCACCTCCTCTACGAACACCCCAACTACTGCTATACTGCCAATTTTACTCCTAGTGCTATCCGCCTGAGAAGCTAGTACAGGCCTTGCCCTTTTAGTCTCCACCTCCCGAACTCATGGAACTGATCACATAAAAACCCTAAACTTACTAAAATGCTAAAAATTATCCGTGGGGCGGGGTGGTTTTGCACCTTCACCTTTGCTCTGCCCCTTCTGTTGCATAGACTTTGGACCCGGCTGTTTACATCCCCCCCCCGCCCCACTTTGTTCCAACGTGTGTAAAGGAGCCCTCTCCTGCCTCCCTGGTCTTTTTCTGCATATAAAATATATTTCTGTTTTTGCATATTTTTTAAAAAAATACCGTATATTTTTATTGAGAATTTTTTTATAAAGAAAAAGAAAAACAATAACATATCTTACCATGTTCAAACATTCAAGACATGCACACAAGAAAAAAGAAAACAAAAAATATTTACAAATCAAAATAATCTTTGATTCTAACTTAATTTCCCTCATGGACTTCCTCGTGCCCCCTATTTAGCGATTCATTGCATATCCTTTCGCGCAGGTTCTATTCATATTTTATATCCATAATTACCATTATCTCCTTTTCTTTAAACTTTAACATCCATTATATAATTCTATTCTATATTTTAAAAATATCTCCCTTAATTCTCAACCTGCAACATTCTCAACATGCACAATTGCTTATATTTCTCTTCATATATCAATTTTACAATATTTTTTATAATATACCGTATTCCAAATTTCTTCCATTCTTCTTCCGTCTTCTCCTCTCCCCGTTTCTGTCATTTATAGGCATCAAGGGTTCTTGTTTTTGCCCTTCTCTGCAAACCCGGAGTTTGCAGAAGTTTCTTGCTTGTAAGCAAATAAGTAAAAAATAAAGACATGGCATGTGAGGGAAAAGGGAGGGCAAAAGACACTGGAGGTGTTGCTGCTGACCTTGAAAGCCCTAAATGGCCTCGCCAAGGATACCCAAAGCAGCGTCTCCACCCCCATTGTTCAGCCCAGACACAGAGAGCCAGCGCCAAAGGCCTTCTGGCGGTTCCTTCATCGTGAGAAGTGAGGTTACAGGGAACCAGGCAGAGGGTCTTCTTGGTGGTGGCGCCCACCCTGTTGAACGCCCTCCCATCAGATGTCAAGGAAATAAACAACTATCTGGCTTTTAGAAGACACCTGAAGGCAGCCCTGTTTAGGGAGGTTTTTAATGTTTGATGTTTTATTGTGCTTTTAATTGGGAGCCACCCAGAGTAGCTGGGGAAACCCAACCAGATGGGTGGGGTATAAATAATCAATTATTACTACTACTACAGTGGTACCTTGGTTTGCATACATTTTGGGTTGCAAACACGTCAAACCCGGAAGTGTGTGTCCAGGTTTGCAACCTTTTTTGGGATTACAACCCATTTTTTATTTTTTTTATTACGGACAAATTTTTTTTTGGAGGCCCCATTGGCGAAAGCGCACCTTGGGTTACAACCTGTTTTGGTTTACAAACGGACCTCCGGAATTGATTATGCTTGTAAAACAAGGTACCTCTGTACTACTATGGAGGAACAGAATAACCCACATGTAAAATGTGGGTTATTTAAAGAAATTTACGTCCTCTGTCTTTAAAAGAAATTTAAAGAACCTTTTAATGAGGGTGAAAGAGGAGAGCGCAAAATATGGTCTGAAGCTCAACATCAAAAAAACAAAGTTTGTGGCCACTGGTCTCATCACCTCCTGGCAAATAGAAGGGGAAGAAAATGGAGGCAGTGAGAGATTTTACTTTCTTGGGCTCCTTGATCACTGCAGATGGTGACAGCAGTCACGAAATTAAAAGACGCCTGCTTCTTGGGAGAAAAGCAATGACAAACCTAGACAGCATCTTAAAAAGCAGAGACATCACCTTGCCGACAAAGGTCCGGATAGTTAAAGCTATGGTTTTCCCAGGAGTGATGTATGGAAGTGAGAGCTGGACCATAAAGAAGGCTGATCGCTGAAGAATTGATGCTTTTGAATTATGGTGCTGGAGGAGACACTTGAGAAGATCAAACCTATCCATTCTGAAGGAAATCAGCCCTGAGTGCTCACTGGAAGGACAGATCGTGAAGCTGAGGCTCCAATACTTTGGCCACCTCATGAGAAGAGAAGACTCCCTGGAAAAGACCCTGATGTTGGGAAAGATGGAGGGCACAAGGAGAAGGGGACGACAGAGGACAAGATGGTTGGACAGTGTTCTCGAAGCTACGAACATGAGTTTGACCGAACTGCGGGAGGCAGTGGAAGACAGGAGTGCCTGGCGTGCTCTGGTCCATGGGGTCACTAAGAGGCGGACACAACTAAACAACAACAACAGCAACAACAACATAGAATAGTAGAGTCGGAAGGGGCCCCTGAGGGTCATCCAGTCCAACCCCCTGCAATGCAGGAATCTCAGCTCAAGCATCCTTGACAGATGGTCCTCCAACCTCTGCTTAAAAGTCTCCAAGGAAGGAGAGTCCATAGCCTCCTGAGGGAGACTGTTCCCCAGCTCTCAATGTCAGGAAGTTGTTGGCCACCACCCTCCTCTGCACGTGTTCATGTGTACCAGTTTAAAATCATGAGGACTAGATCCCTGCTCCATTTCTAAATGAAAGGACCCTAGCTTAAGGGCTCAGTCCCCAATGGCATGTCCCCAATGCTGTGCCCAGGGTCCTGAAACCTTGGAGAGTCGCTGCCAGTCAGTGCAGGCAGTCTTAAGCTTCAGTGGACCAGCGTTGTGATGCGGTCTAAAGCGTCTTTCCGATGATAGGCCTCTTCCTCTGAGGCGAGGCAGTCTCGCCTGCCTTCCTGCTTTATCCCTCCTGCCCTGGCAACCCTCTCCCCAGAGCCCCTTGTCCGGGGCGGAGGGAATTTTTGGGATTCCTGACTCCTTTGCCTGCTCATGCGCATTGACCTGATGGGCCCCCGAAAGAGAGAAGTTGTCTGTGTGTGCATTTGGAGAAGAGAGAGGGTTGCGATTCTTTGCTAGTTATGGCCTACTTGAAATGAGGCTGCACTTTAAATTTTAATACTGTATTTTAATCTGTATTTTAATTAATTGTTTTTATGTTTTATTGTGGTTCTGTTGGTGTCAGCCGCCCTGAGCCCGGTTTTTGACTGGGGAGGGCCGGGTATAAATAAAAATTATATTATTATTATTATTATTATTATTATTATTATTATTATTATTATTATTATTATTATAGTACAGAAGGCAAGTGTCCAAATGGGATTGGGAGGGGGGCAGGAATTGGCAGGGGTTCATCACAACCAATGCGGAGTCCAGAATTCTCTTCTCCCCGTGGTTAGAAACTCGGATATATAGGCCAATCGCCAAGTGGCACCTTAAACCCAGGTTATAGTTGCCACAATAGAATGGCTAGGCACAATCCCCCCCCCCCCCCCGAAAAAAAGTGGGACGATGATGATGATGATTTCTATATCACTTTATATTTTAAAGAAAAAAAACATCTCAAAGTTGTTTACAACACATTAAAATATCCAATCAAACAATCCAGAATAAAACAAATTCAGGCTTCCAGGAAAATATTTCTGATTCTTCTCTAAGTGACATTTTGCTTCCAATTTATTTACTTATTTATTTACCTACCAGTGAGAGCTGGACCATAAAGAAGGCTGATCGCCGAAGAATGGATGCTTTTGAATCATGGTGCTGGAGGAGACTCTTGAGAGTCCCATGGACTGCAAGAAGATCAAACCTCTCCATTCTTCAGGAAATCAGCCCTGAGTGCTCACTGGAAGGACAGATCCTGAAGCTGAGGCTCCAAGACTTTGGCCACCTCATGAGAAGAGAAGACTCCCTGGAAAAGACCCTGATGTTGGGAAAGATTGAGGGCACAAGGAGAAGGGGACGACAGAGGACGAGATGGTTGGACAGTGTTCTCGAAGCTACGAACATGAGTCTGACCAAATGCAGGAGGCAGTGGAAGACAGGAGTGCCTGGCGTGCTCTGATCCATGGGGTCACGAAGAGTCCGACACGACTAAACGACTAAACAACAACAACAACCTACCTACTTAATATACAGGCATACCTCTATTACGTCTGCTTCAGCTTGCGTACTTTCAGGTTAAGTACGCAGCAGACCAGGAAGTGTTTACTTCCGGGTTCCGCCACGCGTGCTTGCGCAGAAGCATTATGCGCGCTTCGTGCACATGCGCTATCGCCACTCTGGATACATACTTTTCGGGGTGCTAATGGCACCCCGGAACGGATCAGGTACGTTTCCAGAGGTACCACTGTATACAGTAGAGCCTCCCCCTAGCAGAAGTGCTCTAGGAAGGCAGGGTGGTGTAGTGGTGAGAATGGCAGACTGGGACCCAGGAGACCAGGGTTCACATCCCCACTCAGTGATGGGGCTCACTGGGCGACCTTGGAGTCAGTCGCAGCCTCTTAGCCTACCTCTCAGGGTCGTGGTAGGGATTAACTGAGGGGGGGGGTGAACCATGTACTCCTTGGAGAAAAAGGTGGGAGATAAATGCAATAAATTAGCTCTTCTGCTTATCTGTTTAAGAAAGCTGGAGGGGCCAAGCAGGTGGAGATGTCAGTCGCCAGCCTGGCACCCATGTGGTTGCGATGGGACCCGCGCCAGTTGCAAAACGCGCCTGGCACCTGGCTAATTAATTTGACCATTTAGGTTGCCCTCTTCTGGACACGTTCCAGCTTGTCAGTATCCTTCTTGAACTGTGGTGTCCAGTTCTGGGCACCACAGTTCAAGAAGGATACTGACAAGCTGGAACGTGTCCAGAGGAGGGCAACCAAAATGGTCAAAGGCCTGGAAACGATGCCTTATGAGGAACGGCTTAGGGAGCTGGGTATGTTTAGCCTGGAGAAGAGAAGGTTAAGGGGTGATACGATAGCCATGTTCAAATATATGAAAGGATGTCATATGGAGGAGGGAGAAAGATTGTTTTCTGCTGCTCCAGAGAAGCGGACACGGAGCAATGGATTCAAACTTCAAGAAAGAAGATTCCACCTAAACATTAGGAAGAACTTCCTGACAGTAAGAGCTGTTCGACAGTGGAACTTGCTGCCAAGGAGTGTGGTGAAGTCTCCTTCTTTGGAGGTCTTTAAGCGGAGGCTTGACAGCCATCTGTCAGGAATGCTTTGATGGTGTTTCCTGCTCGGCAGGGGGTTGGACTGGATGGTCCTTGTGGTCTCTTCCAACTCTATGATTCTATGATTCTAATTTCTGATACTGTACCAAGGTAGTAATAGGAGATATTCCCCAAGTCCAAAACCCTGGAGATCCACTTCCACTCAGGGTTTATTTTTCTGTGGCTATTTGGCTAATGTTGTTTTATAGATTATAAATGCTGTATTGATGTGTCAATCATATAACACGACTTTTGCTTGAATGGTAGCACTTAGCTTGTGGTTTTTTTGTAAGCTGCTGCTTTGTTAACAGTTGCAAAATGCGCCTGGGGAATTTCTAGCACTGGGTGCCTTACAGGAGAGGTTTATCTTACTTTTATTTTTTATTTTTTAACAATATGTGCATTTCCTTAAAGGTACAGGACGGCTGTGTGTGTAAAGGCAGCTTATCTGATGATTTTTGTTTCAACCTAGGTCGAACCGCGACTGCCAGATCGACCAGCACCACCGCAATCAATGCCAGTATTGCCGCCTGAAAAAGTGTTTCCGCGTTGGGATGAGGAAAGAAGGTACTCTCCAGTTTTGGGGTGTGTGTGTGTGATATTTGGAGAGATACAAACTCCAAAGAGGAAGGCAGATATGTCTGTTAACCTTGTCGCTTGCAGGACCTTGAAAGCTGCTGAATTTATTTCGCGCTGCATCACACAACTCATGTCATCAGATGTATCACTTATTTTGGGGTTTATTTTCATCCTCATGTTTCTGCATCCCACCTTTCCTCCCAAGAGCTCTAAGTAGCACCCGTTGTTTTCCCCTTCTCCCCGTTTTTATCTTTACTACAACCCTGCGAGGTAGGTTAGGCTGAGAGGCAGCTGCTAGCCCCCAAGGAGAAAGCAAGAGAAAAGGAAAAGAAGGGGAAAAACTGAAGAAAGATAGAGTAGAGTAAAACGACTCCTGGCTCTCTGCAGCTCATACCTATGACAAACTTGTTGTTGTTGTTTAGTTGTTTAGTTGTGTCCGACTCTTCGTGACCCCATGGACCAGAGCACGCCAGGCACTCCTGTCTTCCACTGCCTCCCGCAGTTTGGTCAGACTCATGTTGGTGGCTTCGAGAACACTGTCCAACCATCTCGTCCTCTGTCGTCCCCTTCTCCTTGTGCCCTCTATCTTTCCCAACATCAGGGTCTTTTCCAGGGAGTCTTCTCTTCTCATGAGGTGGCCAAAGTATTGGAGCCTCAGCTTCACGATCTGTCCTTTCAGTGAGCACTCAGGGCTGATTTCCTTCAGATTGGACAGGTTTGATCTTCTTGCAGTCCATGGGACTCTCAAGAGTCTCCTCCAGCACCATAATTCAAAAGCATCCATTCTTCAGCCTTCTTTATGGTCAAGCTCTCACTTCCATACATCACCACTGGGAACAGAAACTTAGTTGGTCTCTAACTTAGTTGGTCTCTAACTTAGTTGGTCTCAAACTTAGTTGACCTCTAAGGTGCTACTAGAAGGATTTTTTTTTTATTTTTTGTTTCCACTACATCAGACCAACACGGCTACCTACCTGTAACATGCAGCTACATATGATATTCATTCTTTAAGTTCCAATCACTCTGTCTTCTGCAAACATGTATTTTGTCATAGAATCATAGAGTTGGAAGAGACCACAAGGGCCATCCAGTCCAACCCCCTGCCAAGCAGGAAACACCATCAAAGCATTCCTGACAGATGGCTGTCAAGCCTCTGCTTAAAGACCTCCAAAGAAGGAGACTCCACCACACTCCTTGGTAGCAAATTCCAGCAGAACAAAATTTAATTTAATTTTGTTCTGCTGAGCGCCTGGCGCAGCTCGCACCCAGTACCCTCTGGATGGCAGAAGGTGACTCCACTGGCAGGACTCTATAGCAGACGCTCTGACCTTTGGTGAAGTCAGCCAGCCACACCAAGACCCGACCTAAAAGAGAGTTGTGTCAGGGAATCGATGCTTAGGAGCTGCCTTACGCCAACAACGCAAAGAGGTCAAAAGCCTGGCACTGGCACGGATAACCCAGGGTCAAAGTGCCTGGCACCACAGGCCCCAGCTGGAACGCAGCAGAACCAGGGTTCAAAATTAGCCAGGAGCCACTTGCAACTGAGTGGAGATGCCCGGGAGCCAGGTTGCATAATCAGAATGAATTCCAGGAACCAAAATGCTTTTTTTCTGTGCAGCAGGAGCACCAAACAGCGTTACAGTGAGTTGTTGTCGCTTGCCTTCGCTTCCCCCACTGCCTTGCTCAGAGTTGTGAAGGATGTTCCTACCTTATGAATGGTCCGTGTCACCATTAAGAAAAAGAGGTCGGAGTAAGCCAATAGTTATGTCGATTGTCCCTGGACCAGGTGACTTTCCTTTTTTAAGCCCTCGAAGTTCTTAACCTGGCTCAAGGTTGTCCTCTGAACTAGGCAGATGCTTAACTGAGAATCCATCACAGTCAGTCCATCATTTGGAAAATGAGACTTGTCCCAAAACGCCAACTAGAAATTCCGTTTTGGCGACTGTAGCCTCAGTTTAAAGAGACATTGGCTTACGTATCCGAGTTTCTCTTTTTAAAAGACATGGTACATTTTACTTTTAATTTTATTTTTCAAATATATATTTCCACAAATTTCACACACACAGGTGAAACTCGGAAAATTAGAATATTGTTGAAAAGTGCATTTATTTCAGTAATGCAACTTATTATTTATTATTTTTATTTTTACAAATGCTTTCTTTTGGAAATTCCACAGTAATAAAACAAATAATTACAAAAATAAACATTGCTGTTATATTTCATTAATTCCATTCCATTTATAATTGACCCGCCTAACGACAAATAATTACAATTACAACAAATAAAGGCTTGACATATCTTGCTTTGCATGTCATGCATCTATCTCATATATTGGTTCCACCTTTTAAGTTGCATTACTAAAATAAATGCACTTTTCGACGATATTCTAATTTTCCGAGTTTCACCTGTATTGGCGACGGAAACCTTGGTTTTAGGAGCCATTTGGTGCCTAGCTCATATATAGTATCTTGTGTTTCTAAAACTGCTTGCGTCCTAGAAAGCCACATCAGTCTGTTTAGGTCAGAGCCAATGGGGGAGGTTGAGGACTAGCAGCGTGAGATGGCTGGGGAGGCAGGTAACCAGGTCCATACCAGTGGGACATGGTGTGGAGTCAAGAGGCCCTAGCTTTTACGGAGTGAGCTGCTTGCCTTCAAGGCTGCCGGAGGGCCCAGCGGGTCGCTGTCAAACCGGTAAAACAGGTGGTGTTTGTTTGGAGAGCGCAGGATTTACAGGCGGGTGAGGAAAGGAGCCTGCAGGCTGGCAGGTCATATGACTCAGTAGCAGTAAAGGTCACAGCTGGAGAGCCAAATACCATCTTGAGAGCGAGCGAGCAAGCACCAAATTATTCCTTTGTTTGGATTTTTGGCCCCGTTTCCACAGGTCTCATGATCGTGCCCCTCGCTCGCCACCCCCTCGGGTTTCTAAGGTCTCTGGGGGAGATCCTGCTTACGAGCTCCTCCCTTCATTGGGAACGGGACAGAGTCATAGAATTGCAGCTTTGGAGGGGCCCCCCCACGGGCCATCTAGTCCAACCCCCCTGCGATGCATTTGGAGAACCTTTAGCTGCCTTTGCTGGATCAGACCCCAGAAAGTTCCCTTTGGCCCAGAGGATCATGCTGAGCCAAAGATTCTGGCATTTGCAGGGGGGTGGGCAAGAAGCCCGTCAAGGTCCCTTCCAACTTTACAATGCTGTGATTCTGTGATTCCTGGGAAGGGAAGCTACTGCTTCAGCAGACAGCTTGTCAACATCCTCCTTCATTTGTGGCGCCCAGAATTGGACACAGTATTCCAGGTGTGGTCTGACCAGGGCAGAAAAGAGTGGGACTATTATTTCCCTTGATCCGGACACTAGACTTCTGCTGATGCAGCCTAGAATAGTGTTAGCTTTTTTTGCTGCTGCATCACCCTCTTGGCTCCTGTTCAGCTTGTGGCCCACCAAGACCCCTAGATCCTTTCCACAGGTACTGCTAGTAAGCCATGTGTCCCCCATCCTATATTTCTGCATCTGGTTCTGCCTGCCTAAGTGCAGAATCGGACATTTGTCCCTATTGAAATTCATTTTGTTAGCTTGCGCCCAGTTCTCCAACCCGCTAAGGTCATTTTGAATCTCATAGAATCATAGAATCATAGAGTTGGAAGAGACCACAAGGGCCATCCAGTCCAACCCCCTGCCAAGCAGGAAACACCATCAAAGCATTCTTGACATATGCCTGTCAAGCATCTGCTTAAAGACCTCCAAAGAAGGAGACTCCACCACACTCCTTGGTAGCAAATTCCACTGCCGAACAGCTCTTACTGTCAGGAAGTTCTTCCTAATGTTTAGGTGGAATCTTCTTTCTTGAAGTTTGAATCCATTGCTCCGTGTCCGCTTCTCTGGAGCAGCAGAAAACAATCTTTCTCCCTCCTCCATATGACATCCTTTCATATATTTGAACATGGCTATCATATCACCCCTTAACCTTCTCTTCTCCAGGCTAAACATACCCAGCTCCCTAAGCCGTTCCTCATAAGGCATCGTTTCCAGGCCTTTGACCATTTTGCTTGCCCTCTTCTGGACACGTTCCAGCTTGTCAGTATCCTTCTTGAACTGTGGTGCCCAGAACTGGACACAGTACTCCAGGTGAGGTCTGACCAGAGCAGAATACAGAGGTACTATTATTACTTCCCTAGATCTAGATGCTATACTCCTATTGATACAGCCCAGAATTGCATTGGCTTTTTTAGCTGCTGCATCACACTGCTGACTCATGTCAAGTTTGTGGTTTACCAAGACTCCTAGATCCTTTTCACATGTACTGCTCTCAAGCCAGGTGTCACCCATCCTGTATTTGTGCCTTTCATTTTTTTTGCCCAAGTGTAGTACCTTACATTTCTCCTTGTTAAAATTCATCTATTTGTGCATCTGGTTCTTCCTGCCTAAGTACAGAACTTGACATTTGTCCCTATTGAAATTCATTTCGTTAGCTTGCGCCCAGTTCTGCAACCCATTAAGGTCATTTTGAATCCCGATTCTGCCTTCTGCGGCATTAGCTACCCTCCCAGTTTGGTGTCATCTGCAAATGGGATGAGCATCACCTCAATTCCTTCATCCAAGTTGTTTATAAAGACGTTGAACAATAGCGGGCACAGGACAGAATCCTGCAGCACCCAACTGGTCACTTTCCCCCAGAATGGCAGGGAACCATTCATGAGTACTCTCTTTTCGGTCCGTCAACCAGCTACAAATCCACCTAACAGTTCCCTCGTTCAATCCACATTTCACCAGCTTCCTCACGAGAATATCACGGGGAACCTCATCAAAAGCCTTGCTGAAATCAAGATACGCTATGTCCGCAGCATTCCCTCGATCCACTAAGCTTGCAACCCCATCAAAAAAAGAAAGAAATGGGATTTGCCTGGCATGACTCTTTTTGATAAACCCATGCTGGGTCTTCGCAGCTTCCGTTCCTAAGTGCTCGCAGACCGACTGTTGAATTACCTGTCCTTTCCTTTTACCGGTCGGCAGGGGCACGTGGCATAGGGCCACCCTGTTGGCGAGCAAAGAACGCCCCCTCTGCCCGCCTTAACCAACTCTCCCTGCTTGCTTCCCGCAGCCGTCCAGAGGGGCCGGATCCCTCCCACCCACTCCAGCGCCAGCCCCAACGCCCTGCCCAGCGGCGAGTACTACAACGGCCAGCCCGTCTCGGAGCTGATTTCGCAGCTCCTCCGTGCCGAGCCCTACCCCACCGCACGCTTCAGCTCCCAGTATGCCCAGCAAGGTAGCGTGATGGGCATTGATAACATCTGTGAGCTGGCGGCGCGGCTCCTCTTCAGCACGGTGGAGTGGGCGCGAAACATCCCCTTCTTCCCTGACCTGCCCGTCTCGGACCAGGTGGCGCTGCTGCGGCTCAGCTGGAGCGAGCTCTTCGTCCTCAACGCCGCGCAGTCTGCCCTGCCGCTGCACATGGCGCCACTGCTGGCCGCCGCCGGCTTCCACGCGGCCCCCATGTCGGCCGACCGCGTGGTCTCCTTCATGGACCAGATCCGCATCTTCCAGGACCAGGTGGAGAAGCTCAACCGGCTGCAGGTGGACCTGGCGGAGTACAGCTGCCTCAAAGCCATCGCCCTCTTCACCCCAGGTGAGCACACCGGCCATTCCCGGCTGTATTGAGGCGGCTCGAGCGAGTGAGCCAAGCTGCATTTTTGGCTCTTGCCAAATTGCTGCTGTTTCTTCCTGGATTTGGAGGTTTTTCCTCTCTCTGAACGGAAATACTTTGTTGAAGTAAATCAAAATGCCATAAAATCACAGTAGTACTAAGAAGTAGAGCAGTAACAGCAACAACAATTTTATTGTATACCATTATTATTATATAATAATTATTATCATATACCATGTCTCATAGGATGGGCGTTGCGACTACTCTAGAGTAACGACTCTGCACGTTCTGGCCTTTTCATGCTTTTATTAAGTGCAGTCTATTTACAGTGATAGAGCTGTACAGGATACATCCTTCTGGTCCGAACCAGAACCCTGGAATAGCGCGCTCCGCGTCTTCTTCCAGCATAAGAGTCTGGGCACGCCAAATCGCCTTCCGCGTTTCCTCCTGCGTAATTCCGAAACCGGAGGGGAAAAGGGCCTCCTTTCCCTGTTTTCCTTCTCCCCCTTTTCCCCCTCCCTCTCTTCCTCTCCCACGTGGAGCAAGGGCTCTCCTATGCTGCCAGAGCCCCGTCCCCTCCCTTCTCTTTCCTCACTTGACTCTTCCCCCTCCCCGCTGGCACTACTGCTGGTGGGGGAGATGCTCCTCAGGATGGGAGGGGGCTCTCTGTACTCTTTGCCCCTTACACCATGTATAAGACAACCCCTATTTTTGGGTAATCCAATTTAAGAAAATGGGGGGAGATGGCCCATAGTTGTTGAGCTTTTTGGAGGGGGGGGGCAATGCTGAAAACCACTCGCCAGACTGACAAACTCTGCCAACCCCAGGCGTCACAAAAGCCAGAGCATCTGCCCGATTGCCACCAGCAGCCGGCAAGCGCATGCATGCACTATTGGCGCAGCAACAGCCAACCCCCAAAGCAGCCCTTGCCGCAGCCACAAATCACCCACCCAGTTGCCTCTGACAACCTCCTGCTTGTGGCAGAAACCAGTCGCGTCCCCCCCCCCGCACTATCCGTGTATAAGACGAGCCCCGATTTAGAACATTATTTTAGAGTAAAAAAAAACAAAAACCCTCGTCTCACACACAGAAAAGTACGGTAATTATTCTCATAATTGTGCAATTATAATTATTTGGTAATAATTATATAATATTATAGGGACGCGGGTGGCGCTGTGGGCTCCCTCTTCACCATTTCTCATCATGCATGGAGGCAGCGCCACCTTGTGGCGAGACAGAGTGCAAGCCTGCATGCCCAATGGCAGTCTATCTGGGTTCCTAAGGGTAATTGTACAGTGTGCAAAAAGGATGCTGGATTAGATGGGCCGCTCTCTTCGGCTTGATCCGGCAGCCAGCCTCTTCTGGTATCTTTGTGGAACCTCCATGTCCAGAGGCAGTCTATCTCGGTTCCTAGTTTCTCAGGGTTATTTAGCCACTGTGAGGACAGGATCGTGGAATTGTAGTGTTGGAAGCGGCTTGAGGGTCATCTAGCCCAGCCCCCGGCAATGCAGGAATCTTTTGCCCAACGTAGGGCTCAAACCCACCACCATGAGAGAGTCTCTACTGTCAGAGCCTATCAGGAGTAGAGGTGTATCTCTATCCCCCCCCCCTGCAACACACACTTTGGCTTGATCCAGCAGCCAGGCCTGTCTTTGTGGAACCTCCAGGTCTAGAGGCAGTCTATCTGCATTCTTAGGTTCTGAGGGTTATTTGGGAACAGGAGGGGGGCCGGCCCAGGCTCTCACGAACGCTAACCATCTCCTCTGTTTCAGACGCCTGCGGCCTCTCGGACCCTGCGCACGTGGAGAGCCTGCAGGAGAAAGCGCAGGTGGCGCTCACGGAGTACGTCCGCTCGCAGTACCCCTCGCAGCCGCAGCGCTTCGGCAGACTCTTGCTTCGCCTCCCCGCGCTGCGGGCCGTCCCCGCCTCGCTCATCTCGCAGCTCTTCTTCATGAGACTGGTGGGCAAGACGCCCATTGAGACGCTCATCAGGGACATGCTACTCTCGGGAAGCACCTTCAACTGGCCCTACGGGACGGGGCAGTGAGGAGACGACGAGTGCGCGGAGTTGTCGGGAACCTGCTTTCCCGCCCCGCCCCCCCATCTGCCCTGCTGGTTCTTGCGGCCGCCACACCGACAGCCTGGATGTCCTCTGGCACCACCCGATTCCCCCGGATCGAGGCAGCGAACTCTGTGCAATTTTTCCCCGTTTCAGGGGGTGGGCTGGGGGGACCACCCCATCGGCTGTGACTGCCTCTACCCCCAACCCCAGTGCCAAGAGAGGGCCAGGGCGGGTGTCCATTGGGAATTTCTCCATTTCCGTTCCATTGCGGGCGCAGGAAATGTAGCGCCCTTGGTTTTGTTTTCCTGGTTTCGTTTCGTTTATCCACTCCGGCTTCAAGGAGACAGATGGTTCCCCCGGAGGCTTTGCTGGGGGGCTTCTGCCCCCCAACTTCCTTGATTCTTGGGCCTCAGAGAGGGGGGAGCCTGACCCCTCTCCTCTCACCCCCATTTCTCTTGATTCGCCTTCTGCTGCCTGATGCCCCTCCCCAGATGTTGTGGGGCACCCCCCAAGCCAGTGTGTCCAAGGAGTCTGGGGTGATGGGGAGCCCCAAAGCAGCGGTGGACCGTGACTGAGGTGGATTGGGCCCCCAGGGCGAATTTGCAAGCTGTTTAGCCTGGAAGTAAGCCAGATTTTCGCAATCGAAACAGGGAGGTGTTTTGAGAGAAAACCTTTTGTTGCAATGGGGTGAGGTGGGGGGGGGCTGTTACTTTGGGATTCACCTAATGTGCAAATTTCCCAGATGTCTGGGTGCAACCCTGCGTGGAACCAAGGCAGATAGGAGAATTTCCTTTCCCACAAGCAGAGAGCGGCTCTAGGCGCGTGCAGAAGGCCCCAGATCCAGCCTCTGGCATGTTCAGCTTAAAGGACCTGGGGGGGGGGCAGAAGACCCAAGCAGTTGCTCCCCTAGGTTACGTGGACTCAGTATAACTTTCTGTGCTCCTGTTTAGATCTGCCTGCAATTCAGACGCATGAGGACTAGAGTCTTGATTCACTGCCAGTAACACTAGGACTAGAATCTTGCATTACTGTCGGGGTACTGCCAGCCTTCCAGGGTGAGGGCACAGCTCAGTGATGGGACACCCCCTCTGCACCCTGAATAATAACAATAATTTATTACTTATACCCCGCCCATCTGGCCGGGCCTCCCCAGCCACTCTGGGCGGCTTCTAACAGGATATTAAAAACACAATAAAACATCAAACATTTAAAAACTTCCCTAAACAGGGCTGCCTTCAGATGTCTTCTAAAAGTCAGGTAGTTGCTGTTGACATCTGGTGGGAGGGCGTTCCACAGGGAGGGTGCCAGTACTGAGAAGCCCCTTTGCCTGGTTCCCTGTAACTTCACTTCTTGCAGTGAGGGAACCGCCAGAAAGCGCCCAGAGCTGGACCTCAGTGTCCAGGCAGAATGATGGGAGTAGAGACTGTCCTTCAGGTATACTGGACCGAGGCCATTTAGGGCTTTCAAGGTCAGCACCAACACTTTGAATTGTGCTCGGAAATTTACTGGGAGCCAATCTAGGTCTTTCAGGACCGGTGTTATGTGGTCTTGGCGGCCGCTCCCAGTCACCAGTCTAGCTGCCGCATTCTGGATTAGTTGTAGTTTCCGGGTCACCTTCAAAAGGAGCCCCGCATAGAGCGCATTGCAGTGGTCCAAGTGTGAGATAACCAGAGCATGGAGCACTCTGGCGAGACAATGTGCAGGCAGGAAGGGTCTCATCCTCCGTACCAGATGGAGTTGGTAGACAGCTTCCCTGGACACAGAACTGACCTGCGCCTCCATGGACAGCTGTGAGTCCAAAATGACTCCCAGGCTGCGCACCTGGCCCTTCAGGGGCACAGGTATCCCATTCAGGACCAGGGAGTCCTCCACACCTGCCCGCCTCCTGTCCCCCCAAAACAGTACTTCTTGTCAGGATTCAACCTCAATCTGTTAGCCGCCATCCATCCTCCAACTGCCTCCAGGCACTCACACAGTGCTTGGCGTGCCTGAAGGGCCCCAATAGCTCCTCCAGGTCGTAAACGACCCCTTTGCCCCCGAACCCTGGAGAGAAGCTGCCAGCCAGTGTAAGGCAACATAGAGCTGGGTGTGGCTCGGACAAAGACACCTCCAATTGCTCCTGCTTTTATAAATCGGCTCTTGAATTAGACTCCATGAGGACTAGAATTTTACATTAGGGGCAAGGACCAAAACTCAGAAAGACCCAGGGGTCTCAAATGGGGTTATGCTGTGAGATGCCTCTTCCGGGGTCTCAGGGGCTCCTGGTCAGAGCGTAAAACACTGGGCTGGATAAACAAGCTACTTGGACAACAAGTGTCCTTGGTCGCTGGCAGGTTCCCGTCCGCCACAAAGACGAGCCACATTTTGACATGCTCAGCACCGTTGCCCCCTTACTTGTGATGGAAGCTGCCTGCCCCACTTCCTCCGTCCGCAGTGGGGGAAGTCCGCCTCGCCTGGGTGGCGCTCCCTCCATGTTTGTTGAAGATGCTATGCAAAATAGTTTTGAGCTGCATGCAATTTGAAATATACTGACGACTTTTAAAACACAGCGATCTTCCTCTTTTCGCAACGGGATTCCGGCTTCCTTTGCTGGTCGGATCAGTTTTGACTGAGACACTAAAAAACGAAAACAACCCCCCTGCTGCTGTTTTTCTCATGGATCATTCTCTTTCCTCCAGCCTGCAGACCTGCTCTAAGGATCTCCGCTTGGCCTGTGTGTCCTCTCAGTGACGCCAGTATGAATTGCCCTCAAACCCATTTTCCGGATGGGAAAAACTGAGACCAGAGGACTATTTCCCCCTGAATTATACATGTCCATGGGAGTGATGTGCCTCTAACTCAGGTCTCCCAGATCCAAAGTACCGGTTGTAATCTATGCAAGCTATCCCCACCCCGCCTACAAATTCTGCATCAAGGAAATTCAGATTCTGCGCTTAGAATAAAATTATGTTTTTGTTTTTTTAAAAAATGGTGAAAATCAGATGTGTTTTTTTTAAAATCCCAGTTGTATGATGTGAGGTTCCTGAAGAACATCCCGGGTCAGGAAGGGCACAGGTGAAGGGTAATAGAATTGTAGGGTTGGCAGGGGACCAAAGGGTCATCTAGTCCAACCCCCTGCAATGCAAGAATCACAGCTAACCCGAGCAGAGCCGGCCTGGCTGGGTGTGTTGAATCTGCCACCTGACCCACACTGGCCAATCCCATACCCCCGAGCATCAGAGGTAGACTGCGCTTCAAACTGGAGGCTCCATTGAACTACCATGGCTTAGAGCCGCTGCTACATTGCCCCTCTTATTCTTCAAGCCCCCCCCCCTGTAAGCAAAGTTCTTAAGAGGAAGTTTTCCCAGGGTCTCCATGCAGAAATGGCCTGGTCCGATCTCCGAAGAGGCTGGACAGAGAACCACTGCCTGCCTGTGTTCAGTTGTGAGCACCTTCCTATATTCATGTCTGTAGCAGCCCTTAGCTCAGAACCATGAGTATAGCAGGAGGTCGTCGTCCCCCGTTCCATTTAATCCCAGGTTTATTCTCTGTCCGAAACTCACGGGCAGTAATGACCTAAGTGGACCCAATTTAAAACTAAAAACTATGCACTTTGAGGTCTCTCTGATTTCCACGGGAGTTTGGGTACCGCTCTTAATTAAAAGCCATAGAGAGAGAAATGTCCCCCAAAAGTTTCGATTCAGTGGGGCCCTTGGATAAAAATCCTACTCATTAATTCCCCCCCCCCCCGGTTCGTGGAAACCGGATTTGGGTGTCCGGATGGAAGGAGAGGGTGACTTGTGCCAACCAAAATGTCGAAAAGAGGGGAAGGAACGGCTGTCGGGTTTGATTTCGTTGCGGATGCCTCCTTTTCTGATTTGATGCACAGCCAATGAAACAATAAATATTGTTTTTTCTTAGGAAAAAAAAGGCAGGCAGTGGTTGGTTTGTGTTTCTTGGAGGGGAAAGGGTTTGGAGGGGGTGGGGAGAAGTGGCGTCACTGTTTTAAGACGATTCAGCACAGGTAAACTTTGCAGCACAAAGTTAAACTGTGGAACTCCCTCCCACAGGAGGCAGGCCAGGTGGCTTTAAAAGAGGATTGGACAAATTCACGGAGGACAAAGCTATTTGGAGACAGTGATGCTTCTGAACAACCAGCACTCCCACTTGCTAATTTTAATCCAAAGAAAGCCAACATCTTTTGGGGATCCTCTAGCTGTAATTGCAGGGTGGGGGGTTGGTCTGGATGACCCCTGGGGGACCCTTCCAGCTCTGCAAGTTGATCTCAAACGGCTACAAAACACACCTGGATCTCCACAGCCAGCATTCCCCACTTTTATTAAAGGAACTATTAAAAACGCACACATACACACAACTGTTTACCCCCCTCCCCAACCCCTCCGAAACCCCCAGCTTCCCCACACTCAAATGGATAAATCCCCAAACATGCATAAATGGGGGTTGTATATTTACAATGCTGAATGAGTCAGTAGATGGATCACTGGACGGTTCGCTTTGAACCTGCATCAATGGGAGTGAATATTCGGGAGTCTGCCGTCTGATTGCTGGGGGTGTCTCTCTGTTTTGGAATGGGACGCCCCCCCTACCCCCTATTCACACTTTGACTTCGTATTTTTAGTCTTGTGTGTGTCAATCAATTCCCCCAGGTCTGAGAGTTTTTCTCGCCGTTCGCTGCCGTGCCTTGCCAAATTCCCCCACTGAGTTGAAGCTTGGCTAAGCAAAACCTTTCTCTGGATTTTCTGTGCATGTGAAATCGCAATGCCACCCTGCTTTTTCGGACATGTGTCAAGAATGTTCCGTCCCCCCCCCAAAAAAAGTTTTATCAGCAGGTGCATTGGTGTGCGGAGATATGATGAAACTCCCAAGATGCTGGGGAACATTTGGAATTTCCTAAGGAAGGCCGCTGATGGGTTTCTCAGTACACCAGCTTCACTTGGGAAGGGAGAACCAGCTCTTTGAAAACCCGGCAGAAATGCTGGCAAAAGATTTCAGAATTATTCTTGGGTGCTGTTTAACTCCTTGCCGCTCAGGGAAGTGCGAAACACACAATGGCATGAAATCCTATCGTTTGGGGTGGGTGAGAGCTGATTCAAGATTCGCCTAATCATAGGGTTGTTGAGGTGGAAGCCACCCCTAAGGTCATCGAGTCCAACCCCCAGCAATGCAAGGATCTTTTGCCCAACATAGGGCTCGAACCCACGCTCTTATCAATTGATAATCCAGGCATGGGAGATCGGTGAGCCTCCATCTTCATCCCTGGGCTGCGTTCTGCACAAGCAATTCCTCGATGGCTAATTTTGTACAGTGCTTTTTAAAGAGCACAAGTTCAGGGTTGCAACCAACTATGCCTCCTTCGCGAAAGGGATGGGAATGGCCGACGTAGGACCATTGACTTCAGTGGGTCTACTCTGAATACATGGGCGATGGGAAAGGGTTGCGGCTCAAAGTCGGAGCACATGCTTTTCATGCAAAAATGTTTCTCAGCAGGCCTGGAGTAAGACCCCTGGCTGAGATGCTGCAGCATCGCTGCTGCCAGTCGGTGTAGGCTACACTAAACTAGATGGGCTGTAGTGGCTTTGCTCATGTTAAGGTGGCTCCCCCGAGAGCTTAAGTTACAGAGCACCCATTTTGCATGCGGAGGGTCCGGGTTCAATTCCTGGCATCCCCAGGCACCTGCCTAAACCCCTGGAGAGCTGCTGCCAGTCAAAATAGGCAATACTAAACTACATGTACTTCCATGGCCTGTCTTGGGAGTGGGGGGAAGGCAGTGCCCGGTGTTCCTTGGGCTTAGCTGGGAACAACCCACGGTTTTTAAAAAATCTTTGGCACCCAAAATAAGAAAGTGCTCTATCTAAATGAGGATTTGTAAGTTCTTTCTCTTCTTCCTGGCTTCTTTTTGCTATGCATGTTCAGAGTTCCAGGATCCCAAGAAAATGGAGTTGCTTTTTTAAAAAATGGTTTTGCAAAATTGGCACGGGAATGGATCAAAGAGGTCATCTTGACATATGTACAGCTCGAAAGAAAGCATCCCTGCTTGTCTTGTTTTGGGGTTCAAATTCTGCAGAAAACGGGAGCGTTGACCGCGCCCCCTGCAGCCGCCTGCCTCGCTCCCCTCTCCAAGTTACGCCCGACTCTTGTCGTAGTCGCTGACCATCCGCTTGATGTGGAAGAGCTTGTTCCGCAGAGACTTGCTGTCCATTTTCTTGCTCTGGTAGTCGGGAGTCTGCAAGGCGTGAATTTGCAAGGAAAACGCGTTAGAAAACAGAACACAATTCACGGTATTCTCGCTCGGGCCGCAGATTCAAATATATTTCTCAACCCAGCTTTTCACAGGATGGTAGAGTTGGAAGAGACCTTCCAAGTGTCATAGAATTGTAGAGTTGGGAGGGACCCCTGAGGGTCATCTAGTCCAGCCCCCTGCAATGCAGGAATCTCAGCTAAAGCATCTGTAGAACCAAATTCCAGGAGGCCACCAACTTGGGTGGATTCAGTTTCTTAGGAGTATTTGGCCACTGTGGGCGCTGGCCTATTGTGGGTGCTGAATCCAGCAGCCAGCTTTTCTGACGTTCTAATGGAGCCTCCAGGTCCAGATGCAGTCTATCTGGATTCCTAGGTTCTGAGGGGTATTTGGCCACTGTGAGGACAAAAACAAAGGCTCTCTTCTCTCCCCCACATCCTCCTTTAGTGCACAAGGGGCCTGTGGGTGTTTAGGGGCAACACACAAATCTGGATTTGGCCCTAAGAAGCGTAGATCAGGAGTGGTGAACCCACTGTCCTCCTGGCATTGCTGGCCTCCACCTCCACCATTCGCTGACCATTGGGCATGCTGGCCGCTCCAACATCCAGAGAGCCACAGCTCTTTCCCTGGCCCCTTTCGGGAGACAGAAAAACGTCACTTACGCGCTTCAGGTCCTTCAGGCGGTTGTATTCTTCAGCCACCCCCTGCGGGAGAAAGATGTCAAAGTCAGGAGAGTCTTGTATATGGAACCTCCCTGTTCATGAGCAGTTTATCTCAGGGTATTCCTGAGAATGCACTCTCGGTCCCTCTCTGTTTTCACTGTCCTGAGTTCAGCTCTCCACATTTCCACACCAGTCTGCAATCATTATTATTCTTAAGCAGGCATAGGTAAACTCGGCCCTCCAGATGTTTTGAGACTACAATTCCCATCATCCCTGACCACTGGTCCTGTTAGCTAGGGATAATGGGAGTTGTAGTCCCAAAACATCTGGAGTTTGCCTATGCCTGTTCTAAAGGGAGCCCCGGTGGGAAGGTGTCCGGTCCCAGTATCCCTGGTAGAGCACAAGACGGTTCAAGCCCCACGTTGGGCATTACAATTCTTGCATTGCAGGGGGTTAGACTGGATGACCCTTGGGGTCACTTCCAGCTCTACGATTCCTCCCGCTCCACACATTTCCGCAAAGCAATTTCACCCAACAGACCCTGTTTCGCAGGGCATCCTCCCCCTGCATAATCCACCTTTGCCGTTTTCACAAATATACAGGTGAAACCTGGAACATTAGAATATCGTTGAAAAGTGCATTTATTTCAGTAAAGCAACTTATTATTATTTATTTTTCTTTTAATTTTTACAAAGGCTTTCTTTTGGAAATTCCACAGTAATAAAACAAATAGTGACAATAATACAAAAATAAACATCGCTATTAACATTTCATTAATTACATTGCATTTATAATTGACCCGCCTAACAACAAATAATTACAATTACAACAAATAAAGGCTTGACATATCTTACTTTTGCATGCCATGCATCTATCTCATATATTGGTTCCACCTTTTAAGTTGCATTACTGAAATAAATGCACTTTTCGACGATATTCTAATTTTCTGAGTTTCACCTGTACGAATTTAGTCATTGTCTGCATTTATATCCCTACCTTTTCTGTCTCCGCAGAGCTGAGTGCTGCCCATATTGCCTTCCTTCCTTATTTCTACCCACAATCCTTTGCTCCGGGTGCAGTGGGGGGGGGACACAACCCACCTGGTACTGCAGGCTGTCTTCCGGCAGATGGTCCAGCTGTTTGCTCAGCTGGTTGATCTGGTCATTGATGGCGTCCATCTCGGCACACAGCACCTTGTACCGCTTGAGGTCGGCGTCAAACTCTTGCTTGTAGTCCTGGCGGACGCTGTCTGACGTGATTGGGGGATACAGGCTATGGGGAACGGAAGAAAAACCCACACGGTGTGGGAATGGTAAGGAATGCCTTGCTTTTAAAATATACCCTTGGCCATATTGTGGTGTGACGACTAGGGTGACGACTTTTTTACAACCTCATTTCCCTGTATCATAATTTGATGAGCTTTCATTAAAGATTAGATAAAATCTTACTCTCAAAGAGATTTGATAAAAAAAAAACTCACGCACAAAATGATTTTAAAATTTTTTTATCAGTTTTTTGACCATTTTTGAAGTCACTGTAAGCAGATATAAAATTGAACCCAAGCTTTAGAGTCACATATATACAACATTATATAGGGTCATCAAACACACAAGGAAGCTTTTTTTAGCTGCAGTAACAGTATAGACGCCGCTAGAGGACGATGTTTTGCTACCTCTCCTGTAGGTTCTTTTCCCAGCATGCCCGGCAGGGTCTGCTGGCTGAGTTTTGAGGTCCCAAAAGGGGGCTTTTACCTTGCGCAGGTGTGACATTTCTATACCCTATGTTGCTAAGAACACTCCCCATTGCGGAATGTGGTGTTGTGTCCAAATTTGATACGAAATATATATAGAATTGTTAATACAATTTTATGAAATGGTAAAACAACATACAAAAATTTTAAAAATGGTTTGTGCGTGACCTTTTTAAATATTTCAATGGAATATACCTCATTTTAGGCATTAATAGGCAAAATTTCATCCATTTGTGCTACAGGAAATAATTTTTGAGGAAATAAAATGAAAAAGTCATCACCCTAGTGGCGACCCTTTTGAGGACAGCAAAGTGTTTGCCAGCACTGAGGAAAACTTTCAATTTAGTTCCTTCCTTCCCTTGAAGGGGACACACTACTACTAATTTTATTATTTGTAGCCCACCCACCTGACTGGGTTGCCCCAGCCACTCTGGGCACCTTCCAACACATATAAAAACATCAAGAATCCAGCTTTATAAGCTTCTCCAGAAGGCCTCAGGGGTAGGGCTGGGAGAGATGCCCCTGTCCATGAAATCCAGGGCAGCTGCTTCCAGTTAGCATAGACCAGGCATCTCCAAACTTCGGCCCTCCAGATGTTTTGGACTACAATTCCCATCTTCCCTGACCACTGGTCCTGTTAGTTAGGGATCATGGGAGTTGTAGGCCAAAACATCTGGAGGGCCGAAGTTTGGGGATGCCTGTGAGAGACAATATTGAGCTGGTTGGACCTGTGCTCCAACAGCTTCCTATGTACATACCCTCCAACTCCCGGTAAGAAAAAGACGGGATCAGCAGCGGCGCGGCACCGGAAGTCACTTCTACGCATGTCTGGAAGTGACTTCTACGCATGTCTGTTCCGGTGCCGCTCTGCCTGATTTCCGGTGCCCAGACATGGGTGGAGCGGCACCCGAAATCGGTTCTGCGCATGTTCTGAGCCTCCCTGGCAGATAGGAAATCTGGGGGATTTACGGGATTTTTCTCTATTCGGGATAACAGCGGGAAACGGGTTTAAATACGGGGGTTTCCCGCGAAAAAACGGGAGACTTGGCAGCTATGCCCATGTTCATCTGAAGAGCAGACGGAGCTCAGCACATCATGGCTAGTACCTGTAACATCACCAGCTCAACCTTCTCTCACCCACCTTGACCTCCAGAGCAATTTTGTCACTGGTGGAAAAGGGGGTTGAAGGTGTGCAATGAACGACTGTTCATATAACCAGTGATAATAATAATAATATTTATACCCCGCCCATCTCCAGGCGGCATACAGCATAATATAAAAACATAAGGAAAACAGCAAGCATAAAAAACCTCCTGATACAGGGCTGCCTTCAGAAGTCTTCTAAAGGTTGTGTAGTTACTCATCTCCTTGACATCTGACGGGAGGGTGTTCCACAGGGAGGGCGCCACCACCGAGAAGGCCCTCTGTCTGGTTCCCTGTAGCTTCACTTCTGCCAGTGAAGGAACCGCCAGAAGGCCCTCAGAGACGGACCCTGGTGTCCGGGGTGGAGACGCTCCTTCAGGTATACAGGGCCGAAGCTGTTTAGGGTTTTAAAAGTCAGCACCAACACTTCGAATTGTGCCTGAGAATGTACTGGGCGCCGGAAACATCACTGGAAGGAGCCTCAACGATGACTTGGAATGGAAGCCCAGTGGCAGGTTAATTTTGGCGTCGTGCTGGGTGCTGCTGAAATTCGAAACCCCCAAATAAGATATTGCGGCTCACCTCTTCCAGTCATCCTGGTCCCGCTCGTCTCCGGACTCCACGGCCGTGGTGTAGTCGGTCTCGTACTGCGATTCCTCGAGTTCGGGGTTCCTCCTCCGCCTACGCCCTTTGCGGCCGGAGGGCTTGCTGGCGCTCTCCCGCGCGTTCTCTTCCAGCGTGCTGGAGCTGAAAGTCCAGGCGGGGTTGGCTGTCTGCGCGTAGGAAGGCGGGCTGGAGAGGAGACCCCCCATGGTTACACGTGGGTAAAGCTGGAGTCAGCTGGGAAACGGCAGCTGCCCTTTGGGGACTCATAGGGCAGAAGGAAGGGAGCTTGACAGCAGGGGGCGCCAGCGCTTACGACAGGCTTGTTAGCAATTTAACTCCTCCGAGGCTGCATTTTGTGATGAGTGGAAATCACATGGTCTGTCTGAGAGGAAGCGTGAGAACTGGATATAGTCCTATCTGTATGTATTATGTGATGTACTTTCAATTTTGCCTGTTCTCTCTCAGAGCTGGATGAGAGAGAGCACCATGATTCTGTGTCTGTGTAATATAGTGTAAATAAATAGTTTAGAAACGGTGGCTGCCTTTGGGGACTCATAGGGCAGAAGGAAGGGAGCTCGACAGCAGGGGGCGCCAGAGCTTACAGAGGCAAAGCCAATTTAACTCTGCTTTCGTTCCCATCCCATACCCTCCAAGTGTCCTGATTTTCCAGGCACTGTAGCAGAATTACAGAAGCTGTTCTGGTATGCGATTTGATCCAGGAATGTCCCGGTTTTCCTTGCTCGTCCCCTCCACATCTCGGAAAGCAATTTAAAGTGGGGGAGAGATCAGATCGCCCCCTCCTGTCCTTTTTGGAAACATGAGTATTTGTGTGTGTGTGTGTGTGTGTGTGTGTGTGTGTGTGTGTTTGTGCAGGTGCAGAAACAGAGTCCTATTTATAATGATAATATAATAATAATATAATAATAATTTATTATTTATACCCCACCCATCTGGCTGGGTTTCCCCAGCCACTCTGGGCGGCTTCCAACCAAATATTAAAAACAGTACAGCATCAAACATTGAAAACTTCCCTAAACAGGGCCGCCTTCAGTTGTCTTCCAAAAGTAAAATAATTGAATATATTCAATTGAAAATAATGAAGTTCCTGCACCAAATGAAGGAAATCTTGAAGCTGGCATACGAAGTCCTTCCTATAATTTTGAAGGGACACTGTAACAAATCCACGACACATTTCATTGCAATGCTTCCGCAGCCAGCCAATTATTAGGAAACATGTGGAGTGTTGATCCCTTTATTGTAAATGGAGCCTCACACTGCCTACTCGGAAATAAGTCCCACTGTATTCAATGGAGCTTACTCCCAGGTAACTGGGTAAAGACTGTGCTGCACCCCAAAGCATTTTTACTCAGAACTAAGTCCCACTGAGTTCAAGAGGATTTACTCTCAGGTATGGACATGATCATTTTCACAGTTTCCGTTGTTCTTTGATATCGTAGAATCGTAGAGCCAGAAGGGACCATGAGGGTCATCTATCCCAACCCCCTGCAATGCAGGATTCTTTTGCCCAACGAGAGACTCAAACCCACGACCCTGAGATTAAGAGTCTCGTGCTCTACCCACTGAGCTACCCAGCTAATAATGATAACAAATCCTACAAGTGTTTTTTAAGCGCAGAGTTAAACTGCAAGCGGGACCTGAACCCAAGACCTGAACGCACTCCCTTCCTGTGCCTGCGATTCAGAAGCATCGCAGCTGTGACGGCACAGCCCTCGATAGCCCCCTCCTCCCCCATGACTTTGTCCGATCCTCTTTTACAGCCATCACGATCGGTGGCCGGTTGCTGCCTCCTGCGGCAGAGAGTTCCACAGTTTAACACTGCGTGTTTAAGCCCGTTACTCCGCCACAAATCAAGCATTATGCAAGAGGGAGAAAAACAAATCTCTAATCTTCACAATGCACCACTCAAAGCAACTCCATTTTCTCTGCTCACCTGCTCTGGCTTTCACCTGGGTAGTAGCCATTCCCGGAGACCTTGTAGTTGTAGGGGCTGGCTGGAGCATGTGTGGGGCTCATCGGCTTTTCGGAGTAGTTCAGGGTCGCTGTCTCATCATGGGTGCTGGTCCCGTCGGTGACATTCTTCACCTGCGAAAGGAACGAAAAGCGTTGTTTTGGTGCCAGCTGAAACCTTCCCCTGGACCGGGGACCTTCTGGGACGTGGTTTTGCCTCTTGGGTAAGCACGGGCGAATAATTCCAAATTTCCACATTTCTCTGCCACAACCTGGTTAGAGCGTTGGACTAAGGAGCTGGCAAACCAGGGTTTGAATCCCCACTCGGCCAGGTCTCCCTGGGTGACCTGGGTGGGAGCAGGCCCTGACTCTCATCCTAACCTACCTCACAGGGTTGTTGTGGGGATCAAATGAGGAAGGGGGAAACCATGATATAAAATAAAATTATACTTGCTGCTTCTGGTTTGTTTTTTTAATAAAAAGTTGTCATGAAAATTCACCGCAATTTTGGTGCAGATTCCTCTGTATCCAGACACTTGTTTTTGCAAAGCAAGTTCCCTAATACAATGCATTTTTTAAAAAATTGTTTAAAAATGCACTCTTAGACACACTTCCCCTTCTGTACAGGTTACTTGGCTGTGGAACCGCATGACAAAATCTGGAGAGGTGTGGATTTGCCCCTTGTAATTCTCAACAACCCTGCAAGGTGGGTTAAAGGTGACAGGGACTAGTCTGCATGGTCAAACTCTGTCAGGGATTCTTTAGCTGCAACGCCCGCACTGCAGGGGGTTGGACTGGATGACCCTTGAGGGTCCCCTCCAACTCCACAACCCTGCTTTTTCTTCCTGCTTTTTAGCTGCTTCTTCCGTGCCAGGGTCTGATTGCTCAGCAATGACTTCAACTGGGGGGGAAGAGGGTGCAGCTGCTTCTCCCCGTCCGTCCCCCCCGCCCCTTTTCCTCCTTTCCTTCCGGGCTTTTTTACAGAGCGACGACCCCCTGGGGCTCCAGAGGCTTCAAAGGATCTCCTGCCAGTCTAAGGAAGCCGTCTGTCAAAGCGGAATCATGTTGCAGAGAAGACCCAGTGGGACCAAGGGACATTATTCAGGCCCCATCTGCCCTATTGCATTTAAAGAAGCATTGTGCCACTTTAAACATGGCTCCCCCCCCCACCGCAAACAATCTTGGGAACTGTAGTTTCCTTAAAGGGTGCTAGAAGACTCCTCTTCTGCCTCCCAGAGCTACAGTTTTTAGAGCGGTTCAACCACTGCTTTTTTTCTTTAACAATATATTTAGGGGTTACTCTCATTTTGACTCAAGAAAACCACCATTTTATAGTTCAATTTGGGATAAATTCAGTAAATGGACAAAAGTACAAAGGTTCACCAAAAGTTTTGGGGTCTGCATACTCCTGTGTCCCCCTCCCCCCCCAAGAACAAAAGCCCTCGGTTCAACCGCCAACCCCTCTCCTTAGGGAGCTCTGGGAATTGTCACTCTGTCAGGTGAAGAGGCCCGATAGCTCAGTCGGTCAGAGTGTGGTGCTGGAAACGCCAAGGTTGCAGGTTCGATCCCCGTATGGGACAGCTGCATATTCCTGCCTTGCAGGGGGCTGGACTAGATGTCCCGCAGGGTCCCTTCCAGCTCCACCGTTCTGGGCGAAACCAAGCCAGAGGTACATTTTCAAAGGCCGCAGATCGCCAGATCTTCCAGCAAAGAGCGTGAAAACGAACGACATGTGAAGTCTGTTCTGCCTGCCTGCCCTTGAGTTCTGAAACATCTTTGACACATGCGACCCCTTTCCTTGCATCCCTGACTCCCTGCTTATCTCTGCCCCTGTTGTACAAGGAGTCACAGGATGTCTCGATGCATTCTTTATCTGTTCCTTGTCCCCGTGGGCATCCTTGAACTCCCTTTGCCAGGGAGGAAAGAGTTAACAGGCTCCTTGCCCACTGGACTCTGGGACTGAGGCCCTTCCCCAGAAAATGAGGTGGAATGATCTTAAGGAAGTCCAGGGGACCTGGAACGAAATATCTCAACAACAGTTGCTTTCAATTTCTTTCTTTTGACCCCCAAGTGCTCAGTAGAAGCTGTCAAAATCGGCAGTCATTTGAAAACTAGGAAATTAAATTTAAAAAATCAACATCAGGGAGTACCTTTCATGCGGTTAATGAGTCTATTTTGCAAAATTACAAAGAACGAACCTTTTGCATTTTTTTAAAAAAAATCTAAACTAAAGCAAGTTTTCTTGAAAACTTTTTCAGCACTTCCTTCTCAAATTCCTCCTTTGCCCCCCCCCCATGCACACTCAGTAAGGATAGCCCATCGAGGTCTTTACTCTCTGCAATGTACTGAATGACCGCTCTACGGTACAAGCAGTGCATGGCTGAGAAAGTATTCTGATTATTTCTACTGAGCCTGTGGTAAATTGCAGTCAAACATAGCTATACACAAGCACTAGTTAGTGCATGAAGGGGTTAAGACCACAGAGGTAGACTTCCTAGACTCAGCTTCCTATCCAATGAGGGACGAAGTGAAGCCTTCTCTTCCTGTTCCCCATCTCTCACCGAACTGACCAAGGCAGATGTGCCTAAGCGAGCTCCAAGCTTTGAGCATCCGTTTGAAGCTCTCCTTCTGTATCTTCTACCCAGGAGTATTCTGCCTGTGTTCTCCTTGCTGCTGCTTGGATGAACGCGCAAATCTGACGTTTTTGTAAGTAAAGTGTTTTAAATTTACTTAACTGTTGTGGTCTGTTCATTGCAAGAGGGGTAGAAAGAGAGGAGCGCTGTTTGCATGTATCCAAACATGATATGAAAAGGGTTTAGTATTCCCATGCTATACAGCTTTTGTGAGTTTAAACACTGCTCCTGCTGGTGAGTAAATTGAGCCCTGCGTTATGAATCCAGGCACCTAACTAATCCTTTTGTCATTTACCCCCCCCCCACTTGTTTCACAAGGATTCACTATTTTCTTCCCCTAGAGCCATTGCGGCCGCTAACCATCAATACCCCTCTCCTCCTCCGATCCTCTTAAAAGCCATCTAGCTTGGTGGCCATTTCAGCCTCCTGTGGCAGGGAGTTCCGCAGTTTAACTATGACCTGCGAGGTTTATTATTGTGCTGTGAACAGTGGGGACAAGGAGGCTTTCCCACCCCTCCATCATGAGGGCCACATTCACTTGAGGAAATCTTTCTGGGGGGGCCACTCAGCAACTCACTGCCTGGAATTATTTCCAAAGGAGATCCCTGGGGGAGAGCAAACTTGTGGCACTCTGCATGCGAGGCGGGGGCTGTACCATTCGAG
The DNA here is from genome assembly GCF_963506605.1 of Zootoca vivipara. NCBI lineage: Eukaryota > Metazoa > Chordata > Lepidosauria > Squamata > Lacertidae > Zootoca > Zootoca vivipara. The sequence continues at coordinate 10,204,204 of NC_083281.1, read as the reverse complement.
AGCTATGGTACAGGCCTCTCTGCTTTGGTTTGGCTGATCTACACGCTCAAATCCTGACTCAGTACTCTTGAGGCTGCAGAAGTTTGAGGTCCACCTTGTCCAGCAATTTGCTGCAAGGATCTCAGCAACCCGGGGGGGGGGTGTGTCTTCCGTCTCCCCACCCCTCCTGAAATTGGGCAGAGGTTTCTCATACTTGCTCTTTGCTTTGGGGGGGGGGGTACCCCAAACTGCAGGGTGTTTGGCAGACTCGAATTCTCAGAGCATGAAATTGTGTGTCAAATGTGCATCGGGGGCCTGGTTAATCATTGACGCAACCGAAACCAGCGGGTATCGCAAGCAAATAGCGCACAGCGAGAGTCTCTTTCAAACACATACAGATTTCCCTCCCTGTTGAACGTCGCAGGCCAAAATCTCACCTGTTGATGCCTTTGCAAAACAATTTAACAAGAGGTGGTGATGTCCAGCGATTTGCATGGTTTTTTTAAAAAAAGGACTGGCTTTCAAAGAGGGCGTCTCTCCCAGCCCTGCTTGGGGGTTGAACATGGGACCTTGTGCATGATTGACTGTGGAGCTGTAACCCTACCTTAAAATAACATAAGCTTCTAGTCCTCATGTGAGATTTAATAGGAACACAAAAAGCTGCCTTCTGCCAACCCACCCACTGGATCTATCTGGCTCAGCCTCGCTGATGAAAGCTGTTGAATTAGCTTTCCAGCGGTCACATGCCACTGGTGGGTGGGGACAGAAGGGAAAGTGGGCGGAGCAACGAAGCTAAATACAGTAATACCTCGGGTTACGAACGCGATCCGTTCCGGATCGCAGTTCGTAACCCGAATAGTTCGCAAACCGAGCGCGATGGGCGCCGCCATTTTGCGCATGCGCAAAGCGCGCTTTTCGCGCTTTTCGCATGCGCAAATCGCGCGTGGGGCGAAAACACTTCCGGGTTTGCGCAGTTCGTAACCCGAACTGTTCGCAAACCGAGGTGGTCGTAACCCGAGGTACGACTGTATCGCCTTTGGTTTCTGCAAACACACAACTCTCTCTCTCTCTCCTCCATCCAGGCCAGCAAGCGGAAAGATCAAAGTTCAAGGATGCATTTCTAGCCTGGGAAAGAAAGTCAAGAGGGCTGGGGAGGGGTGTGGCCTGAGGAGAGGGGGTATGGCTGGAGGAGGTTTCTGAGGGCCAGATGGAGAGATCAGGAGGGCCACATTTTAAAGAGCAAAAGAGCCGCCCTCCTAACAATGCTGCTGTGGCGGAATGGGTCAGTGTGTCTTGCTGCTGACCAGAAGGTTGGTGGTTTGAGGCCACCCAGGAACGGCTGTGGGTAGGATTCCTGCATTGCAGAGGGTTGGACTAAATGACCCTTGTGGGTCCCTTCCTCCAAATATACAATTCTCTGGTTCTCTGGTTCCGTTCCAGCTTTTCAGTTCTATGATTCCTGGAGGCCCCCTCAGCAACAGGCCTTGAATTCTCCACTGTCCTTTGGAAGAGGAAGGAGAGAGAGAGAAGGGGGTTGTGGAAGAGCTCCTCGGCCCGGACAACAGCCCCACACTCACCCATTCCTCCACGTTGGGTCCTTCCTGGAACGCCAAGGGCTTGTCCCAGTAAATGTTGGGCTTCCCGTACTGCCAGATCTTCTGACGCGTCTTGTGGGCGAAGAAGCAGATGACGCAGAGGAGGATCACAAGGACAAACCCACAGACGATGGCGATCGCCTGGTTTTTTGCGTGGGGGGGGGGGAGAAGCCAGGGAAAAGAGTGTTTATAGCATCAAACACCAAGGTTTTCAGGCCTGGGAGATATAACAGCACACTGGTCTCTGAGCATGTGCAGAGCGCATTTCACTCCCCCCCCATATTTGGGATGCACATAAGTTTTTGGAGACGTGACTATTCTTCTACTTGCTAAAATGTATACCCCACTTGATTGTGAAAAAACAAAGCAAATCTCAAAGCAGCGCACAAAAAAGATGCAATTAAAACAATAATAATAATAATAATAATAATAATGACCTAAGACTTTCAGGGAGTTAAGATGACAATAAACTAAAAACAGATTAGAATTCACATCAGCTTCTCTGAATATATGGGCAGGCTTTTCTAAGCAAGAATGTTTTCAGGCACCGAAAGGAGCACAGCAAAGAAGCTTGCCTGAAATCAATCGGCAGGGAGTTTCAAAGTTAGGCTGCTGCCGTACTCAATGGCAGAGTACTGTACTTACAAAGGTATTTTATATGGTACCAGTAATAAGGTTGGTTCCGCACAATGAAGTGGCCAAGGGGGCAAATATGGGGCGAGGTGACCTCACAGGTAAACAAAACGAGGTGATGACTCATTGGAATGTGAGAAGCTCTGATTGGACCAGAGTGTAGCTGGTCCCCACTACGATTGGGAGGATGGAAGGCAAAGGAGCCCAACACTAGGCGGAGCCAGTCAATGAAAGGCAGAGCCAGAGCCTGCGGAGGGCGGAGCCAAATGACACTCATTTTCTCCCACTCTCTCCCAAGTCCTTCCAGGCCGAAGAGGAGGGAGCGGATTGGCTGAGAGCAGACTCGTGGGACACAGCCCCATTCGACCTAATGGTTCAGCTCCACCTGGACTGTGCGTAACGACTGGGCGACTCACGAGTCCCCCATGGCCATTCGCCCTGCATTGGGTGAGGATCGCACCCAGGCGCTCTTATCTTATCTGCCCCGCTGGGCAGTTTCTGGGTGTGCCCAATTTAATGGACCGATTGTTTTGCTGCCCGGCCCCGAAACCGACCTCTCCGATTTGTCCTTTTGCTTTGAAACAAAATAGGTTCCTGGTGTTTGCTTTTAAACCAGCCTGCCTCTTTTTCCTGGGGCAGCACCTCTGAGCAATACAGAAAAGCAACAGAGCAGAGGCAGCTGGGGCAGAAGTTACCACATACCCAACTCGCCCCCATCCTTTCTCCCTGGGAATCTTCCTCCAGGCAGAAAAGTGGGCTTCTGAAATCCTACAGGTGCCATCCAAGCGGTCATGAGGTCTAGCAACCTGCCTGAATCAAGACGAGCACCAAAAGACTGAGGAGAATGAATGGAGGGGGAACCAGCAGCCCCAGCCAGCTGTCCCCAGTGGTCAGGCATGATGGAAGAAGACCAGGCATATCTGGAGGGCATCAGGGTCAGGGAAGTTTGCTTAGAGCAGGGATAGAGGCTCTCCCAACGTCTCTGGACTACAACTCCCAGAAACCCCTGGGTCCAGCATGGCTTGTAATCCTGGATGAGTTAATCTTCCATGGGCCACATTGGATCCCCTCTCTGTCTTTTGCTCACACCAGCTAATAATAATAATAATAATAATAATAATAATAATAATAATAATATATTATTTATACCCCGCCCATCTGGCTGGGTTCCCCCAGCCACCCTGGGCGGCTTCCAACAAAACATTAAAATACAGTAATTTATTAAAGATTACAGGTAGGTAGCCGTGTTGGTCTGGATCGAAGTAAAATAAAAAAATTCCTTCAGTAGCACCTTAAAGACCAACTAAGTTTTTATTTTGGTATGAGCTTTCGTGTGCATGCACACTTCTTCAGATGCATCTGAAGAAGTGTGCATGCACACGAAAGCTCATACCAAAATAAAAACTTAGTTGGTCTTTAAGGTGCTACTGAAGGAATTTTTTTATTTTATTAAAGATTAAAAGCTTCCCTAAACAGGGCTGCCTTAAGATGCCTTCTAAAGGTCTGGTAATTGTTGTTCTCTTTGACCTCTGGTGGGAGGGCGTTCCACAGGGTGGGTGCCACTACCGAGAAGGCCCTCTGCCTGGTTCCCTGTAGCTTTGCTTCTCGCAGTGAGGGAACCGCCAGAAGGCCCTCGGAGCTGGACCTCAGTGTCTGGGCAGAACGATGGGGATGGAGACTCTCCTTCAGGTATACTGGACCGAGGCTGTTTAGGGCTTTAAAGGTCATTCTGCGAGGAACTATAATTACTATTATTAGCTAATTTTATTGGTTGCTGCTTCTGCTTCTTTTTTTGCCGTGGCGACTCACAGAACGACTTACAAAAAACAACACACACACACCTTAAAAGCGGGGTCGGGGGGGGGGGAATACATCAAAACAGCCCACCCACTCTAAAGGGCCATGTAGATAGCTAAAAGCCCAAGGCCTGTGTGAAATGGAAGGATTTTGTTAGGTCCTTGAAGATACAGTGGTACCTCGGTTTAAGTACACAATTGGTTCCGGAAGTCTGTACTTAACCTGAAGCGAACTTTCCCATTGAAAGTAATGGAAAGTGGATTAATCCGTTCCAGACGGGTCCGTGGAGTACTTAAACTGAAAGTACTCAAACCGAAGCGTACTTAAACCGAGGTATGACTGTATCTAGCATTGTGTCAGGGACTGGCTGGATCCAGAGGAGGGGTGGGGAACCACCAGCTGGGGAACCCCCAAGGGAACCCCCAGGGGAAGAAGGCTCAGAAGCCAGGGGATTTGTGGTGGGACAACGACAAGTGGTCGGAGGGAGAAGCCACAGGGAGAGGAGGTGTCAGAAGCTGAAAGGGGAACAGGGTTTCGTGAGCAGGGAGGTTTGGTAGCAGAGAGACGTCCAGAACCAGAAGCAGGTTGGAGAGGACAGGTGCCAAGTGTCAGAGATGAGACAAGCTGTCAAAGAAGTCTGGGGTCTCCCCCTCCTGCTGCAACCAGCTCCCCTCCCCTCTGCTCTCCCAGAACCAGAAGAGGTGTGAAAAGAGCGGAGGAGAGATAAACAAGGGGAAGAAGTCTCAAGATTGCTTCAGAAAGATCCAGGAGAGGAGGAGATGACTTAAGACAGTGGTGGGAAGAACCTTCAGTTCTTGCAACTGACCTCCAGGTGGTAGACCTGCTGTGATCACTAGGCCTGCACCGTTTTGGTTTCTTTGAATGAAAGAGTTCACTGAGAGTGGTGTTTTTTAAATTGCTGGCCTGACTCTGGCTGTTGACGGGATGGCGCCAGGCAAGCCACTCTGGGGAGAGTGTCCCACAAGTGGGGAACCTCCACAGGAAAGGCCCTGTTTCCATGTTGCCGCCCTCGGGACCTCCCTTACCTCCTGAGGGTCCACTATGCAGTAGTGGTAGAGGTATTGGTTGGTGTAGAGCCCCGTGGTGTAGACCGAGTTGCACATGGCCAGCATGGGGTTGACGTAGTAGTTGCTGGACATCTGAGCCCGCGGGTTGACCCCCACGACGTAGACGATAGAGGCAATCAGCATGACGAACGCCATGACAACACACAACACCAACACCACCAGGTAGAACCTCCGGGAGCGAGAGCCGCTGGACTTGGTGAGGCTGGTGATGGCGAGCGCCAGCAGGGCGATGAAGCAGAGGATCGACATGGCGAGCATGAAGCCGTTGGCCGAGCGCGGGTTGGCCATGCCTCCGTAGTACCCCATGCCCATCCCGCTGTAGGTGCCCCCGCCGTAGACTCCCATGCCTCCGCCGTAGTAGCCACCCATCGAGCCCCCGTAGAGATTGCCATAGCCGTAGCCGTACTCCCAGGCCAGGGTGGAGGCCACGCAGCCAAAGATGGTGACACAGAGGAGGGCCCCCACGCCCTCCAGGATCCTCACGATCCCGGGGGGAGAGTTCCACTTGTAGAAGTGCTGTGGGACGTCCTCGATGTAGTAGGAGCCCGGCGGAGGGGAGTGGATGTCGTAGCCGTAGTCCTCACCGGGGGGCCCATAACCGGTGGGCGGGCTGTTGTAGGGCTTCTTGGTGCTATACATGCTTCGGGGTGGGGTGGGGGCTGGCAGCCAGAGCGTCACGGACCCCTGGGAAGGACCTTCGAGGAGGAGGAGACCTGGAGAGGAACGCAAAGGGATATGCTGAGCATCTCTCAGAGCTTTTCATTTGGGCAAGTGAAGGCGATTACCAAGGCATATTTGAATACATAATAATAATAATAATAATAATAATAATAATAATAATAATGACAATTGATTACAAAAGTGTATTTGAATACACACCCTAAATAATAATAATAATAATAATAATAATAATAATAATAATAATAATAATATAATAGATTATTTTCCAGCAGGAACTCGCTGGAACTCAGGTGGGTGCCATTGCCCTTATAAGAGAAGGAGGCATTCATGGTGAGTTCCAGCACCTCTAGAAAATAATAACTAATAATTATAATTATAATAAATACTGTAATAAATAATAATAATAATAATAATAATAACAACAACAACAACAACAACAACAACAACAACCCATCTGACATGGTTGCCCCAGCCACTCTGGGAGGCTCCCAATGAAATATATATATATGTATGTATTAAAAGGTGGTGGATTGATTATTTATTATTTGTTCCCTGGTGCAGTGAGGTCAACAAGGTTGGTGGTTTGAGCCCACCCAGGGCAGGATTCCTGCATTGAAGCGGGTTGAGCGAGATGATCCTCTGGAAAAAAACCACGAACCGATGTGGAAACGTGGGCAGCTGAACTTTCATGAGGGAGAAACGCCCTTATGGAAATTCATCCGTGTTTTAGCATATGCAAACACGTTTTCTTTCTGCAAAGCAGTTCCCTGCTACTCTAATTCAGGCACGTCCAACAAGTAGATCGTGATCTACCGGTAGATCACTGGACGTCTGTGGTAGATCACTGGTAGATCACTGGCTCCCCCCAAAGAAGCTCAACAACTTTGGCTCCCCTAAAAATCTCAAAATTTTAGCCCTTCACCCCCAAAACAGGGCTTTCTTCCCGCCTCAGAAAAGCTCAACTCTGACCTGAACCCCTAAAAAATGGGCCTTCCTCCTTCCTAAAAAATCTCAACAACTTTGACCTGAACCCCTAAAAAACAGGGCTTTCCTCCTCCCTAAACAACTTTGACCTGAACACCCCAAAAGGGGGTAGATCACTGCCAGTTTTTAACTGTGAGTAGATCGCAGTCTCTTCGGAGTTGGCCATTCCTGCGTCAAATTCATCTTTCGGTTTCCACACAAATACGATGCATTTTTGTACACCTCACTTTGCTGCAAATTTGGAGAGGAGCAACTTCTCAACGACGGTGGTGTTGCTGTTCACGTATTGTTTCAAAAACGAGGTGAGCTGGTGGCCCTTTGAATGCAAACTGAATCAAGACCCTCCTCTCATCCCCCAATCCCTGCTTGGAGATGCCAGAGATCAAACTTGGGACCCTTTCCTCCCCCGAGGAGGCCATTGCCTCCCCCCACCCCACAGCATAGAAGCCAGGGTTCAAATCCTTCCGCTTGGCCATGAAGCTCACTGCCCCACAGCTGCAGTGCCTCTCACAGCCTAGCCTATCTCACAGGGTTGTTGTGGGGATTAAACGAGGAGAGGGAGAAAACCACGCCCAGGCCAGCCCAACTTCTTGCAGAGAGAGAAAAAGGTGGGAATACACATGCAACAAATAAACGAACGAAAATCCTGATCGCTGAGCCTGATTGTTGCAAGAAGGGGGTCAATTATCCCCCCTCCTCCTCCTTTCCCTGCAGCAGCTCAGAGCTCCCCAGCCTCACAAAAGAATTGTTTGCAGTTTCTCTTACCCCTGCCAGCCGTCCCGCTGGTGACCTCAGGCCCAGAGCACCAGTCGGGCCACCCCCTCGGGGTCCCTTTCCTTCCTCTCTCTCCAGCACCTGGATCTCAAAGCCGTTCCTTGCGAACACAAAGCGAGACACTGAAGCCCAGCTCTCGCCTTTCACCTGCTAAATAAATGATCCACTTGCTCTTGTTTGCGTGCCCTGCTGTCGTCCGCCCAGCGCATGGCAGGACAGGAGTAGTCTCTGAATGGGACAAGACTTCCTCCCTAGGGACTAGCAGCCGGCGACACCTCCCAGCATTCAGAAGTTCCTTCCTCTCTCTCTCTCTCTCTCTCTCCTCCAACCCTCCACCAATGGAAGGAGGCACAAAAGACTGAATCCTCGAATTCGGCCTCCGGGCAATTTGGTTTTTGTCAAGCGAAGCTGTGCAATTAAAGGCCGTTTGCAAAATTGTAGCCAAGGCCTTAAGGCTGGTTGTGGCAGCATCCTGTCCAACATTTAAGCAGAGGCTTGACAGCCATATGTCAAGAATGCTTTGATGGTGTTTCCTGCTTGGCAGGGGGTTGGACTGGATGGCCCTTGTGGTCTCTTCCAACTCTATGATTCTATGATTTCTCTGATGGAAATACAGTGGTACCTTGGTTCTCAAATGCCTTGGTACTCAAACAACTTGGAACCCAAACACTGCACTGCAAACCTGTAAGTAAATGTTCCGGTTTGCGAACTTTTTCCAGAAGCCGAACATGCTCTGTTTGGAGTGTTAACACTTCCGTTTTGAGTGTTACGCTTGAGGTCTGTCTGTTTTTGCTATTTATTTTGCATTTTTGTTTTTGAGGCTTTTTTTGTGAATGTGTGGAACCCAGTTTAGCTACTGATTGATGGATTGATTGATTGGAGTACATTGATTATTGCTTTCATTTTATGAATCAATGGTCTAGTTAGATAGTAAAATTCATGTTAAATTGCTGTTTTAGGGGTTGTTTTTAAAAGCCTGGAACGGATTAATCCATTTTGCATTACTTTCTATGGGAAAGCGCACCATGGTTTTAGAACGGACTTCTGGAATGGATTAAGTTTGAGAACCGAGGTACCACTGTAGGGATGTCCTATCTACACCAGGAAGCTCCTCCTGGGTTTGATGTCCTGGCGCACATGGATGTCATCTACACATCAGCCTCGGTCAAGTTGAGCCAATGGCAACCTCTCCACCTCACCTACCTCGCAGGGTTGTTGTAAAGAAAAAAATAACGTGCGAGGGAAGGGATCGTGTGCAACACCTCCCACAGATAAACAGAATTGAAATAAATTTTTAGCAGTAAGCTGGCTTGAGTCCCCATCAAGGAAAAAGGTGGGATATAATAATAATAATAATAATAATAATAATAATAATAATAATGGTGGAAATTATGGGGATGGTCAGGGAAAGAGAGCAGACATGAGGGGTGTGCGTGTCCCACTTTGCCTGCCCGAAATGTTAGAGGGTATGTGAATTTGTCTAAAGGTAAAGGGACCCCTGACCATTAGGTCCAGTCGTGACCGACTCTGGGGTTGTGGCGCTCATCTCGCGTTATTGGCCGAGGGAGCCGGCGTATAGCTTCCAGGTCATGTGGCCAGCATGACAAAGCTGCTTCTGGCAAACCAGAGCAGCACACGGAAACGCCGTTTACCTTCCCGCCGGAGTGGTACCTATTTATCTACTTGCGCTTTGACATGCTTTCAAACTGCTAGGTTGGCAGGAGCTGGGACCGGGCAACGGGAGCTCACCCCATCGTGGGGATTCGAATTGCCGACCTTCTGATCGGCAAGCCATAGGCTCAGTGGTTTCACCCACAGCGCCACCCACACCCGTGTGAATTTGTCTACTCCTCTTTTAATATCGCCCAGGTTGTTGGCCATCACTGCCTCCTGTGGGAGGGAGTTCCACAGTTTAACCGTGCTCTTCATGCACTTTCTTTTACCTAAATAAAAAAATTCCTTCAGTAGCACCTTAAAGACCAACTAAGTTTATATTTTGGTATGAGCTTTCGTGTGCATGCACACTTCTTCAGATACACTAGAAACAGAAGTGTCAGACCCTGCCTTTTACCTGCCTTCATTCTTCCAACATTGGATGCCCACCAGCTCTGGTCTCCTTACTATTCGCTTTCTCCAGGCCCCACACAATTTTGCATACTTCTATCATGTTCCCACTCACCTTTTGTCTAAAACTAAAACACTGCCAACTTTCTTCATAGGGGAGTCTCTCCATTGCTGCCTAAGAACAAGCCCCACTGAATTAAATATGATTTACTCCTGAGTAGACGTGGTTAGGGCTAAGGATGGATCTGTTGCTTTCGGTCCCGGTCCCCCCCGTTCCAAAGGCTACATTTCTCTCCCTGCCTTGAGGCTTCCAATTGACTGGCGTCTGGGATTTTTCAATTTGAGAGAGAGAGCACCGAACATATCCTCCACGAATGCAAACTGGCGATAAGGAATGTTTCTTTTCAGACCTTGCAAGCTGGGCTCTCCCCGACCGCCTGGCCGAGACCAGAGTTCCCAAAAGGCAACAATAATTTATCAGAGAAGGGAGCGATTTGCCAAACAATGGGTGCATTTCTGGGAGCTTGAGATACGCTCCCTGAGCTTGTTTGCAGGCTGCATTCCTTGCTGTTGCACGCTTTACCTTGCGTATGTGCATACATGGGTTTTCTAATTTAACTATTTTTAAAAGATGCCCCCCGTTCTGCTTTGCGGCCCTTGGATTTCTGAGCTGCTTGCAAGCTTTGTGGTTCAGCATCAAGTTTGGCAAAAGCAAACGAGAAAAGGATAAATCAAAACTCCCCACTTTAAAAAGTCGCTCAGAGCGAAGAAGGGGCAAAATCGGATTTTGGGCGGCTGCAACTCAAGAGCGTGGGTGCTCTGTTTAGGGATTGTATAAAGCACTTTCCCTGATTACTTTCAAGCTGGAGTCTCTCCCACTGATCTAGGGTCTTTCGCCCTAAAGAGAAATCAAGATTCTAGTCCTCACTGAGTTTAACTAGGGCTCTTTGCCCTCCTACACTGACTGGCAGCAGCTTTCCAGCATTTCAACTCAGTTTGTGATATATTTTTATAAGTCATTGTGAAAACTCAGTGGCATTTTTTTAAAGCACGAATTGTTCCTAATATACATATTTTGGATGCAATTTCTGCCCCATAGACACATTCCCTTAATTAAGGGAAATGAATTCCCTTAAATACTGTAAGGGAAAGGAATTCCCTTAAATAAGGGAAAGGAATTCCCTTAATACAGGCATCCCCAAACTGCGGCCCTCCAGATGTTTTGGCCTACAACTCCCATGATCCCTAGCTAAGAGGACCAGTGGTCAGGGATGATGGAAATTGTGGTCCAAAACATCTAGAGGGCCGAAGGTTGGGGATGCCTGCCTTAATAGAATGAATTCTAATGCTTTTTTTAAAAAATAAAAAAAATCTTTGGTACATTTTGCCCTCATCATATACACATTTTTACATGCATTAGTCAGCTGGAGAAGGAAAACTCTGGTCCTCAGCCTCTGATGCCTTGCAGGATCACTTCAGAAAAATAAAAGGCAAAGGAGTATACCACCACAAATCCAGAGTGGAGTCCCTAAAGTGTTTAGATGGTGCCAAGGTGGTGCCAAACATCTTGCTCTGCTTTCCTTTGGACCCCATCAGTGAAGCCAAGAGGGGGGTCTTCTCACTGGGGCAGCCCAGGACCTCCAGACACATGGCCCAGACTTGCACCCCAGGGACATCACTTGGGTGGTTTGAATTCACCCCCAGAGGTGCACTCCATTGTCTCTCAGATGCCAACAACAGCAACAATTCAGCTGGAGAAGTGCATTGCAAAATTTGGAGGTGTGAATTTTTCCCCCAAAGCAATTAACCCATATTAATTGCCTTCACATTCGCACAAAATTTTACTCATGTATAACATTCCCTTCATTACTTTCAATGGGTCACAGGAACGTGGGTCCTTGGGCCCATCAACCTCAGTATTGCCTGCCACTGACTGGCAGCAGCTCTCCAGGGTTTCAGACAGAAAGTCTCCCCCAGCCCTATCTGGGGATTTGAACTCCGGACCATGCGAAACAGGTGTTCTGCTTAGTTCCCTCGGATGCCCCCCCGAATTCAGATCAAATCAAATTTATTAAACGGTCACAGACCAGCTTCTGCCCCCCGAATTGTAGCATTATGAGAGGGGCAGGAAACACATCACTCTGACCACTAGGGATCGGTGAGGAATCTCAGTTTGTATTTAAACAGGAACCTACTGAAATTTCGCTTTTTTAAAAAAACGCCTGAACCGAATCACAGCTGCCCTTCAAAATTAAAAACCTATCCAAATTTTGCAATGCGGCTCTCCGGCCAAGGAATGCCCCCCCGCCCCCTGCCCCCCCCGCCCCAAAGTCACATAGGAGCTTATACATCTACATTCATATATTAGTGAAAGCAATATACCCAAATGCCATTGTCTATGGGTGCCATTTGAATTATGCCATTTGAATTATGGTGCTGGAGGAGACTCTTGAGAGTCCCATGGACTGCAAGAAGATCAAACCTCTCCATTCTTAAGGAAATCAGCCCTGAGTGCTCACTGGAAGGACAGATCCTGAAGCTGAGGCTCCAATACTTTGGCCACCTCATGAGAAGAGAAGAATCCTTGGAAAAGACCCTGATGTTGGGAAAGATGGAGGGCACTAGGAGAAGGGGACGACAGAGGACGAGATGGTTGGACAGTGTTCTCGAAGCTACGAACATGAGTTTGACCAAACTGCGGGAGGCAGTGCAAGACAGGAGTGCCTGGCGTGGCGTGTTCTGGTCCATGGGGTCACCAAGAGTCGGACACGACTAAACAACAACAACAACAACATGTTGGGTGCTCTACCACTGGGTCGATTTCCCTAAAAAATAAAGCAAGGTCCTAGTCCTCACTGTTCTAAGCAAAGGGCTGGTTTGAACAGGAACCTAGGAAGCCTCCTTTTGCTGAGACAGACCCATCTAACCCAGCATTGTCCACACTGACTAAGCTACACCCTTATTGGAAAGCGTCTACTCTTGAGTAGGGCTTAATGGCACGCCCCCTCCGTGCACCAGGACCCGCAAAGTTTTAGCTGCAAAAAGCAAACCCTCCCTTTCTGGATCCTTGCGTCAAGGGTGGGGAGGGCAGGAGGGGCACCCACGAAACAAGTTATTTCTCTTTCTCTTACCTGGATTTTCCTCCCTCCTGGATCCCTGGCCGGCGCCTATTCCCTTGCCTCCGGGAAGCTCATGATTGCAAAGGTTACCTTAATCACCACAACTTCCTGTTACCTTTGGAGCAGTGAGTCATGTGACCCTCTCCCCCCCCCCAGAAGGTGTTGGCTGCAGAGGTGCCCCCACCCTGCCCGCAGCTCCCCAAAGCACACACCTTTCTATTTATTTTCTAACCCCTTTCTTCGCTCCGGATTAATCATTGCCAGCTCCGTGCAGTTGTTAATCTGTTCCAGTGTGTGTACAACACCCCCCCCCACCCCTTCCCCCTCCCCAGAAACACTCCTTGCCTGCTTTCTCAAGCTCCGAGCCAACTTTTCAGACTCCCGAGTCGTGCTTGGTACAAGACGGGACGCAGGAAGGCCTGCTGCCAAAGGAGAAGGGATTTAAATCTCCACTCCCTCGCCAGACTGTTTTCCAGGGCCCGGTGCCAATTCCAGACCTCACTGGGTTCTGCTTCACCCGCTTAAGGTGACCCTGGCGACCCAATTCCACCTTTCTGTCTCTGCAAATCGGTCATGGCAAAGGTCTGCTATGTTGCCAAACCACTGCCCAGTTGTTATTCTTCCTCCCCCCCCCCAAAAAAATGTGTTGTCGAATAATGCGACTGGATTCCAGGCTTCTTAATCCCCTGAATGCTTGTTCCTTGCAAGGCGTCAGCACCACGACAGGCCGGTGGGGTCCCGGAAACCTGCGTCAACGGGAGCAATTTGTGCGCTTAACGTTTAAGTGCCCAAAATAATACAATAATTTATTACGGTCAAAGACCAGAAATGCCCCCAAAATGCACCCTAGGATTCGGGAGCCTCCCCGGGTGCAATAAGCACTCTCAGGATTGGATCGGATTTGTTTTCTTTTGTGGTACATTGTTTGTTTGCTTGCTTTTTTAAAAAGTGGTTTACCAAAAGGGATACAGTGGTACCTCGGTTTATGAACACAATTGGTTCTGGAAGTCTGTTCATAAACTGAAGCGTTCATAAACTGAAGCGAACTTTCCCATTGAAAGTAATAGAAAGTGGATTAATCTGTTCCAGACGGTCTGCGGAGTACTTAAACTGAAGCGTTCATAAACTGAAGCGAACTTTCCCATTGAAAGTAATGGAAAGTGGATTAATCCGTTCCACAGAGTACTCAACCTGAAGCGTACTCAACCCGAAGCATGGGTGTAATTGGTTCCGGAAGTCTGTTCATAAACTGAAGCGAACTTTCCCATTGAAAGTAATGGAAAGTGGACTCATGACCTCCGGCTGCCGCGGCCATCGTAAAGAAGCACGGGATAGCCTCTCGGGGGAAAAGTGAATTAATCCGTTCCAGATGGGTCCACGGCGTTCGTAAACCGAAAATTCGTAAACCGAGGTGTTCATAAACCGAGGTTCCACTGTAAAACTATAAAACTATCACAATAATTTAAAACGAACAATAAAATTTTCATGGCATTTGAAAAGTTACAAAAACCCTTTGCTTTGATCAGCGGAAACGGCACTTTAATGTTAATACACACAACTGCATCAGTAAGAACTCAATAGTTTGGTTTAGCAGCAATGTAGAGCATGAGATCTCGGGGTCATGGGTTCGAGCCCCACGGTGGGGAAAGATTCCTGCATTGCAGGGGTTGGACTAAATGACCCCCAGGGTCCCTTCCAACTCTGCAATTCTATAATTCTGTGACACCAGGCAAGCACCTTCCCTATATTACTTTCGGCGCCTGCTGAAGACGTTTTTATATAGACAAGCCTTCCCAGATGTTTAGAAAGTTTGTCAGAGTTTTAATTTGTTATCTTGTTGCGATTTTAAATTAAGATGGTAGATATATATTTTTTGGTAATTTTCTGTGAGCTGCTTTGAGGTTTCCCCACCCCACAAGCAAGTGGTATATAATTTTTATGAAATAAACAGGATCATAGAATTGTTGAGTTGGAAGGGACCTCAGAGGTCATCCAGTCCAACCCCCTGCAATGCATGAATACGTAAAACAAAATAGCAACAGACTAAAAACAATTTCAGACTCAAATCAACTTCCTAAGCTTCTGTACAGGCCTGTCTTAACAAACATGGCTTTTTTTAAAAAGCAGGCACCAAAAGGAGTACAGGGAATGTGTCTGCCTGATATCAACAGGCAGGGAGTTCCAAAGTGTTATTAATATTATGAAGAATTAAGTACAATCCGGTGTGAGTGTCTGTGACAGCAGATGCTCTGCAAGGAGTCCACACAGAAAGCAAACCGTGCCCATCACCTTTTGTATTTTTTTGTATTTGTTTTAATTTTTTTTTCAAATGTATTGATTAATTAAAATTTAATACAGTCTCTGCAAGAAAAACCACAATAATATACATAGCATTGAATTCATAGCATCATTTTAAGGTAAAGGTGAAGGGACCCCTGACCATTAAGTCCAGTCGTGGACAACTCTGGGGTTGCGGCGCTCATCTTGCTTTACTGGCCGAGAGAGCCGCTGTTTGTCCGCAGACAGTTTCCAGGTCATGTGGCCAGCAGGACTAAGCCGCTTCTGGCGCAACAAGACACCGTGACGGAAACCGGAGCACACAGAAACGCCGTTTACCTTCCCGCCGGAGCGATACCTATTTATCTACTTGCACTTTGACGTGCTTTCAAACTGCTAGGTTGGCAGGAGCTGGGACTGACTGAGCAACGGGAGCTCACCCCGTCGCGGGGATTCGAACCGCCAACCTTCTGATCAGCAAGTCCAAGGCTCAGTGGTTTAGACCACAGCGCCACCCGCGTCCCTTAGCATCCTTTTACACAATCTTAAAACGTAGGTTCTCTACAGACACGTTTGCGAAATCGGTTGGAGAAATTTGCCTTATACTTCCCTTAAATAAAAAAAGAAAAGGGGGGGGGGAACCAGGTTTCATGAAAGGTGTCTCTCTTTATAACACCTTTCGTGACCCTTCTAAGCCCAGTTAGTCACTCTGAAATAGCCACGTCCCAGATATTGTTGTGCTCAGCCTCAACGCCTTTTGCATGAGAACACGAGCTAAGCTTCGTCTGGGAACCTGGTTTCTACTGAGTCAGAGGCTCAGAGCTGCCCACACTGACTGGAAGCAGATCTCCAGGGTTCTGAGCTCAGGGGTCTCTCCTGGAGATGTTGGTGGGCAGAGGACTGGGGAGGGGGGCACGCAACATCTCGAGGAGCCAAGGAGCAGAGCTGAATGCCCCCCCAAAATGGAGGGAGCCCGGCCACCTCAAAATAGAATCATAGAACTGTAGAGTCGGAAGGGACCCCCAAGGGTCATCTATCCCAACCCCTGGCCATGTGGGAATCCCAGCTAAAAAACAAGAGATATAGAATCCTTCTGAATGGTGCAGGTTGGCAGCTTCCAATACATTAAAGCAGGGGTAGGCAAACTAAGGCCCCGGGGGCCGGATGCGGCCCAATTGCCTTCTCAATCCAGCCTGCAGATGGTCTGGGAATCAGTGTGTTTTTACATGAGTAGAATGTGTCCTTTTATTTAATAAGCATCTCTGGGTTATTTGTGGGGCATAGGAATTTGTTCACACACCCCCCCAAAATATAGTCCGGGCCCCCACAAGGTCTGGGTGGACCAGCCCACGGCTGAAAAAGGTTTCTGACCCCTGCATTAAAGTGTAATGAAATAATAATAATAACAACAACAACAACAACAATAATAATAATAAATTCAGAGGTCTGAAACTGCAGCGGATTCCCCCCTCCTAATAATGGCGGCTTCACAGCCAACATGGGAACAGGGCTCCACCGACTGAGGCCCCTTGCTCAGGAAGGAGGCCCCCCAGGCCCTTTGCCAAGATCATTCCCTCCCCCCCCCAAGCTCTGTGACTTCAAGGCTGGAATGTGCCTTCTCTGTGGGGCACCAGCTTTGAAGACGGAGAGAGAATTTTGGCAGGGGAGGAATGGCCCCTGCCAGGGCTCTCTGCCAAGGAAGGTGGCAGCATTCTGTTTTCCAAAGGCTGGAAAGGTAGCTTTCAGCTTTGAGCTTTTAGCCCTTCCCACGATTCCTGAGACAGCCTCTTTCCTGAACATAACAAATGCCAGCCAAACCTTCCCTTCAAAACTAAGCCCCTACAAATAAAGATGCTAGTCCTCTTACTTCTTAATCACATACTGCGCCCAGTTCTGAGCGCCATGATTTAAGAAGGATATTGGCAAGCTGGGAGGTGTGCAGAGGAGGCAACCATGCATGATGAGGAATAGTTGAAGTTGCTGGGGATGTTTAGCTTGGAAGAGAGGAGACTGCGAGGAGATATGAAAGCCACATGGAAGAGGGAGCAAGCTTGTTTTCTCCTGCTCCGGAGGGTAGGACTCGAACCCATGGCTTCAAATTACAAGAATTGAGATTCCCACTAAACATCAGGAAGAACTTTCTGACAGTAAGAGCTGTCTGACAATGGACCAGACTCCCTCAGGAATGGACTCTCTTGTGGAGTCTCCAGTAGCGGTTTAGTCCCGCTAGTTATATGACCCGGAAAGCTTTCTGTGGACAAACGCCGGCTCCCTTTGCCTGAAAAGCAAGATGAGCACCTCACCCCATAGTCACCTTTGACTGGACTTAACCATCCAGGGGTCCTGTACCTTTTACCTTACCTTCCTTGAAGGTTTTTAAGCAGAGCTACGATGGCCATCTGTCATGGATGCTTCGGCGGAGATCCTTGCATTGCAGCGGGTTGGACTGGATGACCCTTGGGGTACCTTCCAAATTCTATGATCCCCAGAAATCGTCATCCTATTTGGAAAACCTCAGAGCAGGTGTTCACTTTTTTATTTTTGAGCAAAAGCTTAGGAACGCTAACCAGTTCAGCCCCCATTCCTCCTTGTGGGATGTCCAGGGGTTTTGCAAGAGACCAAGGAGGAGACCTTGACCACCCCTGTAAACAAAAAACGAAACAATAAACCAGCACCCAAGGGATGCTATCATTTCCTTGCAGCAGAAACTCCAAGTCAAAGATGCAACTAGGAGGCATTTTCACACACTCTTTAGAAGTATACAGAGCCCTCGCTGGTCTTCTGGTCGTAGGCTTGTATCTGTGCCTTGAGGTGGGTGAGCTTCCTCTTGAGATATTTGCAGCGCTCCTGCTTCTCCAGGAAAGCCGGTTCCTCAAATTTGCAGGGTGGGCAGAGAGATGGGGAAAACAGAAATGCGTCAACATGCATTTGCAATGTGAATCAAATACCCACCCAATTTTCCAGGGACAGTGCCCGAGTTAAGAAAGCCATCCTGGCTCCAGGTTTGATCCCAGAATGTCCCTATTTCCCCCAGCAGTGCCAGGCTTGGGGAGGAGGATGAGACAGCTACGGCTGCGAGGGGGCACCCCCTTGCCTCTCCGTAGCCACTCCTGCCAGCTCTTACTCATGCTTTCCCCCAAAGAATCCTGGGAACTGTAAAGCTAAAGGTAAAGGGACCCCTGACCATTAGGTCCAGTCGTGACCAACTCTGGGGTTGCGCGCTCATCTCGCGTTATTGGCCGAGGGAGCCGGGGTACAACTTCCAGGTCATGTGGCCAGCATGACAAAGCCGCTTCTGGCAAACCAGAGCAGCGCACGGAAATGCCGTTTTCCTTCCCGCTGTAGCGGTACCTATTTATCTACTTGCACTTGGACGTGCTTTCGAACTGCTAGGTGGGCAGGAGCTGGGACCGGGCAATGTGAGCTCACCCCATCGCGGGGATTTGAACCTCCGACCTTCTGATCGGCAAGCCCTAGGCTCTGTGGTTTAACCCACAGCGCCACCCGCTTTCCCCCCAAAAGAACTGTGGTTAGGTCAGAGTCCTCTCGCAGAGCTACATTCCCAGCGTTGCCTGGGAAAGTGGGATTGACTGTTAAACCACTATGGGAATCGTAGCTCTGGGAGGAGAAATGAGGGGTCTCCAAGCAAATCTCAGCATCCTTAACAAACTACAGTTCCCACCAGGGCTGCTGGCAGGGAGGAACAGGGAGTACGCATGTACTGGGCCCCATTCCAGCAGGGCCCCCAAACTGATAGCCCCCTACCCCACATTTGGCAAAAGATTCCTGCATTGTAGGGGGTTGGACTTGATGACCCTTGGGGTCCCTTCCAGTTCTACAGTTCTATGATTATTTATCTTTCAATCAAATACCTGAAGGGCTGTCACATGGAAGATGGAACAAGCTTGCTTTCTCTTGCCCTGGAGGGGAGGACCTGAACCAGTGGGTTCAAGTTACAAGAAAGGAGGTTCTGAATAAAAATTTGGAAGAACTTTCTGGTGGTATGAGCTGTTCGGCAATGGAACCGTTTCCCTCAGAAGGTGGCAGACTCTCCCTTCCTTGGAGGTTTTTAAGCAAAGGTTGGATGGTCATCTGTCAGGGATGATTAAGATGAGATTCCTGCATTGCAGGGGGTTGGGCTAGATGACCCTTGGGGTCCCTTCCAACTCTACAATTTTATGGCTCTATTAATTAGACATTTCTAAAGAAAGTTATAAAACAAAAGGTGGAGAAAACACTAATGCTTTGGCACTTGGCGGGCAGCACCAATTGGCATACGGTGTGCCGGGCTCAGGAAATCCTGCTGCCACAATTGGTCATCAGGATTCTTTGAGGGAAGCCATTGCTGTTTAAAATGGTGTGAGACGGCTTTAAATAGGAGTTAGGAATCCATTTGCAGCCTTAGGGAAATCTTGAAACTACTACGCTCACTTCTGACTTTTATTTACCTCCTTCTTGCTTTGGTAATCTCTCCACACAGTGGAAACCCGGCTTTCCTCCTGCAGAGAGAAGAGAAGCATTAAAAACCCCTCACTGAAACAAGCCAGCAAATCTCAGAATCATTGCTCCAAGCTAAGGAGGGACGGGTCTCTCAATTTGGTTTTTCTTCCCCTCCACAAACTTAAATTCAGCTTTCCTCATTTGCAACAACAAGCTGCATTATATTTATTTTTTTAAAGACTTCATGAAGCTTCACCATCATGTCAGTGCGAATTTTGCATGCAATTTCACCTCCTATGCAATTTTCCACCAATACAACACATTTGCAGTATGCTATTTTCATTAATAAATTCATGCTTGTGGACACTTTGCTCCAGTAGATACACTTCTGTCCTCATTATTTGTCTGGAGAACTGCATTGCAAAATTCAAATGGGGGTTGCTGTTCAATGTATTTTGCTCTTTGCAGTTGCAAACTTAAGGCCTGGTTAAGGCTTGTTGTTTATATATATATATTAAAAATGCATCAATGTGTATTAAGAACTACCTCCTTGTTCTGATAGCGGCAAGGAAGCTTGGAGAGCATCGCCTCCAGTTCCTTGAATTTTCCCAGCGCTGTGCGGACTTCATCGTACAGCTCCTTGTATTCTGCATACTGGTCATTGAAGACGGCTTTGTATTTTTCACGCTCATCCCTGCTTCCGATGGCTGGGTACTTTCTACGCCATGCAGCGAAAAGTCAAGAAGGAGAAAAGAAATGGGGAGGAGAGTCAAAGCCAAACTCAGAGTAGACCCACTGAAATGAATGAACACAATTCTCTTTGGCTTGGTTGAAGAGTAACGTTTTTGCCTGGGACATAAAAATATATAATGAAGGCGCCACATGAACCTCCCTGGGGAGAGCATTCCACAAGCGAGGAGCCACTGCAGGAAAGGCCCTGTTACCGTGTTGCTGCCCTCTAGACCTTTTGTGGGACAGGCACACAAAGAAGGGTCTTGGAGGATCTCAGAGTCTGGGTACGTTCATATGGAGAGAGGCACGGGCAGACGAAGACTTTCCACGGTCCGGGGTGGCACCGTGGGCATGCACCCGGGGGGGGCGTCGACCCATGCAGCTCGCGTGCACAGGAAGCGCACGACGCATGCGCAGGAAGCATGCGCTGAATGCAGCGGCTCCACTGGGGATGTTTGCCGGTGGCTCCGCTCCGCTGCGTAGCGGGGCCTCTCTGCGATGGCAGTCGTGCCGCGGCAGCGGCGGCTGTCATCGGTGGAGGTGAGGAGGGGGCGCTGCCCCCCCAGAGTGGAGCTCGGGGCGCCCCACCTCTATCGCCCCTCCCTTGCTACGCCCCTGGAGAGAGGTGATGCTTGAGGAATTGCAGTCCTGAGCTGTTTAAGGCCTTATAGGTCAAAAGCAGCACTTTGAATTGGGCCTGGAAACTCATTGGGAGCCAGTGCAGTCAGACCAGGATCAAACCGTCTTGGCCAGGTGATCATCCTGGCCACCAAATTCTGCACCAACCGAAGCTTCTGAACCGACTTCAGAGACAGCCCTGTGTTGTAATCTAACCCAGAGGTTCCTAGAACATAGACAACAGAAGTTAAGATATCCCTGTCCAAATAGGGGTGCAGAAAAACCTTCTGTGGATTCCTGGACCATTGCTGCTTACTTACGACACATAGTCCGGGACGATGTGAGGTTTGGGGTGGTGGCCTGTCGGAATGGCGAAGTTGAACACCTCTGGGTCCTCGCCCTTCTCCGAGAACTCAACATGTCTTGCAACTTTCTCCGTGGGATTAACTTCATCCTGGTCTATAACTTGCTGAGGCACACCTCGTAAGAGGATGGGCTTTCGCTGAGACGAAGGGAAGGAGACAAGGCGAGAGGGAGACTCGTAGTTCATTTGCCCAACCTTCAAAGGGGAAAGAGAGTGTTGTGGACATCATTATCGTTGAGGGACTCAACATGTCATGAGCACAAGAAACTGCCTTTTATTAAATCCAGTGATTGGTCCAAGTATCCCAGCAGTCCCCAACCTGATGCCCTCTGGGTGTTGCAGGACTACAACTCCCACCAGCCCTAGCCAATGAATGAGAAAAATAATCTAGAAGAGGCTGGGTACATCCTTCCTTTTCTTTGATGGGGTTCCCACTTCATGCTAGCAGTTTGAACAGCAGCAAGGTGGTTTGCATTTCTAATTTTAAAACAAACAAACAAGCCCCAAAGTTTGCATTCCAGCTTGCCAAAGATATTTTGTGAAAGCTCAGCAGGCTGTAAGTCACACTCACAGTAGACCCATTGAAATCAATGGACTTAAGTCTACTTTGAGTTTGACATAGCCAGAGACAGCCCACTGGGTAGAGTTCAACATCACACTATGGCAAAACATTTCGCTTGCACGAGCATTTCAGCTGGTCAGGTGCAACGATTCCTCTCTCCTCCCCCAGGGTGCTGTATAGGGAGGTTCTCTTTTGTCCCATTAGCCAATTTTCAGTGGGGGGATGCATGGGGAGGAAGGGGAAAGTTCCACTGTGCAAATGTCCTTGCACAGATACTCTGTTGATAGGGCTTGTTCAGTGCATACCTGCCAAGTCTCCCTCTGAAAAATGCGGGATCAGCAGCGGTGCGGCACCGGAAGTTGCGTAGAAGCAACTTTCGGGGCCGCTCTGACCATGTGTGGGCACCGGAAATAGGGCAGAGCGGCACCGGAAGTCGCTTCTATGCATGCTGGGTGGCCATCTTGGTGACGGCCACATGGCGGCAGCCATCTTGGTGACGGCCGCCGCCGGGCATGCGTAGAAGCGACTTCCGGTGCCGCTCTGCCCTATTTCCGGTGCCCACACATGGGCAAAGCAGCACCCAAAATGGAGGCTCCCTGGCAGGTAGGATATCCAGGGGATTTCTGGGTTTTTCTCCATTCGGGAGAAAAGCGGGAAACGGTTTCCTGCGAAAAAACGGGGTACTTGGCAGCTAAGGTTCAGTGAGTCCTGCCCATTGTGTTTTGCAATACACATACATACATACTTACATACATACTGTACATACGCAGCTGGAGCATAGAACCATAGAATTGTAGAGTTGGAAGGCAACCCAAGGGATATCTAGTCCAACCCCTTGCAATTCAGGATCAACACAAGCATAGGAGCCAACTCCTAGGAGCCGAGTTCCCTTTGCCTCCCCCCCAAAAAATATTTGAGGGGGCAGGACCCCCCAAATTTGATGTGGGTGTGCCGTGTCATGTGATGCATTATGTGGGGTGGGACTTACCTGCCCCCCAATATTTTATTCAGCACAGCTGCCTTTTTTGACTCTCTCGTGGGCCATGACTATCATAAGGAGCCTCTGCACGCCAACGTTGCCTTCTCCCAATGGTGGGGTCTTACCAGAGCTCTTGCGTTCTTCCGGACAACTTGATGCTTCCACATCCTGAGACAGACGAGGGAGCCGACCAGATAGAGCAGCGTGGTGAGGAAGAGGAAGGCGACGGCAGCCACTTGCCCCCCTTCGACTCGGCACAAGGCAACAATGAGCGGGTTGTTGGCAAACACAGAGTAGCAGAGTCCGCCCCGGTTGACGTCATGGACGTAGGCGATTGCAGCAGCCATGTACAGGAGGGACATGACGAGGTTGAGGCCAAACTCTGCCAGAGGCCACCAGTGGGAATCAAGAAGGATCGTCCTGTAGTACATGGTGACCCCGAGGCCTAGCAAGATCACCGTCACCAGCCACACCAGGCTGACCACCACCAGCACAAATGGGGTCATCGGGCCATAGTAATTGTATCCATACCCTCCGCCCAAGACACCGTTGTAGGGTAGAGAGTTGCCACCATAAAGCGCCGACCACTGGTAGTCCTTCTGGATGTAAGCGGCTGTGCAGGCAAAGACCATCCCTCCCAAGATCAGCTCCAGGCCTGCCATCAGCCTCAGGAGGCCAGGCCACGACTTCATGTAGGAATATTTGTGGTCGTAGGCCTCCAACTTCTCCTTATAGCTGGGTGGACCACTCGACAAAGCACCCTGGCTCACAGCAGTCAGCGTCTTCCCAGGTGCCAAGGGGGTGGCAGAAACTGAGAGGGGTTCCTTACAATCGTTCCCATTGACAGTGGAGCTCCCCTCACCATCGAAGGTGGCTCTTTGAGGGTGCTCGGAAAACTGGGTGTGCTTGAAGTCTTCTGGAGTGCAGGTCAAGAGAGAAGTCTCAGCCCAGGGCTGTCTCTGCCAGCGGTGGAAGAAGTTCTTCCAAGATGGAGGAATGAAACGTCTAACGGGCTTCAAGGAAGATGGCTCTTGGTCCTGAGGTGAGCCAATGAAAGCCGGTTTGGCTGATGGAGATGAGCAGAAGCCATCTGAAGACCTAGAACCCGATGACTTCCCAGAATCCTCTGACCAGGTTCCCACTGGATGAAGCTGCCTGGAGGTGTTTAGAAGTTCCTCCCCTCCATCCATCTCAACAGGCCTCTTCTCTCTGGCTGGTGTCTCCTCAGAGCTCATGTCCTCCAATGGCCGGCAGAGAAAATCTTATCTGCAGCCTCTTATGGGCACCTCTAGTGTGGGTGGTTGAGGGGCGTCCCCCATTCTCCTCTGTGCCGTTTTGCCAAGTCTGGTGGTTGAAAGTTTGGGAACTGAAGGTGGAAGAGAATCAAGTGTTTCAGAATAAACGGGGTCCTTTTTTTTTTTAATAGAGAAAATCGACAGCAGTTTAGTTTTTACAGCAATGTAAGGCGGTGAGAGGAGAGGTCCACAGGACTTCAGGAAGGAACTATACCACGTCAATGAGATCTTTTATGCCCCTCCCACCTTAAGACTCTAACCCAACAGTGCAGAAACTAATCTGTACAAGAAGTGATGTCACCTTCAAGAAATGTTTTGAACAGGTTATTTCCTTCAATGTAACTTAAGAGCTTAACATGGCGGGTACCCCCCCCGAATGGTTTGAGGTGGTACAGTCCCTCCCTGAAATGACCACACTCCGTTTTTCCAGCTTCCCTTGATCCTGTCGATTGATGCATAGTTTTCAGACCCACCTCATTCCTGTAGTTCTGAGTTGTTTTAAACTGTCTTTTAACATTGTGTTTTGATTGTTGTAACCCACCCTGGGAATATGGGGTGAAGGGTGGATAACAACAACAACAACAACAACAACAACAACAACAACAACAGCTATTTTTCTAGATAAAAGAGGAGCTGGAACTCACCACGAACCCTTATAAATGGCAATGGTGCCCACCTGAAAGGAGCTGGAACAGAAATCCAGTGAATTCTGGCTGGAAAAAAGCTAGAAGAAGGAGGAGAAGGAGAAGGAGAAGGAGAAGGAGAAGGAGAAGGAGAAGGAGAAGGAGAAGGAGAAGGAGAAGAAGTCTCTCCAGTGGTGAGACTCCATTAGCCAACAAGGGTCATTCTTGTCCATCTCAGGCATTCTCAACTCCCAAATCCTGCTTCCGCAAGCAGTCATCTGGTGCCTGGAAAGGTCACCTACTGAATCCCCCAAACCCTTGCATTGTTTTTTTTGCCACCCCATCTTTTCATCTCCCTTGCGCTTGCTTCCCAACAAACCCCGCACACCCAAGGCGTTGGCCCTTGTCCACAATCTGGATGGAAGTTCTCGATCGTCACACATCTCCCCCCCCCCCACAGATGCTTTGCACTGTACCTTCAATGGCCACGAAGTCTGCAGCATAGGCTGCCTTCCAGAGAGGGGAATCTGGCTCGGCTGGGTTCAAAGCCTCCGTCAGAGGATGCAGGTCATTTCCTCCGGCTGGGCCCAGCGTGGCCTCCAAAAGATGTGGGGAATGGATCTCGGTCGGCCTCTGCTGGGAAGTTACAAATGACCACGGGTGGGTGGGGGAATTGCTCTGCGGCGTACAGAAAGCTCTAGGCTACGAACCCAGCACGATATCAGCCCCTGGCACGGTTAAATATTAACTGTGGAGCGGGCAGGAGGAGAGAAATCTCACACACAGATTGAGTTATTAGTAAGGCTAGATACCCAGCCGGCTGTCTGTCTTGCGACAGATGTCCAATGGCTCGAGCTACAGGGTCGCCTGGAATAATGGCCGCTGATATCTATCACGTGGAAAATGCAGGAATCTTTTGCCCAGCGTGGGGCTCGAACCCATGACCCTGAGATTAAGAGTCTCATGCTCTACTGACTGAGCTGTCCCAGCTGCAAGAGGCAGGCCAGGCAAATGAAGGGCCACCCTCTCCTGCACCACTTCTCTGCCAGAACCAGAAGGGGACTGAAAAGGGCGGAGCAGAGGGAGCTGCCATGGGGGCACAGTCCCCAGTGTGCAGCCCGTGGGAGGGGAGGTACATAAATTGGTGGAGGGAGAGTGGTCCCCAGTTGGTGCAACTGCTCCCCAGAACATGGACCTGGGAACAGCTGCCTAGACACTAGATTGGTGTGCTGTAGAAGTGACTGTATATGTTATTTTAGGTAAAAAAAATAAATCTTAACTATCTGCCGTGTGCATTCCGTTGGCTGGGAAGTTCCCTTGAATTCTAATGATGGGAGGGCTTTTTCAGAATATTTAAAGAAATATGGTCTGGTGAATTCCTGAGCAGGATCTGAACTATCAGCAACAGAAGGAATTAGAGGTTATTGTATGGTGGTTATGATATAAGAGACAGAAAACTGGGTGCAGCAAGGGAGAAAAATTAAAAACGCCACGGAGAACAGGAGGGGAAGTCGGAAAAAACAAAAGGAAAATTTATTATGTTTTGGTGTGTATGTGAGATTTTTTGGGGGGGGGATTTCATAAAATATAATAACGAAATGAATTCTGATGATGCCTTCTGCTTGTGAAGATGCAGGATTACAGGTGTGTTGAGTAGAAGCCAGTTCACTGTACAAAAGTGAAATTCACCTGTGGTGTCCCGCCCACTTTTTCCTCAGGCCCCACCCACCTCTGACATGTGCCCCCCCAGGCTTCCCATGTGACTCCCCTCTTACGCTTCCCCCACTGGTCAGAGTTAAAGGACACATCCTGGCAAGGCGGCTGCAAGAGGCCAGGCGAAAAGGCTCTGAGGGCCGCATTCTGACCCCCAACCCTTGCCTAAGGCTCGCCATCTCTCGGTCTAGAATGGTGTTTCCCAAAGTGGGTGATACCACCCTGTGGTACTGGTGTGTGTGTGTGTGTGCTGGAACCATCCAGGGGGCCGGTAGTCACCTCGGGTGCAATTCGCGGGCGTTGAATAGAAATAATGGGGTGGTGGAAGCATAAAAAAGAGAAGAGAATTTTGAAAAACCGTTCGTACATGTTTCATCTGTTGTGTAACGCTTACCGATGTAATGTAGAGTTAAAGTCGCAGTAATTCTTTTCCAAAATAAGTTGATGGCTGCACAGCAGGTTCATAATCCTTCTCTTTAGGATTATTTTTAAGGTTATTCATAATGTTCATTTTAAAATGATCCTTTGCTGTCCTAATTTTCGCATGTAATGTGAATGTTGTCAGGGTTGATTTTAATAAATAATTTGATAATTTCGAACTTCAAGGTCTTTCTTTACTGTGTTTTAGGACGTGGGTAGAAAAATAGATGCATAGAAGAACGCAAATTTGTCACTGCATCTTTCTGCTTGCTCTCATAAAGAAGGTAGATTTCGGGGGGCGGGCGCTGAGTACCAGTAATTCTTTTTTCCTGAAAAGGGGGCTTTGGGAACCTCTCGTCTACAGAAAAAGGCTGTTCTGATATGGTTAGACCACAAGATGGCAGAAAAGAGGCAGGGAAAAGCCTTTCCAACATACTGTACCAGCCTCAATGAAGATCCGGAGGATTAAATTCTACAGCATCCTTTCCCTGGTCTCCCCTCTCTGTGAGTTTGGAGGAATTCCCACTCTTACCACAATAGGCCACAAGGGTGGGGAGAATGTCTGGAGAGACCTCTAAGGTCCCATTCATCAAAATGGCCACCAATTTGGCTTAACCATGTCTGGAAGTAGAGCAAAGTGTTACACATTGCCATCTGTATAGCAGCCTGCATCAGGCTGGTGCCCTCCAGGTGTGGCTGGGCTTAGGAATGGCGGAGTCTTGGAATAACAGACTCATAGAAGTTGGAAGGACCCCAAGGATCATAGAATTTTACAGAGTCGGAAGGGAACACGAGGGTCACAAAACTGAGAAGATCTATAATTGAGAAGATCCATTGGGGGCTCACCAAATTTTGGGCTAGCACGGGGTGCCATATTTTGAAAGACTGGCAAAGTCCGCCCTTGCCCTGAGTTTTGCTGAAACTCGCCTAAACTAAAAGCGAGACCGGGGAACACTCTACGAGCAAATAAGAGAAATGAATGGAAAGTTTGCAGCCTAAATAAATGACCAACCCTACTTTTCCATTTATCTTTCAAACGTTTTATTTAATTGTCTGCCTAATACAAAAGTATTCATATCCCCACAGCCGAGCCCTTAAAAAGGGGTCCCCAAAATGGCTTACATGAAATATAAAAGACAGAAACAACCCCCCCCCCCAAGACACACACAATGACAATGACAACGAAAGTGCTCCATCACACATGTTCTCTTGTTCTAATCATTACAACGGTCCTGCAAGGTAGGCTGGTGCTATCATTCCCATATTATGCTCAGGGGAAACAGAGGCTGAGAGCGCGGCTTGCCGATGTGGCTCCTTTCCAGGTGTTGTAGATCATAGCTCGCATCATCCCCTGCCCAGGCGCCAGGGATGATGGGAATTGTAGTTCAAAGCCTCTGGAAGGGGTAGCAGATCAGACAGCCACCCTAAGCCCCGTTTACCTGGATGTTAGGTAAAGGTAAAGGGACCCCTGACCATTAGGTCCAGTCATGACCGACTCTGGGGTTGCGCGCTCATCTCGCATTATTGGCCGAGGGAGCTGGCGTACAGCTTCCAGGTCATGTGGTCAGCATGACAAAGCCGCTTCTGGCAAACCAGAGCAGCACATGGAAATGCCGTTTACCTTCCGGCTGTAGCGGTTCCTATTTATCTACTTGCATTTTGATGTGCTTTCGAACTGCTAGGTTGGCAGGAGCTGGGACTGAGCAACGGGAGCTCACCCCGTCACAGGGATTTGAACCGCCGACCTTCTGATCAGCAAGCCCTAGGCTCAGTGGTTTAGCCCACAGCGCCACCTGGGTCCTACCTGGATGTTAGCCCCACCAAATTCAGTAGGACGCGCTTCTGACTGAGTCGGCACGGCTAAGATTCAACCGTGAGGCTTTTCTGATCTCTGGCTCATCTAGGGACGCTCCCTTGACATTTGCCTCAGATTTTGGCGTCCCAGATGATCTGGCCCCGTTTCTAAAGTGGAACAGGCCTGGTACTTCCTTTCTTCGCTGTTTCCAGAGTTTCTGTGTGTGCCTTGCTTCCAACCACGTCCGGTAATTTCCTGTCCGGTTCATCCCTCCCTTCTCCATGCACACTGACCGTGAAACACTAACAATAAAGCAATCTTGATGCAATTGTGCGCTGCTCTTTTTTTGGGGGGGGGTTGATTCTCCTTTTACTGACACGCAGGTGCAGTCTGAGCACACTAGAAAACCGCTGCCCCGAAAACCGTCTCAGTGCAACGGCACTCGCGCCTCCTCTGCATTGCCTCGGTGGAAGGGGTGCAGATAAACTGGGGGTGAGCTCAAAGACGCACTGATCCCACTTTTGATTCGCTGCATTTCTGAATTGTGGAGGCGCTGAATGCATAGCAGGGCAAACTCTCAAGAACAGCAAAGGGACAAAACAGGCAACTGATTCCCCGCCCCCAATGCTACATCCAGTTTTCAAAATA
This sequence comes from Zootoca vivipara, assembly GCF_963506605.1. Lineage (NCBI taxonomy): Eukaryota > Metazoa > Chordata > Lepidosauria > Squamata > Lacertidae > Zootoca > Zootoca vivipara. Next base: position 10,175,024 of record NC_083281.1, on the reverse strand, counting down.
CAGCAACTATTTTGTGACACAGTTTGCAGGAAAGAATAAAAATGTGAAGGAAAATCTCCTTGACGTATCTAAGAATAGCCCTATGAACTAAACCACAGTGTTAAATGCTAAATTCTGTAAAACTCTGGATGGGGCGTCATTTCATAGAATTTTTTTTATTATGTATTTTGTGTTTTTATATTATGGATTTCTGTTGTAACCGGCCTGAGACCTGTAGGTATAGGACAGTATACAAGTATAATAATAATAATAATAATAATAATAATAATAATAATCAGTGCTTCTTTCTAAAAAAAAAGTTTAGGGGTACTCTCATTTTCCTACTCATATTGAAATACTGCCCTTCAATGAGGCCAAACCTAGATTCACAAAATGTTTAGGGGTATGCGCACCCCTGCGTATCCCCAGAAAAAAAGCACTGAGGAGAAGAGGAAGAGGAAGAGGAAGAGGAGGAAGAGGAAGAGGAAGAGGAAGAGGAAGAGGAAGAAGAAGAAGAAGAAGAAGAAGAAGAAGAAGAAGAAGAAGAAGAGGAGGAGGAGGAGGAGGAGGAGGAAGAAGAAGTTGGTAGCCCTTAATCGCCAAAACAGCTTTTCACGATGTCTCTCTCTCTCTCTCTCTCTCTCTCTCTCTCTCTCTCCCTCTCCCTCTCCCTCTCCCTCTCCCTCTCTCCCTCTCTCTCACACACGCAGCCAAGCAAGCATACAGGTCCAAACAGAATTCTTCCTCTAAGAATCATATCCAAATTCTTCCCAGTTCTTTTTAGAGGACCCTGGTCAGTTATGACTATTTTTTTTGGAACATCAGTTTATCTGCAGAGCTGGCAAACTCTGAGATGCCAAACGAGTGCAGGGATCGCCAATATGGCGTCTTCCCAAAATGGTTCGACTACAACTCCCATCAAATGGCTTTAAAAGAGGATTAGATGGCAAATCCACAGAGGAGGAGGAGGAGGAGAGGCCCAAAGAAGGCTCCTGGCCATGATGGCTGTGCTCTGCAATGCTTCTGAAGACCAGTCGCTCTCCACCGCGCGAGGGGAGAGTTGCTCCTGTGGTCGGATCCTGCTTGCGGGTTTCCTACAGGCATCTGTTTGGCCACTCTGAGAAGAGGATGCTCACCTAGTTCAAAGTGGTGGTTCCCTAGAAACCCGAGGCCTTTCTGTTAGGTATAATTGGACCACAGCTTCCGAAGGAATTGTTTCATTTGTTTATGTATTCCGTGGCGGCGGCAAGAATAGTCTGTGCAGAAAAATAGAAAGAACAGGAAGCCCAACGAAAGAAGAATGGCTTATGAAGATGACGGGATACGCTGAGATGGTTAGACGAAGTGTGAGAATTAAAGAACAGAGCGAAGAAAACAGTTCTTGAAGAACGGCAATGTTTTGTGGAATATTTGGGGAGGGAAATCACGGTTATGTTAAAGCGTATGCTTGATGGTTGGATGGGAAGTCAACGGAGATATGTATTCTGATGGTTGTGTAAAAGAATTTGTAAAATTTGAAAAGTTAATTAATTTTTTTTTTTTAATATAGACGGGCCCTTGGCCTGATCCAACAGGCTCTACTCATGTTCTTACGGACTGCACTGATGTGTCTACTCCGGACAAAATTTGTGCACCTTCAGCCTTGGCAAAAAGCTGTGGATCATTCAGGGCTTCTGTTCTCAATGGTGTTCTTGTGCTTTTGGAACCTCGGAAACTGGCTTATTCAGAGATGCCCTTGTTGCATCCACTTCAAGCACCGCCTGCCCTGTCTGAGTGGCCACAGTTTCGGACAAGAGCGTCTCCCAGCCCCAGTGGCGCTCAAGCTCCTTGCACGGAGGGCAACAGGCGGGCTTTGCTGTGCCTCTGCGGCAGTCGCTCCTAATGGAGGTCCACCTGCTGGTTGCCGCATTCTCCCTCTCAGCCCAGCGAGCGCTTCATTATTAGCCTGGCGCAGGGCCTTCTTGGTAGTGGCATCCTCCCTGTGGAATGCCCTCCCTTCAGATGCCAAGGAGATAAAAGAGCTACACAACTTTTAGAAGACACCTGAAGGCAGCCCTGTATCAGGAGGTTTCTAGTGCTTGATGTTTTTATTATGTTTTCAGATGCTGCAGGCCGCCCAGAGTGGCTGGAGAAACCCAGCCAGATGGGCGGGGTATAATAATAATAATAATAATAATAATAATAATAATAATAATAATAACAACCATCACCAGTTATATTAATGGTTGTTCATTGCACACCTTCACCCCCTTTTCCACCAGTGGCAAAATTGCTCTGGAGATCAATGGTGGGTGAGAGAAGGTGGGTTGGTGATGTTACAGGTACTAGACATGATGTGCTGAGCTCTGCCTGCTCTTCAAATGAACACAGGAAGCTGTTAGAGCACAGGTCCAACTAGCTCAATATTGTCTCTCCCACCCCTGTTTGTTTAGTCGTTTAGTCGTGTCCGACTCTTCGTGACCCCATGGACCATAGCACGCCAGGCACTCCTGTCTTGCACTGCCTCCCGCAGTTTGGTCAAACTCATGTTCGTAGCTTCGAGAACACTGTCCAACCATCTCGTCCTCTGTCGTCCCCTTCTCCTAGTGCCCTCCATCTTTCCCAACATCAGGGTCTTTTCCAGGGAGTCTTCTCTTCTCATGAGGTGGCCAAAGTATTGGAGCCTCAGCTTCAGGATCTGCCCTTCCAGTGAGCACTCAGGGCTGATTTCCTTCAGAATGGATAGGTTTGATCTTTTTGCAGTCCATGGGACTCTCAAGAGTCTCCTCCAGCACCATAATTCAAAAGCATCCATTCTTCGGCGATCAGCCTTCTTTATGGTCCAGCTCTCACTTCCATACATCACTATTGGGAAAACCATAGCTTTAACTATACAGACCTTTGTAGGCAAGGTGATGTCTCTGCTTTTTAAGATGCTGTCTAGGTTTGTCATTGCTTTTCTCCCAAGAAGCAGGCGTCTTTTAATTTCTCCCACCCCTACCACTGGGTATTTGAGCCTGAGACCTTCTGCATGCCAAGTGGATGATTTGCCACTGAGCTACGAACCTTTCCCTGATAGGAGAAGCCTATACTGTAAAGCTGGATCGTTCTTTTCTGGGACTCGCACTGGGGCAGAAAATGGTCCATGTGGTGGTGGGGGGTTTGTTTAGGTTGGCAAAAGCTCTTTTCAAGGATACTTAAAAACATGGAAATCTCCAGATCTCCAGTCTTCCTTTCCAAGTGGGTCACTGTGTTAGCCCATGACAAAGAATAACAGGGGCTGCTGCAACTATGATGTAGAATAAAAGGCGAGAGGTATGTATGTGTGTGTGGGGGAGCCCCCTGAACCTTGGTGTCACATGGGGCACAACTGAAATTTGAGACCCCAAGTCAGCCACTACTCCCTGTTTATAAGTAGTCTACCACTGAGGCTGGAATGAGTTGAGGACAACAGGAAGGATGGGCAACTGCCTTCATTTCCCCTGAGGCCACTTTGGAAGACAGGATTCTAGAAGCCAAGCCTGATGAGGAACGGTTGAAGGAGCTGGAAAAGAGAAGGCTGAGAGGAGACATGAGAGCCATCTTCAAATATCTTAAAAGGGCTGTCACATGGAAGAGGGAACAAGCTGGATTCTCCTGCTCCAGGGGGTAGGACTTGAACCCATGGCTTCAATAAACAAAGAAAAGAGATTCTGACTGGATGAACTTTCTGACAAGTAAGAGCTGTTTGACAGTGGATTGGACTCCCTTGGGAACATACTCCCTTGTGGACTCTGCTTAGTTGAAGGTTTTAAATCAGATGTTGGATGGCCATCTGTCATGGATGCTTTGGTTGAGAATCCTGCATTGCCAGGGGTTGGAATAGATGACCCTTGGGGTCTCTTCCAACTCTACCATTCTGTGATTCTATGATTCCGGAGCAAATGGCCCTTTGGTCTGATCCTGCAGGACTCGTCTTTCCAAAAAAAGGGAGTGGGCAATATCACAGAGCAGGAAAGGTCTTGCAGTGGTTGCCAGCTGTTCCAGCTGAGTGGAGCCTCTGCATCCAGAGAGAGTCTACCTTGAGATAAAAGGGGAGGTCTATCACCTTTGTGAGCCTCCCCAAACCCCACCGGGGGCCTTAAGAAGACTGATGTGGGTGTGCCTTGCCCCACGCCAGGAAGTCTTGCCGTATGTTCTCTAGGTAGCTCAGCAGCAGACTCTTAATCTCAGGGTTGTGGGTTCGAGCCCCATTTTGGGCCGGTTTCCTGAATTGCAGGGGGTTGGACTAGATGACCCTCGTGGTCCCTTCCAGCTCTGTGATTTCCCTATGATTCTATGTTCTTAAAGCTATCCTTAAAAACCGACCCCAATTTGAAATCAAGAGAACCTTTAATAGAAAAAAAACAAAACAAAACATCATCCTCCGCGCTTTTCTAATTCTTATAAAATAGGTTGGGTTGCAATCCTCCCCCCACCAAATTTCGGCCTCTCCCCACCCTCCCCGCAAAACACACATACACTCACTCGTGATCGATCGATCGATCGATTCAAGAGCTAGAGAAAAAGCACAGTGTTTTAAGAAATCGAAACGGAAGTCTTCGAAACGGAAGCAGGAGGAATGTGTTTGTGTGCGTATGAGAGAAGGGGAGGAAACAGGGCGGTTAAGATTACAAAAAGAGGAGGAGAACCCATGTTTGGAAGACCCCAGAAACATTTTGTGCGTCCACTGAGTCACAAAGGCAGAAGGACACCAGAGCCCCACACCCACCGCTTTCTGCCCAATGACCTTGTATTGGAGACAGGACACATGAGACTCCCCCAGTTCAGATCGGATGGGCTGATTTCCAATGTAACATCGCTTCAACTGCCCACGTGCAAAGTGCTTCTGTCATTCCCCCTTTATATTACATTTGGAATTGCATCAGCGAAAGCTCCCTTTGGTGTGTTGGTACCACAGATTTTATAGGACCTTATAGGAGACAGTGAGCTTGCTTGTGGTGAGTTAAGGAGAGGCCTGTAGCCTTGTTATTTCATTTTACAGCTTTTTCAAACCCAGAAGCTGTTCACTCTATTGCCGGGGGAAAGTGGAATGTTCTGTCTCTCTCCGACATTAGATTCCACCACCACCCCTCTCTTTTCACTGTCTGTCACCTTACTTTTTAAAGAAAGATTTAAGTAATATCAAAAGAACCCTTTAAAAGCTGTTAACAGATCTGCTATTGTGCGGTTGTGAGGATCCGGTTAGGAATTGTGTGCCACTATTGATGACACAGGCACTAGCCAATAGGTGCCTGGTAGGTCACCTCCGTGGTGCAGTGGCAGTTGCCGGTGCCCAGTGCCTGGGGCACATGCAACTGCAACCCCACCCCCGAGCAAACGGGGTCACACTGAGCCGCCTGCCCGCCCATGCAGCGGGGAGCCCAGCCAGCTGACGCAACCCTTGGTAGGCACAGAGGAGTCCCGGGCCAGGCCACACTGGGGTTGCCTGCGTGGGGGTGCCTTGTTTGTGCCCCCTCAAAAATTGTGCGCCTGGGGCAAATGCACCCCTGGCACCCCCACGCTACACCCCTGGGTTGGCTCCCACTAAGTTCTAGACCTCTTGAAACGAATGGGCTTGCTCCTTAATTTCAGTGCGTTTACTCTGAGCCGGATTAACATTAGATACAGCCCACAATATTTATTTCTTTATAACAGGGGTGGAGAATCTCTGGTCCAGGGGATGGATGTGGCCCTCCAGGCCTCTCCATTTGGCCCCTGGAACTCTCCCCTCATTGACCCTCGTTCTGCACCTTGCTTGGGTGTGTTTTTTCTGCCTAGGATGCATCCTGATGTCTTGGTGACAGGTGGAGTGTGCGTAGAAACCAGACAATTGCATAAAAGTAAACTTTGCACCAATTGCTCTATCCACTCCAACCCCCCCCCCCGGCCTCACCCAACAGTGGCATGTGGCCCCTGGAAGCCATCCCAGCAGCAAATGGGGCCCTCAGGATGAAGTCTCTGCTCCTACTTTAAAACAGGTCTTAGTCTTTCTTCCAGGAGACAGAATGGGGTTTGGAAGGAGAGCAGGGGGGGGGGAAGAGGAAGCACACATGTGCCACTCAGACCCCCTTGCACTTATGTATGGCTCCAAAACATGTTAAATCCATATATATAGTTTTATGAGAAATGGGCATTTGCCAGCATTTCTCTCCAGTTTGGGAAGAGAAAAGGCAAACGAGCAAGTGGAGTGGGAGACTGTCGCCTGTGAGGTCCCCATTTGGAATCAAAGGACGATAGAACCGTACAGTTGGAAGGGAACCAAAGGCCCATCTAGTCTCACCCCTTGCCAGGCTGAATGTTGAGACCGTGGCGCAAGATGGCTCCCGTGGAGGGCATGGTTAGGGACCAAACAGCTGACGTTGGAAGGGAGGGAAGGGATTCTATTTTTCTTTCTTTTTTAAGAGATTGTTGTGAATTTGCACAATTTCTACATGGGATTCCCCTCCCACCCAGTGCTATTTTTCAAGAAAAAGAGGTGCCGGAACTCACCATGAACGCCTCCCTTGTTCTTTTAGAATGGCAACGGCGTCCGCCTGAGAGGTGCCGGAACTGAGTTCCAGCAAATTCCGGCTGGGGGAGGGGAAAAAAAGCCCTGCTCCCACCCTCTCCTTATACAAACAAACAAAAGAAACATCCCCAGCTTTGCATAATGTTACACTGGAACCGGGTTCGGAATCCGTTTTCTGTACCCGACAAGTCTTCCGCGGCACGGGCCCATCTCAGCGGACTTGGGGAGGTCTGTGTACAGGGCTTTCCAGAAAAAAGCTCAGAGGGGAATCGGCCACACAATGGCCATATATGAGTCCATGGGTGCCCCCGGTGCGCGAGCCCGCCCCCCTGAATCACCCGCTGTCCGAGGATGTGTGAGGGGCAGTGGAGGGAGACTTCCGCCGGCGGGTAGGAGTCCAGCAGGAGCGTTCGGAGCTGTTGGAGGTGCCGCAGGTGCGGGGCAGAGCCCGCTGCTGCTGGCGTATGGCTTGGCTGACGAGGCTGGGGAGCGCGTGCAGAGTCAGGCCCAGCATGTCAATCTTCCCCTCCAGGGCACTGATGCGCTTCTCGAGGTCCTCGTTGCGCTCCTGCAGCTCTGACACCATGTCGTACATGACGTTCTGCGTCTGGCGGGAAGGGAGAGGAAAGGGGGAAAGGGTTGGCGGTCGCTGCACCGGAAGAGAGTGGGGCAGCTCCAAACTTCCTCCTTGCCACCACCACCCGGCCCCACTTATTTATAGTAACACAATAGAATAATTTATTATGATGATTATTTATACCCTGCCCATCTGACTGGGTTGCTCCAGCCACTTACAGTATTTCTCTGCACATTCTGGGAGACCAGGGGGAGGGGAGCTGGTCACAGCAGAAGGGGGAGACCACCAGGACTCTTCATCAGCCTGAATCATCTCTGCCTCTTGGCCTCCCTCCTCTCCAGCCTCTGCTTCTGCCTCTGATTCTGGACTTCTCTCTGCCACAGACTCTCCCCGCTCACCAAGCCCTGTTACCTCTTCTGCTTTTAACACCTCCTCTTCCTGCTCCTTCTCCATCTGACCACTCATTGTTGTCCTACCACCAGCCCCCTGGCTGGCTCTGAGCCTTCTTCCCCTGAGGGTTCCCTAGGGCGTTCGCCAGCTGGTGCCTCTCATCCAACCAGTCCACGACCCTCCCTCCCTCCCTCCCTCCCTCCCTCCCTCCCTCCCTCCCTCCCTTCCTTGTTCTGTCCACTTTGGGAACCAATGATCCAGCTCAATAATATTTCCACTGACAGCAGGTAACAGCTCTCCAGGGTTTCAAACAGGGGGACATTCCCAGACCCTTCCAATATCAGGGATTAAACCTGAGAGCTTTTCCCTGTAGAACAGACTCTGCAACTTCCCCTTATAAATAAAGCAAGAGCCTAGTAGTCATGATTCTGAATAAAGGGCTGGCTACCTTTGAAATGGATTGCATTGAGCAGGGGTCGGCAACCTATGGCCCATGGGCCACAAGCAGCGCACGGGGGTCGTTTAACCGGCCCACGAGCCACCCCCGAACTGAGCCACCCGCTTGGCAAGTATAATAATAGTAATAATTTATTATTTATACCCCGCCCATCTGGCTGAGTCTCCCCAGCCACTCTGGGCAGCTCCCAATTGAATATTAATACAGCATTAAATATTAAAAGCTTCCCTAAACAGGGCTGCCTTCAGATGTCTTTTAAAATTAAGATAGTGGCTTATTTCCTTGACATCTGATGGAAGGGTGTTCCACAGGGCGGGTGCTGCTACCGAGAAGGCCCTCTGTCTGGTTCCCTGTAACCTCACTTCTCACAATGAGGGAACCGTCAGAAGGCCCTCGGCGCTGCTCTAAACTGGACATTTCTGCAGCGCCAGAAATTGCGTCTGTGCATGTGCAGACGCCAAAAAACGTGTCTACAATGCGCTCTACGTGGGGCTACCTTTGAAGGTGACTCGGAAACTACAACTAATCCAGAATGCGGCAGCTAGACTGGTGACTGGGCGCGGCCGCCGAGACCACATAACACTGGTCTTGAAAGATCTACATTGGCTCCCAGTACGTTTCCGAGCACAATTCAAAGTGTTGGTGCTGACCTTTAAAACCCTAAATGGCCTCGGTCCAGTATACCTGAAGGAGCGTCTCCACCTCCATCATTCTGCCCGGACACTGAGGTCCAGCACCGAGGGCCTTCTGGCGGTTCCCTCGTTACGAGAAGCCAAGTTGCAGGGAACTAGGCAGAGGGCCTTCTCAGTGGTGGCGCCTGCCCTGTGGAACGCCCTCCCAACAGATGTCAAAAAGGAAAACAACTACCAGACTTTTAGAAGACATCTGAAGGCAGCCCTGTTCAGGGAGGCTTTTAATGTTTACTAGATTATTGTGTTTTATTCTTCTGATGGAAGCCGCCCAGAGTGGCTGGGGAGACCCGGCCAGATGGGCGGGGTATAAATATATTATTATTATTATTATTATTATTATTATTATTATTATTATTATTATTATTATTATTATGCAGACGCTGGACATCGCGGAAATCACAGAGTGAACTGGCCCAGGCGAGGTAAACCTTGCCGACCCCTGGCATTGAGCATCTACCGCAAACCTTGGGTTATAACACCCAAGGTTATTACTTCAAGCAGAGACCCAAACATTGCTTGATGTTTCCATCACCCAGACGTGGCTCACCTTTGACAAATCCACGAGGGTGTTTGCCTGGTCGTTGAGCTTCCTCTGTTCCATTTTCACGCTCCTCAACCTGGAAAGCAAAAACGATAACGGGAATTAAAGATGAGGGGAGGCGGGCACGACGTTGGGGTTGCACGAAGCAGCGGTCTGCAGGTGGAACAGACAGGAGATGAGAGAAAGAGATTCCACCACCACCGTAGACAGACATGCACACAATTCCAGATCCCGCCTTGCTGGATCCAAACACACGCACACCCACCACGCATGCAGGGAGCCAATGACACAAGACCATTGGCTTGGGTGGAGACAGCTTAGAGAAGAGCCCTCTTTCAGCATGGAGTGACCCTCCACCTCTAGGTTTTCGGGGGACTGGCCAAGACCTTCCTGTCTTAGCTGAGCCTTGGAGGTCAGCCACTCAGCTTCTGAGAAACCCTGTTGGGTTTTCATCCCACTAGAAAATTTAGAGACCCCCCTTACCACTTCCAGGGAATTGATGCTGCTTTTAAATATTAGTCTGATTCACCTTGAGAGCTGTCTTCTGGGCTCGCATATTGGTTTGGGGGCATGGATCAGGTCATTAAAATGCAAAGTGGATGGATGTCTCTTCTAAAGCATCTGGAAGGATTCAGGGCAGGGCAGGTTCTGCAACCACATCTCCTCCCCGCTTGTCTCCCAGAACCAGGAGAGGCATGAAAAGGGTGGAGAAGAGGTTGGCTGATGACAGGAGCAGTCTCTGATTGCTTGGGGGTGGAAGCCCTGGAGAGGAGGGGGTGGGAACTTTCAGTCTTGGCAGCTGAATTTTATGGAGGAGGACCACCGGAGATGAGCTGCTCTCCTCATCAGGCCTGGAACTCAGCCAGGTCTGTGGAGATGGTGTTTTTGCTAATTGAGGTGTTTGGGGATAACATCCATAAAGAATTGCAGAAACTACTAAAAATCTCTTTTAATAAAAAACCAGAAGCTTATCTTCTGGGGATTACAGGTCTGGATTTTACTCAAGAAACGAAGGATATCTTCTTATACAGGTGAAACTCGAAAAAATTAGAATATCGTCGAAAAGTGCATTTATTTCAATAATGCAACTTAAAAGGTGAAACCAATATATGAGATAGATGTATGACATGCAAAGCAAGATATGTCAAGCCTTGATTTGTTGTAACGGTAATTATTTGTCATTAGGCGGGTCAATTATAAATGGAATGTAATTAATGAAATGTAATAGCGGTGTTTATTTTTGTTTATCTTTGTATTATTGTAACTATTTGTTTTATTTCTGTGGAATTTCCAAAAGAAAGCATTTGTGAAAATTAAAAGAAAAATAAAAAATAGTAAGTTGCATTACTGAAATAAATGCACTTTTCGACGATATTCTAATTTTCCCGAGTTTCACCTGTAAATCCACCTTTGAACTGTGTGGTTACTGACCGGCACATTCCTGTGACAGTCTGAAGGATGGATTCAATGGACCTTTCCCAGCCTGGCTTATCAGGAAATTGGGAAGGCAAGGGTGGGGCGGGAGAGAGAATCATCTCACATTTTCCCTGAGTCATTTGAAGATGCTCACGCTAGTGTTTACAGTCCTTAAACGACTCAGGTCCCAAATATTTGAGAGACTGCGGACTCTCATGTGTTAAGAACATAGTAAGAGGCCATAGGGGACCATAGAGACCAACCAAATGCCCATTATGGGAGACTCTCAACCAGGACTCAAACACAGAACCAACTTTCCCTTCTCGTGGGTTTCCAGTATTACTGTCTAGTATTACTGTCTAGGCCAGTGGTTCCCAACAGGGGGTCCGTGAGCTATGCCAGAGGGGTCCGCCAGATGCTATTAGAATAAAAAATATATTAAATATATTTCGTATGATAACAGATTTTTTGTTTGGGCCGCTTCCTGCATGAGCAGAGTCTAGCGCAAAACTAGAATTAGATAGAGGCAGTAGTTCTGCTGTATGCCGTTAGGTGGCGCTTTACAAACACTACTGTTTTGCAAAGAGGCAGCGCACACATTCTACTAACGCTCACCTCCCCAAGATGCTTTGTGCACGTCGGCTTCATTTGTGCGCTACTGCGCAGGCACCCTGTCTTCTCCATTCCCCTCCCTCCTCCCTGGACTCTTATAAAAAGACTCTTAATTTGGCTCTCACTTTTTAATTTTAGGATTAGGAATTAATGGGGGTCCTTGTCACAATAGCGGCTCGATGAGGGGTCCTCGAGAAAATTTTGTTGGGAACCCCTGGTCTAGGCAGTGCATAGCCATTGATGCTAGTGGAAAACACAGCAGAGGTTGCCCTTTGGCCTGCAGAAGTTTTTTTTTTTGGAGGGGGTGGCAGTTTGGGGAGGAAGATTGCCTTCTCTGTGGCGGCCCCTACACTGCGTAGCTCCCTCCCCACAGAGATCTACAAGGCACCTTCATTGCCCAGCTTTTGTCACATGCGGAAAATGTGCTGCGTTATCCAGGCACCCCAGTTGCAGTTTTGATTGGGTTTTTTAATGTCGCGTTTACATGGTTGTGGCCTGCGGAAGGGAGGGCTACAATAATAATAATAATACTAATAGCAATAGCTAAAGGTAAAGGACCCCTGGGTGGTTAAGTCCAGTCAAATTCGACTATGGGGTTCGACGCTCATCTCCGCTTTCAGGCCGAGGGAACTGGCGTTTGCCCACAGATAGTTTTTCCAGGTCATGTGGCGAGCAGGATTAAACTGCTTCCGGCGCAACGGGACACTGTGTCAAGTGCCAGGGCGCACGGAAATGCTGTTTACCTTCAGAATAATAATAATAATTCAGATGGGATCTGCCAGGCTGTGATGGGCAGAGCAACGATGACATTGGATGGAGCAGTTTAATAATAATAACAATAATTTTATTATTTAGACCCTGCCAAGCTGGCTGGGTTCCCCCAGCCGCTCTGGGCTGCTTACAGCACTTATGGAAACATAGTAAAACGTCAAACATTAAAAACTTCCCGATACAGGCAGGAGGGTCCATGTGGGTGCTGTGAGATGGAGACATAATGACGCTCCCACTTATGGATGGGTCCAGAAAGCCCTCCCGTTGCTTGGACTCTAAATCAGAGCAACGTCGCGAGACACAGGCAAGATGGAAACAGCTTGTGCTGAGAGATGGGAGGGAAGAGAAACACAGCATTTGCAAGTTGGCAGAGGATTGGCATGCTACGAACCCCCAAATTTCTGACTCTCACTCTCTCTCTCTCTCTCTCCTCTCTCTCTCTCTGTCCACATTTCAAAACGGAGAGAAATTTGGGTTAGCCGAGGGCTGGCCGGAGTGAAGCGAGGTTGGGATGTGCACCTTTGCGTGCGTAACTTGGGCATGCGTGTGTGTCTGAATGGGGCCGACGTTGTGGCCTACCGGAGGAGTGGAGACAAAGACGGGCAAACCATGCATTCAAACAAAAGTTTTGGCGGAACAGTAACTTACTTCTGGGCTCTGCAAGGGCGGGGCGGGGTGGAGGAGGGGGGAGGGAACAGAGACAAAACAACAGCACAGGTTTAAATAAACATGAGAGAGAGGAAAGCGGGGGGGGGGGGTTTCACACCGCCAGACAGATACCGCCGTCTCTGCTCCCCAGAACCCACAGATACCCACCCCGGAGTGGTCAAATTGTGGGTCGAAGTTATGAAGATAGCCAAAAGCCCAGCACACACCTGGCATATACAAATGGGGGGGCATTGCCAGCGACTCCCTGTTATGCACAGGAACATAGGAATTCATCTTATACAGAGCCAGACCCGCTTCCCCAGTCCATCTAGTTCAATATTGCCTGCACTGACTGGCAGCAGCAGTGGCTCGCCAGAGATTTCCATCTCTTACATGAAGACAGCATGCAGACCCTCCAAGTGTCCCTGTTTTCCAAGGACAGTCCTGGGTTTACAGAAGCCGTCCCGGTTTCTGATTTGACCCTGGAACATAGCTGTCAAGTTTTCCCTTTACTCGCGAGGAAGCCTATTCAGCAGAAGGGAATTTCCCTTAAAAAGGGGGAGAACTTGACAGTTAGGCCCTGGAATGTCCCGCTTTTCCTTAGGACGCCCCTGTTTTCATCGGGGAAGTGTTGGAAGGCATGAGATTGAACTTGCATCCTACTGTATGGAAGACTGCTGAGCTGGGGGAACAAGTAAGATTCGGGTCCTTTGTTCACAAAGGAAGTTGCCTTCCACCGAGCCGTCTAGGTCAGTATCATCGGCACTGGGTGGCTGAGCTGGGGAAAGCGCCGAACTCTTGAGAGCGCCACCAATCCCACTTCTTTCAGTTTGGTGACACCTCTCTCTCTCTCCCTCACCCACCCACCCAATGTGGTCCGACATTACTGATAACACACTGCATGTAAAACACTGTAAAAGAAATTCAGGGACCCACAATTTTGTCGCCTCAAGTTAATTTTGACGGCACAACCCCCTGCAAGTTCACACACTCTGGTTGGCTGGCTGACAAACCATCTCGTCGTAGATCGCCTTCGACGCAAGGGGAGGCGAGGGAACCTCGACGTGCAAGGAGTATTTTGGTGCAATTGTGCGTGCCGTCACACCAGAACATCTCCCTCTCCTCCCCATGTTGCATCGATGCACACAAGCAGATGGTTAACACGGATATGGGAGGGGGATTTGAAAAACACAAATGATTTGAAACACATGGAAGTCTGTTTGGCCAAGGCGGCAGCTGTCCTGACCGAAAATCTGGCAAAGGTGCTGTCCAGGGTCTTGGAAGGTAAACAGAAGAAGATGCACTTCTAGACTTGGGTTGTTAGGAAATCTAGATATGGGGCATGTTTTTTTTTATCAGATCCACTGACCATGATGCAGAGGAAGCTTGCAATCCTTGTCTAATGTCACTCAACCACCAGCAATATTGCCTTACCCCAGATACAGCTATACTTTTCCAAACCAAGTCTGAAGTCTCCTATGTATATTTTGCTCTGAGAGGCTTTGTTTGGCCAGAATCGAGTACAGTATATACCTCCAAAGTTAACACTAAATACCAGACCCTCCAAGTCCCCCTGTTTTCCAGGGACAGTCCCAGATTTACAGAAGCCATCCCGGTTTCTGATTTGATCCCGGAATGCCCCGCTTTCCCTTAGGACGTCCCTATTTTCACGGGAGAAATGTTTGGAGCGTGTGAAATGCATAACTTCTGGTAAATGAGCCACCATAACCACTAGAGAGCCGTGAAAAATTGTGTCCCGGATTTTTTAGATTCGTCTTCTCGTGTACTATCTGTGGGATGTAAAACTAGGTGCAGTCAAGTCACAATATTTCCTAGAGTGACCACATGGAGGGACACCTGACCTTCCTGCCTGACTTCCTGCCACTGATCTGGGACGGACTTCCTCTGCATGTAATAGAGATGGGCGTTACCTGTCCAGGTAAAATATAAGGACAGGGCAGCGGCCATGTTCTCTCTCTTCTGACTACACACTCAAGCTGACCACATCTTAGTGAGAGATTCTCTCTTGGCTTCCAGCCAAGAGAGGATAAAATGGAGTCTCAATCCATATGATTGGACTCCACATGTATATATATTACTTTTCTAAGCAATCCTGCCTTTTGAGATTGTGCTGTTAACTCAGGATGTCTAATGAGTAAACTATTTCATACTTTTAAAGAGCACTGTGTTGTGTCTTTTCTTTTAAGAGGGATTCAAGGGAAAAGTACCAGGAATATATATATATTATTCTAGAGGCTTTAGCAAGCCTGAGCAACCGTTTCTGCTGTGTCTCAAAGGGGAATGTAACTCTGCTAAGTTTGAAGCTTGCTAACGCAAGCTAGGATAGGATATATTAAACAATATCTCCTCATCCACATCCCTGAAGATTCCCACACTATCTGAAACCAAAGGGACACATCGCTTACCCTGATGTGATTTTACTTTTTTAAAACTCTCCCACCCCACTATTAGTGGTTCATGCAAACCGCTCTTCTGCTTTTTGTATGGTAGAGGTAGGGGGCCCTGGGGGTGCATTTGTGGAAGCAAGTAGGTGAGCCCCCCCCCCCAAAAAAAGTTTGGGAACCGTTGCTCTACATTGTTATATTTGGATGAACCTAACATTTCCCAATTCCCATGACAGTTATGGTTTCTCGAGTCTTCTCCAAGGGAGCGATAGGAATACCTAGATGTGGACAAGGCCAGTATGTGGCTCCAAATCAAAGTGGCGCAGACTGTGGGGTGTAAAATCACAGAAAGCAGTCAAATACAACACTTCCTGTTTGCCCAGAGTGGACACACAGGGAGATGTTGCTCCAACCAGGAGGACTTCCTGTGACACCTGGTCTGGAGCCTCCCCCCCCGTGTGTGACCAGGTAGATGGGTGTGACCCTAAAAAGGTAAAGGACCCCGGACAGTTAAATCCAGTTGCAGATGACTCTGGGGTTGCACTCATCTTGCTTTACAAGCCAAGGGAGCCGGCATTTGTCCGCAGAGTTTTTTCCAGCAGGACTAAGCTGCTTCTGGCGCAATGGAACACTGAAACCAGAGCAGCGCACAGAAACGTTTACCTTCCCGCCGGAGCGGTACCTATTTATCTACTTGCACTTTTTGACGTACTTTCGAACTGCTAGGTTGGCAGGAACCGGGGACCAAGCAATGGGAGCTCACCCCGTCACAGGGATTCGAACCGCCGACCTTGTGATCGACAAGCCCAAGACGCTCAGTGGTTTAGACCACAGTGCCACCCGCATCCTAGGTCCTAGGTATGACCCTAGGAGACCCCATAAAAGGGCTGGTCACGCAGCCATCTTCCTTCTCTAGCTTCTCTTGCTGCTGTTCTCGTGATGTATTTTTGCTGTCTGCTGGCTCTCAGCCAGCAGCACGTGGGCTCAAACCCCATATGAGATAAACTCACACTCTCTTTTGTAACTACAAGCTAAAGCCTGCCTTCAGGATCATACTGTGAACTGAATGTAAGTAAACATCTTATCATTACAGTCATACCTCGGTTTAAGTACAGCTCGGTTTGAGTATTTTCAGTTTAAGTACTCCGTGGACCCGTCTAGAATGGATTAATCCACTTTCCATTACTTTCAATGGGAAAGCTCGCTTCAGGTTAAGTACGCTTCAGGTTAAGTACGGACTTCCGGAACCAATTACTGTACACTCATACCTCGGGTTAAGTACGCTTCAGGTTGAGTACTCCGCGGACCTGTCTGGAACGGATTAATCCTCTTTCCATTACTTTCAATGGGAAAGTTCGCTTCAGGTTAAGTATGCTTCAGTTTACGTACTCCACGGACCATCTGGAACGGATTAATCCACTTTCCATTACTTTCAATGGCAAAGTTTGCTTCAGGTTAAGTACGCTTCAGTTTACATACTCCACGGACCATCTGGAACAGATTAATCCACTTTCCATTACTTTCAATGGGAAAGTTCACTTCAGGTTAAGTACGCTTCAGGTTAAGTACAGACTTCCGGAACCAATTGTGTTTGTAAACCGAGGTACCACTGTACTTTTAAAAGAAGTCTGTTGTGTCCTTATTGTTTTAAGAGCGAATAAAGGGGAATTTACCAGGATCAAACCCAATCTGGACAAGCCAGATTGGACTGCTTAAGTAAAGAGATTCGAAGGAATCTACCAGCTAGTTTCCTGCCGTATACCGGGGAATGTACTCTGCTACTGACTCACTAGCGTGAGTGAGGAAGGGAATTATTTAATCAATATATCCTCTCCTACTATCCACAACATTCCCACACAGACCTCCGATATGGGTAGGTATCTTATAACAACCCAATGCCTCTCCCTTCTTGCCACCCCCAGCTAGCAGCAAATTTCTGCAACGATTGAACAGTGCATCGTATTTAGTGGGGCAGATTCTCCTCCTTTCGGGCAGGGACCCCCAAGTCAGGGAGAGACCTGGACAACGGAACAGGGGGATGGAGGGTGGGTGGGTGGGAGCAGGAAGCAGCAGGCACAGGGGGGGGATTGAAGCAGGTAAACATGTTTGACTTACTGATGGATGGCTTGGAGGAACTTACGCTGGTGTTTCCGTACTTTGGCATGGTCAATCTTCCTCACCAGCTTGGTGTGCTTGTAGATCAGCCACGTTTCCCTGAGTACGTTGGCGGCAGAATTCTTCACCTGGGGGGTTGAGGAGGGAAGGGGTTAAGGGGGAAAGAAGAGGAGATGGGCATCAGACAGGCGGGAGAAGCCTGAGGGGTGAGCGGCGCTCTTCCAAAGAATAGGCTCTTTGGAGTTCGTGACGTCACAGTCTCTTACCAATCCTACCTTGCTCCCATTGTGATAGCTCTCAATTATCACCAACCAATCCAAGTTTGACCCCATGGAGGTTTGTTTGTGATGATGCTAAGTTGCACCCCTGTCTTAAGAAAGCTTAACTATTCGGTCTTTTAGTGTGGCAGCATCTACACTTTGGAACTCCCTGCCTTTGGATATCCCTGTACCCATTTTGGAGCCTGCTAAAGAGATTTTTGCCATCCAGATATTTAGAAAGGTGGTGCAAGTTTTAATCTGTTTTTACTTTATTTATAACTTTTTGAAAGTCTTAAATCATTGCTATTGATTTTCCTTATCGGACGTGTGTGTGTGTGTGTGTGTGTGTGTGTGTGTGTGTGTGTGTGTAAAAACCACTGTGAAGTTTTTTTAAAAAAACAATTAAGCGGTGCATGCATATTATGAAATAAATAATATTACTGTTTTCACAGTAATTCTTGATTCTCTGAATGGCCGCTACAAGGAATTACCTTTGGAACAGCAATCCTGTGAGTTTTATAAAACGGCGGTAGTGGAGGTTGTTCCTTGCATTATCCTCTAAGTAAAGATCTTCCGTGTAGAGACCCATTGAAATTCATGGTCCTCAGGTTCTCATGCCCATTGAATTCAATGGGTCTACTCTGAGTATGACCAGCGTTGGAGATGACCCGCGGAAAATGGATTGGCCCAAGTTATTCCTGTCCATGTCCTTCGATGGGTTTACTCTTGAGCAGGACAAGGGTTGACTACCACCCACACTCCGCCTATGTTGAGGATCGGGGCTGAGGGTGCTGCACTTCTTACCCGCTTTGATAGCTGTGTATCCATCATGAAGTTGTGGACGTGCTTTTCCGCTTTGGTCAGTTCGAGCTTCCGGGCGACGACGGCAACCACGAGAGCTGTACAGCCCGCCCCCTGCAAGACGAGGAAGAGGGTGGGTTAGAATAGGGACAGCCAAACCGGTTGGATGCCTGCCTGTCAAAGGAGAAGGGAGAAGTGAGCCATATCCAAGGACACTGCAGTGTGCTCCATATTTTCATTTAAGTTAGTAACACGCCACTCAATTACCAAAATCTCTAAGGGGTGGACTTTTATTTCTAAGCAGTGGTTCATAGTCTGGGAACAATTCTGGCTTCTAGCAGAGGAGGAGGCCCAAGAGGCAGCAATGAGTTCGGCTGCTGAAGAATCCAGGGGGTCTCCCCCTCCTGCTGCAACTAGCTCTCCTTCCCCCGGTCTCCCAGGGCACTCCGTAAAATGAACGGAGCGCGTTAGAGCTCAGATGTACACCAGATCCAGGGCAGATCTACATACATGGTTTTTAATGTTAAGGAAGCGTTATGGAATGGTTTTGATACCTATATGGAGACATGACGTCCTACTTTTAACATTCATAGGGCGTTATTAAAATGTGACACTAGAGGGTGTTGGAGAGCAAACAGCAATGGCATTTGGGAAACAGCATTTTGACGGAAGGAAGGAAGGAAGGAAGGAAGGAAGGAAGGAAGGAAGGAAGGAAGGAAGGAAGGAAGGAAGGAAGGAAGGAAGGAAGGTTTTAAAAAAATAATCCAATTTACAAGTATGCCCTGTGATGTTATTTATGCATGCCACTACTGCTGCCCATGTTTTGTTAGCCCAAAAATGGAAAACGAGCGAGGTCCCAACCAAAGAATAAGAATGGCAACTTAAACTGATGGAATATGCGCAGCTTGCGGACCTAACGTATAGAAAAAGAGAACAAGAAGAACATTCATTTAAAGAAGATTGGAAAATGTTTATTGAATATATGGGGGAAAATTGTGTACACTTGAAGACGCTGGCAGCATTAAGAGAAATCCAGCAGTGTTTTGATGGAAGTAATAATGGAATACTGAATGGTTTAGTTTATATAACATATGCAGGGATTTATGCTATGCAAAATGAACCATGGAAAGAGAAGAAGGGAAGTCATTGGTATTTTAAGGTTGTTTAAATGAATATTCTAAATTGTAAAACAGAAAATTTAATAAAAATTATTTAAACAAAAACAATCCATTTTACAAGTATGCCCTGTGACGTTTTAGAACGGTATATCTAATGACACGTCAGTGTCAATCCAGCCTCAGTTTGCAACTGCTTGAGAAAAACCCTGGAGAGGGTTTAGATCAGGCATCCCCAAACTTCGGCCCTCCAGATGTTTTGGACTACAATTCCCATCATCCCTGACTACTGGTCCGGTTAGCTAGGGATCATGGGAGTTGTAGGCCAAAACATCTGGAGGGCCGCAGGTTGGGGTGCCTGGTTTAGATGGTTGTGGGAAGGTGGGGGCCTTCATTTCTTGCAACTGCCCCATTGGGGCAAGACCTACTGGGGAGAGCTGCTTGGATCATCAAGCCTGCACTTTTTTGAATAAAGAGTTAACTTCACAGACACCATGTTGTTGTTCTTTAAATCGCTGGCCTACACCTGAAATTAAAGCAAGGCAGTCTCTGAAAGGCAATCTGAAAGGCATGGCATGAAAGGAAAGAGGTATAGGGAGGGAAGAGGAAAAAAGAAGACTTACAAGCCGAAAGGCAGAACACACAGGGAAGGAAGAGCAGGGAAAGATACAGGTGGCAGAGTTGTACCTTACCATAATCCCAGTGAGCAGGCAGACTCCTTTCCCGCAGTAAGTGTGCGGGACCATGTCCCCGTAGCCGATGGAGAGGAAGGTGATGGAGATCAGCCACATGGCCCCCAGGAAATTGCTGGTCACGTCTTGCTTGTCATGGTATCTGGGCCGAAAAAGAGTAAAAGGAGAGGGGGGGGGGAAGTCTCCATCAAAACCTTCTTGGCTTCTTCCCTTCCGCCCTTGGCTTGCCCCACACATAACCGGAGTGGGTGAGCGTGGGGCTACAGTAGGATCCCCCCCCTTACACAAGTGCCCAATCTCTGCCCACTGCAGGCTGCCACAGAGGATGGAAGAGTTTTGCATTGGACTGGGTGTATTTCAGTTGTAATTGGATGGGAACTTGTTGATTTTGGTTTCTCATTTTAAATTGAGTTCTCCTCATCTGCCCAGCGATATATGTATATCCTCATGAAAGCTGGCCAGCATTTCTGTTGCAAACTTCTCCTAATAATATACAAATGTTTGCATGGGGTTGACTAACAGACACGTTTTCTTGCAAAGCAACGTTTTGTAATATGATCGGACCTCAGGTTATTTTCACCCAAAGCACACACTGCCCTAATTTTTCTGCACAGAATATTCAGTCGGACAACTGCATTGCAAAATCAGATAAGTGTGCAATTCCTGCCCCGTCCCCCTTTGACGGAGAGCTGTTATTTCACATTGCGTATTTGCTCCAGGACTGTGAATGAAGCGTTGGTCTTAGCCAACAGTGGTTTGGAAGTTCAGTTTTGCAGACCCGGGGAACCCCCCCTCCCCGCCTTCCCGCCCATATTTTGCATTGATTCTAAATATGGCTTCTCATTCCATCCCTGTGGCAGCCTCGGAGCATTAGCAGCAGAATTCAAAGTGTCCATTCCTGCATTCTCAAAGCTGTGGTTGCGAGATAGCTCTCTGGGTTTCCAAGCAGAGAACTCCATTGGATGAACACCCGCTAACTTCTTCTTTTTTTGCAGCTCAAAGACTGAAGGGTTTTGTTTGTTTCGTAAAAAAAAAATAAGTCAAGATTCCTCTTTGGGTACAACACTGCTTCCCCCCCCCAATCAGTATGTTTGATTCTTTTACTTCCACTCTCTTTGAAGCTGGATCCTAGGCAAGTTTACTCGAAAGAAAGTCCTACTGTTCCTTCTCCTCCTCCTCAAATTACTGTTTCAATCTGGGTCATCATACGCAAGGGAATATTCCATAAGAAACGTTTCAGCTAGGAATAATAATAATAATAGGTAAAGGTAAAGGGACCCCTGACCATTAGGTCCAGTCATGACCGACGCTGGGGTTGCGCGCTCATCTCGCATTATTGGCCAAGGGAGCCGGCGTATAGCTTCCAGGTCATGTGGCCAGCATGACAAAGCCGCTTCTGGCAAACCAGAGCAGCACACGGAAATGCTGTTTACCTTCCCGCTATAGCGGTTCCTATTTATCTACTTGCATTTTGATGTGCTTTTGAACTGCTAGGTTGGCAGGAGCTGGGACCAAGCAACGGGATCTCACCCCGTCACAGCGATTCGAACCGCTGACCTTCTGATCAGCAAGCCCTAGGCTCAGTGGTTTAGCCCACAGCGCCACCTGGGTCCAATAATAATAATAATAATAATAATAATAATAATAATAATAATAGCCTGTTGGATCAGGCCAGTGGCCCAACAGCATCTTGTTCTCACAGTGGCCAACCAGATGCCCCAATGAGAAGCCTGCAAGCAGGATCCGAGCACCAGATCTGTCTCCCCTCCTGCAGTTTCCAGCAATTGGCATTCAGAAGCATTGCTGCCTGCAGAGCGGTCCTGGCTAGTACAGCCCTCAATAGCCCCCCCTCCTCCATGAATCTGTCCAATATTCTTTTAAAGCCATCCAAGTTGATGGCCGTCACCGCCTCCTGTGGCAGGGAGTTCCACAGGTTAACTGCACTGCGTGAATAAGTTCTCCATCGTTCCTGTCCTGGATCTCCTGACATTCAGCTCCGTCGCATCCCCACAAGGTCAAGTGACCTTTACAGATGCCGTCTCATATATTGTCATCACAATCAAGCCAGGATTGCTGGTGGGGTTGTGAGCTTTGAGGAACATTCTCCCCATCTTTAGCGGAAATTCCCTCAAGTCTCATTATTCTGCCCCCCACAAAATACCAAGAAATCTCTAAAGCCATCAGACCACCTGCTCAGGCTTTCCCTCAACTGAACATGTCACAGAACAGCGGAATCATAGAGATGGAAGGAAGCGCGAGGGTCAACGGCCGGCAATGCAGGAATCTTTTTGCCCAATGTGGGGCTCGAACTCATGACCCGAGATAAAGGTGGCATGAACGCTTGTCACTTTGAAGAGGTTTTGACACTGCTGCAGCTAGGATTTTAGGAGCCCGGCAATGGAAAACCTCGAAAAATCGGCATTCGGCTGTGTGGTAAATAAGAACTTATGGGCTTTAGCTAGGGGGGGGGAGAGGAATACATGCAAACTGTGTGTTTCTTTTGGAAGATCCAGAATGTTTTTAGGTCAAGCTGGAAGGTGTGCAAAGGAGGGTAACCAAGGGTCTGGAAACCATACCTTATGAGGAACGGTTGAAGGAGCTGGGGATGTTTAGCCTGGAAAAGAGGAGACTGAGAGGAGATAGGAGAGCCATCTTCAAATATCTGAAGGGCTGTCACATGGATGATGGAGCAGGCTTGTTTTCTCCTGCTCCAGAGGGTAGGACTCGAACCCATGGCTTCAAGTTACAAGAAAGGAGATTCTGACTAAACATCAGGGAGAACTTTCCGGCAGTAAGAGCCATTTTACAGCGGAATGGTCTCCCTCGGGAGGTAATGGGGTCCCCTTCCTTGGAGGTTTTTAAGCAGAGTTTGGATGGCCATCTGTCAGGGATGATTAAGCTGAGATTCCTGCATTGCAGGGGGTTGGCCTAGATGACCCTCGGGGGTCCCTTCCAACATTACAATTTTAAGATTCTGTGATGTAACACTTCTGGGTTGTTAAGAAAGGCTGCTTTGTTTTGTTTCAACCAGCGGCTGTTGAGTGCCAATCCCGAGCAAACAGACCTACAAGCCAGAAAGGAAAATGGAGAGGGGAAAAAACCCCTGTGAATATTTGTAGGGTCCTGGGGGAGCAGGGAAATGTCAACAACGCTTTGCAAAAAAAAAGAAATAGAAAGAAAAGGGCCTTGCAATTTAACGCTCGACTCAAACGCACACAGCAAATTAGCGCTAATGTGAGATGAGTGGAGTGATACTCGCCAAGGGATTTATTCTGCCGAGCTGAGCGTCACTCCTCTCCGGAGACTGGAGAAAAGCAAAGGAGCGTTTAAAGCTGCGCAGAATAGTTTTGAAGCGCTATGGGGGGATGGGGGAAAGTGTGACTTAATTGCTCGTGGTGCTAATTAGGATTGCTATTGATTCGCTTGAAGGTGGCAACCCTATCAGGGCAGGAGCCCAGGGCTCCTCTCACCAGAGTGGGCAAAGAATGCACCGGCCTTGCAATGTTGCAGAAATGGGGTTGGCATCTGAAACCCTCCCGGCCTCCTCCGTGTCTTGCCAGAGTGTCCCATGCTCTGGTTGTCTCCTGCTTGGACTACTGCAATGCAATCTCTGTGGGGCTACCTTTGAAGGTGACTCGGAAACTACAACTAATCCAGAATGCGACAGCTAGACTGGTGACTGGGAGTGGCCGCCAGGACCATATAACACGGGTCCTAAAGGATCTTCACTGGCTCCCAGCACGTTTCTGAGCACAATTCAAAGTGTTGGTGCTGACCTTTAAAGCCCTGAACAGCCTTGGCCCTGTAAATCTGAAGGAGCATATCCACCCCCATCGTCCAGCCCAGACACGGAGGTCCAGTACCGAGGGTCGTCTGGTGGTTTCCTCACTGCAAGAAGTGATGCTACAGGGAACCAGGCAGAGGGCCTTCTCAGTAATGGCACCCGCCCTGTGGAACGCCCTCCCATCAGATGTCAAGGAAATAAACAACTATCTGACTTTTAGAAGTAGTTACAGGTAGGTAGCCGTGTTGGTCTGACGCAGTCAAAACAAAATAAAAAAAAACCTTCCAGTAGCACCTTAGAGACCAACTAAGTTTGTCATAGGTATGAGCTTTCGTGTGCATGCACACTTCTTCAGATACACTGAAACAGAAGTCACCAGACCCTTATGTATAGTCAGAGGGTGGGGAGGGGTATTACTCGGAAGGGCAGTGGGAATGGGTGATTGGCTGATAGGAGTGGTAAACCTGTTGATGACTGTTAACGACTGCATTTGGTCTTGCAGGAAAAAGCAAGGGCTGAGGTGCTAAAGAAAGCTTGATCATGTATAATGAGATAAGAATCCAGTGTCCTTATTCAGACCAGGTCTCTCCATGGTTTTAAGCTTGGTAATGAGTTGCAATTCAGCAACTTCTCTTTCCAGTCTGTTTCTGAAAATTTCCTGTAAAAAACAGCTACTTTGAGATCTTTTATAGAATGTCCTGGGAGATTGAAGTGTTCTCCTACTAGTTTCTCTGTCTTGTGGTTCCTGATGTCAGATTTATGTCCATTTATCCTTTGGTGTAGGGTTTGGCCTGTTTGTCCAATATAGAGAGCTGAAAGGCACCGTTGGCATTTGATGGCATACACAATGTTAGAAGATGAGCAATTAAATAGTCCTGAGATGGTATGTTTGATGTTGTTGGGGCCAGTGATGGTGTGGTCCGGATGTATGTGGAAGCAAAGTTGGCATCTGGGTTTATTGCAGGCTCTGGTACCAGTGTCCATGTTAAGTCTGGTGGTGGAAAGAGAAGTTGCTGAATTGCAACTCATTATCAGCCCTGAGTGCTCACTAGAAGGACAGATCCTGACACTGAGGCTCCAATACTTTGGCCACCTCATGAGAAGAGAAGACTCCCTGGAAAAGACCCTGATGTTGGGAAAGATTGAGGGCACAAGGAGAAGGGGACGACAGAGGACGAGATAGTTGGACAGTGTTCTCGAAGCTACGAACATGAGTTTGACCAAACTGTGGGAGGCAGTGGAAGACAGGAGTGCCTGGCGTGCTATGGTCCATGGGGTCACGAAGAGTCGGACACTACTAAACGACTAAACAAAAACAAAAAACCAAGCTTAAAACCATGGAGAGACCTGGTCTGAATAAGGACACTGGATTCTTATCTCATTATGTATAAAGCTTTATTTAGCACCTCAGCCCTTGCTTTTTCCTGCAAGACCAATTGCAGTCGTTAACGGTTGTTAACAGTCATCAACAGATTTACCACTCCTATCAGCCAATCACCCATTCCCACCACCCTTCTGAGTAATACCCCTCCCCACCCTCTGACTATACATAAGGGTCTGGTGACTTCTGTTTCAGTGTATCTGAAGAAGTGTGCATGCACATGAAAGCTCATACCTATGACAAACTTAGTTGGTCTCTAAGGTGCTGCTGGAAGGAATTTTTTATTTTGTTTTGACTTTTAGAAGACATCAGAAGGCAGCCCTCTATTGGGAAGTTTTAAATGTTTGAACTGCCTTGGCCCCATATGCCTGAAGGAGCGTCTCCACCCACATTTTTGATGACTATCCTATCTGCTCTCAGTCTCGTCTTTTCCAGGCTAAACATACCCAGCTCCTTCAACTGTTCCTCACAAGGCTTAATTTCTGCACTCCTGATCATCTTGGTTGCCCTCCTCTGTACACCTTCCTGCTCAAACACACACTGAATTTTTTGGGGTGTGTGGAAGCCATGAATGTTTAAAGTGGTGCTTTAAAAGGATTGTATGAATGTGGCCTAAATTAGAAAGGTTCATTCAGTTCAATGAGTGTGACGAGTCTTTAATACAAGGGATCCCTGCTGGATCCAACCACCTGGCAATCCAATATTGTAAATAACTTTTGTTACCCTTGAGGGGGGGACTGAGCTTGCATGCGAGACCTGCTTGTTCCAGCAATTACTATTTGGAGATAGACTGTTCCTGAACAAGGAGGTTCTATTTAGACACCATGGCTACTAGCAGTTGACTCCTCCTCTTCAAAAGTCTACCAATTTCCACTATAATAAGGCCCACAACTATGCTCTCTGAGTTTTGAATTGTTAAATTGTACGGATTTTCCGAAGAGATCGATTCAGCTTGGCAAAATTTTATCCGATCACTTGTGTCTGTAATCAATGCACAAATTGCAGTGTCCCCTGCAAATACCTATCTGCCTGCTGCCCGCCCCAGCACTTCTATAGCTGACTAAAACGGTGGCCACCGCCACACCTTGTGGCACTGAGTTCCGCAGGTGAACTGTGTGGCCTGAGTAAAGAAAGTTCACGGTTTTCAGCAAAACCCTTCAGTGCAAATCTCTGCAGGCAAAAAAGGAAGGGGGTGGGGAGAGAAGGAAAGGAAAAGAAAGAGAATAACCTCCTCCCCGACCTTGGAAAAGAGCTGGCATGGAGCATGGTGGATTTCAGAAGATGCACTGGAAGTTAGCGGATAAGAGAGTGCTCTGGAGTGGCATGCAGGGAGTAAAACTGGGATAGAGGAATGCGAAAATTTGCCCCCGGAAGGGAAAAAAAACTAAAGGAACAGAGAGACCCAGACAAGCCTGACTACGCCAAGCAATGTTAAGAGGAGGAATTTAGGATTGCTGCTTTTTCTTTCTTTCTTTCTTTCTATGCACCCTGCACAGCTCGAGCTAGTGGACCCCCAACCCTTCTCCCTCCCCAGCTCTGCCCCGTAGGTGTATCCAGCTCTCCTTGCCCAGGGAAGGGTAGCGGCGGTTGTGAACCCTTGAACATTTTGCTTGGAACATTGGGAAAGGATGCGAGGGGGTGGCGGGGGAATCTGTAGAGTTGGAAGGGGGACCCCCAGAGGCATCTAGTCCAACCCCCCAACTGCAATGCAGAATGTGCATTGTGGGAAAGCTGGCTGCTTCCCAGGAAAGGACTTTCAACGGCGCTATGTTGCTTTCACTAGATCGCTTTTGCTAGCTTGCAAAGATTCAGTTTAATATCGTTCTCAGTTCCATTATAGTTTAATTGCTTTTTTTCCCCCAACTGCTATCTTCGATAGATATTTAGCTCTCTGCATTTTCTCTGTGTTGGTTTTAATTTCCGTGCGCTAACTAGAGTCCCGGTCCCAGGGGAAAAGGTGGGCTATAAATAATGATGATGCTGCTTTAGTTGCGATTCCTGCATTGCAGGCGGTTGGACTAGATTACCATTGGGGGTCCCCCTTCCAATTCTATGATTTGATGATGATGATGATGATAAACAGGGGTGGCATGATTTAATTCCTGCATTTCCGGGGGTTGGACTAGATGACCCTTGGGGGTACCCCTTCCAATTCTATGATTTGATGATGATGATGATGATGATGATGATAAACAGGGGTGGCATGATTTAATTCCTGCATTGCCGGGGGTTGGACTAGATGACCCTTGGGGATCCCCCTTCCAATTCTATGATTCGATGATGATGATGATGATGATGATGATGATAAACAGGAGTGCCAAGATTTAGCCGCCTGGCAGTTCTGTCTCTCCCCCCAACCCCCGAAATCTGTGATTCCTGCATGGCAGGGGTTGGACTAGATGACTCTAAGGGTCCCTTCCGACCCTGCAGCTCTATGATTCTGTGAAAAGCGGGCATCACTGGGCCAGGAAGGGATCGAAGTCTCCTCTGGCTCTCCTCTGGCAGTGGGTGTGCATGTGTGCTTGAATCACGCAGCCTTCTCGGTTCCCTTCACGGGTGAGTGTGGCCTGACTCACTGCTTCCTCGTGCAGAGAAAACCAGCAGCCCCGAAAAAAATCCATGGCACGGCTGAGCTCCTGAAGCCCAGGGGCGCTTCTCCATCTTGGCATCTAAGGGGGTTCTTCCTCAGCCACCAGCCACCCATCCTGCTGCACCAAGAAGAGAACGAGGGTGCAGGAGACAGGCTCCCCCCCCCCTCGCTCCCCTCTCAAGGTTGAACGCCGGCCTGGCAGTGTGATAAATTTCCAGGAAATGACATCGACGCCTCGGGACAGCTTAAAGGCTGAGGATTTATGGGGGCACCAGCTTCTGTGGACGAAAGGCCACTTTGTCGGAGGTGGGATGGGTTTGGAGGAGGTGGGCAGGAAGGGGAAACTGGGTTTTAGCCAATGTTTGCCATGCTCAGAGTAGGCCCATTGAAATTGAGGGACGTGACTACTCTTCCCCTCCTGCAGTTTCCAGCATCTGGTATTCAGGGCTCAGACGCTGGGCATAGCATTGCCATCATGGCAAGGAGCCAGCAATTGCCATCTCCTGCTCTGTGATTCCCCCCCCCTAATCCTCTTTTCATAGACTCGTAGAGTTGGAAAGGATCCCAAGGGCCTTCTAGTCCAGGCATCCCCAAACTTCGGCCCTCCAGATGTTTTGGACTACAATTCCCATCATCCCTGACCGCCGAGACCACATAACACTGGTCCTGAAAGACCTACATTGGCTCCCAGTACGTTTCCGAGCACAATTCAAAGTGTTGGTGCTGACCTTTAAAGCCCTAAATGGCCTCGGTCCAGTATACCTGAAGGAGCGTCTCCACCCCCCATTGTTGTGCCTGGACACTGAGGTCCAGCACCGAGGGCCTTCTGGCGGTTCCCTCACTGCGAGAAGCAAAGCTACAGGGAACCAGGCAGAGGGCCTTCTCGGTAGTGGCGCCCGCCCTGTGGAATGCCCTCCCACCAGAGGTCAAAGAGAACAACAATTACCAGACCTTTAGAAGGCATCTCAAGGCAGCCTTGTTTGGGGAAGCTTTTAATCATAGAATCATATAATCATAGAGTTGGAAGAGACCACAAGGGCCATCCAGTCCAACCCCCTGCCGAGCAGGAAACAGCATCAAAGCATTCTTGACATATGCCTGTCAAGCCTCTGCTTAAAGACCTCCAAAGAAGGAGACTCCACCACACTCCTTGGTAGCAAATTCCACTGCCGAACAGCTCTTACTGTCAGGAAGTTCTTTCTAATGTTTAGGTGGAATGTTTAGGTGGAATGTTTGATGGATTTCTGTATTTTAATATTTTGTTGGAAGCCGCCCAAAGTGGCTGGGGGAACCCGGCCAGATGGGCGGGTTATAAATAATAAATTATTATTATTATTATTATTATTATTATTATTATTAGTCCTCTTAGCTAGGGATCATGGGAGTTGTAGGCCAAAACATCTGGAGGGCCGCAGTTTGGGGATGCCTGTTCTAGTCCAACCCCCTTGCAATGCTGGAATCTCAGCAAAAAGCATCCGCGACAGATGGCCGTCCCACCTCTGCCTATAAACCTTCAAAGGAGGAGAGCCGAACACCTCCCAATGGCAACCGTTCCACTGTTGTACAGCCCTTGCAGTCAGAAAGTTCTCCCTGATGTTTAGCTGGAATGTCTTTTCTTGTAACACGAATCCCTTGCTTTGGTCCTGCCCTCCAGAGCAGGGGAAAAGAAGCTTGCTCCCTCTTCCATGTAACAGCCCTGCAGATATTTGAAGATGGCCATTGTATCTCCTCCCAGCCTCCTCTTTATTGGGCTACCTTGGGTATCATTCCCTCAACCGTTCCTCATAAGGCTTGGTCTCCAGACCCTTGATCATCTTAGAATCATAGAATCATAGAGTTGGAAGAGACCACAAGGGCCATCCAGTCCAACCCCCTGCCAAGCAGGAAACACCATCAAAGCATTCCTGACATATGGCTGTCAAGCCTCTGCTTAAAGACCTCCAAAGGAGGAGACTCCACCACACTCCTTGGCAGCAAATTCCACTGCCGAACAGCTCTTACTGTCAGGAAGTTCTTCCTAAAGTTTAGGTGGAATCTTCTTTCTTGAAGTTTGAATCCATTGCTCCGTGTCCGCTTCTCTGGAGCAGCAGCCACCCTCCTCTGCACACCTACCAGTTTGCCAACATCCTTCTTAAATGGTGGCACCCAAAATTGCACCCAGGATTCTAGGTGTGGTCTGACCAAGGCAGAATAGAGCAGTACTGTTTCTTTCCTTGATCTGGAGACTTGACTTCTCGTTATACAGCCCAGAATAGCATTCACTTTTTTTGCTGCTGCATCACACTGTTCACTCATATTCAGCTTGTGGCCCACTAAGACCCCAGATCCTTTTCACAGGTACAGCCAGGAATCCCCCATCCTGTATTTGTGCACCTGGTTCTTCCAGATGGATAAGACCGAAGAAATATATCCTCTCTTAGCTTCTATACACATCCCTACAGCCAGCCAGGCAAGAACACCGGAGGGAGGGAGCGAAGCAGTGGTGAGTGATTAGAGCGGTCCGAGGAGAGGAGGATGTGGCCTGGAGGGAGTCCTGAGGGTCAGACAGAGAGGCACTTGTCCCCCAGGCCTAAGGTTCGCTGCCCTTGCAGTAAGGTTTCCTAAGCTGATGGAAATCTATCATTATCTAGTGTTCTGAAAGGTTTCATCATGATGCAGTTTTGAAGGGAGAGGGTCTGGGACAGATCCTTCAATGCACACTTGCACACATCACAAATGAGGGAGATGGGGCCGTGCAAAATTTAGACGCGAAGGCCAACAAGGGCAAGATCTTGCATGCATGCGTTGTTTCCTCTTGAGAAAGAAAGACAGGTCTTCTAGGAATGCAAACATCGTAAGATGGGAGGGGGTGGCCGGTGAGAATTTTGGAAGATATAAAGCTTTGGGGAGGAGTAGATTCTCTGGACGGGAAGGTTGAGGTGGTGAAATGAAGAGGAAGGAAGGAAGGAAGGAAGGAAGGAAGGAAGGAAGGAAGGAAGGAAGGAAGGAAGGACATATGGATGGATGGATGGATGAATGAATGAATGGATAGATCAGGCATCCCCAAACTGCGGCCTTCCAGATTTTTGGCCTACAACTCCCATGATCCCTAGCTAACAGGACCAGTGGTCAGGGAAGATGGGAATTGTAGTCCAAAACATCTGGAGGGCCAAAGTTTGGGGGTGCCTGGGATAGATGGACGAAGCGTCCTTCCGAAAGCTAGATTAGCTTTGGGATTCTGTTCAAAGTTCGCAACCACCAGCAGCACCCAGGGTTTCCTCTTCCCCTGACCCCCCCCCCCCACAGCCGACACCCCCAAACTGCCAATCCCGCAAGCTGCAGCTAATCTTAAATTCTGAGCAAGTCTAGGCCTCCGTGCAAGGGTTGCATCTACCCGGCTGCTAGCCAATCGGAACTCACAGTTTGTCCCTACGAGAAGCGCACAGCGGTTTCGAGAGGAGGGAAAACAACAACAACAACAATAGCACGTTATTGAGCAGTTTCCAGGCCGGAGGAAAAAACAGGGCAAAAGGTCCAGAAAGCAAACAACACACACGAATGGCACAGAGACGAACGCGGGGGGGGGGGGGCTGCTGGAAAGTGTGGGGTGCCCCCCTGGGTCCGACACAGCCGAGGGAAAAGCCCAGATCTGGCACAACGAGGGAGGGATGAATCTGTTTCTGTTTTCCCTCGATTTCTCCCAAGTCTTAAGCTCAGTTCTCCAAGCATTTGATGCCTGAGTTGCGTGCTTCCAGGACCTTATTCCTGTGACCATAATCAGATTCAACTGTTTTTAATCAGATGTCAAACAGATAAACAATAGATGACTTTTGGAAGACATCTGAAGACAGCCCTGCACAGGGAAGATTTTAATGTTTGAGCTTTTATTGTGTTTCTAATATTTTGTTGGGAGCTGCCCAGAGTGGCTGGAGAAACCCAGTCAGATGGGTGGCTAATAATAATAATAATAATAATAATAATAATAATAAATTTCTGAATATTGAATGGCTGGCACCTGCCCTGGAACCTGCTGGTGAAGGGCAGGAAAATAAATAAATACTACTAATATACTGCTAGTAGTAATAGTTTTTTTAAATCTTGTTTTTAATGCCCCCATGGCAATTTGCCAATACCCTAGGGCAAATTTCTCCTCATACACATTTTCTTAAATGAAATTTTTGCCTGATCCAGAAACGTTTTTGAGAGGACTTTCCTGCAATATTAATGCATCTTATTTATTATTTTCATTAACTTTTTCTTCCCCCCCCCTTTTGCAGGCATTACTTGGCTGGAGAGCTTTGCTGCAAAACTGCGATAAGTGCAAATTTTGAAGGATAGTTCTGTGCTCATGTTTGCTTACTGTTTCCAAAAGGGTGAATTAGATATAGGCTTGCATTAAAAGCCTAACAGCACCAAAATTCCCTCCCCTGACCCGCTCTGCAACATGGGCTGGCTGTTACTGTATTCAATTGAAAATAGGCTGAATATACTGTATTGAAATGTGCCAAAATCACCTCAGCTTCCATCTGACAGCTTTGCCTGCTATTTTTGAACAGCGTCAAAAAATTTAATCTATGGGACAAACTTTTTTTGAGAGGGGGGGGGGTCCTTTCCTGTAATTGCATTGCTTTAAACTGTTTTTTAATATTGCATTTTAATATTACTGTTGTGTGTTAATTGTTATAACCTGCCCTGGGACCTTCGGGAGAAGGGTGGTAATAAATTGATATATGATGAAATAATAATAAAAAGTTTGATTATACCAAAACAACAACAACTCTGAAGCTTTTTTTCCCCTAGGGATTATGGGGACAGAACTCCCCCCCCCAAAAAAAGAAGATTGTTGATTTTTTAATGTATGTAACTACAGCAGCTAGGATTCTTTCTGCATAGAAATGGAAAGAGGGAGAAGTTCCCACCGTAGAAAAATGGATAAAATAAGTGATCGACTGTGCTGAACCCAAAAAGCCAACAGCTAAAATAAGAGAACTTAATGGCGACTGCTTTATGGAATTATGGAAGCATTTTTTCCAGGATATTCAAAGAAATATTATAATTCAATGAATTCGCAAGCAGGATTTTAACTAGGAGCAACAGAAATAATTAGACATTATTGTATTGCGGTTATGATATAAAAGATGCAGCAATGAGATAGAATGAAAAACCCCTACAGAAAATGGAATGCAATGTTGATAAAACAAAAGAAGAAATTAATATGCATTGGAACTTTACGTGAAATTTGTGGACATTTAATTTTATTGCAGGCATCCCCAAACTGTGGCCCTCCAGATGTTTTGGCCTACAACTTCCATGATCCCTAGCTAACAGGACCAGTGGTCAGGGATGATGGGAATTGTAGTCCAAAACATCTGGAGGGCCAAAGTTTGGGGATGCCTGGATTAGATAGATAGATAGATAGATAGATAGATAGATAGATAGATAGATAGATATACTGCGTCTACTCCTACTACTAATGATAGTGGTATTATTATTATATTTTGCTTGTGAAAATGCAGGTCTTTGAGCGAATTAATGCCTTATTATCCCTTTGCAGCCACGCTGCATCTTTGTACTTCCAGGCTGTGATACTTTGTGGTTTGCATTTTTTACTCTTCATTATTCCACACGGCCTTTTTTCTTTTTCGTTATGCTTGCATTTGGATTTTGGGGTTAACAAATCAGTAAAAAGCAAAAGGAAGCGGTGGGGGGGGATGATGGGATTTCTCCATCCTGGAAAAAGCGGAGAGACTCGAACTCAGCACCAAGGAAACCCAACGAGCTCAATGGGTGCAGGAACCTGGTTTTTCCCTCGGCTGCGGCAGGGGGCACCAAAGACCCCCCTTGGCGAGTGCCATCCTTTCCCCTGCTCTGCCCTCCTCGGCGGGAGTAGAAGAACCGGGACTTACCTCTCGCACACACGGACGGTCCAAGCGGCGATGATCCAGGAGGAGATGCTGAAGACCAGGAGGACCGTCCCGGGGCAGATGGTCATGAGGGTCTTCATGACGAAGCGGGTGTTGAAGTTGATCTTGTTGAGGGCCCCGATGCTCCGCGAAGAGGCGTCGGTGAAGAGCTTGCTGTGGAGGAGCATGACCCGCCCGATCAGGTAGAGGCGGAGGAACATGGGGATGGAGAGGATGATGTCCACGTCGGTGTTGGCCTCCGAGGTGGCGTACGTGAACGCCAGGCGAGTCGTCCACGTGAAGAAGTATTGGCCCGGGATGGGGTGGATGGCGCAGACGAGGAGTTCCAACGTGATGAAGAAGATGCGCTCGTAGGTCATGGCGATGCGCCAGTCGTCCGCTCCGTTGTCCACCATGAACAGCTGCGAAAAGGGAGTGACGGCGTTCAGGCCAGGTTTGCGGGGTACACCCGTCATGGTCCAAAACAAGGAAGGTGGGCACTTGGCAAGAGCCCTTCCCAGCCAAAGAAATGCACATGGCAGGTAGCCAATTCTGGATCTTACTTAATGGTGGCTCTTGAGTCTTTTATACCTTTTATGTGTTTAATATAGATATTGATTAGCAAAGTTTTATGGATGATTGCTTCCCCCTCTTATGGTTCTATTGTCTAAAAAAAGAAAAAAGAAAAGGACCCCTGGACGGTTAAGTCCAAAGGCGACTATGGGGTTGCAGTGCTCATCTCGCTTTCAGGCCAAGGGAACCGGCGTTTGTCCACAGACAGCTTTCCGGGTCATGTGTACAGCAGGACTAAACAGCTTCTGGCGCAATGGGACACCGTGATGGAAACCAGAGCACACGGGAATGCTGTTTATCTTCCCACCGGAGCGGTACCTATTTATCTACTTGCACTGACGTGCTTTTGAACTGCTAGGTTGGCAGGAGCTGGGACCGGGCAACGGGAGCTCACCCCGTTGCGGGGATTCAAACTGCCAACCTTCCGATCAGCAAGCCCAAGAGGTTCAGTAGTTTAGACCACACCACCACCCACGTCTAAATTTTCTAAATTGTCTAAATTATGCCAATAAAGGCTGAATTAACAAACAACAACAACAACAACAACAACAACAGATGATTGATAGGTGTTAAATAGATATCCCCCCCACCAAGAGTGACACTTACAATTTTGTGATTCAGATTGAGGGGCATTGGCATTCCTCAACCTTTACCTGCTACTCCCCCCAAATAATAATAACTGCAAGACACCATGCTCTTCTTTCTATGTGTTTGAGACGCTCGCATTCATCACAATCCCATTGATTCATTTGCTAAGGGCAGAATCCTTCCACCACTCACCCGGGAGTGAGACCCATTGAATTCCGAGGGATGTACAACTAAACAGGTGTGGAAAGGATGGAGCCGTAAATCAGGGTGGGACCAGGAAGGGATGGATGATCAGCTCATTAAAAAAAAAACCTTTAACAGGTCTGGTCGTGCAAATTTTGGGCACACACAAGCATGAAACTCAAGGGATCTTAAGAACACAGAAACTGGGATGGAATAATATTGTTTAGTGTAATGTGGTTTTCAAGGTCTGCTTGGCACCTAAGAATGTTGAGTTTCGTCGAGTGCAGAGTTGTGCTCTCTCCATCTATCAGTGAAGGGCAGAGCAAGGTCAAAGACCCTCTCAGCCCTTGAGCCAGGATCTGTTCGTTTCAGGGCCCACCTGCTTCCCCTTGAAAATGTCCTCCTCTTCCGCCTCACCTCTGCGGGGCTGAGGGCCAGTTCCTCCGTCCTCTGACGCAGCCCATAAAAACATTTTAATGGGAAAACTCTCCCTGCTGTTCAACGGCGGGTGCTAGATGCCTGTGAGGTGTCGCGAGCGGGCGCCTCTCTGTTCGGCGACGGCACTGGCGCCAGCTGGGGCTGCTCGACTGAGTAATGGCTCCAGGCTCCAGCAGCCCCAAAGTCAGGCCTGCCCCATCTGTTCCTCGTTCAGAGGAAACAGCGGCGGCACCCAAAGCAAACCCTCCCAGATTGCTCCCACTACCTATAGATGAGCAAATCCGTCTATGCTACAACTTCTCAGTTTCTCCCATTCAAGACCCTCCCAGTGTCCCTATTTTCTAGGGACAGTCCTGGATTTTCAGAAGCCATCCCGGTTTCTGATTTGATCCCGGAAAGTCCCAGTGATGTCCCTATTTTTATTGGAGAAATGTGGGAGGGTATACTGTTTTGCTCGCTCCATTTTAGCATCCTTGAAAACCACCGCCACCTTTCTCCTAATACAGGCAGGTTCCTGTTGCCATTTTGCTTAGTATATTGTTTCATAGAACTATAGAGCTGGAAGGGTCCCCAGAGGGTCATCTAGCTCAACCCCCTGCAATGAAGGAAAGACAGAGATTGTTGTTGTTGTTGCAAATGACTGTCGCAGACAGCTTTCCTCCATCATGTTACTAGAGTTCTACGGTGTTGTCCAAGGAAGAGCTGGGTGTTGGACAATTCAGGGTAGGAGGAAGAAAATGCTTCTTCACACAGACACAGGGCATAGTTAAACTGTGGAACTCCTTCCTGCAGGAGGCAGTGATGGCTGCCAACCTGGATTGTTTTAAAAGAGGATTAGAGAAATTCACAGAGGAGAAGACTACCAATGGCAAGCCATGATGTTTGCTGTGTTGCTGTCTCCATTACGTTGGGCAAAAGATTTCTGCATTGCAGAGTGTTGGACTAGATGACCCCCGTGGTCCCTTCTAACTCTGCAATTTAAGAACCCTGGGTTATACATATTCAATGCCAACCATACTCATGGTAGACCCGTTGAAATGTCTAACAATTGGGTGAGGCCACCAGGCATCAACTCCAGCTAAGTTTTCCTGTGATTTCATGATTCTCCCAAGCGTGGCATACATAAAGGTAAAGGTAAAGGGATCCCCGACTATTAGGTCCAGTCGCAGACGACTCTGGGGTTGCGGCGCTCATCTCGCTTTATTGGCCGGGGGAGCCAGCATACACCTTCCGGGTCATGTGGCCAGCATGACTAAGCCGCTTCTGGCGAACCAGAGCAGCACATGGAAACGCCGTTTACCTTCCCGCTTGGAGTGGTACCTATTTATCTACTTGCACTTTGACGTGCTTTCGAACTGCTAGGTTGACAGGAGCAGGGACCGAGCAACAGGAGCTCACCCCGTCTCGGGGATTCGAACCGCCGACCTGATTTCATGATTCTCCCAAGCGAGGTATACATACAAAACCCTAAATGTCTCAGGCCCCTTCCTGGCAGATCAGCAGAGGAGGCCCTCTTGGAAGTTCCTCCGCCCTCAGAGGTTTGGGGGGTGGCAGCCCAAGAGAGGGCCTTCTTTGTGGCGGCCCTAAGGTGTGGGACTCCCCATCCCACCCCTGGTGTTTCTGGTGTCTACATTGCACAGCTTCCAAAGAATCCTGAAGACACACCTCTTTAACCCTGGCTTTTGACATTTGAGGCTCAATCAGCAGAGCATGGCACTCCTGATCTCAGGGTTGTGGGTTCGAGCCCCATGTTGGGCAAAGGATTCCTGCATTTCACGGGGTTGCACTAGATGACCCTTGTGGTCCTTTCCAACTCTACAGTTTGTGATTCTGTTTTTAGGACCCATCTTATTCCTGGGATAGCAAGTTGTTTCGATCCATTTTTAACATCGCGTTTCAATTGCTCTTGGACTACAGGGAGGAGGGCAAGTAAACAACAATAAGATATTTTCAGCCTTCGTACAAAACCTGCTCGGCGGTTGGATTCTCACCTGGATCTCTCTCGCATGATACATGATGATGAGCCCCAGGAGGATCATCGTGGACAGGCTGATGAGGCATTTGAGGGCGAATGAATATGAAGACTCCTAGAGGAGCGAACGGAGAAGAGACATGGTGCATTGTTAAACTGTGGAACTCACTGACACAGGATGTGGGGATAGCCACCAACTTGGATGGCTTTAGAAGATGATGCAGGGCGGCAGGGGAGGGGGAATCTACAAGGGAGAGGGCTATCAACAGCAGCTATGTTCCACCCCCTACATTGGAATAATACCAGTTTCTGGGAATCACATGTGAAGAGAGTTGTGCTAATTTTGTGGCTTCCCTCCTAGGCTAGGCCAGATGAGCCATTTTGAATTCTGATTCTGCCTTCTGCAGCATTAGCTACTCCTCCCGGACTGGTGTCATCTGCAAACTGGATAACCAACCCTCCTCATCAAATTTTAATTAAATCTTTTAATTATGTATATTAAATCATATTATAAATATATTGCAAACACTTTAATTCATGATGTGAAATTTTAATTCAGAGGCATGGACCAACGGGTTCTGTGTTGGAAGTTCACCTGCAGACCACTCGGTATGAAAAGTTGGACTACCCTGGACTAGAATTCCAGCTTGTCGATATCTACATTAAAGTGGGGTGCCCAGAACCGAAGATGTGTCTCTTTATCCTTTGACACCTGGTATGCATATCATTAGGATCTACCTGGTTTCTGTAAGTTGTTTTGAATTGCTTTATTGTTGCAGCCTGCCCTGGGACATTAGGCCAGGTTGCAAGTTGTAAGAATAATAATTCACAATAATAGGAATCTGGAGCCCCTTACCTTGGTGTAGACCCCCCACGATAGCTCCGTCTCTGTCACCATGACCACGATCCCAAACATCCCAAAGATCAGGGCGTAGTCGCTCAGCCGCTTCCTCTTCTCGAACAGCGCCCTCCGGTGGCCCAGCCGGTAGCCGATGTTCTGGTTCTTCTTGTGGCTGCGTGGCCTCTCCTCGGCCTCGGGGTCGTCGTCCAGGTGGGGGTCCGACCCCTTGCTGCGCTCGGACTTGGAGACCACCACCTCCAGGCCGGAGTCGTGGAAGGTCTGCAGGGGCTGGGTCTCGGCGTCTAGGTCGTGGAGGTTGTGGCGGGAGGAACTCAGGCTGCTGAGGGGCCGAATGACGCCGCCGTTGTATTTGCAGCTGTTCATGGCTATCTCGGCGAAAGGGCTGGGCTCGCTGACCGTGCTCCTGGACCCAGCATGGCTCAGAATTTGGGAATCAGCATTCACCTGGAGAGAGGAGGTGCCAGCAGTGAATCGCACTGTGCAAGTTGGAGTCAATCCTTTACTGGCAAAAACACAATCTGCAGAGGGGCGTCAGGCCTAATGAGCCCAGCAACCCGTCTCTGGTAGGTCTTAGCTCTATGAAGCAGTTGCTGAGAGTGAAGGTCCCTGTCTCCCCTCAGCTGCCTAAGCCCCCTCTTCTCCAGGGCTTTCCCCAAGCAATCGGGGACTGTGCCTGCATGCAGCCAACCTCTCCTCCGCTCTTTTCATGCCTCTCCTGGTTCTGGGAGACAATGGGTGAGGGGAGCTGGTTGCAGCAGGAGGGGGAGAAATCCATGACTTTTCCCCAGCCAGATCCATCTCTGCCTCTTGGCCTGCCTCCTCTCCTGCTTCAGGTTCCACCACCACTCCCTGGGCTCCGAGCCTTCTTTCCTTGGAGTTCCCCCAGTTGGTTCCCCCCCCCATTCCTCTGGCTCCAACCAGCCCGTGGCATTGGGGTTACTGGTTCCTATTAACCTTATGAAACCTGGAGACCTGATAATATATAGGAGAATTTCCCCCGAGCAATTGGAGCCTGTGCCTGTTTGCAGACCATAGCCATTGTGATCAGCAGCCATCGATAGTCCTCTCCTCCATCATGAATTTGTCCAATCCTCTTCTAAAGCCATCCAAGTTGGCGGATGTCACTGCCTCCTTTCCCCCCAATTCCATTTTATTAAGTTTCAACATTTTTAACACAGACATTCAAAACACAGTTTCGCCTCTTCTCTTATTTTTGTCCCCTTCCCTGTTTTCCA
Source organism: Zootoca vivipara (assembly GCF_963506605.1). NCBI lineage: Eukaryota > Metazoa > Chordata > Lepidosauria > Squamata > Lacertidae > Zootoca > Zootoca vivipara. The sequence goes on along the minus strand of NC_083281.1, from coordinate 10,135,557 downwards.
CTGAGTTGTTGTTGTTTCTCCCCTTCTGCTGCTTATATCTATCAAATCAGACCCACAATATTATACTCGAATCACTTTGGCTGCTCATAGCTCAAATCCTGCTTGTGAGTTCATCATACTATCATACTACAAAATTTCTTTAAGTAGTCCAAGAGAGAGAGAGAGAGAGAATGAGAGAGAGAGGCACCAGTTCTTCCATAAAACACTCATCATTAGCTTCTCTTAATTTTGTTGTTGGTTTTGCCAGTTCTGCAGGTGGCTGCCGCTGCCTCCTGTGGCAGGGAGTTCCACATCTCAACTCTGTGCTCTGTGAAGAAGCTCTTCCTTTTATCTGCCCCAAATTTTCCAATGCTCACCTTCGTTGGATGTCCTTGAGTTCTAGAGTTATGACAGAGGAAGCAAAAACGGTCCTCTACAAATATTCTGCCTTCCATGTGTTATTTCCTCTATCCAGCGTGCGCGATGTAGCTGGTTCAGTCAATGCACTGGCCCAATGGACTGACTCAGTGTACTACCTTCTTGTGCTCGCTTGACAGGCCCCCAATTTACCCATCCGTGGACGCCCTTACCCAACCCCTTCCCCCAGTCGTGAGCATTTAGCGGCTATGGGAGGGTCCAGTGTGCCAATCAGACATCGCACCCGCTCTGCCAGGCTGCAATTGTACCTGCTGCGTCCTGCTTTTGTGATGGCCCCCCTCTCCCCTGAGATGGCGGCTTTGTTCCCCTGCCAAGAGGTTCCTTACAGCCTCGGCGCAATGTTCCCGGTGTGGCTAATTACACCCTGCGGGGCTCAAAAGCTTTGGCACCAATATTTTCCCGTCCTGACGCCCTCCGAGATGTTCCCAGGACTGGCAGGCTAATTGCAAGGCAAGGTGACTCAGTGGCTCCCAAGGAAGGGAAGAGAGGGAAGGAATAAGTGTGTGATCTGAGAGATGGAGCCGGCTTGTTTCCCTCCTGCTCTGGAGGGTAGGACTCGAACCAATGGCTTCAAGTTGCAAGAATGCAGATTCCAACTAAGGACCAGGGAGAACCTTCTGACAGTAAGAGCTGTTCAACAGTGGAACAGGACTCCCTCGGGAGGTGGTGGACTCTCCTTCCTTGGAGGTTTTTAAGCAGAGGTTGGATGGCCATCTGTCAAGACTGGGGCCTTACAAGAAATGACCAACTCATTCCTGAGTTATGACTAGAGGTGGAAGGATCAGAATGAAAGAACACCATTATTACTTATTCCTTTTTTATATATGCCCTTCTCCTCCAAGGAGTTCAAGGTGCTGTAGATGTTTCTCCCCTGCCTGCTTTGCAAAGCGTTGCTGCCGTGGTCGCCTCGCCTCAAAAAGGAGATGGTAGCATCGGAAAAGGTTCAAGAAAGGACAACCCAAATGATTGAGGGGATGGTGGAGTTTAGATAGTACATGATAGAGGATTACAAAATCATACGTCACATGGGGAAAGCAGATAGAGAGGTTCTCTTTCTCTCTCTCTCTCTCTCTCTCTCTCTCTTGTGTAACTTTAGAACTCATGGCCATACAATGAAGCTGAATGTTGGAGGATTTGGGGCAGATAAAAGAAATCACTTCTTCACGCAGTGCATAGTTAAACTATGGAACTCAGTCCTGCATCAGGCAATGATGAGCAGCAACTTTAATTATTATTATTATTATTATTATTATTATTATTATTATTATTATTATTCTACCCCACCCATTTGACTGGGTTGACCCAGCCACTCTAGGTGGCTTCCAACATATATACAAACATAATAAAACCTTTAAAAGTTTCCCTATACAAGGCTGCCTTTGTATGTCTTCTAAAGGTTATATAGCTCCTTGACATCTGATGGGAGGGCATTCCACAGGGAGGGTGCCACCACCGAGAAGGCCCTCTGCCTGGTTCCTTGTAACCTCACTCCTCGCAGTGAGGGAACCACTAGAAGACCCTCGGAGCTGGAACTCAGTGTCTGGGCTGGAAGATGAAGGTGGAGACGCTCCTTCGGGTATACAAGACAGAGGCTGTTTATAGTGCTTTAAAGGTCAGCACCAACACTTTGAATTGTGCTCAGAAATGTACTGGGAGCCAAAGTAGGTCTTTCAGGGCTGGTGTTATATGGTCCCGGTGGCTGCTCCCAGTCACCAGACTGGCAGCCACATTCTGGATTAGTTGCAGTTTCCGAATCACCTTCAAAGGTAGCCCCATGTAGAGAGCATGGCAGTAGTCCAAGTAGGAGATAACCAGGGCATGCACCACTCTGGTGAGACAGGGAGCAGGCAGGGAGAGTCACTACCACCGTTCCAGATGGAGCAGGATCCTCGTAGAGCAAGAAAATGGTAGGCACATTGACTACCATGCTTGCAAAGTTCTCCCCCCCCCCCTGATGCATCTTTCACAGGCTGGTTTGGAAGTTGCTTCATCTACTTCAGTATTGTCTACTGACTGGCAGACATTGAATGTGGCTTATTCTGCATGCAAGGCAAATGCTTTGCTGCTGAGTTATGACCCTTCCCTCAAAGAAAGATGCTAGTCCTCAATGTTTGGGGGTGGGGCAGACCTATATTTTGGGGGGCCCTGAAGCTCAAACTTCTCATCGGGGCCTCTCCTCAACCGGCAATGAAATCTGGGCAATCACTGAAACCGTCTTCTTCAAGGGGGTTGTTCCATAACAGATCACCACAGCTTTACAACATCTAGGCTACTGACGCCAAACTGTTGAAATATATGCAGCAAAAAAAAAAATCAATACATTTGACTCAAACCAACGCGGCTCTAGTTGGGTCTATGAGGCCCCCCAAATTAAGCGATGTAGGGTCCCTCTACCTTGTGGGGGGCGAGCCCCATGTTGGGACTCCTGCAGTGCAGGGGGTTGAGCTAGATGGCCTTTGTAGTCCCTTCCCAACTCTACAGTTCTATGATCCTACGGCCCTGAGCTCCCCAGAAATACTGCAGAACTTTCATCCTTCCTAGACTTAATTCCTTCCATCATTTCTAGACTAATTCCTTCCTTAATTCTCAGCTTGTAGGTGCCAAGCTAAATCCATCTGGCTCAGGGGTGTTTCTGAATCCTTCTGATTTATCAATAGATCTTCTTCTTCTTCTTCTTCTTCTTCTTCTTCTTCTTCTTCTTCTTCTTCTTCTTCTTCTTCTTCTTCATTGTTAAAACAGAAGATCACAGAATTGTGGAGTTGGAAGGGATCCCTGAGGGTCATCTAGTTCAACCCCCTGCAATGCAGGAATTTTCCCCCCAAGGTGGGGCTTGAAACCACGATCCTGAGATTAATAGTCTCACACTCCTGCCGACATAGCTGTCCTAAATGTTAGGCCCATTGAAATTAAAAGACAGAAGTCAAACCTGCTGGATCAGGCCAATAGCCCATGTGGCCCAACATCCTATTCTAACAGTGGTTAACCAGTTGCCCCCATGGGAAACCCAACAAGCAGGACCTGAACCCAAGACCTGCTCTTTCTCCCCTCCTGTGGCTTCTAGCAGCTGCTATTCAGAAGCATTACTCTCCTCTGGCCGTGGAGACAGAGCAGAACCATTGTGGCTGGTAGCTATCAAAAGCCTTCTCCTCTTCTACAAATTTCTCCAATGCTCTTTTAAAGCCATCCAGTTTGGCGGCCGTCCTTGGCCCCTGCAGGAGTGAGTTCCATAGTTTAACCTTGCCTAATTGATCACAAGACACAGCACATGCATGTGGTGTAGCCAGGATTTATGTTAGGGGGCAGGCCTTATTTTGGGGGGGCAGAACCTCAGTTAAGTATTTTTAATGATTTACTTGATTTAGGGGGGCAGTTGCCACCTTCCCTCCTTGACTACGCCCATGGGAACACGCACATCATTTGAATGGCAATGGCCATCAATTTGGAGGGCCCTGACCCCTCAAATATTTTATTGGAGGGGGCGTTGACCTTGGCCCCTAGGAGTTGGTTCCTACCAGAGGCAGAGAGCCTCCTGTCTCCTCTCCTCTCCTCACGTAGAGACTGGGGGCTGCAACAGAAGACTCTCCTGCTCCCCATCTCCCAGGGAGAACAAGAGGAGAGAAGGAACCTTTCCAAGAGAACTCTCTGCTCTGAAATCCTCTCCTTGGCCTCACCCCCTTCTTCCGTATCAATGAAATCATCTACGGATCCCTGGTAGGCAAAGTTCTGGTCTGAATGGGATGGATTACGTGCGCGCGCACAGAGTGCCTGGGGGTCGTTTTCCCCACCCCACAAATTGCGGGTTTCTCGCAGGTGTTGGGACTCGGTGGGTGGGTCATTGGCCTGGTTCCTTCTGAGCTTCTTAAATAACAGGACCCCTGTCGCAGCACTCCTTCCAAGGAACGGAGCCTTGCTATGCATACTTTTTAAAATAATACTAAAGCAATGGCACCCGACTATTAAGGCTGATAGGGTTTCTAGAGTGGAAAGGACTCTGCAGTTACTAAACAAAATGAGGTGGGTGGTGGTATGAAACCCAAATATGCCGCCCGCCCCCCCTCTCTCCGCACACGCACACACGGAGGCAGAACTTGGACATCAATGAGATTGCAGCGAAAGGAATCGCTGAGGTGAGATCCTCCTTTTCTCAACCCCCTCCTCAAATTCTGCAGCAGTCTCCACACAGGTGCCAGAGACACCGAGATGGTGTTGTATGTTGTGTTGCGTGTGTGTGTTTTTAAAAAACACAAATAGTACCCCCCCTTTAAAAACACAAATTGGCTGACCTTCCACCGATGGATGGATTATTATTATTTTTTGTGATGTTGGTGATGTTGGTGTTTGGGGGTTGGATGATGCCTTGGTTTATTTATTTCTCTCATGGCTATCGATCCACTTTCCTAGGATGCTACAACACCGCACGAGGACGGAGGGAGTCGGTCCCCTATCCCCACCCCACAGATATACAGTATGTAGGTGCCCAGAAAATGGATAAAGGCAATTTAAAAAGAAAAAACGCATCAGAGGAAGCAATGAAACCGAACGCGCCATCTGCAAAGGAACGATTCATTAAAATATGGACATGTTGGACTATATATATATATATATATATATATATATATATATATATATATATATGGGCAATTGCAAATTATTGCTTAGGAGCCGGTGAGGTCGGGTCTTGAAGTTGGGATTCTGACCAGCTACAAAGGGAGAATTCAATAGTGTCTGTACCTATGCATATATCGAAGGCGAGCATCAGATGAGGCAGAACGATTAAACAGAATAAATACGCATGGAGAGAGAGAGAGAGACAGAGAGAGACAGAGAGACAGAGAAAGATCATGCATATTAATTGGTTAGGAGCAAATGGGATTGGGTCTTGAAGTTGTGCACCAGGTTACAGAGAACACACAGGCTGCAAGGGGACAATTGAACAGCATAAACATGCATTCGGGGAGAGAGAGAATGAATGCATTTTAATGTCTAGGGGTAAATGAGTCTTGGAGCTTGGCTACGGTCTTATGCGGGGGGGGCGGGCGGGCGGGCAGGGGTGCTCAGCTACTTATAACGATGGGGACTCACTTACTGGGGGGGGGAGCTGCCCATCCCTCCTCACAGCCTGCAGCCGTGACTCTTGGATGCGTGGCTAAGAACGTAGATCCCCCCCCCCAAAAAAACTGCCACCTTCTTCCATACCACCAACACCAAAGGAGGGGTTTCTTTTTCGGGGGAGGGCTGGTTTTACCTTCTGCGAGCCGAGGGTTCCTGGCGGCTGCTTCCCGGAGCGGCTGTGGCCAAGGCTGCCTCCAGGAGCCAACTTTCCCTGCAGAGGCGAGCGCCCAGGCAGAGCCCGCTCCTCGCCCGTCGGCGGGCACCAGCGGCACCCGGGCGCGCTCCGGCGCTGCCCTGCGTTTCCCGGCGCTGCGGACGAGCACGGATGGCGGGGGGGAGGCGGCGGCGGCGGCAGTAGCCGGGGGGCTGCCCAGTGCCCGGGCCCCGATCCGGGCCCCGATCCGGGCCAAGCGCCGCCCTCCTCGTGGGGGCAGGGGGAGTGCCAGCCGGAGGACACGCGGCCGGGGTCCCGGGCCCTCTGGAGCAAGGGGTAGAGCGAGAGGAAGACCAGCTGGCTGGGCGAGGGCCGCCCGGGGGCCAGAAGACGCGGGTCCGGGGCCGCGCCGGGCCGTACAGCGCCAAGGGAGCTGTCCGGGTGCTGAAACGAGGGAGCAGCAGCCCGGACCGCAGAGCGGCCGCCGCCTCTGCCGCTAGCGCGCTGCTGCGGCGGCGGCGGGTGGTGCTGAAGGACAGCTCCGGGCGCCTGCCAAGGCATCTCCCGGGCGCCGAGTCAAGCCCCTCTCGCCCGCCTTCCGCGCCACCCGCGGCTCCCCTCGCCCGGCTCTCCGGCGGAATCCGGGAAAGGGACCCTCTCCTCCCATTGGTGGGCTCCCTCCCCCAGCCCCTCCCCACCCTTCGCGGCGCAGACCACCCGCCTCCCCTCCACTGCGCCGCCCCTTCGACTCCTCGCCCTCCCTCCCTCCCTCCCCCTCCTCTTTCTTTCTCTCTCTTTCTAGGTTCATACACGCCGGTAATCCGGGGTAATTACTCTTGGCGCAGGACGGCGGCTTTCTCCGCTCAGCACGGAGGGAGAAGGATTCGTCTGCCGTCGTCCCTTTCTAGACTTCCAATGGGGAGGTTTTAGGCCCCAAGGGGGCAGAGCGCCTTATCCCTCAGGGTCGTGAGGACTGGGTTTGTCCTCTGTTTTTAAGGGGAGGTTCCCCGACTCGCCGGTACAGGCAGTGGCGTGGCGTAGCAGAAGGTTCCAGGTTCAATAATAGGAATCCTAGAATTGTAGGGTTGGGAGGGACCTCGAGGGTCATCCAGTCCAACCCTCTGCAATGCAGGAATCTCAGCTCAAGCATCCATGACAGATAATGCCATCCAACCTCTTCTCAAAAGCCTCCAAGGAAGGAGAGTCCACTATCTTTTGAGAGAGTCCGTTCCACTGTTGAAAAGCTCTCACTGTCAGAATGCCTGATGTCTAGTCAGAGTCTCCTTTCTCGCAATTTGAAGCAATGAGTTTCCAGTCTTACCGTCCAGAGCAGGAGAAAATAAGCTTTCTCCATCTTCCATGTGGCAGCCCTTGAGATATTTGAAGGTGGTATCTTCTCTCAGTCTCAGGCTAAACATACCCAGCTTCGTCAACCGTTCCTCATAAGACTTGGTTTCCAGACCCTTGATCATCTTGATCTCCCTCTTCTGCACACCTTCCAGCTTATTCAACACCCTTCTTAAATTGTGGTGCCCAGAACTGGACGCAGTATTTGAGGTGCTAGATTTGAGGCAATCTCAAAGGTTACACTTGCTCAGTGTATGGAAAATGAAAGAGTCTGGGTTCACAAACACAAACGCACAAGCCTAGTTCTTTCTTCATGGAACCTGTGGCTGGGGGTTTGCCGTATTTTCCTGGATGTGACTGAGTACACCTCCAAACCACACACACACACACACACACACACACACCCCTTTAGAAATGTAGCATGTCAAGGAAAAAAAGTTTCCAGTTGGCTTTTTCTGGGTGAGGAATATATAGTTAAATACAGGAGCGTTCAAATTCTCTGCCCGCATGCAGACAGACCTAGCATGCCGGGGAAAAGAGGTCTTACCTATTCATCACCTCCCTGACATGCTAGCTTTCTATGTTGCAAGGGTTATACATGGACAAGCATGCAGACTCTCTGGCAGGTGTCAAGCAGGTGGGTTATAGTCTAGCTTTCCAAAGAATGTTGGAACGAAAAAAGAACTCTTGGTGAGGCATTTTGCTACTGCACGCCAAAGCCAACGTTTGTTTGTTTTTTGGTGGGTGGGGGCATCAATGTGTCAAAACAAAGCAAAGAGAGTGTTGTGTCAGAAGAAGGGAACATATTCCTGCTTCTCTGGGTAGATTTTTGTGGGGTTTGGTGGTGCTGATGGAAAACCAACGTGACATTCTGTATCCAACGCTTTCCATTAAACACCAGAACATCAGAAGAGCTTGGCTGCAGGATCAGGCCATTGGCCCATCTTGTCTAGCATCCTCACAGTGACCAGCCAGATTCCCAGTGGGAAACCTGCCAGCGGCACCAGAGCACAACAACAAACACAGGACACGCTGCCACCAAGACCGGGATCAGTTAATTAAACTAATGGGATACTGCTAATCTTCCTAGGCTTGTTTTGAGTTTTCAGGAAGCAAGCTCTCTGTAGGCTCTTCAACCTGCCAATTTGTTGGTAAATGCTTACCTCGAACACATTACATTCATAGGTGTAGCCAGGGTTAATTTTTACAGTGGGTGGGGCAGGCATTATGTGGGGGGAGGGTGCAGAATCAAGTTATCTGCAACGCAATTGGTCAGTTAGTTAAGTATTTCTAGTTACAGGTAGGTAGCCGTGTTGGTCTGAGTCGAAGCAAAATAAAAAAATTCCTTTAGTAGCACCTTAAAGACCAACTAAGTTTTTATTTTGGTATGAGCTTTCGTGTGCATGCACACGAAGTTCTGAAGAAGTGAGCATGCACACAAAAGCTCATACCAAAATAAAAACTTAGTTGGTCTTTAAGGTGCTACTGAAGGAATTTTTTCATTAAGTATTTCTATTTATTGATTTGATTTGGGGGGGGGCAGCTGCCCCTCCTGCCTCCCTGGCTACGCCTTCCATGGTTACATTGAGGGGGGGGAGGACCCCAAATACAAAAAATTCAGGTGGAATTTGAGGGGGGTGCATTTTTCTGGCTCTGGATTTCCTTTTGTGGGGGGAAAGGATGTTGCAAATGGCTTAAGATTAGAGAGCATGGTGTACTGTCAGGAAGGTGACAACATGGAGAAAAAGGATGTCAGCGACGGATAGCCACAAAGGATATCCACCAGAGGCAAGGAATGCAGCAAGAAGAAGAGGAATGAACAGTCACAGCTAAGCTGACATGCATTTGGGGGACCCCAGCCTCAACTGAAACCTAGTGGACAATATAGGAATCTATATACACACGTATATATATGTGGGGTTGTATGGGGTGTTAGGGGAGGTGCAGGACCACTGCTAAGGGACATGCCGATGCTCCTTCTGGGGTCGTTTGTCCACCTTGGGTCCCCCACCTGCCCTCAGCTCCCACCTGTGGCTCCTGGAAGCTGCCAGCAGGCTAACTTTCACTAACTAAGGAAAGTTAGTGGAATTTATGAATTTGGCTAAAATGACAGCAGCGATTAGGAATATCCCAAAGCAAAAATGTAAGGCAGAATGGAAATATGTAGAAGATTATTTAATTAAAGAAAATATAAATACAAATTTGGTGATATGCTTTGATTGAAACAAATACAGAAAATATTTATATTTAAATTTTTCTTTTTTTTTTCAAATTTTCAATGAACGGATTATGGATAAACAAGGTAGACAAAACTACCTATATTAGATACTCATGTTAGAAAGTTATGTTAAAGTAATCAAGATCAGATAAAGCAGGATAAGATAAAATCTAAAAAAGGAAAGCGATGTTTAAACAATAGGAAGTCAATTTTTAAAAATTTTCTTTTTGCGTTTTTTCCTTTCCTTTTTGTATTTTTGATATATTTGCACCTTATTCTTTCTTTGTATTTGATTTCCTTTGTAATTTTGTATTTTTAGTTTCCTTTGCATTCCTTTCTTAGTATTATTTCTGGACTTGTTTTGTAATTTTTAAAGTATGCAAATAAAGACTTACATTTAAAAGAAGAAGAAGAAGAAGAAGAAGAAGAAGAAGAAGAAGAAGAAGAAGAAGAAGAAGAAGAAGAAGAAGAAGAAGAAGAAGAAGAAGAAGAAGAAGAAGAAGCAGCTGTGGTGGAGTCTCCTTCTTTGGAGGTCTTTAAGCAGATGCTTGACAGGCATATGTCAAGAATGCTTTGATGGTGTTTCCTGCTTAGCAGGGGGTTGGACTGGATGGCCCTTGTGGTCTCTTCCAATTCTATGATTCTATTATTCCATGATTCTAAGCTGCCAGCAGGTGACAGCAGCCACAATCCTGGAAACGGTTTTGCCTCGCCAGTTAAAGCAGGTGAGGGGAGCCGAAGGGTCTGAACCCCTCGGTGAGTTAGGGGCTTCCCTGTGTTCGAAGACAGGCTGTGGCAGAAAAGAGCAGACAAGGCCAAGAGTGGCCCATTGGTCAAGAAGGTGGTTTCTGCCCTTGCTGTAGAGAGGAGTGAGGGGCAGGTGGGGCTCATCCACCTGGGAAGGGAGCCCACCTAGGCATAGCTGTCAACCCTCCCTTTTTTTTTGCAGGAAACTCCCTTATTCCAAGCCACAGCTGTCAACCTTCCCTTTTTTTTGCTGGAAATTCCCTTATTGCAGTGCCGTTTCCCACTGCTATCCTGGATTGTTTGATATACCATAGACTGTCCCCAGGACAGGTGAGGCTGCTGATCCCTTATTTTCAAATCCGAAAGTTGACAGCTATGCACCTAGGAGAAGGAAAACTCTGGCCCTAAACCTCCGCTGTCCTGTGGGATCTCTTCAGGGAAGCAAAGGCTCAGGAATAAACAAGTCCGGAGCGGAGTCCCTAAGGCGGTTGGACCGCGTCTTGTATGCATCCTTCTGGCAACTCCTGCAGACAAGCTGGTGCCAAACGTCTTGTTCTGCTTTCCTTTGGGCCAAGAGGGGGGGTCTTGTCATTTGGGCAACCCAGGACCTCCATGCACACTGCCCGGGCTTGCGCCCTGGGGAGGTCACTTCCATGCTGCTAATGCAGCCAGAGGCGCACTCCATCATCTCTCAAGGTAGACAGATGCCACCTGAATATTGCATGCTCATGACTGGCAGGCAAGCTGGGATGGCATTTGTGGACTTTGCAAATCTCCTTTCGGATCTGTCTAGCCACTGGTGTTCTGAAGACAACTCATGCTATAGGAGTATAGCATCTAGATCAAGGGAAGTAATAGTACCACTGTATTCTGCTCTGGTCAGACCTCACCTGGAGTACTGTGTCCAGTTCTGGGCACCGCAGTTCAAGAAGGATACTGACAAGCTGGAATGTGTCCAGAAGAGGGCAACGAAAATGGTCAAAGGCCTGGAGAAGATGCCTTATGAGGAACGGCTTAGGGAGCTGGGTATGTTTAGCCTGGAGAAGAGAAGGCTAAGGGGTGATATGATAGCCATGTTCAAATATATGAAAGGATGTCATATGGAGGAGGGAGAAAGGTTGTTTTCTGCTGCTCCAGAGAAGCGGACATGGAGCAATGGATGCAAACTACAAGAAAGAAGATTCCACCTAAACATTAGGAAGAACTTCCTGACAGTAAGAGCTGTTTGGCAGTGGAATTTGCTACCAAGGAGTGTGGTGGAGTCTCCTTCTTTGGAGGTCTTTAAGCAGAGGCTTGGCAGGCATATTCCAGGAATGCTTTGATGGTGTTTCCTGCTTGGCAGGGGGTTGGACTGGATGGCCCTTGTGGTCTCTTCCAACTCTAGGGTTCTATGATTCAGCCTTCTTGAGGATATAACAGAAGGCTGCTCATGACACAGTCTGCCCAATTCCAAATCTGGAAACTGAAGTGTGCCACCCTTAGGCCAGTGGCTGCCTCCCTTGCTCTGCCAATACGTGTGGGTTTCTTCTTCTTCTCCCATGCAAAAAGAAACAATGGACTTTTGGGGGGTGGGAGGGGGCATGGAAAGTCTGTGGCCTAGAGATAAGAAACCTTAAAGTCCGTCCAGCAAGTGCAAAGTCAGAACGCGTTATTAGGACCGAAGCACCTGGAAATGCAGGGTGGGTTTTTGACAAGGGGAGGGGGGAGTTCCTGGAAAAATTGTGCACACAACAAAACACCCTGCTTTGTGGGCAATAAAACAAGGAAGGAAGGAAACCGCCCATTCTCCCTTGTGGGTTTGATGATAATATCTGGCTGACCTTACTTCTATGGGTCACACCAGGTTCCTGGACTAGAAGGATGTTGACAAGCTGGAAGGTGTGCAGAGGAGGGAGACCAAGATGATCAAGGGTCTGGAAACCAAGCCCTATGAGGAACGGTTGAAGGAGCTGGGTATGTTTAGCCTGGAAAAGAGGAGACTGAGAGGAGATATGAGAGCCACCTTCAAATATCTCAAGGGCTGCCGCATGAAAGAGGAAGCAAGTTTGTTTTCTCCTGCTCTGGAGGGTAGGACTTGAACCCATGGCTCCGAGTTACCGGTACAAGAAATGAGATTCCGACTAAACATCAGGAAGAACTTTCCAGCAGTAAGAGCCATTTGACAGTCTCCCTTGGGAGGAGGTGGACTCTCCTTCCTGGGAGGTTTTTAAGCAGGGGGTTAGACGGTCACCTGTCATGGATGCTTCAGCTTAGATTCCTGCATTGCAGGGGGTTGGACTAGATGGGCCTTGAGGTCCCTTCCAGCTTTAAAATTCTATGATATAACTCTCTGCTACTGCTTCTGGGTTTCCTTTCGGGGCATCTGTGACAACAACGTCCATGAGCCCTCTACGGCCTGATCCTGTGGCCAAGCTCTGACAGTCTTGTATGGAGCCTTCAGCTGCAGAGGCAGTCTACCTCGATCCCTGCATTGTTGTTGTTTTGTTGCGCTTCAATCCTGTGAGAACAGGACCACTGGGCTGATCCAGCCAAGCTTTCCTTACTAAAAACAATCAACCAAATGCAAAGACAGCTGGTCAACAACAACAAAAGCATTCATGAGCAGCAGCAGCAGTTTCAAAAGCTGGTTTTTTTGTGTTGTTGTTTCAATAACGTGTTCGATTGCCAGCAGAATGCAAATAAAGAGGGAGCCGAACTCTTGCCGCAGTGAGTTCCACAGGCTGGGTGCCACCTCAGAGAAAGCCCTCTCTCGCTCATTGCCACCAACTGTACAGTTGACCAGAGCTCAGGCCAACAGCTAGGACCAACTTGGGGTGAGCTGTCCCTGAAGGTCTCCACAAAACACATATCCCTGTCTCCTCTCGGGGTCTGCCCCAATATCCAAAACCCATCCTTTGACATTCAGCAAGGTACGGTTTCAGTTTCGGGGCAGCTGGCATGGGACAGCATTGGGGAGCTGGAGCAGCGTGACAGACGGCAAATTTCTGGGCTCCGCCTTTCACCCCAAAATAAATTAGCAAATAGGCAGCAAACTGCCAGTGCAGAGAGAAAAAGTCCACCTCACTAGGCCAAAATCCTGGTTTTCTGCCTGCAGTCAACCCATTTCCCCCAGGAAGCCAACAAGCCCTTCTTAGCTCTTCCCCCTTGCCATTCCTTCCCTAGCACCTGCTGTTCTCTGACAGACTCCCATCGCAGTGGGAGAAAAACTCCAGAGTTCTTTAAACCTATGCACTGCGTGTGTGAGGAAATATTTCCCCTTCGCTGGGTGATCCCTGAAGAAGAAGAAGAAAACCACTTTCTCTGATCACTGCTTTGTCCTCCTAACTTGCCTTTTTTCTTTCCTTCTGCAAACAAAAAAAGCCCTCATCTCCTCACAGGGAGTTTGTTTCCAACGCCTTTGAGCATTTTCACCTGCCCTTTCCTGAACCGACTCTGTGGCTCTGCAATATCAGATCAGGACTGCAGAACATAGCATTATGAGCGCAGTGAGACCACAGATTTATAGAAATGCTTTGCAATATTGGCTGTTCGGTTGTTCGGCCTCTTTCCTAGCAAACCCTAACATGGAACTGGCTTCTCTCCCCCCCCCCATCCTTAAATTTGGAAATCTCCCCCCCCATTCCATTTTTATGATTTGCTAAATACCCATAAAAAGCATTAATAATGTTACATCAGGTTGAAAGCAGCATAAGGTTGAACATTAGCAGTAAAGGTACGGTTCCAAAAGCATTGCAAAACAAAACAAAACCCACTTCCCCAGAAACCTGTTAGGTTTATTTATGTGCATTATTGTGTAATAGGTTTACTGTACTTAATCATTGTTCCCATAGACCAGTGATGGGCAACCTTTTGAGCTTGGTGTGTCAAAATTCGCCAAAAAACTGAGCATAATTCGGGTGGTGTGTCACTTGGAGGAAAAAAACCATAATTTCACGATATTTATAGTTTAAATAACAAAGATGTATAATTGTAATACAGAACTGTATTTAATAAACCAAAAACTAATTACTTAACCAAACCAAACCAAAAAAAACCTTATTTATCACAAAGTGCCCAGAGTTGTTGAGCTATTGGGGGGAGCTGCTGACCAAAGTTTTGGAGGGTTTTTTTGGGGGATGCAAAAGTTGCTTTGCTTTTGGGGGGGGGGAAAGAGAACAGAAATAAATGACGAATAATACCTTCGCTGGAACTAACAAGCAGCACCGACATAGTCTGCCAAAGGGCCAAAAAACCCAGCACAGAACAGGTTAAAAAACGAACGCTGTTACACCCAATCGTCGTCTGCCAAAGCGCCAGAAAAAACAGCACAGAAAGGGTTAAAAAACCAATCTCTGGCTACCAGCAACAACAACAACAAAAGGATCCAGGTTTTAACAGCGGAGACAAGCTGTAGCGTGAGGAGGAGGGGGAGAACAAATGGGGGAAAACAACAACAACAACAACAACAACAACAACAACAACAACAACAACAGCGCAAATGGGCCGATGGGGCGCGTGCCAGCAGTGAGGGCTCTGCGTGTCACGTCTGACACACGTGTCATAGGTTCTCAATCACTGCCATAGACCATATCCCACCCCACCCCCAAACCCATTAGCATACAGATATACTCTGCACACATCCTCCCAATTGTTACTTATCTGGGATGGCTCAGTTCGTAAAGCATGAGAATTAATCCCAGGGTATTAATCTCAGGGTTGTGGGTCTGAGCTCCACGTTGGGCAGAAGATTCCTGCATTACAGGGGGTTGGACTAGATGAGCCTTGGAATCCCTTCCAAATCTGAATCTAACCAAGGCCTTTGGCTAACCAAGTAAGTTAAACAAAAGATCAACAAAGCCAGACTGATACCCAGAGAGAACTTGCTGCAAGACAGACCCAAAAGAGAAAATAACAGAACACCACTAGTAGTCACATACAGCTCCCAAGTTAAAACAGTTCAATGCATCATCAGAGATTACAACCTCTCCTAGACAACAACAGTTCTCTTTCTCAAGCTCTGGGAGGAAGACCTTTCATTGCCTACAGACAGCCGCCCAATCTTAAACAACTCCTCACCCACAATAATACCACCACCAGACTTAACATAAACACTGTTACCAGAGCCTGCAATAAACTCAGATGCCAACTTTGTTGCCATATACCCCCATACAACACCATCACTGGACCCAACAACATCAAACATAGCATCTCAGGCCTATTTAATTGCTCATCTTCTAACATTGTGTATGCCATCAAATGCCAACAGTGCCCTTCAGCTCTCTGTATTGGACAAACAGGACAAACTCTACGCCAAAAGGATAAATGGACATAAATCTGACATCAGGAATCACAAGACAGAGAAGCCAGTAGGAGAACACTTCAATCTCCCAGGATCTCAAAGCAGCTGTCTTATTACAAAAGAATATCAGAAATAGACTTGAAAGAGAAGTTGCTGAATTACAACTTATTGCTAAACTGAAAACTATGGAGAGACCTGGTCTGAATAGAGATATTGGATTATGCATACTATCCCATGCTTTTTCCTGTAGGACTAATTGAGTCAATCACCCATCTCCTAATACCCTTCTGAGAACCTGGAAGGAAAACAAGCGAGGGGGAGAGCGGATATTAGGGTTCCTCAAGGGTATGCGATATCCCAACACATCAGAAATAGTAGCCTAGAGAGATTTCCAAAGTATTTGTACCCCCGAGCAGTTGCAATGATTCTCAGCACTCTGAAAGAACTACACATCCCAGGATTCTTTGGGGGGAAGCCATCGCTAGGATACTTATTCAGATGCAGAGTGCAGACGAGGCCTCAGTTTTCCCCCTTGTAGAGCAGGAGTATGGGCACAAACCTACAATGGGTTGGCTCCTCCTGTCAATGGTTCTGGCACCCCTGCCATCTAAGAATGCCTTGGCTAGTAGCTCAGCTGGTTAGCGCGTGGTGCCGATAACACCAAAGCTGCAGGTTTGATCCAGCTGCATATTCCTGCATTGCAGGGGGTTGGACTAGAGGACCCTCAGGGACCCTTCCAGCTCTACCGTACATTTCTATGGTTCTTGCCCTGAAATGTCTGACAGGGCACAAGCCAACCTGGAGCAAAATTATAGGATTATAAGATTCTGCATCCACAAATGGAGAGAGCCAGGTGGTCATTTGTGCCCCCACCCCACCTTGCTTTCTCGTTTCCTCTCTGCTGTGATGCTTAATTACTTTTCCTTAATTTATTGTTACGGCGGCACAGGCTTGAATATTTCATGGGGTCGCTTCCCTGCTCTCCCGGCTGCTGCACCGCTGGATAAATTACTCTTATTAGCCTGATTAATCTGCTTGTCCCTGGGGAACGAAAAGGGTTAAGGCCGCTAAAGGAACTCTGGTTCCTTTCCATTCCACTCGTAGGAACAAAGGAGAGCCTGCTGGTTCAGGCCAATGGCCCGTCTAGTCCAGCATCCTATTCTCTCAGTGGCTAACGGAAACCCACAAGCAGGATTCGAACACAAGAGCAGCTCTCCCCTCCTGTGGTTTCCAGCAACTGGGATTCACTGACTGTGATGGCAGAGCAGAGCCATCTGGGCTGGTAGCCATCGATAGCCCTCTCCTCCCCCACAAATTAGCCCAACCCCCTTCCAAAGCCATCAAGATCGGTGGCCGTCGCTGCCTCCTGTGGCAGTGAGTTCCACAGTTTAACGATGCACTGCATGAAGAAGGACTTCTCTTTACCCGGTGGCAGACCTACATTTGGGGGGACCCCTTCGCAACAAGCAACAAGGTCTGGGTAACCACCGTTACTTTCTTAATGGGGTTGTTCCATGACAGACTGCCATGTACTACTAGTAGTAATATCCTGTTTCTCCTAAAATAAGACATACCCATAAAATAAGCCATAGCAGGATTTCTAAGCATTTGTGCAATATAAGCCATACCCAGAAAATAAGACATAGTGGTAGGCGCAGTTCTGGAGGGCCCCAAGGAAGAGGCGAGGCCGGACGCGTAATAAAAAATAAGACATTCTCTGAAAATAAGCCACTGTGGGGGTTTTTAAGGAAAAATAAATATAAGACTGTGTCTTATTTTCGGAGAAACACGGGTAGTAGTAATCTACAGTGGTGCCTCGGTTTAAGTACACAATTGGTTCCGGAAGTCTGTACTTAACTTGAAGTGTCCTTAACCTGAAGCGAACTTTCCCATTGAAAGTAATGGAAAGTGGATTAATCCGTTCCAGACAGGTCCGCAGAGTACTTAAAGTGAAAATACTCAAACCGAGGCAGACTTAAACCGAGGTATGACTGTACATCATTTCAGATTTTGATTTAAATTGCTGCACTGGGTTATCTCACATGTCAAGGTGTTAATGAAAAAATTCTTATGCCTTATATTTTTCAAGTTATTGGGGGGGTGGGGTGGATGAAAATCAGGGGAAATGCACTTTTTAAAGTAAAATTTTAAAGCCCTGAAGCTTAAATTACATTCTTTTCATAGCAGATCCACCCCTGATTTTACCTGTCCTGAATCTTCCAACATTCAGCTTGCCCACGAATTCTGGAGCTATGAGAGATGGGGGGGGGGGGACACTTTTCCCTGTCTGCTTTCTCCTTGCCGTGCGAGTTGGAAGTTGACCCAGCAGGCTTTCTCGCGTTCTTACGGCCTCTCAGCACTCTCAGCAAACTACAACTCCCAGGATCCTGGTGGGGTAGGGGAGCCATGCCTGCTTCAAGCAACGCCAAAGCACTTGAAATGGAAGTTGTGGATCTGGTCGAAGTTTCAGCCTCATAGGATTGCAGATGTTGCTCATTTTGCTGGGCAAAAGATTCCTACATGGCAGGGGGGGTTGGACTAGATGACCCTTGGGGGGTCTCTCCCAACTCTATGATTCTGTGGCTGTATAACCCAAGAGCATGGAAAAGGGGTCAGCAAGGCCTTTCTGGTGGGGCTGCTTTGGCCCATGGCCCCCACACACTCCAGAAACCAGGTCACCCCAACCTCGGCTGGTTCCCTCTCTGCTCTGTGACTAGGTAAATATTTCATTCACCAGCACTTAAGGAGTCGTTCCCCCTAATAGGTTATATTGATGCCAACACAAAAGGAGGTGCCTTAAATCTTTTGCTCTCTCTGGGAACGCCAATAAACATATCTGTCTCTCCGGGAGAATTTACGCCCGCCCCCTGGGCAATGGAGGGCGATTAAGGGGAGAAGGTATAGGTGCCAGGGAGACTCAGAGCCTGAGTTTCATCAGACGAAAACGGGGACCTCCTTGTAACACCCAACACCGTTGCTCGAGAATCCTGGACCAACATTCAGATTTGCTGGATGCCCAGCAGTTCTAGTGTTAGGGGACACCCAGGGTGTGGATGGCGCTGTGGTCTAAACCACTGAGCCTCTTGGGCTTGCCGATCAGAAGGTCGGCGGTTTGAATCCCGTTGATGGGGTGAACTCCCTTTGCTCTGTCCCAGCTCCTGCCAACCTAGCAGTTCGAAAGCACGCCAGTGCAAGTAGATAAATAGGTACCGCTGCGGCGGGAAGGTCAGTGGTGTTTCTGTGCATTCTGGCACTCGCCACAGTGTCCCGTTGCGCCAGAAGTGGTTTAGTCATGCTGGCTACGTGACCCGGAAAACTGCCTGTGGACAAACGCTGGCTCCCTCGGCCTGAAGCAAGATGAGCGCTGCACTCTATCAGGGCCGGCTCTAAGGCAAGGCTGGGTGGCGCAATGCGCCAGGGCGCCGGGCCGCCAGGGGGCGCTGCGCTGCTGTGCCCGCCAGACAGCCACGCTGGGAAACGGGGGGGCGCCGGAGGGATCTTCGCGCCACAGCGCCAGATATGCTTAAGACGGCCCTGCACCTCATAGTCACCTTTGACCGTCCAGGGGTCCTTTACCTTTACCTTTACCTAGTGTTAGAGGAGAGAGGGGAGAGGTCTGTGTCCTCTCTCTGTGTCCACAGACACACAGCTGCACAACCTTTGTGGCAGTCACAACTAGCACACACCCTCCAACATTTCTCCAATGAAAATAGGGAGGTCTTATTCAATATAATAATGATAATAGTAGTATCAACAACAAACAACAACAACAACAAGTTTTATTTATACCCAACCCCTCTGACTTGGTTTGCCCAGCCACTCCGGGTGGCTTCCAACATACAGTGGTGCCTCGCTTAACGAATGCCCTGCTTAACGAAATTTTCGCTTAACGAAAGGTTTTTTCTAGCAGAGGTTGCCTCGCTAGACGAATTCGTTTTCATAGGAATGCATTGAAATTCAATTAATACGTTCCTATGGGCAAAAAAAATTCAAAAAAATTTCAATGCATTCCTATGGGATTCGCTAGACGAATTTTTTCGTTATAAGAAAAGACCCATGGAACGAATTAAATTCGTCTAGCGAGGCACCACTGTATATAAAAACATAAACATGAAACAGGGCTGTCTTCAGATATCTTCTAAAAAGGTTGTCTAGTTACATATCTCCTTGGCTCAGAGGTCGGATAACTCCAGACCCTCCCACATTTCTCTGAGGAAAACAGGGACATCTTAAGGAAAAGCAGGACGTTCCAGGATCAAATCAGAAACTGGGACGGCCTCTGAGAATCTGGGACTGTCCCTGGAAAATAGGGACACTTGGAGAGTTTGCCAGGGGTTGCCAGGTCAGGAACATACCAGACGCTCAGATTACAGGACCTAAACAGGAGCATTTAAAATTCTGAATTTTTAAACGCTTGCAACCCTCCCTGGGACCCGCTCGCGAAGGGCATGTAAAAGATTTAACAAGGGGGGTGAGGATAAAATGCTAAAATATGTTTTTTAAAATGCAATTTGGAAATGCATGTGATATTGGGCAGAAAATGAGGGTGGGTAGGGAAGCAGTGGGGCAGGGAGTCGGCTTTTAAATTTGATGTCAATGTGGTAATTTTTTTTTTAAGTAATAAAAATATAATTGGCCAAACAACAACAACAACCAAGAAGAACAAGAAACAAAACAGTTTAATAATAATCGGACTTTCCCTGATGCCACCTGCCCCCAGGAGGAAATACTTGTTTTTCAAGAGACACACACATCGCAATCTGCCGTGTGCTGCAACACTTTGGGACAGCTTTCCCTCTGCAACCCTCCTTCCCAGGGTATGCACAGAAAGGTCAAATGTTCTTTAAATAGGAACTCAGAACAGGATGAGCTTCACCAGAGTATGGCTGACTAAGAAGGAATTAATTCCACATGGGGTCCTCGATCCTCCCCTCCGGGAATGGCCAGGCCAGACAGAGAAAAGACACCATGCAAGACGCAACGGCAAGCCAGAGTCTGCCTGGCCTGGCCTTGTGCTCAAAGGAGGTGGTAGAGTCCTGAACCAGGAAGGAGGACTCTACCACTTTTTTTAAAAAAAAATGTTTCATTTCTCATCTTGAGGCATTGCACTGTTTTGTTTTGTGATGTCGGCGGGCTCAAGGTCACACCTGGTGAGCTTGAGGGCAGAGTGGGGGGATTTGAACCCTGGTCTCTCCCAGGTTCTAGATTGACACACTAACCACTACACCACTACTGGAGAAGTCCAGAAATAAGCGGCAGAAGCTGAAGCATGAGAGGAGGGAGGCCAAGAGGCAGAGATGAGTCCACCTGGTGAAGAGCCACGGGTGTCTCCCCCTCCTGCTGCGACCAGCTCCCTTCCCATCTTGTCCCCCAGAACCAGGAGAGGCATGAAAAAGGCGGAGTAAAGGATGGCTGCATGCAGGCACAGTCTCTGGTGGATTGGGAAAGACGTGGGAGAAGTGGAGACAGGCAGTTGTCATGGACTGGCTGGATGCAGAAGATTGGTGGGAGGCAGCAGCTGGGGAACCCCCAAGGGAACCCCCAGGTGAAGAAGGCTCGGAGCCAGGGGACTGGTGGTGGGATGACAATGAGTAGTCAGAGGCATAGCTGCCAAGTTTTCCCTTTTCTTGCGAGGTAGCCTATTCAGCATAATGGAATTTCCCTTTAAAAAGGGGATAACTTGGCAGCTATGGTCAGAGGGAGAAGACTGGGAGGAGGAGGTGTTGAAAGCTGAAACGTAACAGAGTTTAGGGAGCAGGGA
The DNA here is from genome assembly GCF_963506605.1 of Zootoca vivipara. Lineage (NCBI taxonomy): Eukaryota > Metazoa > Chordata > Lepidosauria > Squamata > Lacertidae > Zootoca > Zootoca vivipara. Next base: position 10,114,523 of record NC_083281.1, on the reverse strand, counting down.
GAGTCTGTGGCAGAGATTCAGAGGTGGGGGGGGGGCAAGAAGCAGAGATGAGGCAGGCTGCTGCAGAAGCCGGGGGTCTCCCCCTCCTCCTGTTTCCTGCTCTCTCCCCCCCCCCCCCGGTCTCCCAGAACCAGAAGAGGTGTGAAGAGGTGTGAGGAGCAAAGGCAGATGCGACGGCAAAGTCTCAGATTGCTTGGAAAGGAGGAAAATTGAGGAGCTGTGGGAAGGCAGGGACGGACCTCCAGTCCTTGCAACTGCCCCATTGGGGCAAGATCTACCAAGAAGAGTTGCTGGGCCCACTAGGCCTGGCCTCCAGAACTGTTTTATTTCTGGGAATAAAGAGAGTTAACTGGCGCTGTGTGAGTTATTGCTGACATGCTCTGACACCGAACCTGACTGTTTCGTGGGGGAGCATACCTCGAAATAGGCAGGGGTAAGGGGGGAGGAATAGTGGGACAGGTGACGGGGTGGTCACTTTTCGGCCTTCCTGTTGTCACTTTTGTCACTCCTGATGTCACTTTTCGGCCTTCCTGTTGGAGCAGCTGATTGGCTGCGTCTCAAAACAGGATGCTGGGCTCAAGGGCTGGAGGAGCTGATCCCAGAGGGCTCTGCCAATGCCCTGGTAAAAATAGTTCGCCGAGGTACCACCATCCAAAGTCACCTGTTTGACAGCCTCAAGCTTCTCTCCTGTTGAGCCTGCCAGACGTATGACTCCGGGCTGCGTTTATCGAGTCATAGAGCTGGACGGGACCCCCCAGGGTCATCTAGTCCAGCCCCCTCAAATGCAGGAATCGAGGCCAAAGAATCCCTGACAGGTGGCCTTTAAAAAAAAACAAAGGTTGGAAGGGACCCCAAGGATCATCTCTAGCCCATTCATTAACTCCCACCAACACTGGCAAAGCATGTCTTTATAATGACCCTGGGACTGTTGGGAGTTGTAGCACAAAACCTCTAGCTGGCGCCCAGTTTGGAAGCCTCCTTTGGGAGTCTGGCCTTCCCGTTCATTTTAACCAGATTTACATGCTGCCTGATTGCGACTAAAGCTCAAAGCAGTTTGCAAGAAACACTCGAAATTAGTAACAAAAACCTGTAATTAAAACAATTAGAATCAGCTAAGGATAGCAAGACAGGTTGAGTTTGGGAGTTTGTGTTATGAGTTATCACGGATTGTGGCCAGCTACATTTTACGCAGAGTAAGCCCACTGAAATTAATGGATCTAAGCGAGTCAAGAATGTTAAAAAAAAAAAAACCAACAGGTTAAGAGCAGACAGAGACTGAAAGAAAATGAAACTGCACACAAGTTGGAAAGAAGAATGAAAGATTTAAATTACTATAACCTCACTTGCTGTCATTTGATATAATTTTGTTTCATCTATTTGCAGGAGTTCGTAAAGGGACAGCCGAAGGACGAGGAATTTGCTTTTAAAAACAAAAGACTGTCAATTGGAGATAAATCTGTAAAAGAAGCAGCACGTAGAGAGGGATAAATTGGAACACATCTGAGAGAGTGAGAAACCAGTTTTGAACGAATTGTACTAAATTAATTTTAATTTGGTTTCGACGTGTTATAAATTTGAAAATGAATAAAAAAATTATTGGCAGGGGAAAAGGGGCCTGAGTTCACTGCTTTCCTCTTCCCTCCCTGTCCATTTTTCTTGTGTGTTGCGTCAGTTTTAGATTGTACGCCTGTGGGGGCAGGGACTTCCTTGTTCTAATTGATTGCATGTGAGCTGTTCTGGGAGCCTTTCTTGATGAAAGAGGGTAAAAATGCTCCAAATATAAATAGTAATAGCCTGCGTGGGTGTAGCACAACCAGGTCTGGTCTGGCCCCACCAGATAAACCCACAGACAAAGGTCACCTTTCTCGGGGCGGGGGGGGGGGCAGGCGGAGATTGCTGCCCAACACTCCCACCCCAATGCCAGGAGTGGGTCCCGGCTGGGAGTTCCCGTCCCCGTCAGCTTTCCAGAGCCTCTGCCAAATCCTGCATGGCTCTGATCTAAACCATCTGCCAGCCATTCATTCCCAAAACAAAGGAGCGCGCTATTAATAAACCCCTCCGAGGAACGTATTGTAGGGCACAAACCCTAGGAAAACACACCCAGCCTGCATTAAGTTTTTTCTTTGCAAATGCATTTCTGTTGTTGTTGTGGTGGTGGTGGTGGTGGTGGTGTTTTTAAAAATCTTGTACGCTTTCAATATACAGTAGCAGGGCAGCAAGTACAGTAGCTGTTTCTCAACTCAACACCAGGTTTGAATCTCCTCCTTCAAGCATTCGCTGGGGTTTTTGTTTGTTTGCTTCTCAAGCTGGCCAGGGAACGGAAGCTCTGAGGCATGTACAAAGTGCTTTCCGTCTCTTATGACCATTGGCTGCTGCTCCATACTGAGTCACAACTGTTTTGACCATCAGGATAATCTACAGTTCATAGAATCACAGAATCCTAGAATTGGAAGGGACCCCCATGGTCATCCGGTCCAGCTCCCTGCAATGCAGTCCGTCCGTCCGTCCCCCCCATGTGGGGCTCAAACCCATGACCCTGAGATTACGAGTCGCATGCTCTACCGAGTTCACATCCAAAAAGGCCCTTGAAGCCAGCTTCCCAGGAACTTCCACCTTATAACTGAGTCAGACTAATGAGTCTATCGAGCCCAATATTGCCTACTCTGACTAGCAGCATCTCTCCAGGGTTTCAGGCAAGGGGTATTCACAGTTTTACCTGGAGAGAGTGCAGGGCATTGAACCTGAGGTTGCCCTACCACTGGGCTACAGCTCTTCCCTTAGAAAGTAACATTCTAGTCCTCATTGTTAAACAGGAAGCTGCCTCAGGGTGAGTCAGACTGTTGGTCTGCCCAGATCAGCACTCTTTACATCGACTGTGGTTGGAAGCCTAGCTGGACAGCTCAGTCCGTGGATCGTGAGGCTCTTAAACTCAGGGTTGTGGGTTCAAGCCCCACATTGGGTAAAAACATACCTGCATTGCAAGGGGCTGGACTAGATGGCCCTCGTGTTTCCTTCCAACTCTACGATTCTCTGCAGGTTTTTAGGCAAGGGAGTCCTTTCTCATCCCAGGCTGGAGATGCCACCCAACCGATGTGCAAAGCAGGTGCTCCGTCACTGAGATATTAAGCTTCCCCTAAAAAACTAGAGTAAGTTTCTAGTCCTCATTGTTGTGAACTATATATGGGAATGCAGGAAATGGGCCTACACCACAGCCAGACTTCCTGGCCTACCTAGCTGAGGAGCGTCCACACTTTCAGACTCAGAGGCCACTCCCAGCACAAGCTGGAGACACCGGGAACCAAACCCTGGGCTTTTTGCATGCTAAGTGCTCCGTCCCTGAGCTACAGCTCAGAAGCTTCCCTGTGAATTTGGACCTCGGCAACCTCACATTCCGGTGCTAAAAGACCCCAGCCGTGTCCCGAGCGAAAAGACCACAAAAGCAGGCGGCAACAAGCACCCCAGGGCCCACCCTCCAAATCTGCTGTTTGCAAGAGGCGCGTTGCCACCCACAAGCCTTGAATTCCTACTCCCCACCCCCCCACCCCCCGCAGAAGAATCCTGCTCCTCAACTTAGGACTATCACGTTTCTCGACTTGCTCAAATGCCTTATGCATTTGGATATAGGGTTCCCTTGCCCTTTGGTGAGGCCGGATGACAGAGTAGTTTCTCCAAAATAAATAAATGTCACCCGATTAGTATGTGTTCGTGTGAAATGAAATGGGGGAGGGGGGGAGGGGGAGGAAAGCCACAAGGCAAATCCCCCCCCCCCGATAGTCCCTCTTGCCAAACCTGCAAGCTCTGGCACGCTTGGGAGGTGCGGAGGTGGGAGTCTGGGTCCCCGCAGAAAGAAGAGCATTGTCAGGTGACGCTTCCTCTGTCCTTAGATGGAGAGAGAGAATTCATGCCAAAATGCCATCTTTTGGCAGGGTGGCCCAGGCATGGCAATGGCCCAGGCCTCTCCAGCCCAACACTGGCCTCCTATCTTCAGGGAAGAGGTGCAGTGCCGTCGCCAGGATCGGGGCCAGTGGGGGGGGGCAACAAGCCTCCCAGATAACACTGATTTGCCCCACGTAGGACCTCTGGCTTTCAAGCTTGCAGAAGGCCACAGAATTGCAGGTGTCAAGAAGGTTGCTAAAATTATCAAACTTAGCTGAGATGGCAAGGCTGGCGTTTTTAATCAGAGTAATAATAGTAATAATTTTATCATTTGCACCCCACCCATCTGCCCGGTTTGCCCCAGCCACTCTGGGCAGCTTCCAACATATATAAAAACACCATTACACATCACACCTTTAAAAGCTTCCCTATGCAGTAAAATCACTGTCAAATGTTTACTAAAGATTGGGAACTCCTTATAGACTTCTTGCGTGAAAAGGAAAAGGAATTTACAGTGCCTAGGCTTGCGGATTGAAGAAAATATTGGTTTATAGAAAGTGGAATTGTTGGAGTGGATGTTTTGAATACTTTTCTATACATAGCTGACAGACAAAGAATCAGAAGTTCATTATCTTTTTTTATTATCTCTTTCTTCTTCTTTCCCGCTCCCCTTTTCCTCTTTTGGTTTGATCAGTGTTTTAACTTGGATTTCTTAAGAAATGGATATTTGTTATATAAACCTTTGTATGTTTTCTTTCAAACTTTAGTAAAATTGGTTGGTGGGAGAATGTAGATGGACTCCCAAGTTGGAAGGGAGTTGGAAGGGACCCTGAGGGTCATTTAGTCCAACCCCCTGAAATTTAGGAATCTTTCACCCAACGTGGGATTTGAACCAATTACCTTGAGAATAGGAAAGGTGGAAAGAAGAAACAGCTCAAACAAAAAAGGATTGGCAATTAAAATTGATGGAATATGCAGGAATGGCGAAACTTACTGGAAGAATAAGAAATCAAAAAGAGAGTCTTTTTTATGACCGAGTGGAGAAAATATATTGACTATTTGAATATATAAAACGTTAGCAGGGTTGACACAAACTGGTGCAGCTAGAGATAAATAAAAAGAATAATAATGAGATATTAGTATTTGGATATAAATTTGATATGCAGTAGAGGAAAGATATAAAATATGTAATGGGGAAGGAAGCTGAAAGAAATGTAGATTGTTTTCGTATACATTTGCTTTTCTTTGTTAAAACGTACATAAAATGAGAGACTGAGAAAGAAAATTTTTAAAAAAGAGAGAGAGAATAAGATCTCATGCTCTACCAACCGAGCTATCCATTGTTTCCAAGAGAGCTGAGATGACCCTGGGTAGAAACTAATTGTTGGAGTATATAACATCTCCCTAATTTTCACCCTCTACACAATTTTCATCCCTACTCATACCCCGTGCTTGAACCGACAGCCCTGAGATTAAGAGTCTCGAGCTCTACCGACTGAGCTATGAGTATTATGCCCCTTGCCTGAAGCCCTAGAAATCCACAGCTACCTGTCAGGGTAAACAACAGTGAGCTAGATAGGCCCGTGGGACCCAGGTGGCGCTGTGGTTAAACCACTGAGCCTAGGGCTTGCTGATCAGAAGGTCGGCGGTTCGAATCCCTGTGACGGGGTGAGCTCCCGTTGCTCAGTCCCAGCTCCTGCCAACCTAGCAGTTCGAAAGCACATCAAAATGCAAGTAGATAAATAGGAACCGCTACAGCGGGAAGGTAAACGGCGTTTCCGTGTGCTGCTCTGGTTCGCCAGAAGTGGCTTTGTCATGCTGGCCACATGACCTGGAAGCTATACGCCGGCTCCCTCGGCCAATAATGCGAGATGAGCGCGCAACCCCAGAGTCGGTCACGACTGGACCTAATGGTCAGGGGCCCCTTTACCTTTTTAGATAGGCCCACAATCTGACTCGGGGTAGGGAAACGCTCCTGTTTAAACAAGCCCTGTTTGGGAATAATGAGGACTGGAACTTTATTTTCAGTGGGCTGTAACTCAACAACAGAGCTGCTGCAATCTACGAACTGCCCTACAGATGAAGGATGACATACAAATTTAACAAATAATAATGATTATATCAACAACCTCAGATATGCTGATGACACAACCTTGATGGCAGAAAGTGAGGAGGAATTAAAGAACCTTTTTAATGAGGGTGAAAGAGGAGAGCGCAAAATATGGTCTGAAGCTCAACATAAAAAAAAAAAAAAAACTAAGATCCTGGCCACTGGTCCCGTCACCTCCTGGCAAATAGAAGGGGAAGAAATGGAGGCAGTGAGAGATTTTACTTTCTTGGGCTCCATGATCACTGCAGATGGTGACAGCAGTCACAAAATTAAAAGACGCCTGCTTCTTGGGAGAAAAGCAATGACAAACCTAGACAGCATCTTAAAAAGCAGAGACATCACCTTGCCAACAAAGGTCCGTATAGTTAAAGCTATGGTTTTCCCAGTAGTGATGTATGGAAGTGAGAGCTGGACCATAAAGAAGGCTGATCGCCGAAGAATTGATGCTTTTGAATTATGGTGCTGGAGGAGACTCTTGAGAGTCCCATGGACTGCAAGAAGATCAAACCTCTCCATTCTGAAGGAAATCAGCCCTGAGTGCTCACTGGAAGGACAGATCGTGAAGCTGAGGCTTCAATACTTTGGCCACCTCATGAGAAGAGAAGACTCCCTGGAAAAGACCCTGATGTTGGGAAAGATGGAGGGCACAAGGAGAAGGGGACGACAGAGGACGAGATGGTTGGACAGTGTTCTCAAAGCTACCAACATGAGCCTGACCAAACTGCAGGAGGCAGTGCAAGACAAGGAGTGCCTGGCGTGCTCTGGTCCATGGGGTCACGAAGAGTCGGGTACGACTAAACGACTAAACAACAACAACAATGATTATGATGGTACATGCAGAACATCCCAGCTTCCATCTCCACGTAGGACTGGCTGGGTGGGCTTGTCCATGTATCAACAAATGGTCTGATTCAGCATAATAAAGCTATTCCTATTTTCCTACGTTTCACTGGGACTACAGAGAAACTTAGCCATCCCAGATGCGTTCAGGTGCCAGGCCATACCTTTAAATGGTGCATCAACAGAATACTTTAGCATTGCCAATGTGTGTGTGTGTGTGTGTATACACATAGTCAAAATAGATGGTCTTCTTATATATGATCTTGGCAGCTCACATAGTAATTGCAATTCAGGGGAAGACAGCCCCAAATCTTACACTGAGGTCTTGGGAATTTGCACTACTCTGAATTTTGCAACCCAGTTCTCCAGCCAAGTAGTGTGTTCAGAAATGATGCTTTTGTCTATACAGAGAAATTCACACTAAAAGGCTGGCGAATTTTCACAGGGAGTTTTTAAAATAATAATGGTAATGTGAAAATGAGGAGAACCAAGACTGGGGGAAATGAGAAACTGAGAGTTACTGATATCAACGTTCTCTTTAAAAACAATCATTTTGGAGTGGGCTCCCCCTCCCCAATATCCTATCAGTTTAGGGAGCTGTAAAACTCACACTGAGGGCTGACAGCTTTTTTGGAGAGAGCGATAAAATGCTTTTGATGGTTCTGAAGACGTCATGGAAGACGCTTTCCATTTGCCTTTGCAGGGTCTGTGTGTGACGTGGAAATAATGATTATTTATAATGATTTTATTGTTTATACCCTGCCCAAATGTGACCACCCAAACTCCTGCCACTAAGGTTGGCTGGTGCGACACCTATCTTGCACAATCCACTCTTGTGTTTTAGGGAAGCGTCTAGATAGAAATTTATAAAAAGCAAGAGCCGCTCGACCTTGGGCTCTCTGCAGAGAGCTTTTTCTGCCTGTGTGAGTCAGGGTGGGGCCACCCAGGAGGCCCAAGAATGGTTGCCTGCGACGCCATGGGGCAGCCTTGCACCCCAGGGTGCCAATGACATCAAGAAGCAGCCATGCCTCTCCGCAGAGCAGTTTTCCAACTTAAATATCTGTTGTTGCTTTCTTTTTTAAAAAAATAAATAAATAGGTGCTGTATTGACTGAATAAGAGAGGGCTTGGATAATCTTACACATGGTGCCGGGGAAAACAGACAGGAAAAAGAGACAGAGAACTCCTCAGATGTATTGGGGGGCAAGTAATTATTAGACAAAGAAATCAAGACTTGGTGCGTGCAGCAGCGGTTGGATGCCCCAACAGAGCTAAAATGGACCAATTTTCTGCATCTAAGCATCTAACCCTTTAACCTTACAGTGCAAGAAGGAAGATCTTGCAATAGTTAAGGCGTTTCTAATGTATGTGAACTGATCCTGGTAAAGGAAAACATGTTCAAGGACAGACGCCTGCTAACCGAACCAGGCCCACTGCAGAGTTGGAAGGGACCCTGAGGGTCATCTAGTCCAACCCCCTACAATGCAAGAATCTGCAGCTGTCCCATACAGGGATCGAACCTGCAACCTTGGCATTATGAGCACCACACTCTAACCAACTGAACTCTGTCCAGGGCAGAGCCAAAGCAGATTAAACAGCTGCGTAAAATTCAGCTTGGGGAGGTGGGAGAGAGGCAGTCAGGCAGACCGCAGGCAGCAGGGCCAGCTCCCCTGCCTTTAAAGGGATGCATGTGACCTGGCAGCCGTTCCTGAACCAAAGGAGGCCTGGGAAGTGGTCCATTGGCCAGAGGCGCAGGCATCCAGCCCCCTCCAATTCTAACTCTCCCACCAATTTTTCCTCCTTCGCACTGCATCCTGAACTCTCTCTCCCCACACTACTTCACAAGCCCCCAAAGCAGCTTCTCCCCTTCATATCAGGTGCAGAAACAGAGACGGCCTGGAGATCTGAGGTGCCTGCGTGGAATGAGAATACGGGTCTTGGCTAGGCAAGGAGATGGGGGATGGGCTTTGGGGCCGAGGTGACAATATTTTCCCAGGTATTTGCCCAAGCCTTCCAGGGAACCACGTGCCTGAGTGGCAGGACACCCGCTCTGCATGCAGAAGGTCATAGGTTTGCTCTCCACTGGAACCTCTCCAGGCAGGAAAGAGCTTTTCCCCCTGAAACCCTGGAGAGCTTCTGCCAGTCAGTGCCAGCAACATGGAGCTAGGCCAATGCGTCTGACTTGGGCCAAGCCTGCGTCTTACATTCCTTGGAATCGGGACCATCCGATTCCAAGGCCACTGAGCCACGGGCCCTTCCTCCAAAACCAATACGGCAGGAACACAGGAAGCTGCAAAAATATTGGGTCTGTCTGTTATTGTCGTCACCGGCTGGCCAGGTTTCAGATGCGGGTTTTCTCCCACTGGGAACTCAACCTGAGACCTTCTTCAAGCAAAGCAGGGGCTCTACCTGCTGAGCCACAGCCCCATTTCCTCCTTAAACTTACTGTTATATTCAGATCGATGAGGACTAGACCTTCTGATTTGTGATTTGGATACACACCACACCATATCTCCTGTGGCAGAGAACACACATTGCATGCACAAGTCCTGGGAATCTTCAAACAGCAACCCACCCACCCCCTCCTTAAATCAGCCTTGTATTCAAATTCATGAGGACTAGCTCCTTTTTTTCTGTGCTTGGGAAATGAAACTGCGGCTCAGTGGCAGAGCAAGTGCGATGCACACAGATGGTTCATAGAATCACAGAATGATGGAGTTGGAAGGGAACCCCAAGGGTCCTCTAGCCCAGCCCCCTGCAATGCAGGAATCTCGACTGAAGCCTCAGTGACAGATGGCCATCCAAAACCTCTGCTTAGAAACCTCCAAGGAAGGAGAGCAGGCAACATCCTGAGGGAGGGAGACCTTTGCGCTCCAGGGTTCAAGGAGATGGGTAACTATATAACCCCAGATGTCAAGGAGACAAGAAGATATCTGAAGTCAGCCCTGTATAAGAAAGCTTCTTAAGGTTGAAGAAGAAGAAGAAGAAGAAGAAGAAGAAGAAGAAGAAGAAGAAGAAGAAGAAGAAGAAGAAGAAGAAGAAGAAGAGATCTCCAAAAAGGGCGAGGTGCCCATCCCCTCCTTAAGCCAGCCTTATCTTCGGACCCCATAAGGACTACAACCTTAGGAAACGGACCCTCGAGCCATGCCACTTCTGCGCGCAGGAGACCCAGTCCTGGACATCTTCAAGCAAAGACGCAAACACACCACCTAAAACACGCCACCTGAGCTGGAGGGAGCCACGGCAGACCTCCCCGGTTTGCTAAGCCAGAACTACTGGACTTTTCGGAGACGTCCAGGCTGCCACACACCGAGGCTTCCCCATCCCTGCAGGGAGGGCGCAACTGCCACACCGGAGGGGGGAATAGAGGCGCGCACTTACCCGGAGGAGGAGAAGGGAAGGCGAGCTGCTCCATCTCTCTTCGTGTCCTTTTTGGAAGGAGAGACCGAGGCGCACCTGCCTCGGCGCCTGGTTCCTGAATAACTGCACCTCTCTCCTCCTCCTCCCTCTGGGTCCAAAAAGAGCCCTTCTATAAATACACAGACAATATAGCTGCTGGAAGGGTGGACTGGGGTGGGGGTGGGGGGGGTGTCCGCCTGACACCGCCCTGCCTGGCGCTCCCTTCGCCAGCGAAGGACAAAAGCTGCCAGCCCGCCTCTCTCTCTTAATTGGAGCAGCGCGGCTCCCTGGCAGAGAGGGGGATCCCTAGATGATGGAAGAGGAAGGGAATCCGCTCCTGGAAGACGGGGAGAGGCGCGGAGTGTGGGGGGGAGAGAACCAGGCGGAGCTGCTGGTGCGGCTGTCTCCCCCTCCCCCCCCCCAACACACTCCAGTCACCTTCCCAAACGGAGACACCCGAAGCTGGGTGGATTTTATGTTTTAATTTCGGGGAAGGAAAGACACCGCGGGCGCCTTCGCTCGCCAACCCCCCAAAAAACCAAAGCGATAGCAACTCTTTGCAACATGTTTGAGGTCTCTTTGTTTGCTGTCTGCCCCCAATAAAATATTTGAGGGGGGCAGACCCTGTGCAATGCCCTCCCGTGTCGGATGTCAAAGAGATGAGTAACTATACAACCTTTAGAAGACATCTGAAAGCAGCCCCGTCTAGGGACTCCTTTTTAATGTGTAATGTTTTGTTATGTTTTTATACATGTTGGAAGCAGCCCAGAGTGGCTGGGGCAACACTTTGGGAGGGGTACAAATTCTAAAATTACTACTACTACTACCATCAAATAGGCAGAGTTTATTAAAATTGTTGGTTTGTAAAATAAAAAAATGTATTGGGAGATGATTTGTGAGCACACACACACACACGCCGAGATTTCTGTTTCCCTCCCCCTGCTGCACCCAGTCTTCTATCTCTTAAACCTTAACAAAGCTGCTGTAATCTTTACTCCCTTTATGTTGCTCATGGTTCGAATCCTGCTTGCGGGTTCATGGTATAATAACACTTCTTTGAATTTTCCGGAAAGGGTTTCCATTCTTCCACAAAGCCTTGGTCATTAGGTTCTCTTATGTTAGCTGTTGTTAACTGTGTCAGTTCTGCAAAACCCATCACCTTGCTTATCCATTCTTCTTCAGTGGGCGTTTCTGCTTCTTTCCATATCGTTGCGCGTAGAGAATCCTAGCTGCAGATGTAACATACATAAACAACCATCTTTTGGGGGGACTTCTTTTTTGGAAGAACATTCTCTTCCTATCAGTGCTGGATTAAACCCTGTGGAGGCCCCTGGGCAGTCGAGGTCTGGGGAGGGGGGGACATCGCAAATTATCTCCTAATGCGTTTTTTTTATTTTACCAACCAATAATTTTAATAAGTACATTTGATGACACATTATTATTTTGATGCGTTTTCGCAGGGCCCCGAAAAGGCATGGGGCCAATAGGCCGGTACCTCCTGTGCCTATCTGGTAACCTGGCATTGTTCCTTATACTCTTAATTTTCTCCCTGTGGCCTGGCACGGTGGGTTGGTTCGAGGCCGACGGGCGGCTGTGCCAGGACGCGCTCACAAAGCCGATCACATTACAGCCACTTGCAAGCGCCTTGTGACAAAGGACGGTTTCTCAAATTTAAGCCCTGGTGAATGGCTTTTTGGGGGACGCCCTTTGATGCCCCCCTTCTCCCTCCCCTTGCAAGCCACTGACCGCTTTGGAGAGAAAAACAGGAGCCACCCTCACCACGGCGCGCTGTGCCAACGTGGCACCAGTCCTTTTCCGATGCCCCGCAGTGCCAAGGTCTCCAAAGGTCGGGAAACATATCACAGGGCGTTTGATGGCAAGGCGACGAGACATGTTTGTGTATGTGTGTGCGTGTCTGTTGAAAGAAGGAACATCCGTTCTGCTCGACGGGGATAAAATGTTCCAGATTCAAAAAAAGGGCAACCCTGTCAACAGACGGAAGTCCCTGGGAATAAAAGAATGACATCGCCACCCTCTAGTTTCTGGGAACTGGGGGGGGGGGGTGAGGGAGAGAAAAGGCAAATCTTAGGTGCTTGCAATCTAACCAGGGGTTTTTTGGGGGGCAGGCAGTTGAAGAACGTCGCAAGGGGATCTGCACAAATTCATGCCCAAGTCCAAAAACAATAAACATAAGAATATCCTTCCTTCCTTCTTTTTTGGTTGAGGAAACTGCATCACAAGATCCGGAGAAGCGTGAATTTCAAAGGACAGGTGCATGAATTATCGTCTCTTGCGTATTGGGGTAGAACCACGCTAAAACGCGACTGGAGCCGAAACAGGGCCGCCAACTTGAATAAAATATAGATGAGGGCAGGTAAGCCTCACCCTGCACAATCGATCACAGGATCACATGTACATCATTGGAATGGCAACGCTCATCAACTTTGGGGGCGCCCGGCACCCTCAAATATTTCATTGGGGGAGCTGAAGGGACCTCGGCGGCTAGTGAGTTGGCTCCTATGGAGCCGAAGACGCGTCCACAATCCTATGATGGGAATAAGTGTCACCAGAGATAGGAAAGGCAAGGAAAGAAACCTAGAAAAAAACGGTGGAGGGGGGGAGAAGAGCAAAGATGCAAAAATCACACCTAAAGTATCTATCTTGCGCTTTGCACGCTTCTCGTTCGCTGGAAATGTTGCATTCAGCAGAAGAGGCTGTCTGGAGAGCTGTTGGCAGGTCTGGCTGCGTGAGGCATGGATCAACGAGTGCCGCCCGCCCCCCAGCCTTCCTCAAAACCAAACCTTCCCTCTTTCCTTTCCTTCTGCAATTCGTTTTGGATGTTGAGAACAAAGCCAACCTTCGGCACTGCGGTTCTGTCCCTTCACACGCGCGCGCACACACCCCACCCCAACCCCCCCAAAATAATTGCCTCGCTTAGCATAGAAGCCATTGGAAAACACCTGAAGTGGAACGGAAACAGCTGCCGGGGGTTTGGGGGGGGGAATAGGAGGAGGAGAGAGAAAGGCAGATTTTTCAAGGCCAGCTCCCCCCCTCCCCCACGCTGGTGACCTCCAGATATCTGGGGCTATAACTCCCACAGCTCTTGCGGGTGTGTGTGTAGGGGGGGGGGGCGCCACCCAACAAAAGACCAGCTCATGGAGGAAAGGCCTAGCTGTGCAATTCTGCTTCATTTTGCTTTGACACATGAGATCATAGCACCGTGGAGTCTCAAGGGAACACAAGGATAATCAAGTCCAACCCCCTGCAATGCGGGAAATCTTTTGCCCTACGTGGGACTCGAACCCGTGACCCTGAGATTGAGAGTCTCATGCTCTAACCAACTGAGCTATCCCAGCTGTTGCTTTAAACCAGGCATTCCCAAACTGCGGCCCTCCAGATGTTTTGGCCTACAACTCCCATGACCCCTAGCTAACAGGACCAGTGGTCAGGGAAGATGGGAATTGTAGTCCAAAACATCTGGAGGGCCGAAGTTTGGGGATGCCTGCTTTAAACCCAGCTTGCTGGAAACCCCAGGAAGGGAAAGTGCTGCCACAAATATCAGTGGCTTCTTGTTGTTGTTGTTGCTGTTGCTGAAATAAACTTTATTTTCACATTTAAGTTTCCCCCATTTCCACTTTTGACCACCACTGCTATGCATTATTAAAACATCCCCTTCATATTAGAAATTAAAAGGGTGGGGGTTCTGGTCTTTAAAAACTGAACAGGCATTTTAAGACAACTCATGGGGGCGGCTATTGAAGATTATTATCCCAAAAAGGGATGTGGACATAGGTGTAGCCAGGATTTATGTTGGGGGGGGCACCTGTCATCAGATTCGGAATAAAATGTCTAAAAACAGTTGTTTTCAATTGCTTTTTTTTTTAAATCCCAAGTGCTCAGAAAAAACTGTCCAGATATTCAGTCATATGAAAACTAGAAAGTTAAATGGAAAATTAACATCAGGGAGTACCTTTCATGTGGTTAACGATTTGCAAAATCACAAAGAGCACTCCACATTTGTCAGCAGTTCCTTCTTAACCCCCCCCCCCCCAATGCAGCTTTCCTGTGCAAACACAGTAAGCAGAGCCCATTGAGGCAACCGGTCATGGATGCTTTAGCTGAGATTCCTTCATTGCAGGGGGTTGGACTAGATGACCCTTGGGTTCCCTTCCAACTCTGCGATTCTTTGATTTTATGAGATGCTTCCCTGCCATCGTCGACCTTTGCCAGGTCTTTACTCTATGCAAAGTACAGTACTGAATGACTAGTCCACGGTGCAAGTTAGACCCACGGCTGCAGCATCTTAAATTCTGATGTTCTGCACAGAATGCCTCGCACATTTCAATAAAGGATGAAATTATATGCTACATGCAGAAGCGTAAAAAAAAAAAGCAGGCACTGACTGATATGCTAGCCAGAGAGGAAGATTGTGTATCTCAGCGAGCATTCCCGTTTCAAATATTCAGATTATATCTACTTTTAGCTCTTTTATTTACTTGATTTGAGTGAGGGGCAGCTCCCCCTCCCCCTATGGCCCTAGGGATCCATCGCCCTTGAGCTCTAGGGGGTGCGGTCCTCTGCCTGCCGCGACTTTTCTCCACCCCACCCCCCAAAAGCCACCCTGTTCTAACAAACCCAGAACCCTTTTCCTGATAATTCTGCCCATCTGCTTAGCCTCCTGCCGAACATTTTTCAGGGGTGTCCCCGGGAACGCCGGCGTGAACACTCCCCCCCCCCGGGCGGGAGAAAAAAGAGGTGTTGAAAGATGGCCTCTCTCCTCCTCTTTTGTGCCTTCCTTCCTTCTTTTCCTTCTCCTCCCCACCCCTTCCTCAGTTTAGCACTTCCTCTCGCCTGCGTTTCAGGAACGCCTGAGCTCAGCCCAGCCAGCAAACGCCCCCGCAGCAAATGGTTCGGGGGAAGCCCGGCTAAGCGGAGGATTCCTCGTAGGCAGAGAGCCTCGTGACTCGAATCCCTAACACGGATTCCCCCCCCCTCTCTCCCTTTGCTCTTTTCTCTCTCTCTCTCTTTCTCTTCCCACCCCTCTCCTCCCGGCCCACGCTTCATCTCCTGCGCCCCCCTCGCTCCAGGGGCTCTGCAGAGAGATGCCCCGTCGCCATGGCAACGAGGCAGGCCTGGACCACGACGTCCCCCTCTCCCCTCCTTGGATGATTGCAAAAAAATAAAATAAAATATATATCTAAAAAGAGGCAGCATCAGCAACAAACAACAGCCCAGATGCAGCGAATCTATAATTCATTGGCAATGCCTCCTGCCTTTTCCTCCCCTCCCTTTGGTGCATAGGGAGGAGGAGGGAATCCCCTGCTCCAAAAATAACCTGCATTAGCTCGGGGGAGGGAGGGAAACCCCTCCCTCTGCACACATATACATGTATATATAGCCGCAGATGTACAGATAAAATGAGAGGGCATGGTTTTTGCATGCAAAGCGCGCCGTGCGCCCACCCCGGGAGAAGCGCACCCAGGCTGGGGGGGGGGGTGTCAAGAGGGTTTCCCCGCCCCCGCCAGCGCCTGCCCGCCCCCACACAGCTCCCTGCATGCTTGACTGCATCTGGGGGAGGGTGGGGAGGGAGGGAGCGCCGCAGGGCGTCTGGAGGAAGCGCAGGTGGAGAGGAGCTGCGCTATGAATAGCCTGGCGCACGTGCGGGGACTCCGTAATGGGGTCTCCCCCTAGCCAAAGGGCACCGAGGCGGCTCGGGAGGCAGGATCCAGCCGTGGAAGAGCCGCTGCGCTGGAGAAATGAAATGAAGGGGGAAGAAGGAGGCAGCCCAGGAAGAACCACTATGAAACAGATTAAGCGACTGCAGTCCACACTGCTTTAAAAATGGGTCTAGTTGAGTGTCACGCATGGGCATGGCGGGAGGCAGGGGGAGCTGCCCCCCCCCCCCCAAATCAAGTAAATAAGTAGAAATACAAAAAGTAGAAATAATCAGAATATTTGAAATTGATATGCTCGCTGAGATACCAGTCTCCGTCCCCAGCGAGCATTTCCCTAGAAAGTCAGTGCCTGCTTTTTTTGAGCTGATACATGTAGGAAATAATTTCATCCCTCATCGAAATGTGTGAGCCAGTCTCTGCAGAACACCAGAATTTAGGATCCTACAGCAGAGAGTCTAACTAGCCATCTCTCTTACTCAATCAGGCACCACTTAATAAATAATAATAATAATAATAATAATAATTTTATTCTTTGTACCCACCCATCTGACTTGGTCGCCCCAGCCCTTCTGGGCAGCTTCCAACAGATATAAAAACATAATAAAACACCAAGCATCAACACAGTTCTGCAGCCAGGTGAGGTGAGCAAAATGCATATAGTAGGGGGAGGCATGCGTATAAATGCAGACTTTTTTGGGTGGGGTTGCTCTGCAAATAAAAGTGAAATTGAAATACCCCAAAACAATGTGTACGTTAAGGAGAAATTTGCGCTAAGAGGCTGGCGAATTTCCTTGGCGACTTACAGAAATAAAAATCAGAGGCGGATGTGAACAGCAGAACTCAGGATGCAAAAAATAAGAAAAATAGACGGATCAGCCCCTCCCTGGTAGCCAAGCCCAACCCAAACAAAAGATATCCACCCATCCTTTTGTCCTTCTCAGCTCTCTTGCAAGGACTCCCAAATATAAATTCTCCTGTAGTCTTCCAATGCCAGCTTTTAACTATGTAGCCTCACATGGCGGCAAATGGTTTGCCGTGGGGCAGCGTGATATTCAAAATCGCCTAAATGTGTGACACCAAGGAAAGAAGGAGTGTGCGCTTGTGTTTATTCTGGGTGAGTCAGGATGGCGTTACTCATAATCTGGATTTTTAGCACTCTGGAGGGTTTTAGATGTAATAATCTGACATCTGATGATGATGATCAAGTCAGCTCTAATTAACCTGTCCAGAATTTAGCAACAGAGAAAATACAGATGGGAGCTAATGCTGATTTCAGCATGCATTTAAGTTTTAGGAGGTAAGGAGAGCCTGCTGGATCAGGCCCAAGGAGGTCCATCTCACCGGGCATCCTGTTTTTGCAGCAGCCAACTAGAAGCCTGTGGGATATTTGCAAATCAGCAATGCATGTTTGCTGCAAGTTTGCTGGAGAGAACTCTGAGGGACACGCCCCATGTGTCCTGACAGGGGTCGGCCTGACTCATCTCATCACCAAGCCAGAAATGTGTTCCATTGCTCAGAAACCACCCTAAGCTAGACTTAAGAGGGAATGGTCTCCCTGGGGAGGTTGTGGGCTCTCCTTCTTTGGGGGCTTTTAAGCAGAGTTTGGATGGCCATCTGTCATGGATGCTTGAGCTGTCGATTCCTGCATTGCAGGGGGTTGGACTAGACCCGCAGGCATCCCCAAACTTTGGCCCTCCAGATGTTTTGGACTACAATTCCTATCTTCCCTGACCACTGGTCCTGTTAGCTAGGGTTCATGGGAGTTGTAGGCCAAAACATCTGGAGGGTTGCAGTTTGGGGATGCCTGGACTAGAGGACCTGGGGGGGGGGGAGGTTCCCTTCCAACTCTACAATTCTATGATTCTGTGTCTTTGCAACCAAATTACTATTTTAAGCCTGCCTGAACAAAGCTGCTGTGATCTGTTATTCTGCAACAGAAAACTCTTATAGAGTGAGCAAATGCTATTTTCACCTTTTACAAGATTGTTTGTGTGTGATTATTATTTTAAAGGGGGGAGGCAAGGGGAGAAATATCAGGAAATATCAGGTCTGCCTTAAAGCACCCCAGATTACTTAAACTAAACTCACAAACTCCTTTCCCCCAATTCTATTTTATTAAGTTTCAATATTTTATTAAGTTCCAACAGTTTCATCTCTTCTCTTATTTTTGTCGACTTCCTACGCAGGATCGGTGGCCATCACTGCCTCCTGTGAGATGGAGTTCCTTAGTTTCCCAACAGCTGGCAAGCAAAAAAAATCGCAGGGGGTTGGGACTAGATGACTCTTGGGGTCCCATTCCAACACTACAGTCTATGAAAAGCATGGCTGCCTTGGCGACTGGTAGGCTGAGACAGCCCTCTACAAATTTGTCTAATCCTCTTTTGAAGCTATCTTGGGTTTTGTAGAAAGATTTTGTTTTCCAGAAATATTTTGTTTTGCTGTTCTAATGGGAGGCAGGTTGCTGTAATCTTTGCAGTGCTCAGGTCCTCAGAAGGCCATGCACTGGTTTTCAAACCTCCCTTTCTGATTTATTTTAAACCAGGAAATTAAAAGGAGAACGGAACCAGTGTCCTTCAGGCGACCTTGGAAGGGTTGGCGCTTCTGCGGCACGGCGGACCGTTATCGCTCATGCATCAGCCTCTGCTTTGGTTATCTCAGTCCCCGCAGAGGTGGGGAGCGATGCTAAGACACGCCGTATCTTCTGAGAGGATACAGGAGCATCGCGGCAGGAGGGGAGAGATAACAGAAGACGCTCTGGCTGGATGGTGGCCAGTAAAAGGAGATCAATGCCAGAGACAAAAGGGAAAAACAATGGAGGTCGTGATGGTCACCTGCTGGGGATTCTTTAGCTGCGATTCCTGCATTGCAGGGGGTCGGACTAGATGGCCATTGGGGGTCCCTTGCGATTCCTCAATTCTATGTGCTCAATGCCGCCCCCGCCCCAAACGAGGCAGCCTAGCCCTGTTCAGTCCCCTTGGCTCCCTCCTCTTGGCGGAATTAGGACACTGGGTTGTCTTCAGGGCTAGCCCTACTCAGAGTTGCTGTTGTTGTTGGCAACTGTCAGTCTCGAGAGGCAACGGAGTGTGCCTCTCGAGGTGAAGGCAAACGGCTGTGTTAGCAGCACCCAAGTGACCTCCCAGGGGTGCAAGCCTGGGCAGTGTGCATGGAGGTCCTGGGCTGCCCAGACGACAAGACCTGCCTCTTGGGCTCATTGATAGGGTCCAAAGGAAAGCAAAGCAAGATGCTTGGCACCAGCTCGGCTGCAGGAGTTGCTGGAAGGAGGCGTATAAGGCGCCACCCAACCGCCTTAGGGACTCCGCTCCATTTTTGCAGAGGGTCTACTCCTGAGCCTTTTCTTCTCTCAACAATATCCCGGCCGCAAGGTTTAGGGTCAGAGTTCTCCTTCTCCTAGACTGGCTCCCTTCCCAGGTGGACGAGCCCCGTTTTACCCCTCTACAACAAGGGCAGAAACTGCCTTCTTGACCGCTGGACCCACTCTTGGTCTCGTCCACTCAGTCGGTGGGAGCCTGTCTTTGCATGCAGGGGAAGCAGCAGGATTTAACCCGGCTCTCCGTTGCTTTCGTTGAAATCTAGGAATGGGTGAATATGGCTTTTTGAAGTGTTCTTGGCGCACCTGGGAGTTAGGGGGCTGCTTCCAGATAGGGAGATCCAGCTCCCCCAAACTACTAGGAATGTGATACATTTGGCTTCTAAAGGGTTAACCGTCCCCTTTCCAAGGCTTGCTGTTTTCCTGCTTTCTGTAAATGCTGCAGTTACGGCTCCAGACCCCACCTAATTAGGAGGCCTTGTTTCCCCCCCAGGAAAGGCTCAGCAGAGCTAATGATAATTTGAAAGAGGCATCTGGGGGAAGTCTCTAGATAGGATCCTCTGACTAAGCCTTTTGCTGCAGGGCTGAGGACCCCAGTTCATCTGTGGTGGGGGAGAGGGCGTTGGTCAAGGTGGGCTTTTGTGTGTGCAAGGGGCTTATTTTTATCACTAGGGTTGCCACATCCATTTACAGGATGTTCAAAAGAACACGGAGTCATTTTGGACTCATCGCTGTCCATGGAGGCACAGGTCAATTCTGCGTCCAGGGCTACTGTCTACCAGCTGCATTTAAGACCCTACCTGCCTACATGCTTTCTCCCACCTGGAATACTGCCATGCACTCTCCGTGGGGCTGCCTTTGAAGGTGACTCAGAAACTAATCCAGAATGCAGCAGCTAGACGGGTGACTGGGAGCGACCGCTGGGACCATATAATACTGGTCGTCAAAGACCTACGTTGGCTCCCAGTATGTTTCTGAGCAGAATCCAAAGTGTTGGTGCTGACCTTGAAAGCCCTAAACAGCCCCAGCCCAGTATACCTGAAGGAACATCTTCTCCCCCCCCCCAATTGTTCTGCCCGGACACTGAGAGCCAGCGCCGAGGGCATTTAGGCAGTTCCCTCACTGAGAGAAGTGAAGTTACAGGGAACCAGGCAGAGGGCCTTCTCGATGGTGGCACCCTCCCATTCGATGTCAAGGAGATAAACAACTTTTAGAAGACGTCAAAGAGATATACAATTACACCACCTTTTGAAGAAGAAGAAGAAGAAGCAACAGAGGAAAATCAGATGATGGCACAGTTCAAACATTTTATTCCTTTTGGGAAGTTGGGTTTACAAATTTGGGGCAAAATGTATTTTTTGTTTTGTTTTTGGTTTTTTAAATGCTGAAACTTCTCTCTGCAGAGAAAAGCAGCAACACTGGGGTATGTCTGGCAAATTGGGGGGGGGGGCTCATAATTGTCCTTGGGGGCCAGATGGGATCACATTGAGCAAAAAAGGTGCTAAAAACTTGGGAGAGGAAGATGATACCAAATTAGTAGCCCAGTTTGCGTACACACACACACACACACACAGAGAAAGAGAGAGAGAGAGAGAGAGAGAGGGAGAGAGAGAGATGGGTGTCCTCCACTGCTTTGAAACCCCATCTGAAACTCAGCAAGCATTCTTGGATTCGGCAGAGGAAAGTGGGGAAAGGAACACGCTGGTTTTCGAGCAGTCAGTTTGTGCCTTGGCAAGGCAGAGCTCTGCTGCCGCTGACCTGTGGCACAACGAGGGAGGCTGTTCCTCATCGTGCAAAGCCCTCCTCAACAACAGGAAGTTGCACCTTCTTCCAAATTCACCGGAGCAAGGAAAAAACCCATGCCAGAAGTGGGGCAGTGGTAAGGGGAGGTGAGATGAGAGGTGTGTGCACCCTGCAGATTTTTAAAGACCCCCCCCCCCAAAGAAACCCTCTGTTGTTAAGAGAGTCAAGCATGGGCGTACCCAGCGCGGGGCAGGGGGGGCAGCTGCCCCCCTCTAGAAGCAGGGCCGGCGCAGCCGTGGGCGAGAGCGGCGCTGCTGGCGGGGCTGGTGGGCAGAGGCGGAGGACAGCCCGGCGGAGCGTGAGTTTGGCGTTCCCGCCCGCTGCGCCGTGCCCTCCAGCTTCCCGAGAGGTGGCCGAGCTCCGGCCGGGTCCCCCGCCGCCGCCCAACCCAGCCCCTGGCTCGTGCTGCCCCAACAAGCCGGCAAGGCGCTCAGCGTCCGCTCCACCACGTCGCTCATGCCTGGGCCAACGCCATGGCTGCCCGGGGCCGCTGCCGCATCCCGGAAGAGGAGGCCCCAAGCCTGACGCCCCGGCAGAGGGAGAAGGGAGATCAGCCTGCCAGCCGCCTCTGCCTCTGCCGCCTCAGCGCTCACTTCCAGACCGCCTCTGAAGGAGGCCGGGCTGGGATCTAGAAGGAGAGCCAGGCGCTGCGAGGAGAAGTTATTTTTATTATTTTCATTTTTATTCTTACATCACCACCGTTCTCCGTAGCCCCGCCCACGTTCCCACATTGTGGCCCCTCCCCTCCCGTGCCTTGGCCCCGCCCCTTCCCCCCAGTTTTGATCCTGGGCATGCCCCTGGAGTCAAGAGATGGGCGCCGATCACACCGAAGAAGAAGCATATTGCTGACAATGAAGTGCTACCAGATGAATCGGAGATGGAGGGACATTTGCGGCCTTCCAGACACCACTGGACCCCCAGCAGCCAGCAGGGTCAATGGTCAGGGACGACAGTGGCAAGAGATGGAGTGCAGCAGTATCTGGAGGGATGCAGGCACTCAATAAACAAGCAGCAGAGCAAGAACTAAGTGGGGGCAGAGAGTCCTGGCAAGGGACAGCCTTGGCCTCCTCCTTACAGAAGGGGGCACCCTACTTTGGGTCGCGAGTAGAAGCTTGCAGGATTGCACCAAACCACCCTCCACAAACAGAGTAAAAGGCCAGTTTGGAAAACTGGAAGGCTAAGGAAGAACTCCTCTCCCAAAGGTGGCTACTTTAATTTTGCATGGCTTCCCTGCACCCAGAAAGCTAGCATGGCAAAGTGATCTGCCCTCGCTTTTTCTTGTTTCTGCAATGCTGGGGGGTGGCATTTCTTTGTTGTTTCACCTGGAAGGGCTTTCACACCTGCCCCACTGACCCACAACCCAATCTTGGAAGACTTAAGGACCTCTAAACTAAACTAGCTCCCGTCTTGAGACACGACCTGGCAGAGAAAAGTGTTGGTTAGGAAGGGAAGGGGGTGGCACAGATTTTTGCTACGCCTGAGTCTCTCCCCGCCTGCCCCCCATCCAAAGCACAAAGAGGCAGGTGAAGACGACACCGTCCCAAGAGAGAGAAAGAAGGTTAGGTACCCGGGGCAATCCCATCTGGCCCCGCAGGAAAAGTTTCGGAGCCAATTTGAACCTGCTTCCGCAGGAGATCAGGAAACCCAAATTTAAGGGGTGTGTCTGGGGAGGGGGGAGGTTTTCGAGTCCAACAGGGGAAGTCAACGGAAGCAAGGGGGGATATTAGTTGCACCTTTTTTTAAATCCGTAGAGCGGAGCTTGGAGGGAACCACCGTGGCCTTGGCTGTTCTTGAAAGGCTGTTCAGTGTTGGGGGGTGGGAAAAGGTGGTGGTTTCTCTCTCTCTTTCTCCCTGCACCGCTTCCCACACCCACACATGGGGGGCTTCACCAGTCTCATTTCTGGGTGTTGTAAGCCATGTGCCGCTGGTTCATGGGGTTCTCGGGCGACTTCATCCACTCTTTCTTGAGGAGCTGCTTCAGCTGCGAGAGGCGCATGTTGGGGTTTTCCTGCTTCAGCCGCGGCAGCTGGACTTCCTCGAAAGCCGTGAAGGCGGCCTTCATCCGGCGCTCAGGGTGGCGGTCCAGGTCATCGGCAACGCTGGAGGTGGGGGGAGAGAAAGGAGAATCATAGAAACGGCAGAACTGCAGAGCTAGAAGGGACCACCAAGGGTTGTCTCATTACAAGCTTGGTGGATCAGGGGAATGCTGCGGACATAGTATAACTTGATTTCAATAAGGCTTTTGACAAAGTCCCCTCTGATATTCTTGCGAGGAAGCTGGTGAAATGTGGATGGAACGAGGGGACTGTTAGGTGGGTTTGTAGCTGGTTGACGGACCGAACCTAGAGAGTACTCATCAATGGTTCCCCGTCATTCTGGGGGAAAGTGACCAGTTGGGTGCCGCAGGATTCTGTCCTGGGCCAATAGTTGTTGTTCAACATCTTTATAAACGACTTGGATGAAAGAACTGAGGTGATGCTCATCCAATTTGCAGGCGGCACCAAACTGGGAGAGGGAGCTAATGCCGCAGAAAACAGAATCGGGATTCAAAATGACCTTAACAGTTCTATGATTCTATGACTTTAATGCAAGAAAGGAGATTCTGACTAAAAATCAGGAAGAACTTTCTGAAAACAAGAGCTGTTTGACTGTGGAATGGATTCCCTTGGGCGGTTGTGGACTCTCCTTCATTGAAGGGATTTAAGCAGAGGTTGGGTGGTCATCTGTCAGGGATACTTTGGCTGTGGTTCCTGCATTCACAGAATAGTAGCGTTCGAAGGGATCCCAAGGGTCATCTAGTACAACCCCCTGCAATGCAGGAATCTTAGCCAAAGCATCCATGACAGTTGGCCACCCAACCTCTGCTTAAAAACCTCCAAGGAAGGGGAATCCACAACTATCCAAGGGAGTCCATTCCACAGTCAAACTCCCAATGTTTTGCCAGAAACTTCTTTTTTTGTCATTTGAATCCATCACTTCAGACCCTACCCTCTGGAGCAGCAGGTAACAATCTTGCTCAATCTTCCATGGGGCAGCCCTTTCAATATTAGAAGATGGCTGACATATCACCTCTCAGCCTTCTTTTTCTCTGAATAAATTTAGCGACTCTTTACCAGCCAGCCGGACTCATCTCTGCCTGCCTCCCTCCTCTCCTGCTTCAGTTTCCACCTCTGATTCTGGACTTCCCTTGGGGGGTTCCCCCAGCAGATTCCTCCCACCACTCTTCTGCATCCAGTCAGTCCATGAGAACTGCCTAGGTCTCCACCTCTTGTGGGCTTTCCCCCAAGCAATCAGAGACTGCACCTGCAAAAAACCAACCTCTTCTCCGCCCTTTTTATGCCTCTCCTGGTTCTGGGAGACTAGCAGGGAGGGGAGCTGGTTGCAACAGGAGGGGGAAGACATCCGTGGCTCTTTATCAGCTGGACTCATCTCTGCCTCTTGGCCCTATCCTGCTTCAGCTTCTGCCTCTGATTCTGGACTTCTCTCTGCCACAGATTCTCCCTGCTCACTAAGCCATGCTGCCTCTTCAGCTTCCACCACCACCTCCTCCTCCCAGTCTCGTCCATCTTCTCCCTGACCACTCATCAGCACCCTACCACCCCTCTCTGGACTCTGAGCCTTCTTAGCTTGGGGGTTCCCCAGCTGCTTCCTCTCACCATTCCTCTGTGTCCAACCCGTTTGTGACAGTGGGCTTCCCTTTGGGTAAACGTCAATCCTAAAAAAAGCTCAACAACTTTGGTCGGCCCTCACACATGTTCACTTCAGGAAATCTGGCCCTCTTTGAATAAAGTTTGGGCACCCCTGCTTTGCAGCATCCGACTGGCCCCTGTGAGTGCAGGATGCTGGACTAGATGGGCCCCGCTTTGTCCTCATCCAGCTACGGCAGGACTCCTCCTAGGCTCTTAGCTCTCACGTGGATTACCTGAGCACCGCAATGGCATCCTCAATGGTCCGTGCCTCTACAGCGCCTTCCTCCAGGACCCTGCGGTTGATGTTCTCTTCCAAGGGCATCTCAAGGTGACTCTTCAGTTTCTCTCCTGGCAGAGAAGGGGGCAAATGGGAGCACAGGTTAGCAGGAGGCCAAACTTTTTTTTAAAAAAAAAATTAAAATGCAGCAATACATTGCAGGGGACTGGACTGCACCATCCTCAGGGTCCCTTCCAACTCCATCATTCTAACGCGCTGCATTCTGTGAGTCACCCTCTGCTCTGGATGTGGCTGCGATCTAAACCACTGAGCCTCTTGGGCTTGCTCATCAGAAGGTCAGAGGTTCGAATCCCCACGACGGGGTGAGCTCCTGTTGCTCTGTCCCAGTTCCTGCCAACCTAGCAGTTCGAAAGCACACCAGCGCAAGTAGATAAATAGGTACCGCTGCGATGGGAAGGTAAGCAGCATTTCCGTGTGCTCTGGCTTCTGTTACGGTGTCCTGTTGTGCCAGAAGCGGTTTAGTCTTGCTGATCACATGACCTGGAAAGCTGTCTGTGGACAAATGCCGGCTCCCTCGGCCTGAAAGCGAGATGAGCGCCGCAACCCCAGAGTCGCCTCTGACTGCACTTAACCGTCCAGGGGTCCTTTTTTACCTGGACACCCAAAACTCACTAGCCCAGGCATAGACAAACTCTGGCCCTCCAGATGTTTGGAACTACAATTCCCATCATCCTTGGCTAACAGGACCAGTGGTCAGGGATGATGGGAATTGTAGTCCCAAACATCTGGAGGGCTGGAGTTTGCATATGCCTGCGCTAGCCAATCAGCTCCCGCTCACCGGGTTCCCCGTTCTCCTTCTGCTGCTCTTTCCGGAGTGCTTCGTCAATCTGCGCGCGGGTGACTTTGCCCGGGGGCAGAGGCTTGGGCGTCTTCCCCTTCAACTTGGCATCCTCTTCTTCCAGGAGGCGCTGCAGCTCCTTCTTGCGCTCCACCTGTTCCAGGCGCCGTTTCTCGCGCTCTTCCTAAAGCAGGAGGGAGAGAGAAAAAGAGTCTAGTCCTCATGATTCTGAATGAAGGATGGAGTTGAAAAGAAGCACCGTGTTCTGCCTCATACGGAGCCAGACACTTGAGCTCAGCATGGTCTACACTGGTTGGCAGCAATGGCTCTCTGGGGTTTCCGACTCAGGGGTCTCTCACACCCCCAATCTGTTGATGCCTTTGGGGGACTGTGCCTGGGACAATCAGAATGCAAAGTCCAGTGTTAGAAACTCTGATATATCGCTTAACCTTAAGCCTAGGTTACCTTCGCCGCCGCAATGGAATGTCTAGGACCTCTTTTTTTTTGGCAATGGATTTTATTTTATTATTACTCATTTCATTTCTATACTGCTTTCTATTTGAAAGAAGGGGGGGGGGAACCCAAAGCAGGTTTTCAACACATATAACCTTCCAATAAAACAATCCAGAATAAAACAAATTCAGGCTTCCAGGAAAGTATTTCAGATCCTTCAGCAGGTGACATTTTGCTTTTCCTGTATTTATTTACCTACTTAATTTATAGAGCTGCCCCATAGCAGAAGAGCTCTAGGAAGGCAGGGTGGTTGAGAGTGCTGGACCTGGGAGATCAGGGTTCAAGTCCCCACTCAGTCATGAAAATCACCGTGTGACCTTGGAGGCAGTCACAGACTCTTGGCCCACCTCACAGGGTCGTCGTAGGGATTAACGGAGGAATGGGGTGAACCATGTACTCTTTGGAGAAAAAGGTGGGAGATAAATAATAGAATCATAGAGTTGGAAGAGACCACAAGGGCCATCCAGTCCAACCCCCTGCCAAGCAGGAAACACCATCAAAGCATTCCTGACAGATGGCTGTCAAGCCTCTGGTTAAAGACCTCCAAAGAAGGAGACTCCACCACACTCCTTGGCAGCAAATTCCACTGTCGAACAGCTCTTACTGTCAGGAAGTTCTTCCTAATGTTTAGGTGGAATCTTCTTTCTTGTAGTTTGAATCCATTGCTCCGTGTCTGCTTCTCTGGAGCAGCAGAAAACAACCTTTCTCCCTCCTCTATATGACATCCCTTTGTATATATTGAACATGGCTATCATATCACCCCTTAACCTTCTCTTCTCCAGGCTAAACATACACAGCTCCTTAAGCCGTTCCTCATAAGGCATCATTTCCAGGCCTTTGACCATTTTGGTTGCCCTCTTCTGGACACGTTCCAGCTTGTCAGTATCCTTCTTGAACTGTGGTACCGAGAACTAGACACAGTATTCCAGGTGAGGTCTGACCAGAGAATACAGTGGTACTATTACTTCCCTTGATCTAGATCAGGCATCCCCAAACATCTGGCCCTCCAGATGTTTTGGACTACAATTCCCATCCTCCCCGACCACTGGTCCTCTTAGCTAGTGATCATGGGAGTTGTAGGCCAAAACATCTGGAGGGCCGCAGTTTGGGGATGCCTGATCTAGATGCTATACTCCTATTGATGCAGCCCAGAATTGCATTGGCTTTTTTAGCTGCTGCATCACACTGTTGACTCATGTCAAGTTTGTGGTCTACCAAGACTCCTAGATCCTTTTCACATGTACTGCTCTCAAGCCAGGTGTCTCCCATCCTGTATTTGTGCCTTTCATCTTTTTTGCCCAAGTGTAGTACTTTACATTTCTCCTTGTTAAAATTCATCTTGTTTGCCTTTGGCTCAGTGGTCTAATCTGTTAAGGTCATTTTGAAGTGTGATCCTGTCCTCTGGGGTATTAGCCACCCCTCCCAATTTGGTGTCACCTGCAAACTTGCTCAGGATGCCCACAAGTCCATCATCCAAGTCATTGATAAAGATGTTGAATAAGACTGGGCCCAAGACAGAACCCTGTGGCACCCCACTAGTCACTACTCTCCAGGATGAGGAGGAGCCATTGATGAGCACCCTTTGGGTTCGGTCAGCCAGCCAGTTACAAATCCACTGAATGGTAGCATTGTCTAGCCCGCATTTTACCAGCTTCTTTACAAGAATATCATGGGGCACCTTGTCAAAGGCCTTGCTGAAATCAAGATAGGCTACATCCACAGCGTTCCCTTCATCTACCAGGCTTGTAATTCTGTCAAAAAATGAGATCAGATTAGCCTGACATGACTTATTTTTCAGAAACCCATGCTGACTTTGCTAACAATGCTAACCTGCTTAAGAAAGCTGGAGGCGCCAGCCAGGTGGAGATGCCAGCCAGGTGGAGATGCCATGCCTGGGGATCTCCACGTGGCTGTAACTGGACCCGCGCCAGTCGCAAAACGCGTCTGGCACCTAAGGAATTTTGAGCACCACCACTGAGCTATGGCCCTTCCCCTGTGCATGGACTACAATTCCCATAACTCCCAGCCAGCCTGGCTGCATGATACCAGGGAGGATGGTATCTGTAGCCCAAAACATCTGAAGTTTGGGGAAAGTTCGCCTGCAATACAAGCCTTCCTAAATAATCAAAGACAGCAATCCATTCAACGATTCGTCAAGAAATGCAGCTAAGCCCAAGATCAACGGCGCAAAAAGCCCAACATGCCCATTAACACCTCCCAACTGGCCAAGGTGGTACAGAAAGCAATTTGTGCTTTGGATCTGGTCAATAGCAATCAACAAATCCAAAAGCCCAGGAGATGCAGTAAGACCAGGAGTCAATAAGACCAGAAACTCTTTCGAAATGGAAAAGCTTGTGTCTCAAAGCGCCCCGTGCACGTCGCCCAGATGAGCCATCAGATCATTTAATATTTGAAGATTCAGAGCAGATGAAAGGTCTTCCCCTCTGTGGCAGAGAGTTGAACTGCAGAACTCCCCACCACAGGAGGAAGTGATGCCCAGAAAACAATAGCTGTGTCATATTATTATTACTATTATTATTAAAATAATTCTAAACCTGCAGGTCTCAGGGAGGTTCACAATATAAAATCACATACAAAATCATATCTGTATCTATGCTATAATACAAACAATTTGATCGCTTTACATGGTTTTGTGTGCTTTTGTGGTATTTGTAGTTTTGTATTTTTATGCATTTTATGCATTGCGATTCGCCATTATTTTTTATTGATTATGGTTTAGCAATTCTTTATTGCAACTGTTAGGTGCAAATTGCTTAAGCATTATTTATTAATACGTATTTAATTTTACTGCTTACTATTATATTCTAATGGATGATGGAATAGTGCTTAATTTGATACACAGTAAGTTGTTTATTTTGAAGTTATGTTTTTATTATGACTTTCTTTTTGTATTAGATCTATGGTCTGCCTGAACCCCTGGAAAGCTGCTGGCAGTCAGTGTGGGCAATACTAGGCTAGACAGACCCACAACGGATCTGGCTCAAGGTAAGGCAGCTGGCCTTATAGGTTCGCAACCCATTAAAGATTTGAGTGTCTCAAAACGGCATTATGCTCAAACTTAATGGCAGAGGAGAAATTGGCCATTCCGGCCGAGGCTGAATCCTCACCAAAAAGAGGAAGGTGCTCTTGCAAGAGTCTAGGAAGCGCAGAGAGAGAGAGAGAGAGAGAGAGAGAGAGAGAGAGAGAGAGAGAGAGAGAGAGAGAGAGAGAGAGAGAGAGAGATCACGGAATCATAGAGCTGGGAGGGACCCCCAAAGCCATCTAGCCCAACCTCCTGCCACACAGGAGATAGAAGTGTTGGGGGCAGGGAGGGAGAGAGAGGATGGAAACAGACAACACCCTGCACTCCCTGGAGCCAGCAGGTTTGTGTCACCATGGAAGCATTATAAAATTAACCCAGGTGGTCTGATCCAAAGGATACGTCCCGCCCCAGGGGACAGGTCGATGTCACGGAGATGCAGGGCTGAAACCGGAACCTCACCGAAACGGGAGCAACGCTGCCCTTGGTCTGGCGCAGTTTCAAGGCTCCAGAATTACGGAGGTTGCCTTTAATTAAGCTCTCTGCTCCACCCCCTGGGGCCTTCTGCATGCAAAGCAAGCGTCCTTGCTGCGCCTTTCTCCCCTCGCCACCCCCACAAAAGAGAAATGAGACACTATAGGATTCATCCAAAGAGACAGAAGGAAGGAACAAACCTGTTCTGTGATTTCAAAAGCTCCCAAACCAGCTAGAGAGATCTATCCATTGCTGCCGCCTCCTGGGCAGAAGGGAGAAGTGCCCCTTCGCTGAACGGAACGTGAAAGTGTTGTTTGCCTGCTTCAGAAGACTCAGGGTCTACCCAAGTAATACAGACCGCTGGGTCACCTGGATCAGCTACTGGCTAGCATTGGTTGGCAGCAGCCGGGGTGGGGGTTCTGACGGGGGGGGGGGGAGTCTTCCCCAGCCCTTCCAGGAGACGCCAGTGCAGAATGAACCTAGGGGTTTCTGCCGGTTCTCTGCCCCTGAGCTCTGTCCTATCCCCAAAAGATAAAACGAGACTCTATCTAGTCATCATGGTTATAATAATAATAATTTATTATTTATACCCACCCATCTGGCTGGGTTTCCCCAGGCACTCTGGGCGGCTCCCAACAGATCACGATAAAATCACGATGAAACATCTAAAATTTCCCTATGCAGGGCTGCCTTCAGGTGACATCTAAAAGTCAGATAGCTGGACCCCAGTGTCCAGGCTGAACAATGGGGGTGGAGATGCTCCTTCAGGTATACGGGGCCGAGGCCGTTTAGGGCTTTAAAGGTCAGCACCAACACTTTGAATTGTGCTTGGAAATGTACTGGGAGCCAATGTCGGTCTTTCGGGACCGGTGTTATATGGTCCCGGCAGCTGCTCCCAGTCACCAATCTAGCTGCCGCATTTTGGATTAGTTGTAGTTTCCAGGTCACCTTCAAAGGTATAAACAAAGGGCCTGGATTAAATTGGGATCGTAGCAAGTTGCGGGACACCAGTGAGGCTATCAGTGCATCTAGGCATGTATTGGTTACACTGGCTGGCAGCGGCACTCCAGGGTTTTTTGCAGGGGCAACCCAGCCAGATGGGCTGGGTATAAGTATATTAGTAGTAGTAGCAGTAGTAGTGGTGTTATTATACCTGGGGATTATAGCAGGGACCTTTCACACACACAATCTACCTGTGAGCTCCTTCTGGGGTCGTTTGCCCACCTGCACTCAGCATACATCTGCAGCTCTGGGAAACTGTCAGCAGGCGACAGCGGCCACAATCCCAGAATGGCTTCGACTGTCCGGCTGAACCAGGTGAGGGGAGCCAATGGGCCTCAGACCCTCGGTGAGTTAGGGGCTTCCCCTGCATGTGAAGACAGGCTCCGGCGGACGGAATGGACGAGACCAAGAATGGGCCCAATGGTCAAGAAGGCAGTTTCTGCGCATGCTGTAGAGGGAACTGAGGCGCCGGTGGGGCTTGTCTCCTATCTAGGAGAAGGAAAACTGTGATCCCAAATCTCTGCTGCCTTTCGGGATAGATTTGGGATAAGAAAGGGTTCAGGAGTAAACCCTACACAGATCCAGAGTGGAGTCCCTAAGGCGGTTGGATGGCACCTTGCTTGCCTCCTTCTGGCAACTCCTGCAGCCAGCTGGTGCCCAACGTCTTGCTCTGTTTTCCTTTGGACACTGTCAGCGAGGCCGAGAGGGGGGTCTCAATGTCTGGGCAGCCCAGGACACACACACACACACACACCACCAGCCCAGGCTCTGTCGCCCCAGGAAGGCCACTTCAGTGCAGCTAGCCCGGCAAAAACAACACAGGAGGCAGCAGTCACAGGCTTCAGTTCAAGAAAGGGTGACACACCCCAGATCGGATCCTGCCCTTCCAGATTCCAGGGAGGTGATTAAGCCCTGAAAGGCTCAGAAGGAGGAAGTCAGCCCGGTCAGAGAGTCACAAAACCACATTATTTGTCTCAGGTTGGGCAATTCAAAGAGTGTCTGATCTGCTGAAGAATGCCAGAAGATGCCCACCGACTCCAAGGTTGCCCAGTGAGCTTCATGACGGAGTGGGGATTTGAACCCTGATCTCCCAGGTCCTACTCCAGCACTCTCACTACCCCACTTCTGCTATGGGGCAGCTTTAAAAATCTAGTCGGTTAGGGGAAGGCAAAATGCCACTTAAAGAAGGATCTAAAACAGGGGTCAGCAAACTTTTTCAGCAGGGGGCTGGTCCACTGTTCCTCAGACCTTGTAGGGGGCCGGACTATATTTTGAAGAAAAATATGAACGAATTCCTAAGCCCCACAAATAACCCAGAGATGCATTTTAAATAAAATGACACAATCTACTCATGTAAAAACACCAGGCAGGCCCCACAAATAACCCAGAGATGCATTTTAAATAAAAGGACACATTCTACTCATGTAAAAACACCAGGCAGGCCCCACAAATAACCCAGAGATGCATTTTAAATAAAAGGACACATTCTACTCAAGTAAAAACATGCTGATTTCTGGACCGTCTGCTGGCCAGATTCAGAAGGTGATTGGGCCGCATCCGGCCCCCGGGCCTTAGTTTGGGACCCCTGATCTAAAAGATTCTTTAAGTCTGAATTTGTTTTATTCTGGATTTGTTGTTTTATTGCGTTGTCAACTGCTTTGAGCCCCCCAATTTAAAACATAAAAGCAGTATAGAAATGAAACGAATAATAACCACAATCATTATAAAGTTCAATGTAAAAAAAGAAGAACTTGGGTTTGTTGTGGGCTCTTGAGTTGTTATTGGGTTCGTTTTTATGACGTATTTTGTGTTTTCATTTTGCAGTTTCCTGTTGCAGCCGCTTTGAGAACCGCAGGTAAAGGGCAGCATACAGATTTAATAAATAATAACAAAACAGTAATGAACATTTTCATCTCTATGCCGCTTTGAATGTTTAAGAAAAACAATAACCCCCGAAGCATCTGACAACACTTGAAACCATCAAATCAAACAATTTGGAACGAAATGAATTAAAGCTTCTGGGCAAGAATATTTCAGAGCCTTCTCTCAGTGGTGTTTTGCTTTGCCCGTATTTATTTCCCGACTTAATTTATATAGCTAATTTAGTAAATAAAATTAATAAACAAATTAACATTCTGCTTGGCGGCCGCAACCCCGGTTTAAAGTGCCATTGGGAGATTAGCGCACAGTGGTACCTCGCCTTCTGAAGGCGATCCGTTCCGCGGTGCTCTTCGGAAGTCGAAACCTTCAGAAGACAAAGTGCACATTCTGCACACACGGCGAAAATACTTCCGGGTTTGCGGACTTCGGAAGTCGAAACCTTCGGAAGTCGGGGCATTTGGAAGTCGAGGTACCACTGTATATGTTTGAGTTTCTAAGGCAGTGCGCTCTGCTCCTCTTCCCTTTGCAACCTGGCAGAGCATTTTGGGGGACCCCCGTTCCCCTCCCAGCCCCAGCCCCCCCCCCCCCCCCCGCTCACCTTCCTCTGCTCCTTCCTCATGACGTGTTTGTCCTCGTCTTTCCATAAGGCATCCTCCAGCTCTTTCTGCTTCTTGGCATCAGCTGCTGCCTTGGCCTCCGCCTTCCTTGCCCGGGCGGCTGCCGACTTGGTGTTCTCCCCTTGGAACTTTTTGGGCATCCCTCAGGGTCCTCTGGCCTGGCCGGGGGGTGGAGGGCAAGAAAGAGGGGTTCGCAAACGTGATTTTGTTTTATTTGCAATTTTGTACTCAGAGTGACCTGCGCCGTAAAAGTAAAGCCACGGAGACATTACAGGCAGACTAAGGAAGCCGTACCCCCAGAACTAAAAGGCTCATAGCTCAGTCAGTAGAGCATAAGACTCTTAGGCAATCATAGAATTGGAGAGCTGGAAGGGACCCTGAGGGTCATCCAGTCCAACCCCCTGCAAGGCAGGAACCTTTTTGCCCAACGTGGATCTCAAACCCACAACCCTGAGATTAAGAGGTCTACTAACTGAGCTACCCAGAGTTTTGGGTTCAAGCCACATGTTGGGCAAAAGATTCCTGCATTGCAGGGAGTTAGACTAGATGGTCCTTGGGGGTCCCTTCCAACTCTACAGATCTATGGTTCTACATGGAGGTTTCTGGGCGCCAGGTTGGAAGACACAGTTTAAAAACCTCTGCCTTAGTCCACACTGTGTGTGTTTCTTCTTCTTGCTTACTGGGACAATTGAATTGCTGTAAGAGAAAGCAACATAGTTGAGATCAGAGAATTATAGCGTGGGAAGGGACCCCAAGAGTCATCTAGCCCACCCACCCCTGGATTGTAGGTGCCGTTTGGCGCCTAGCTTATACACCTGAGTTTCTAAGACTGCTTCTAGCCCTACAATCCTATGATATAGATACAGGCTGCATACACACCCCATATTTGAAGCACTGGATCCTGCACTCCCCCCTCCCCAAATCATTTGAAAATAGCTGGTGGTCTTTGGGAAGTGGAACCACTTAATGGTTTTCTGTTATTTTTTAAATTTCTATCTTTTAAATCAGAACCAGTGAAGGCGGTGAAGGTCCGGCGTGAGTGCCTGGAGGCAGTTGGAGGATGGATGGCGGCTAACAGATTGAGGTTGAATCCTGACAAGTCAGAAGTACTGTTTTTGGGGGACAGGGGGCGGGTGGTTGTGGGGGACTCCCTGGTCCTGAATGGAGTAACTGTGCCCCTGAAGGACCAGGTGCGTAGCCTGGGAGTCATTTTGGACTCACAGCTGTCCATGGAGGCACAGGTTAATTCTGTGTCCAGGTACACAGGCTGAGACCCTACCTGCTTGCAGACTGTCTCACCAGAGTGGTGCATGCTCTGGTTATCTCCCACTTAGACTACTGCAATGCACTCTATGTGGGGCTACCTTTGAAGGTGATCCGGAAACTGCAATTAATCCAGAATGCGGCAGCTAGACTAGTGACTAGGAGTGGCCGCCGGGACCACGTAACACCGGTCCTGAGAGATCTACACTGGCTCCCAGTACGTTTCTGAGCACAATTCAAAGTGTTGGCACTGACCTTTAAAGCCCTAAAGATCCAGCACCAAGGGCCTTCTGGCGGTCCCCTCATTGTGAGAAGTGAGGTTACAGGGAACCAGACAGAGGGCCTTCGCAGTAGTGGCACCCGCCCCGTGGAATGCCCTCCCAGCAGATGTCAAGGCAATAAGCAATAATTTTACTTTTAGAAGACAACTGAAGGCGGCCCTGTTTAGGGAAGTTTTTAATGTTTGATGCTGTATTGTTTTTAATATTTAGTTGGAAGCCGCCCAGAGTGGCTGGGGAAACCCACCCAGATGGGCAGGGGATTATTATTATTATTAATCCTTGTGGCAGCCGTTGTAACCATCAAATCAGAGGGTTGGGTCCCCCGAGGGTCATCCAGTCCAACCCCCCCTGCAATGCAGGAATCTCAGCTCATGCCTCCATGACAGGTGTCTGTCCAACCTCTGCTTTAAAACCTCTGAGGAAGGTGATGTGCTGTGCGGTTTTAAATTTTATTTTTACAGACACGCCACCGGCGATCTCCAAACCACAATTTTGGGACCTTTGATTTAAAGTACACAACTTCGCTCCAAGGATCTCGGGAACCGTAATTTGCTGAGGATGCTGTGGGTTGTAGCTCCGTGAGGGGGCAAAGTACAGTTCCCAGGATTCTGAGGTGGGGGTGGTGGAATAATATGCTTGAAATTATTTATTATATATTATATTTATTAAATATATACCGTACTTCATCAAAAGATATCAGGGCAGTTCACAGTATAAAATGCAAGATAAAACACAAGTAAATAATTAAACCCAAACAATTTTATGGTGTGTCTGTGTGCAGCTACAGTTTGTGTGCAATAATGCTAAAAAATCTTGCAACACCACTATATATACAGTTCAGGGACTTGCAAACTATTGTCCCAGAGGACCTGCATGCAAACACGGTAAAGCAACTTATTTCTATAGACTAGACAACGGAAAGTGACCACCAGGCGATTGAAAATAAAACTTAAGAACTCTCTAAATCACAATTAGGGGATTAAAAACAAAATTAAGGTGAGGTGGGCAGACTGTCAGAATTAAAGAAAAATGAGAAAAAATTCTTGAAGAATGGAAATATTTTGTGGATTATTTGAAAAAGTACAGTGTTTCTCCGAAAATAAGACACCGTTTTATATTTATTTTTCCTCAAATAAACACCCTATGGCTTATTTTCGGGGTATGGCTTATATTCCTTGAAATCTTAAAAATCCTGCTACGGCTTATCTTATGGCTATGACTTATTTTCGGAGAAACAGGGTATATATATCATGGTCATGTTAAAACATATGCAGGATTGAAGCATAGCAACAGATGAGAAATGGTAGTTTAATAAATTTGAATTAATGTATATAATGGGTAAAATATAAGTAATACAGCAGCCTTATACAGTAAGGAAAGAACACCATGGAAAGGTGGCTGGGAAGTCAACGGAGAGGAGAGATTGTTCTGAGTGTTGCCTAAAAGAATTTGCAAAATCTGATAATTTAGTAACCTAATCTAATAATCAAAATTTAAGAGCTGTATTCAAAAGTATGCTAAAACGAAGAATGCAAAAGCCAAACGCACAAGAGCACTTTCACAATTAATAATAATAATAATAATGTGATTTGAGGACACAGAAGAAGCCGGCCCGAAGTAAACAAAGGGCTTGATTATTATTTTTTAAGGGTACATTTTATTCAATGGGAGATTAATAATAAGAGATAATTTTGCAAGGCTGGAGCTATTTCTTTCCTTCTCTCTCCTCCTTCCCCTTTCTCTCTCTTTCCACCCCACGGCTTTTTGGAGGTCTCCCCCACCCAACTTCCCCCCTCCCCCATGAAGGCAGCCCCTTGCCCCATAAGACGGGGGGGGGGGTCTCGCAATCCATTGCCATCCTGCCCCACCCAACCCTTCCCTTACCTGCCGCCTCCACCTCCGGCCGTCGCAGCCTTTGTCCGTCACGCCCCCGCCTCCCTTTTTGAAAGCCACCCCTCCATGGGGTGCGGAAAAGGGGAGATAGTCTCGTGGTCGCCGCCTCTTTTGACGCCACGTTTGTGGAGGGCGGTTTCCATGCTTGTTGAGGGCAAAGCCAACATTCTTTTTTTTCCGCCCCAAATTTTTGTTCCCCTGCCTTTTCTTCCCTTCCTCACGGCAGACCGGCGGGCCAGAGATGTGTGGAGAAGGAAAAGAAAGAAACGACCCCCTCCCCGATTTCCCCACTTCTTCAGCAGCATTTCGAATGTTGCCCAATACAAAGATGGCGTCGGCCACGACACGGAAGTGCCCGGCTGTGGGAGCAAAAGGGAGCAGCATGCCCACTACTAAGATGGCCGCCGGCTCCTTACGTGAAAGCGTGACCTGCTCTGAAATGGCGCGTGGGACTTCGCCCGATGCAAACATGGCGGCAACCGCCTTCACGCTGCCCTTTGCCTTAAAGGCCGACCCGTCGCCTTGGAAACGGCTGCACCAGCTGTCTTAGGGCCTAAGAAGCTTTGTGTAAGGGCAGCGACCGCCACAAAGATGGCGGATTCGGCTTCAAAAAGACATTGGTTTATTATTATTTTCAAAAGTTTCGTTTTTTGTTTGCTTTTTAATGGCAAACCCGAGACCATAGGAAAAAGAAAACAAAAAAGGTTTGGGGGCTCAGTAATGGAAAGCAGCCCCCAGCATTGGCAATACATACGGTACTAACACTCTGCAATCCTGCATGTTGCAGCTGGACCCAAATGGGTCTTCTTTCTGAGTAGACACACACAGGGATTGCATTGTAAGGCTGCAACCTTCAATGCACTTTTGGTTGCAATCTTAGGACAGCTAATGAAGTTTAGCTAATTGGTTCCCCCTTTTTTAAAAAAAGTATTTCCCCCACCCAAGCATCTAATTTATGAAGGCGGGGAAAGGTCTGAGAGACCAGTCTAATTTCAGGTGCTTTTTCCTCCGTCACATCCCCACAAATTTCAGCACGTTTGCGAGAATAATAAAACAATGAAGTTCAAATATCAAATTATCCTAATTTGCAAACCGAAACCACATACACATCTCCATTCACCACTCGCCTAGAACCCCAATTCCAAACTACGGATCTTCAGGTCGCAATCCTTAATAATAAAATGATGGTGGTGATGGTGATTGTCGTTGTTATTTTATTTGTACCCCTCCCATGTGACTGCGTTGCCCCAGGAACTTTGGGCGGCTTCTAACATATATAAAAGCATAATTAAAAAGCTTCCCTATACATATTTACTGAAACAGGCAGTTACCTGGGTTAGTGGATCTTGCTCCATTAAGGATCCACCAAATAAATAAGTGAGGTGGTAGGTTTCTGCCTCCCCACCAAATCCACCTCCTCATTCTGGCTAATAATAACAGTTTTAATAATAATTTTATTATTTCTATGCCGCTTGTCTGCCTGAGTTGCCCCAATGGAATGTTCTGTCTTGCTCATGTATTTGAATTGCTGACCAGTTAGCAGTTTCCCACAATTCCTTGCAACACTCCTGCCAGCAGCCATTTTCTGCCCTCCTGTTCCAGCCCAAGACATTTTGGCACCTGAGGCACGCCACAAAATATGTGTGGAAAGATCTACACCAGGAACAAGGCAGCAGGGGATAGAGATCTTCTGTTGCCCCTATGGATCCTGCCGCCCGAAGCAGTCGCCTTGCCTTGCCTCATGAGAGGGCCGGCACTGAGCCATGCAATAGGAACAAAGCCTGCTGCAATGTTTCATCCTTCTTCCTGCCTGGCTATTTCTTTTCAAGAGAGGAATTAGCCCAAGTGCCTGGAGCAGTGTGCCGATAACACCGAGGTTGTGAGTTCGATCCCCATATGGGACAGCTGCATTGCAAGAGGTTGGGCTGGATGACCCTTGAGGTCCCTTCCAATTCTACCATTCTAGGATTCTAGGACTGCCCTCCTATTGATGCACAATGGTGGGCTGGGTCTAAAAATATTGGTTGTCAGGAGTCAAAAGGGGCTCACCCACAACTATGAGGATCATTTAATTTTTATAAAAAATAAATATAAAATTTCAAAAACCATATAAGTGGGAAAAGGTACAATTTAAATTTGTGCAAAATGAATGTATTTTTTTAAAGCAATCAAAATGTATATATCTTCTTCCTCTTTCTTCTTTGGCGATCACTTGTAGCCGAGTAAGATTGTCTTCCATAAACATGGTTTTAACAATGGGTCCGTAAGTGACTATGGAGGCCAATTCTGGTTCCAGTGGGGACATTGTTTTCCACATGTCCACCACATATGATATAGGTCACCATTACTCCCCCCCCCCACCTCCAACATACATTTGATAAGTTTTTATATATACATATTTGACAGTCTAGAGGGAGTTAGGTACCATCGGTGTTGCATTTTCATCATGTTTTCTCTAATATTGTAGGTTGCGGTACATTTCATATTTATTTTCCATAGGTGTTCCCAGTCGGCCATCATGATGGGGCGTCCAATATCTTGCTCCCATCTTATCATATTAACTTTAACCTCTTCTTCCATCACCTCGAAGTTCAGAAGGAGCCAATACATTCTCGAAATTATTTTTGTTTTAATATTTACAAATTCAATTTCCAATTTTGAAGGTTCTTTCTCGAATCCTTTTTTTAAAATCTTCTTTAAATATATCGTGTATTTGATAATATTCCAACCAACTTGAAAAATAATTCCTCACTTCTTCATATTTTTTAATTTTTATTTGGCCATCGATTTCCGTCAATAAATTGTTATATGTTGTCCAACACCCTTTCATATTTATTTATTTTTTTACCGCGATTGCTTCTAGGGGGGTTATCCATCTCGGCGTCTTAGGTTCTAATAATAGTCTATATTTACCCCATACTTTAAACATACTTTAAACATGGTGTTACATATTATGTGGTTGGTAAAACCTTTATGAACCTTGCTTTCCCCATAGTTTAGGTATGCATGCCACCCGAATCGGGTGCCATGCCCCTCTAAATCAAGCAGCTCGGTGTTATTTAGGAGGAGCCATTCCCTCAGCCAGGATAGGCATGCAGCCTCATAATATATCTTTAGGTCAGAGAGACCAAACCCTCCTCTTATCTTTGATGTCGATTAACACCTTGTGTTTTATTCTTGGTCTTTTCCCTGCCCATATGAATTTAGAAATTTCTTTCTGCCAATTATCTATACGTTCTAACTTTCTTATAATTGGAATGGTTTGGAACAGGAAAAGTAATTCAGGTAAAAAAATTTACTGCTGATATTCGGCCTAAGAATGATAAGTGTAGCCTATGTTATGTATTATGTATTAAGTTTGACTGCAGTACTCATTCTGGCCACCGTGGCTGCAGTTCTCACTCAGGTCCACAACATACAAATGAAGGATTGAGACGGATTGGGTAACTAGGGGAAGTTTGTTACTGTTGCAAGTTACTCAGTACTGTACTATATAAGCCAGCCGGCTAAGCTATTGTGCACTCCAGGACTCAAAGCTGAAATAAAGAGCTGGTTGTTTTAAGAGCTGTGTCTTCATCCGTCTTTCCCACGAGTCAACAGCCTATTCCACATTTCCATGTCCCTTTTGATTTCTCCAAATACTTTCATATAATTATCTTCATAAAGATTTATGTTATTTGGAGTAAACCAGATTCCCAAATACTTTATTTTTGAGTATATTTTTAGTTTTTGGGTATACAAATCCAGGTTTCTACCTGTCCTAGGTGTGTGTATGGACAATGTAAGTGGATAGAGACACTCTCACATGCGATCCCTATGTTGTGGGCAAATTTGAGGACGATCGGGTAAGCGGTTGTGGGGAAAGGTTCGTTGGAACAAAATGTACCCTCCACATTTTTATTATTGATTTTATCAAAACAAAACAAAGGAAACAGAAAACAAAACACACAAAATATACATAACAATACAGCATATCAAACATTACAACAAAGAAATATCCACTCAATCTTATATCACTAATCTTTATCGACTTCCTCCAATCCCTCCTAGATGTGTTTCATTATATTCCTTCCTTAGTACTTTCCAAATCTTGATTCCAATCATTTTGATGATTATCTAAACCTATTAATACTCTTAATTACTTAACAATACTAAAAATCTCTTATACTTATCTCAAAGATACAATTCTATTCTAACTAAATCTTAAAATTTCACTGCAATAATGACACTTAACTAAATCTTAATACATAATAAACTTATTGAACAGAGTGCAGGGCTCTGGGAAGAGAAACCCTGCAGGATTTTGTAAATATAAAGGAGCAGGGACCCGATCAGCTCAGCAGAGCTTTGTGACGTCACAGTGACGTCACAAAGGAATAGAGGTTGTGAACTTTTGTTTCCTTTTGGCTGCCTTTGAAGTATATGCTGCACTTCTGAGCTGGAGGAAATGATTAATTTAAGGGGAATTGCAACATTATACCCTTCTTCAGGCAATAAAGCATAAATTACATTGTATAAAAGGCTGGAAATATACTGGATACAATACAGCAGCGTTTCTCAACCGCTGTTCCGCGGCACACTAGTGTGCCGCGAGACGCTGGCTGGTGTGCCGCGACGTGCCGCGACGAAAAGGGCGATTTTGCAGCTGCAAACTCCACCTCCCTGGGCGTCCTATTTCTTCGCCCCTTATAGTTTCCACAGACCAATCAGCTTTCATTATTTCCATTTTCCCCATGCCTCACGTGACAGGATCATCCCAGAATCCTTTAGCCAAGATGGCAGCCCCCAGCAGCTAATAGTGCCGCACGTGTGTCTCTTTTTTGGAAAATCGAGCGGACTTCAAGTAGCTACTTTTAAAATATTCAATCTCCATCATTCAAAAGGTAGTTTGTTGCTAATTCACGGAGGCATGAAGACCAAATCGTCCTCTCACAAGTCCGAGAACACGCACAGGGTAAGATACGGGACAGCGGGGTCAGGTGGGGTGGATCAGAAACCCGGATCTTTTAAGAACTCGGCAGCGCTGACCCGCCGGAAAGCAATATTTGGCAAGTGTTTCTTACAGTCATAATTATAACATAGGGCGGCACAGAGTTAATTTTTTAAACTTTTTTTAATGGTGGTGTGCCTCGTGATTTTTTTCACGGAACAAGTGTGCCGTGGCCCAAAAAAGGTTGAGAAACACTGCAATACAGGACTGTGTATTTCTCATTGGCTGTGGCTGTTCCTGGCTGGGAAAGGAATTGAGATAAGCCTGACCTTGAGGCTCCTGAGACTGAGAAAATTGTTGTTTATAACAACAGCATGTCAGGCACTGATACAGCAGCACCTGCCTCAACAAGAGCAAGGAGGAAAGGGTCAATATCACCATCATTTG
Organism: Zootoca vivipara; assembly: GCF_963506605.1. Lineage (NCBI taxonomy): Eukaryota > Metazoa > Chordata > Lepidosauria > Squamata > Lacertidae > Zootoca > Zootoca vivipara. The sequence goes on along the minus strand of NC_083281.1, from coordinate 10,072,387 downwards.
AAGACCAAGTGTTGCAGGCGCTTGCTGGTCTCACAGAAGGGCAGGACCGGAATTCAGAAGAATTAAAGAGGACTATGGAGGAATTAAAACAGATTAAAGGTGAACTTGGCTCCTTGAACAAAGAAATTAAACAGGTGAAGACACAGGTGGCAGGAGTGGATGAAAGAGTCACTCAATTGGAGACAGGGAAAGTCCAAGACCTGGAAAAGCAGACATACCAGGAGCAAGTGGCGATCGCATTTCTGCAGATGACAGAGGGAGACAAATATAAGGATCCGTGCTTTTCCATTGGTTTAAAAGGATAATCTGAAGGCAACAATAATTCAAGAATTCAAGTCAACCTGGGATCTGACAGAAGAGGATTTGGAGGGCCAAATTGTTAAAGCATTTAGGTTTGGCACAAGAACAAAGAAGGAAACAAAATTTGTGAGTGATTGTATGGTGACATTCCAAACCAAGGAGTAAAGAGATAAAATCCTCGGATTGCATTATCAGAAAACTTTGAAGGTTCAAGACACCCAGATTGTGCTTTTTAAAGACATTCCGAAATTCTTTTTGGACTTAAGAAGTAATTACACAGATTTGACAATTGCCTTAAGGAGAAAATGAATCTTTTTCAGGTGGGACTTTCCTAAAGGAATTAATTTCCAATTCCAACAAGAGAGGATCAAGATTAGATCGGTGGAGGAAAAGAGGAATTTTTTACTGAAAAACGCGAAAGAATTCCAAGGAGTAGGTGGTGCTACCCCAGACCTGGGTTATCAGGCTTGGATTTGGATTTGGACTTGGGAGCAGGGGCTGAAGCAGCAAAATAATTACAAACATGTCACTGAGAATTTTATCTTGGAACATTAATGGTTTGAATTCCCGCCGTAAAAGAAACCAGGTTCACCACATGTTAGCAAAACAAAATTTGGATGTACTGTAGTTTGCCTCCAAGAGACTCATGTTACGAGATTGCATAGAAGAATTCTTCAAAATAAAAAGTTGGGAGAAGAATTTATATCATCTGACAAAGTCAAAAAACAAGGAGTGGTAATTTATGTGAAAGAAAAACTGAATCCAACTGTTGTTCAAGGATGAAGAAGGGAGATATGTTGCTGTATAAATAATGTCGCAAGGCCAAAAAAAATTAATTCTGGGAATTTATGCACCAAATGATAGAAAGGCTGACTTCTTTAAAAGACTCCATGAGATTTTATTGGAATATTTGGACTACAAAATATGTTTGATGGGCGATTTGAATGGGGTTGTTTCAACATTAATGGACAGGTCACAAAGACAGAAAATTACAAATGAGGGAAGACTTCCAAAGTCTTTTTTTTTTTTTAATATGATGAACAATTTCGACATAATTGATACCTGGAGGTTGAAAAACCCATTGGAAAAAGACCGAACTTTTTTTTCAGATGCTAATGATTCCTGGAGTCGTACCGATTATATCTGGATTAAATCTGGATTACGAGAGAGTTAGCACCGAGAATAAACAACGCGGAAATCTGCCCAAAGACTTGTTTGGATCATAATGCTGTATTATTGGACTTAAAGTTATCTTTTCAGGGTGCTTTCAGATGGAGGATGAATGATGCACTGTTAAGAAATTAGAAGATTGTAGAGAAGGCCCAGAAAACCTTGAAAGATTATTTTGAAATAAATATGAATTCAACAATTGAAAAAAGGACAATTTGGGATGCAAGCAAGGCGGTTATGAGAGGCTTCTTGATTCAACAAAATGCAATAAAGAAAAAAGCACAAAATGCAAGAAAAGAGACTATTTTAAATCAAATAAAAGAGAAAAGAAATTGAGACGCAATCCTAAGAATAAACAGATACAAAAGGAAATCAAAGCATTACAGATACAGTTCTCTCAACTGGTTAATCAGGAGATCAAATGGAAGATCAAATGGATGAAGCAAATAACGTTTGAATCAGCAAATAAATGTGATAAATTGCTTGCTTGGCAACTGAGAAAGAGACAGAAACAGAACACGATTACGAATCTAGTGCAAGAAGGAAAGAATGTGGAGCACCCAGCGGAGATTAGAAAATGCTTTCAGAAATATTATAAGCAGCTGTACAAAAAAGAAAAAGAAGATGAAGATAACATTTAGCAGTTTCTGGACAAGAATGGTCTGCATAAAGTCCCTAAAGATAAAAAAAACCCCTACTCGGTCAACAAATTTCAAGCACCAGGACCTGATGGACTGACAGCTAAATATTACAAAACGTTAAAAGACTGGCTGATTCAGCCTTTAACTGATTTATGCAACCAAATATTGGGAGGAGGGGAGGCACCGGAGACCTGGAGAGATGCTTACATTACTCTGATACCGAAACCTGACACAGACAGAGCTCAAGTGAAGAACTATCGTCCGATTTCCCTGTTGAATGTGGATTACAAAATTTATGCAAATATTTTGGCTTCAAGATTGAAAAAAGTTTTAAAGGATTATATACATCATGACCAAGCGGGTTTTTTTACCTGGAAGACATATGAAATACAACATCAGGAATATAGTGGACATTTTGGAGATGCTTGAACAAAAGAAAAACACAAAAGCTATATGTTTATAGACGCTGAGAAAGCTTTTTATAATGTTTCTTGGATATTTTTAAAGAAGAATCTAGAGAAGATGGAGATGAGATCGGCCAGAACTTTCTGAATGGTGTAAATGCGATTTATTCTGAGCAGAGAGCAAAGATAATTGTTAATAATGTGGTGTCAGAGAAAATAAGAATTGAAAAAGGAACAAGGCAAGGGTGCCCCCTCTCCCCTCTATTGTTTATATCTGTCCTGGAGGTTTTGCTCTCCATGATTAGGAAAGAAGATGAGATTAAAGGTATGAGAGTAGGGAGAAAGCAGTTTAAACTCAAAGCCTTTGCAGATGATTTGGTATTGACCTACAAGATCCTGAATCCAGTGCAATTAAAGCACTGAATTTGATATATGAATTTGGAAGTGTAGCAGGATTCAAATTGAATAAGAGTAAAACCAAAGTTTTAGATAAAAATTTAAATATTAATGAGAGAAAGGAGTTACAGGAAGCAACTGGTTTGTTATTTGTTTAAAAAGTGAAATACCTTGGTGTAAATATGACAGCAAAAAAAATTGAACTTATTTAAAGATAATTATGATAAATTATGGAATGAAATCAAGAGAGACCTAGAAATATGGTCAAATTTGAAATTGTATTTGTTGGGCCGTATTGCAGTTGTTAAGATGAATGTACTGCCAAAGACGTTATTTTTGTTTCAATCATTGCCAATAATTGATAAGATGGATTGTTTTAAAGAATGGCAAAAGGCGCTCTCGAAATTTATATGGCAGGTGAAAAAAACCAGAATTAAATATAATATTTTATCTGATAGTAAAGACAGAGGGGTTTTTTCCCTGCTGGACCTAAAGATATATTATGAAGCGGCTGCATTTTGCTGGATGAAATAATGGTTTATGTTGGAAAATACTGATGTTTTATATTTGGAAGGCTATGACGATGCATTTGGCTGGCATGCATATCTGTGGTATGATAAGATGAAGGTTCACAAAGGTTTTAAAGGTAAAGGTAAAGGTAAAGGAACCCCTGACCATTAGGTCCAGTCGTGACCGACTCTGGGGTTGCGCGCTCATCTCGCATTATTGGCCGAGGGAGCCGGCGTATAGCTTCCAGGTCATGTGGCCAGCATGACAAAGCCGCTTCTGGCAAACCAGAGCAGCACATGGAAACGCCGTTTACCTGCCCTTTGTAGCGGTTCCTATTTATCTACTTGCATTTTGACGTGCTTTCGAACTGCTAGGTTGGCAGGAGCTGGGACCAAGCAACGGGAGCTCACCCTGTCACAGGGATTTGAACCGCCGACCTTCTGATCAGCAAGCGTAGGCTCAGTGGTTTAACCACAGCGCCACCTGGGTCCCTGGGTCACCTGAGTCACAAACCACAGTGCCACCTGGGTCACAAAGGTTTTAAGAATCATATAATTAGAAAATAATTGTATAATTTTGGAATAGATATAAAGATCTGTTAGAAAGAAAAACACCTAAATGGATTTCACCTTTGGAGGCTAAAGCTCATAATAGATTGAATATGGAAACCAGATGGTTAAAATATAGGGATATTTTGACAGAAGAAGGAGACCAAATCAAGTTAAAAACATACGAACAGCTGAATAATAAGCTTGATGATTTGCTCCAATATTATCAGAACAATTAAGTATTTAAACTGGATAGGAAAATTGGTTTTCAAGTAGAGAAATCAAAGTTGGAAACAGAATTGTTAGAACCAAAAACAAAAATACTTTGCAGAATGTATAAGTTATTGCTTGAGTGGCATACGAAAGATGAACAAACAAAAAATGTTATGATACTTTGGGCAAAGGATGTGAGATATAATATCTTGATGGAAGATTGGAAAAGATTATGGAAACAGAATTTGAAATTTACTGTGTGTAATCTTTTAAGAGAAAATATAATGAAGATGATGTATAGATGGTATCTTACACCAGTAAAACTAGCTAAGATTTATCATAATCATGATAACAAATGTTGGAAATGTAAGAAAGAGGAAGGATCTTTTTATCATATGTGGTGGACTTGCCCACTAGTGAGGGATTTCTGGGAGAAGATTTATAATGAATTAAAGAGAGTGTTGAAAAACACACTTATTAAGAAACCAGAATCCTTTCTATTGGGTATAGTTGGAAAAGAGATTCCCAAGAAAGACGTAAACTTTTTTCTGTATGCTACAACGGCGGCGAGAGTACTATTAGCTAAGAACTGGAAGACTCAAGAATTACCAACAGTGGAAGATTGGCAAAATAAAATGATGGAGTACATGGAACTGGCTGAAATGACCGGGAGACTATGTGACCGGGGAGAAGAAGCGATAGAAGAAGAGTGGAAAGATTTTAAAATTTATTTTAAAAAATATGCTAAATTTGCATATTAGATTTGATTTAGAAGTTTATAGAAACTGCGGGTTCGAGAATTATGTTAAATAAATAGATGTATGAGAGATTTGAAATTGGAAGGAGTTTTAAATAATGAATTGGAAATTGCTAAAGATGAATGAGAAATGAACCGCAGACAGGGGGAACTCGAGGAAGTCCCTTCTTACAATGTTAATGGAAAAGGATTATGGTATTTTGATTTTTGTGTTTTTACTGTGATTTTTGTATTGTTATATTTTTCTTGTTATTTTTGTTTGTATTTGTTGTGTTTAAACTGTTGTGTTTATATGTAATACCAATAAAAATTATTTTTTTAAAAATACATAATAAACTTAACTAACACTCTTCTACAACCTCCTTATACTTCCAAATCTTTTGCTAAAACCTACTAATCTTACAATTCTTCTCTAAATAAACTTTAAATTTCTTCCAATCCTCTTCCACCGATTCTTCCCCCTGGTCCCGGAGTCTCCCAGTCAGCTCGGACAGTTCCATGAATTCTATCAGCTTCATCTGCCAAACATCCACTATGGGTATATCTTCAGTTTTCCAATTCCTTGCTGATACAATTCTAGCTGTTGTTGTGGCATACAAAAAAACGTAATATCTTTCTTGGGTAATTCCTCTCTAATTATCCCAAGTAAAAAAGCTTCTGGTTTCTTAACAAACGTGTTTTTCAACACTTTCTTCAATTCATTATAAATCTTATCCCAGAAACTCTTTACTTGAGGACATGTCCACCACATATGGTAATAGGTTCCTTCCACATTCTTACATTTCCAACATTTATTATCCTGTTTATGATAAATCTTAGTTAGCTTTACCGGTGTAAGATACCACCTTTGAAAACCAACTTTTTAATCCATCTGATACAATTCATTTATTTGATGATACTGCAACCAATCATTCAAATGAATCTTCAACTGATCAAATGTTTTTAACTTGAACTGGTCTTTCTCTTCCACCAATAATTCCTTATACGTCAGCCACCTGGTCTCCATATTTAACTTTTTATGTACTTAAGCCTCTAAAGGTGACATCCACCTGGGGTGGTTTTTCTTTCTAACAAATCTTTATATCTATCCCAAACATTAAACAATGATTTTTTTATAATATGACATTTAAAACCTTAGTGAACTTCCGGCGAAGCACTCTCACGAAGCAGGTCAGGGACGGATCGTCCGCTCTCAGCCGAGAGTCAAGGGGGGGGGTCGAAAAGGCGATTTGACCCCTCATAAAAGGTCTAAGAGGACAGTTTACACCTGAGGTGGCCAAGCAGCGCGAAAACGGGGGTCTCCGAGGCTTCCAGCACTGAAAAGTGGAGGAAGAAGGGAGAGATCCCCAGCGCACAGAAGAAAAGCGCCATCTTAGCTGAGAGACGCCGCAAGAACCTGGTGAGTGGTGCTAAATTCCCCGATACTAAAGCCGCTTCCCTGCCCCCTAAAATATATGGACCTTGCAAGTTTGAGCTAAAATAACAGAAGATTGGAAAGAACTATTAGAGAAGTAAGTAAGAAAAAGTGCAAGGATTAAGAACCAGATATAATATGAGCGCAACGAGAAGGGGGGGCAGGAGGAGGAGAATGATAAAAGAACTAACAGCGGCATATGCACAAATCATCTAGATACCGGGGCTCCGCGCAAGATCGATGTGTTGAGTGCAGTGAGAACTTCATACCTTGAGCAATTTTAGAGAGGAGAAACAAGAGAGCTAAGCCTATTATAAAAGGAACCGCTGGAGGATTTGCGAAGGGAGAGAGGAGGGGATGTAAACTCCCACCGCCACCCCCAGTCGAAAGCAAAAGAACTAATCTCAGGCGGGTGACGAGAAATTGCCTCGAAAAAGACTCTGAAAGGAGATTATCAGCTGTGAAAGACTGAGAAAGACTGAGAAAAGCAAGCCCAAAAACAGTATACGCAGAAAGTGGAGAGGGAGAGCGAGGAGAGGAGGAGGAGGAACACAGCGAGCAAAAGGCAGAGGGGGAAGCGGGAGAAGTGAAGAGAACAGGAGGAAGCAGGAAATCGAGGGAGAGCGCAACGTGGAAAAGACTACAGGGAATTTGAGGATTTTTTAAAAAAATCTGGCACTTTTAAAGCCTTAAAAGTGGATTTAAAAATGGCGACAGATAAAAGCTGAATCATCTTCCGTCTTCTTCACCGGGGAAATTTACAAAGTCGCGCGAGAAAACGCTAAGTAAAGGACAAGGGAGAGTGACACCTCCTGGTTAAAGCAGAAATAGAGTAAGGTTAAAGTGACAACGGGGCTGCAGACTCTTTGATTTCAACTGTAACCTTCACAGAGACAGGAATTGAAGGAAGCAGCGATATAGTGATACAGAGAAGACCACTTGTGCTGTTGGATTGGGAAAATCAGGTTGATTATAAACTTCTCAAGAGGACAGGATAATACATGAAATGGGAATAAAAGAGATGAATTAAGACAACCCCAATTTCCCCATGTGCTCCCAGGTTTAACGGGGGGAGATTGAGTTAAAAATAAAGCCTGATAAAAATAGGAATTTAGAAAGGGGGGCATCAGAGTGTATTGGGTACTATCTATTTCTTTTTGATATAATGAACTTCTCTTTGTATAATTGATTCTTTCCGCATAATTAATTTTGTATAATTGATTGTTCAGAAACAATTAAGAATTATTAACTAAGAAGAAGTGGTTATAGCAAATTATTAGATATTAAAATTGTAAAATTGATAAATTTGGGATTGTTGTTGTTTAGTCGTTTAGTCGTGTCCGACTCTTCGTGACCCCATGGACCATAGCACGCCAGGCACTCCTGTCTTGCACTGCCTCCCGCAGTTTGGTCAAACTCATGTTCGTAGCTTCGAGAACACTGTCCAACCATCTTGTCCTCTGTCGTCCCCTTCTCCTAGTGCCCTCAATCTTTCCCAACATCAGGGTCTTTTCCAAGGATTCTTCTCTTCTCATGAGGTGGCCAAAGTATTGGAGCCTCAGCTTCACAATCTGTCCTTCCAGGGAGCACTCAGGGCTGATTTCCTTAAGAATGGATAGGTTTGATCTTCTTGCAGTCCATGGGACTCTCAAGAGTCTCCTCCAGCACCATAATTCAAATTTGGGATAGTGATTCTAAATAAGGGGAATATTGGTTCTGAGGTATTCTAAAAGATAAATTGGGCGCTTTTCTTTTCCCTTCACTGTTAAATTTTGGGAATATTAGCAGGAAAGATTGATTATACACTGGGACAGCAATTTATTAATTTTCTATATTGCAAAAATAGAACAAGAAAAATGACATCTACAAAGAAAACATCATCTCAGACAACAATCACAGCGTCATTGACAGGAAGAAGACAGTCAACGGCTGAATTGGACCCCAATGCAGACCTTCGGGAGCTAATAGTAAATATGAACAAAACAATCAATGAAAAATTAGACAATATGGGTCTGAAGATAGAGCAGAATTCAAAGATGATCCAAGAGTTGTCGGGTCAAATGAAGGACTTAACAATAAAGAATATGGCAATAGAAAAGACAGTGACAGAACTCGACACTAGAGTGATCAAACAAGAAGATTCATTGAAAGAAATGACCAAAAAATTGCAGCAAGAGAACAGAGACTTTAAGAAAACCCAGGAAAGTTCAAGTGCACAGATGAGTGAAATAAAAAAGGCGCACGAGGAGATGCTAGACCAAATTGCTGTATTAGAAATGTATCAAAAAGAAATGGTTTTGAGGTTCCGCGGCGTTCCTGAAACGCCGGGAGAGAATATAACAGAAAAAATAGTTAAGGAATTAGCTGATGGTCTAGATGTAAAGGAGGAAGATCTGCTGCTAGATGTAGATAAGGTGTTCAGAGTAAGACCCGACCCAAAAAAGCAGTTTAAGGGTCCCGGAGATTGTCTGGTTTATTTTTATTCGAGACTTCTGAGAGATAAGAAAAGGAGAATGACAATGGAGGGACATAACGTGTTTGTGTATAAAGAAATACCCAAAAGAATTCTGAAAAAGAGGGAAAAGTACAAAGAACTAACTGATGCCCTAAAAATGAAAAACATTAGGTTTAAGTGGCTTTCCCCTGAAGGTCTGACTTTTACAATCAAAGATAGGAAAAAGTTTATCAGGATGGTAGACGAAATGGATAAATGCAGAAGGACTTATAGAAAGGAACTGGGAGGTGAGGGGAACCTGGATAGGGAAGAACAGGGGGAGGAGGAGGGTAGTATTGCTAGCTGAAGGGAAAGTAAAACTGATATTTTAATTCTATGAATTTTTGTAGATGATTTTGTAAGGATATCAATAAAATTTGTTGAATATTTCTGTTTTCAATTAGTAAAATGAATCTAAATATAATTTCATGGAATATTAACGGCCTCAACGATAAGAAAAAAAGAAATAAAATAGAGCATATCTTAAAGAAAAAAAGATGGGACGTGATTTGTCTGCAAGAGACGCACATTGCCCAAAAACACGAGCGTGTGCTAATAAACAAGAGATTAGGGAACGAATTCATTGCGTCTGACAAAGTAAAGAAGAGAGGAATAGTAATGTACATCAACCCCAAGTATGAGACGGAAGTTAAATTCAGGGATGCAGAGGGAAGAATATTGGGGGTGCAAATAGTCAAGAATAACAAAAAACTATTGTTGGTTGGCATTTATGCCCCAAACAATAACCAAGGATCCTTTTTTAAAAAATTACAAACGATATTATTAAATTATATAAACGATGATTTGGTGTTAATGGGAGATTGGAACGGAGTGGTATCGGTGGAAAAAGACAGATCAAAAGGAAAGAAAAGATTAAGATCGGGCAGACTACCAATTTTTTTTTTTGAGCTTATAGAGGAATTTGACTTAGTGGACGCGTGGAGGGATAAAAACGATAGGGAGGAACAATTCACGTTCTATTCGGATTCTAATAAATCCTTCAGTAGAATAGATGCTATATGGGTCTCGAGACAATTAATAACAAAAATAGCGGAAATAGAAATCATGACAAAATCAATAACCGACCACAACCCAGTGAGAATGGAAATTAAAGAGATTAAACAAAAAAACAAAGGCTGGCGAATGAATGAATGGCTGCTAAACGATGAGAAAATAATTAAAGAAGCACAAAAAGTAATGAAAGAATTCTTTGACTTAAATATGAGAGATGGGATAGATAATAGAACAGTCTGGGATGCGGGCAAAGCATACATAAGAGGCTTCTATATACAGCAGAATGCAACCCAGAGAAAATTAAGAGAAGCTAAATTAAAGAAAATACAAAGAGAAATAGAAGAAAATGAAAAATTGTTAATAAAATCACCAAAAGATAAGCTATTAAGCCAGAAAACCAAATTGCTTCAAGCACAATTATCCACATTATTAGCTGAAGAATTGGAAAACAAATTAAAATGGATGAAGCAAAAAGCATTTGAATGGGGAAATAAAACAGGGAGAATTTTGGCGTGGCAAATCAAAGAGAGACAGAAAGAGAGGTATGTCAATAAAATAAAACATCAAGGGAAAGTATTAGAGACAGAAGAGGATATAAAAGAAGAATTCCTTAGATATTTTAAGAACTTATATATAAAAGGATTGGAGACGGAAAAGGATGTTGAGAGTTATTTCAAGGGGAAAAACATCCCCAGGGTAAGTGAGAGCCACATTAAAATACTAAACGACCCAATCACAATGATGGAGGTGCATCAAGCAATTAATAAGATGAAGATTTGCAAAGCACCCGGGCCGGATGGCTTGGCAGCAATTCATTATAAAAAATTAGAGGAATCATTGGCTATACCATTAAAACGATTAATGAATGAAATAATGAAAGATGGCAAAATACCAGATTCCTGGCAAGAAGCAACAATTTCATTAATTCATAAACAAGATACGGATAGAGAGCTAGTACAAAATTATAGGCCCATCTCCCTTTTGAATAATGATTATAAAATTTATGCGGGCATTCTGGCCAATAGATTAAAAGGAGTGTTGAAGGATATTTTAAACGAAGACCAAGCGGGATTTTTGCCAGATAGATATATTAAAACAAATATGAGATTAATTATAGATTTGATTGAATATTTAGATTTCCAGCCGGGTAAAAAAGCAGGTTTTATGCTAGTGGACGCCGAAAAGGCTTTTGATAGTATTTCCAGATGTTTTTTAAACAAAGCTTTAGAGAAGGCCAGCATGGGGGCGGATTTCTGCAGAGCGATAAATGCCATATATGAGAGACAAAGGGCCAATATAGTAATCAACGGAGATAGGACAGACTGGTTTCAAGTTGAGAGGGGTACGAGGCAGGGTTGCCCGCTATCTCCGTTGTTGTTTATATTTATACTTGAGATATTACTGAATAAAATAAGAGAAGAGGAAGGAATCAAAGACATAAAGGTGGGAAAGGAAATCTTCAAAACGAGAGCCTTCGCAGATGGTATTATAATAACGATGGAAGACCCTGAGACAAGTATAAGCAAGGCATTGGAAATAATCAACGAATTTGGGGAAGTATCAGGGTTCAAATTAAACAAAGAAAAAACAAAGTTATTAGTGAAAAATATGCAAGAAAAAGAGCAAAAGGAATTAGAAACAAAAATTGGATTAAAAATTGTGAATAAAGCCAAATACTTAGGTATAAATATAACGATGAAAAATATAAATTTGTATAAAAATAATTATGAGAAAGTGTGGAGTGAAATTAGAAGGGATTTACAAAAGTGGGAGAAATTGCAATTATCAATATTAGGGAGGGTCTCAATAATTAAAATGAACATTCTGCCAAGGATGCTGTATTTATTCCAAACAATCCCCATTATTATAGAGGAAGAATGCTTCGAAGTCTGGCGAAAGGACATCACGAACTTCATATGGCAAGGAAAAAGACCACGGATAAAATATAAGTTATTAACAGAAAGAAGGGATAGGGGAGGGTTTTCATTGCCAAATTTGAAATTATATTATGAGGCAGAATGTCTAATTTGGATAAAAGATTGGATTAAATTGGGTGAAAATAGAATTTTAGATCTGGAAAGCTACAATTGCAGATTCGGCTGGCACGCGTATCTAAATTATGAAAAAGAGAAAGTAAATAAAGAGTTTTTAAATCACATATTAAGAGGGGCATTATATAAAGTGTGGAGGAGATATAAGAGATTTGTGGAACCGCTGACGCCTTGGTGGATCTCACCAATCGAGGCATATGCCATTAAAAGATTATACAATGAAAAGAATTGGCCTAGGTATAGAGACCTAATAAAAGAAGAACAAGGTAATTACAAACTGAAGGAATATGAAGAATTAAAAAAGTTAGGAATCAGCAATTGGCAATATATACAGTTAATTAGTGTTTTCCAAAAAGATAAAAAATTAGGATTTGCAAAAGAAAGTACTAAATTTGAATTAGAGGTTATCCAAAACAAAAAGAAAGTATTATCTAAAACATACAGCTTACTTTTAAATTGGGATCTTATGGAAGAGAGTACGAAAGAGGCAATGATAAAATGGTCAAAAGATCTTGGCCATACAATCACTATCAAACAATGGGACAAGCTGTGGGGTCAGGACATCAAATTTACAGCTGCTAACAATTTAAAAGAATTTTTTTTGAAAATTTACTATAGATGGTATTTAACACCTGTGAAACTAGTGAAGATTTATAAAATCAAATCCAATTTGTGCTGGAGATGCAGTAAAGAACCAGGAACTTTTATTCACATATGGTGGAAATGTGAGGAGATAGCAAAATTTTGGAATACTATACATGAAGAAATGAAAAAAATGATGAAACGATCAATATCAAAAAAACCAGAAATGTATCTATTAGGTTTGTTAAATGAGGAAATCCCCAAAGAAAATATAAATGTTTTCCTATATGCAAGTACAGCAGCAAGAATGCTAATAGCAGCAAATTGGAAATCTGCTAGGATACCATCAGTAGAAGAATGGATTAATAAATTGAGCGAGTATCTATTGATGGCAAGACTAACAGCAGCTGTAAGGAATCAGTCGAAGCAGAAATTAAGAAAAGAGTGGGAAAGTTATGATGAGTATATGAGGAAACATTGTTCGAAAGAAGATATGTTAATATGTGTAGACTAGGGGATATGAAGGGAATAAAAACAAAAATAATTAATTAGAAATCTTAATAGTAAAGTGGAATTATATTGAAGTAAATGCACGGGTGAACACAAGAGTGGAAAAGGAAGTCGAAAAAGCGCGGTGGGAAGTACAGAGGGGAGGGGGAGGGAAAGGGTGGGTAAAGGGGGATTGTATTTATGCATATGATTGATTTTACCTCATTTAAGTTTGTTACCTCTTTTGTTGTATATTTTGAAATTTGAAATAAAGTTTTTTTAACAACAAAAAAGAAAGAAAGAAAAATAAAAAATAAAATCTTAGTGAACCTTAGTCTTGTCATACTACAAATATGCATGCCAGCCAAATGCATTATCATAACCTTCTAAATCTAAAACATCAGTGTTATCAAGCACGAACCATTATTTTATCCAACAAAACGCTGCAGCTTCAAAATATAACTTTAAATCTGGCAGTGAGAAACCTCCTATTTCTTTCGCATCTGTTAACAATTTTTATTTGATTGTAGGCTTTCCCCCTGCCAGATAAATCCGGTTTATTTTAGGCCGGGAATTCAGCCCGTTAACGTTCCAACTCAATATTCTTAGAGCCATGATTATTTACAGCCCTGCACCTGCTCCTGGGTCTGGTAGTGCTGCTGCTGCTCCCAATAGTTCTTCACCTCTTGGTCCCAGTTCTGGTCCAAAATCTTTCTCGTACTTTTCTAGAAATTTTCTCTTCTCTTCTGGGTTTGTAATTTTAACTTTCTTGCTTTTATATTCGAAGAACAGGCCTTGTGGGAACTCCCAGTGAAATGAAATACCTTGTTTCGTCAATGCGTTGGCCAAATCTGTGTATCTGCTTCTGTACTCTAAGAACAGTTTTGGAATGTCTTCAAAAAGCACCACTTGTTTTATCACCAACTTGTTGTTGAAATGTAATCCTAGAATGCAATCTCTCTGTTGTCTATTCTGGAATTCCACCATGCAGTCTCCAACTGTTCTTGATCCTTACTTACCTCTTGGTCCAAATCTATACACTTGCTCAATGGTCTTCTCAAGTTCTTCCTTATCCAGGTTCCACTGTGCGACAAATTCTTCGATTATTACTTCTCTTAAATTGCTTTTTTCAACTTCTGGAAAATTTCTTAAACACAAATATGAATCACGCTGTTTCATCTGCAAAAAAGCAATCGCAATTTGTGTCGCTTCCTCTTGCTTCTCCAGTTGTTGTCTATGAGCTTCTAAATATGCGACCCTCTCCGTCACACCTTGGATCTGGACTTTGTTGGTCTGTACGTCTTGCCTCAAAGAGGTAAGCTCCTGATTTATATCTTGTATTCCAGCTGCATTAGAAATAACCACTGCATCTACCTTGTCCAAACGTTGTGTGATTGATGCTTTAAAGTCACTAAAAGCGGCCAGTATCTGTTCTGTATGTAATTATGTTGGTTGCTGAGGTGTTGATACTAAGGCTTTTCTTAATTGCTCTTGTGATGTTGGAGTTAATGCTGATGGTACAGAAGGTTTTTTGGACTGTTCCTGTAAAGCTGAAATAGTTTGTATATTTGGCACTGAGTTTCCTGTGACTTGACATAGTCAAAATATCCTGGCTGCAGCTGTGTTCAAGGTTACTTAATAATAAGTATCTCTATCCAGCAGGGGCGGCAGTGCACTTAAGCTATTCACAATAGCTATTCACAAATGGCTCAGTCTTTGCAATTTTCCAGCAGTAATTTATGCTTGAAATCCTCAAAGATCAATAGGAGACAAATAGTTTTAATTTAGATCAAACAAAATATCTTTTCCCAGCAGCTCAGACTGCTGCAGGAAACTTCAAAAAGACAAATAGGAAACAAGAGTTCAATAATTCAGCAGTTCAGCAAATCCCCATTGTGATGTCACAATGCCTGTCTGACCCCCGGGGCTCCATTCTCAGGGCATTTAACAAAGAAAAGTCCTTCTTCCCTTTGCCCTGCCTCGGGAGGATTTTTAAAGTTCAGATTTGGAAGTTATATTTTGTTTAGACTTGCTTCCAGCTGTAGCCGCTTACAGAACTTCCGCTGTTAGTGCAGCGGAAAGGACGGACTTCCTATTTATTTTAAATCCTCTCTGCGGTCCAAATACTTCAGCCAAATTTAATTTCAAGATGTTACTCACGAAGATCCAATTGTTGCAATCTTGGATAGGAAGAATCCACCGCTCTGTTTACAGCCGGCTCGGAGCTGCACACGGGAAAGGTAGCAGTCAGTTCATGAGCCCACGTCTTCCACTTCGCCCACTCTCGTCACCTCAGAAAGGGGCTTGCTGGGGGGCAAACGAGACGTGTCTGGGCTCCGCTGAATCCACACCCCCAGAACGCTCTATCTGGGGCTTCTGGCAGGGGTTCGTGGCGCTCTCACCCCCCTCCTTTTCCGTGAAGGGATTATTGGAGCTCGAGAAATCCCCGCCGTCCCGAAATGGCGGTAGACCGGAAGTCCTGAATTGTTTACTTTTCACACAGGTCTGCGGGGAAAAGAACCCCCCCGAAGACCCCCACTTGCCTCAGGCTCCGTACCGTTGTCTCCTGGGTCCGCAATGTCTTCAAAAAAACGCCACCAAGAAACAGCACCTGCAGCGGGGTGCAGGTGGAGAGGAAGCCGCTCGGCATGTGGCTCAGGCGGTGGATTCGCCAGCACCGCAGCTGTGTTCACCCTGAACCAAGGTGAGGAGTTGGGAGGCTTGCACCGATCCACCAGGGGGGGGGATTTGATTGATTAATGATCATGGCAGTTTCCCAGAATCTGGAGGTGAATTGTTTACTTTTCTCAAAGATCTGCGGGGAAAAGAGGCCCCCAACTTGCCTCAGGCTACGTACCATTGTCTCCTGGGTCCACAATGTCTTAAAAAAAAAACACCACCAAGAACAAGCACCTGCAGCGGGGTGCAGGCAGAGAGGAAGCCACTCGGCATGTGGCTCAGGCGGTAGATTCGCCAGCACCGCAGCTGTGATTAATGATCATGGCAGTTTCCCAGAATCTGGAGGTGAATTGTTTACTTTTCTCACAGGTCTGCGGGGGGAAAGAGGCCCCCGAGGACCCCCACTTGCCTCAGGCTCCGTTTCATTGTCACCTGGGTCCGCAATGTCTTCAAAAAAACACCACCACCACTTCCGGCAAGATGCACTCATAGAACGGGTCGTGGAAAGTGCTCCTGAAGTAATGGGAGACACTTTTCGTCGCTGTTAGAGGGGAGAGAGGTGGTAAAGGCGAAGAAACCCCCTCCCAGAAAAAGCTGAGAAATAGGTTCTCAGTGAAAAGCCCGAGCAGCGCAAAAAGGGGTTTTTTGTTGCCCTTAACAGAACCTGAGCAGCATGTGGACTCTATAACGAAAGAGGAAAGCAGCAAAACCCAGGGCTAAGAGGCTGTGCCCTCAACAGCGAGATGCCTCAGGACCCAGTAAGAGCTGCACCAAGTTCTTCAATAATTAAACTGTTGTTAAAGCAGCCACTCCAGAGACTTGGATAACAAAACAAAGTAACTCAAGAAAAGGAAAATACACCCATTTGCAGCTTGTTATCTAGTAGCCATAAATCTCAGTGACAGCTTTACTGCCAGCCATTAACTGCTTGGCTGCGCAGACATCAAAGGCTCAAGAAAGAGTGTGGAGTGGCGATTTTATTTAAAACCTTACAGTTGTATCAACATAAACAGAAAGAGGCTCAACGCATGGTGATTTAAGAAAGTTGCGAAGGGAAACCTTGTGAGCTTGTGGAGATGAGCAAAGGGGGCACAGAAATTGAAAATTCTGTACTGCCTGTACGATATTGCCTGCATAGCCCTTTGTTTTTCCTGCCCTTTTCTCTTCCCTGCTCCTGTTTGTGAAGAGCGGTGATCGTTAGAAGAGATAGCCGAGGAAGGAAGGGAGAGAACATGAAGGGCAGAAGAGGACTGGGAAAAGGAGGGAGGTAAGGACGACGGGACTGCAAGAAGATCAAACCTATCCATTCTGCAAGTGGGGGTCCTCGGGGGCCTCTTTCCCCCCGCAGACCTGTGAGAAAAGTAAACATGGACTGCAAGAAGATCAAACCTATCCATTCTTAAGGAAATCAGCCCTGAGTGCTCACTGGAAGGACAGATCGTGAAGCTGAGGCTCCAATACTTTGGCCACCTCATGAGAAGAGAAGAATCCTTGGAAAATACCTTGATGTTGGGAAAGATGGAGGGCACTAGGAGAAGAGGATGACAGAGGACGAGATGGTTGGACAGTGTTCTCGAAGCTACGAACATGAGTTTGACCAAACTGCGGGAGGCAGTGCAAGACAGGAGTGCCTGGCGTGCTATGGTCCATGGGGTCACGAAGAGTCGGACACGACTAAACGACTAAACAACAACAAGGATGATGGGGGAGAAGCAGGAATACGTGGGATCGCATAAAGAATCCAGGTGACAGAAAAGAAGGGAAACAGCTCTGAAAGGAACAAGCCGAAGGTAGGAAAGAGGAGAAAATGGTGGCAAACTGCTGATTCAGAGGGACAATAACAGACCGGAAAAGAAAGGCAAGGAGAGGAGAGCTAGGAGGAGCAAGAGAAGAGCTCCTCTAGCATATACAGAGGACAGAGTGACACCTAGAGGTTGGAGGGAATAGTGCAATTTACTTTTATGAGCTATACCCTCTGGAAAAATAGATACCTTCCTTGCCATTGAACTACGATCCGACTAAGAAATAATAGAAGAACATCTTATGACTTATATGGTGTAAAAACTTGAATGTGAAAGGGAAATCCAACAAGGGGGATCCCACCATTGAGGAATAAAAGAGGAATAAAAATAAAGAGCTTGTATAATAAAGTCTGAGTGGGAATAAAAGTGAGGGAGTGTCACAAACTTAGTCCTAATATAAGGAACAAAATGACCTCAGATTTGAATAATGGAACAAAGATGGCGACAAGAAGTAAACAACCAACCATTACAGCCATGGGCGTAGACAGGGGGGCAGGAGGGGGCAGCTGCCCCCCCTAGAAGCAGGGCCTGCAAAGCAGTCGTCAGAGGCGTCACGTTCTGGAGGGCGCCAAAGAAGAGGCGGAGGCTGGAGGCGGCGCTCTCGTCCACCTCCGCCATGCCGCGCCAGGGCTGGAGCCTCTTCCCTGCCGGAGCACCGCCCTCCAGAGCCTCGCCAGCAGCACCGCCTCCACCATGCCGCCCTGCGCTGCGGCCAGAGTCTCCGTTCTGCTGGAGCCACCCCCCAGTTGCTCCCTGTGGCAATTCGCCCTGAGTCAGGACCCAGAGTGTAAGGGGTTAAGCTGTGGACAGTTAGAACCCTCAGGGGCGGGCTTAGCCAAGGGATAAAACCCCTCCCGAGTGGCAGTTGCAGTTGGAGTTGAGTGAGTTAGTGAAGTCAGAGTTGGTTGGGGAGTGAGAGTCAGAGAGCTAGGTGGAGTATTGGGGGGAAGGAACAGACAGACAGGATAGCAGATTGATATAAAACTAGTTCTATTGTATAACTTAGAAGGTATAGGCCGGTATAGGCAACAGTTTTAAGTTCATGTACAATATTATCAATCCAGTAACCGCACACATATGTACCAATAAATAAACTAAACTTGTTGTTTTTAAATCATATCCTGGTCTGTGTCATCTGAAAAGGGAAATAGCAAGTATCCAGCTGGCAGTCTGAGGGGAGCTGCAGTCTGGGATACAAAGTGTCATTGGTGCAGCATCAATTGATCTTGAAAACATCCAGTGGTGCTGTACAGGTCCAGGCAGGACCGTGACATAAAAGTGGTGGCAGCGTCGGGATAAAGAATTATTAAAGCAGAGATAAACGGAAAGTGAGGCAAGCTTACAATCCTGTCAGGGAGAGGAACACAAACACCTGGAAGGGGAAAGGGTGAATTCTGTGGAGAGTTACCCAGCCCTAGGGTGTGAAGTGTTGCTCCTGTCGTGAGAGATTGTGAGAGGAAGCTGGACTTACGTTTTATTTTAAACTATTTTGGGCAAGAGGGTTTACGTTTAGAGGTCAGTAGAAAGTACGCTGGATAAAGTTCTGAGGTAACTTTAGGCGTGACTTTGGGACCTGAGTGTGAAAACCCAGCCTAACAAAATAGTTGAAACACCCACCAATAAATAAATAAACAAACAAAAAAAATGCCACCTAAAAAAGCTAAAACCACTCTGAGAGAGGCTCACGTTGAAAGCTCTGAGGAGGAAAATGGGGTGTCACAGGTAGAGGAGACCTGTGCTGAAGAGATTATTACAGATCCTTCTGTAGGAAGGAGTGTTAACATCTCAGAAGATTTTGAGAGATGGAAACTAGAAAAAGAATATAGTTTAAAATTGGAATTAGCATGATTAGAAGCTGAGAGAGAGAAAGAAAAACTACAATTTGCGATGAAAGAGAGAGAAATGAAATTACAACTTGAGAGGGAGCGAGAAAGAGAAGAAAAAGAATACAATTTGGAGATGAAAAGGCTGGAAATAACAGCTTTCAATAATCAGAATAATAGTAATAATAGTGCCACCCAGAGCATTAACAAGGTAGATCTAAAACAATTCCCAGAATACAGGGAACATGACAACCCTGAATCATTTATAATATCATTTGAAATGGCTTGTCAGGTATAAGGTATGTCAGGATTTTAACAGATGCAAATAGTAAGGGCACGTATCAGTGGGACTCTGACTGAAATTTACTCTCAAATGCCCTGTGGCGATTTGCCACCTAGACAAGACCCAGCATGTGAGGGGTTAAGCTTGGAGCAGATAGAACCCTCGGGGGCGGGCTCAGCCCAGGGATAAAAACCCCTCCTGAGTGGCAGTTAGTCAGTTGAGGTGGAGGTTGAGTTGAGGTTGAGCTAGGAGTGGTTGGTTATATGCAAAGAGAGCTGGTTTAATATATTGAGGAAGGAGAATAGGTGGTGATTTAGTCAGACGGGATACAAAGTTGTGAGATTATTAATAAATATTTACTTAGTTGACTTTAGCGGTAATAGGCCGGTAATTTATAATTAGAGGTAATATGCCGGTATAGGAACCATCTGAAATTTAGAACAACCTAAGATTTGTACTGCAACCATTAAGCATATGAACACACAATAAAGCAACTTCGTTTTATTTTATCTGTATCCTGGTCTGTGGTGTTTTGGTGGAGGTGTTTATTTTGTAGTTGGCACATCACCAATCGACCGTAAAACGTCCAGTGGTGATGTGCAGGTCAGAGTGACCGCTACATGCCCTTAGATCAATCCCGAGATTTTCAAACATTCAAAAAGATGGTATTCGTTAGATTCGGGATAACGAGTGAGCAACTGAGGCATAAGTTTCGGACTGTATGTAAAGTTCGTGAGGAAACATTTGCTCAGTTGGGAACTAAAACCAGCAACTATTTAAATAAATGGTTAGAGCAAGAAGGGGCTGATTCAGTAGAGAAGATTAAAGAAGTATTTGCAGTAGAGCAGTTTTATGAGACAATAAAAAGCCATCTCAAATATTTAATAAAAGAAAAACATCCAACTACATTACAGGAGGCTGCAAATTTGGCTGATGAAATTAATGAGATCAGAGAACATGTGTTTGATGCACCTAAACAGAGGGACAAACATTGGGAACAAAATAAAGCAAAACAAAGTTATTCACCCACAAAATTTACCACAGAAGTGGGGAAAAAGAAATTTACCTCAAGTGCGCCAGTACACCATAAAGAGATCAATACCCCCAGGACCCCTGAGGGAAAAATAAATAAATTTGGAGGGCAAAATAGGCCCGAGTTGACCTGTTGGCAATGTGGATTAAGGGGACATCGACAGGCGCAGTGTACCTTTAGTCTAAAGACCCCAAGACAAAAAACTAATATACCACAAAAGCAGACATTTTGTGCGCAGAAGGTGGAGAATCTACCAACTGCCACAGTTGCTATGGTAACAACAGAAAGGCCGAGTATGCCACAGCCTGTCTTAACAGAAGAGCAACATGGGAACCAGGAACCCTTACCAGTGGCACGGGTTGTTCAATGTTATTTAATTAGACAAAATGATATATTATTAGCTAAAACTGGAGAGGAAATTTGGGTAAATGATAAATCGTATATCGCTCTAAAGGACACCGGTTCTCAAATAAGTATCGTTCATTCTGATATTGTAACTGAGACCAATATTCTTTAAGGAAAAAATGTCACCCTGAAGGGAATTTCAAAGAATCCGTAGTTTTACCTTTAGTGACAGTTCATTTAAGATATAGATTGGACTGGAGATTGGGAAGTGGTGGTGTCATCAGAAATTCCAACCGCTATGTTGATAGGGTGGGACATTCTGGACCATGTGCAGAGTGCTTTAGTACTGACTAGGTCACAAAAGCAGAGTCAGGCAGATAAAGACGGAGACAATGTTACAAGTGCTGCACAGCCTGAAGAAGCAAGACTTGTGCCAGTTACAGATAGGCAAGCAGTATGTTTCTCTAACAAGCAGAAAAACGATACAGAGTTGCAAGTCTATTTTCAAGCTGCAGATCCTAGTAAAATATTAACCGCAGAATGCCCAGAAAGATTTGTAGTTGTAAATGATTTACTATACAGAGAAATACTTTTAAAACCCACTAGAGGGGACGGGGGACAAATTCATAGACAACTCATGGTACCTCAGGAATATAGACACAAAATTATGCAACATGCCCATGGAAGTATATTTGGGGGTCATTTAGGGATAACACGCACCAAGCAAAGAATCTCACAAAATTTCTTTTGGCCCAGGATGGGTAAACAAATAAAAATGTTCTGTCAGACCTGTCATATTTGTCAGTTACAGGGTCATGGGCAAGATAAGACAAAAGCCACATTATGCCCTTTACCTATAATAGCTACTCCTTTCCAAAGGCTAGGAATTGACATAGTGGGGCCACTGCCAAAAGCCAGTCGCAGGGGTCAAATATTTATTGACCATAATGGACTATATCAATCTGCTATCCTGTGTTTTGTTTATTTTGTATTGTCATTTTGGGATATTTTGCTATGTTTTGTAAAAACAAAAATGTAATAAAGAGTTGACTTTTTTTTAAAAAAAACATCACACAGAAAAAGCACCTGCTGCGGGGTGCAGGCGGAGAGGAAGCCGCTCGGCACATGGCTCAGGCGGTGGATTCGCCAGCACCGCAACTGTGTCCACCACCCTGAACCAAGGTGAGGAGGAGTTGGGAGGCTGAATGATCAGCCGGGGGGGGGGGGGCGGCGGTATGATTGATGAATGATCATGGCAGTTTCCCAGAATATGGAGGTGAATTGTTTACGTTTCTCACAGGTCTGCAGGGAAAAGAGGCCCCCAAAGACCCCCACTTGCCTCAGGCTCCGTACCATTGTCTCCTGGGTCTGCAATGTCTTCCAAGCACCTGCAGCGGGGTGCTGGCGGAGAGGAAGCCGCTCAGCACTTGGCTCAGGCGGTGGATTCGCCAGCACCGCAGCTGTGTCCACACTGAATGAAGGTGAGGAGGAGTTGGGAGGCTTGCACCGATCCGCCGCGGGGGGGGGGGTTTGATTGACTAATGATCATGGCAGTTCCCCAGAATCTGGAGGTGAACTGTTTACTTTTGTCACAGGTCTGCGGGGAAAACAGGCCCCCAAAGACCCCCACTTGCCTCAGGCTCCGTACCATTGTCCCCTGGGTCCACAATGTCTTCGAAAAAACACCATCAAGAAAAAGCACCTGCAGCGGGGTGCAGGCAGAGAGGAAGCCGCCTGGCACGTGGCTCAGGTGGTGCATTCACCAGCACCGCAACTGTGTCCACCCTGAACCAAGGTGAGGAGGAGTTGGGAGGCTGAATGAAGGTGAGGAGGAGTTGGGAGGCTTGCACCGATCTGCTAGGGTTGGGGGATATTTGATTGATTAATGATCATGGCAGTTTCCCAGAATCTGGAGGTGAACTGTTTACTTTTGTCACAGGTCTTCGGGGAAAACAGGCCCCCGAAGACCCCCACTTGCCTCAGGCTCCGTACCATTGTCCCCTGGGTCCACAATGTCTTAGAAAAAACACCGTCAAGAACAAGCACCTGCAGCGGGGTGCAGGTGGAGAGGAAGCCACTCAGCACGTGGCTCAGGCGGTGGATTCGCCAGCACCGCAACTGTGTCCACCCTGAACCAAGGTGAGGAGGAGTTGGGAGGCTGAATGAAGGTGAGGAGGAGTTGTGAGGCTTGCACTGATCCACTGGGGGTGGGGGTGGGGTGGAATTTGATTGATTAATGAGCATGGCAGTTTCTCAGAATCTGGAGGTGAGTTGTTCACTTTTGTCACAGGTCTGCGGGGAAAATAACCCCCAGAAGACCCCCACTTGCCTCAGGCTCCGTACCGTTGTCTCCTGGGTCCGCAATGTCTTCGAAAAAACACCATCAAAAACAAGCACCAGCAACGGGGTACAGGCAGAGAGGAAGCCGCTTGGCACGTGGCTCAGGTGGTGCATTCGCCAGCACTGCAACTGTGTCCACCCTGAACCAAGGTGAGGAGGAGTTGGGAGGCTGAATGAAGGTGAGGAGGAGTTGAGAGGCTTGCACCAATCCGCCGGGGTGGGGGGATATTTGATTGATTAATGATCATTGCAGTTTCTCATAATCTGGAGGTGAATTGTTTATTTTTCTCACAGGTCTAAGGGGAAAAGAGGCCCCCGAGGACCCCCCACTTGCCTCAGGCTCCGTACCATTGTCTCCTGGGTCTGCAATGTCTTCAAAAATACACCACCAAGAACAAGCACCTGCTGCGGGGTGCAGGCGGAGAGGAGGCCGCTCGGCACGTGGCTCAGGCCTGAGAGCTTCAGATGAAGGACGGCATACGGAATTAACTTATTAATCAACGATTGATTGATTGATGATCATGGCAGTTTCCTAGAATCTGGAGGTGAATTGTTTCCTTTTCTCACAGGTCAGTGTGAAAAAGAATCCCCACAAGACCCCCTTGTGCCTTGGCCTCCGTTCCATCATGGTTTTATTTGCACAAGTAAAACCTGACCTGACCCTGCTTTTCCCTCTTCCTCCGCAGTTGCTCGAAAGCGATATCGGGGACAATCAGGTCCCTTTCTTGAGGACCCAAAGCGGCAGGAACCCCCTTGACCCTCAGAGATGCCGGCTTTGACTCCTGGGGGGACTCCGGAGACCTAACAGCTGTGGTACGTAGCAGACAGAGGAGGAGGGAAGCCCAGGCAGGGAAGCCAGAGTGGCCAAAGAGATCCTTGTAGAGTCAGGCCAGGTTGCAGAGGATTCTGGGAAGTCTGTCCCCTCTTCCCAGCATTGCTGACAGGGCTTCTCCCTCTTCCTCTGCAGTTCCCCAAAATGGATATCGGCTCATGAAGCAGAAAAGAGCGACACCTTCTGGGACTCTGTAGACCTCAAGGAGGTACGTGGTAGACAGGGGAGGCAACCTGTAAAGAGACGGGAACATTTATACATGCGTGGTGGCACTGTGGGGAAATAAATAATTTTTGGAATCAAGTATTTGAAGAAATCAAAAAAATACTCAAATATAATATAAAGAAAAACCCTGAATCTTTCCTATTGGGGATAACTTATATATATATATAAATGTAAAAATCGTGAAAGTGTGTGTTCCACTTTTCTCCGTAACCGCTTGACCGATCGTCCTGAAATTTTGACACAACGATCCAGGCCACTCCCCGAGAGTTGTTAGAAAAAAAAACCCCTCAAATTTCACACCTGGGCAGGTATAAACCTGCTTTTCCACAAAGTAAAACAGTGCCCTCAAGTGGAATTCCTCCCTTCCTGTGAAATCTACACTACACCCACAAACCAAATAATGACATCATCAACCAAGCAACTGAAACCACCAAGGCGGCCATTATCAGACCCCTAGGCCCCTGCGAGGCTGCTAGGCTCGCAGGTCGCAGCACGGCCTTTGTTTTATGTAGCCCCCTGCCAGGCCCCCCACTAGGCCCAGGGGGGAGAGGGGGAGTGCCCAGATCGCAGGCTGCAGCACGGCCTTTGTTTTATGTAGCCCCCTGCCAGTCTGCCAGGCCCCCACTAGGCCCGGGGGGGAAGGGTGACCGCCCGGGTCGCAGGCCGCAGCACGGCCTTTGTTTTATGTAGGCCCCTGCCAGGCCGCCAGGCCCCCACTAGGCCCGGGGTGGGGAGAGGACAAGCACATTGTTTTATGTAGGCCCCTGCCATGCCCCCACTAGGCCCGAGGGGGGGAACCCACAGCAACGCACTTGGGGGCACGGCAAGGGGTTTTTACTTTAAAATTTAGCACCACTACCCCCCACCAAATAACCACAACACAAAAATAAATACCATCCTTCAAAACGTCATGAGATACGCCGGTCACGGAGGGGGGGGGGACAAACAGAATAGATCATGGATCGGGACACGTGGGGGCAGTCACAACAATGTGCCACACCCACAAACCCTGCCTCTGCCATGAGATCCTGAAAAACAGGGGGAATCTGAGGCTCAGGGGGATCTGAAGGGGGCCTATTACCCTCCATTTGACAGACTAACGCACAGCAACGCGTGCAGGGCCAGCTAGTAGGATATATACCGTGTTTCTCATATTATAAGACATGTCTTATATTTATTTTTTCCTCAAAAAAACAACACTATGGCTTATTTTCAAGGGATGTCTTATTTTTTTTTCCTCCTCCTCCTGCCGCGGCCAGCATTGCTGCTGTGCCTATCACTATGTCTTATTTTCGGGGTATGGCTTATATTCCTTGAATGCTTAAAAATCCTGCTATGGCTTATTTTATGGGTATGTCTTAAAATATGAGAAACAGGGTATATATATATATATATATATATATATATATATATATATATATATATAGGATTGAGGGGAAGCAGTACCAGATTACAGTAATTAAAGAACCTGAGAGGGAGATAAGTGGCAGTCTAACAAGGGGGGGGACCCAGGTGGCGCTGTGGGTTAAAACACTGAGCCTAGGGCTTGCTGATCAGAAGGTCGGCAGTTCGAATCCCTGTGCTGTGATGGGGTGAGCTCCCGTTGCTTGGTCCCAGCTCCTGCCAACCTAGCAGTTCGAAAGCACGTCAAAATGCAAGTAGATAAATAGGAACCGCTACAGCGGGAAGGTAAACGGCGTTTCCATGTGCTGCTCTGGTTTGCCAGAAGCGGCTTTGTCATGCTGGCCACATGACCTGGAAGCTATATGCCGGCTCCCTCAGCCAATAATGCGAGATGAGCGCGCAATCCCAGAGTCGGTCACGACTGGACCTTATGGTCAGGGGTCCCTTTACCTTTTAACAGGGGGGGGGGGAGGAGGAGATATAGGGGAATAAATAAAGGTGTAAGGCAAATAGAAAATTAAGAATATAGTTGAAATGTATTTTGATTATTTTGCTTTTGGATATGAATGAATATCTGAATGTATGATTTTTGGGTTTTTTGTTTGTTTGTGATTTCTTTATTATTATTATTATTATTTATATTTGAAGTTGTATGATATTATTTTTTATGTTTTATTATCATTATTATTTATATATGATTTTGTATGTTATTATTTCTGTCTTATTGTTTCTTTAGTGTGTTTGTTAATTTGAATCCCAATAAAGTTTATTTTAATTTTTAAAAAAGTTGAAGAAGTTTGAAGATATCAGAGATTTACTAACAGATTGGTTTTCGTATTATCAATTAAATGATGTTTTGAAACTTGATTAAAAATATGGCTTTAGTACAGAGATATCAAAATTCAAAAAAGATATGTTGGAAAATAATGTGAAATTACTATCTAAAATGTATAAATTGATTTTAGAATGGTATACTAAAGATGAAGAAGTTAAATCTGTAATGATACACTGGGCAAGAGATTTTGGTTATAATATATACAGTTTTCACAATGGGAAAAGTTATGGAAGGAAATTTTAAAATTTACAGCTTGCTGTATGTTGAAGGAAAATTACATGAAAAATTTGTATCATTGGGACCTGACACCCGGCAAACTAGCAAAAATGTACAGAACAGGTTGAAACATGTATTGGAAATGTAAGAAGGAGGAAGGTACATTTTATTACATGTGGTGGATATGTGGGGTGGTAAAGAAATTATGGGAAATGATATATAACGAAATGAAAAAAAAGTTTAAGAAGAAGTTTGTTAAAATACCAGAAGATTTTTTTATTAGGAATGACAAGTGCTGAACTACCAAGAGATAACAAGAGACTGTTTATGCATGGAACATGGATGCTCCTAGCCCAGAGGTGGAAAGAAGACAAAGGACCGACCAGAGAAGAAGTGCAGACCAAGTTGATGGAGCATGCGGAAATGGCTAAGCTGGCGGGACGGATCAGCAATCAGAAAGACCATATTTCTACAAGAGACTGGAATGATTTTGTAACCTATTTGGGAGACCACAGTAAGCAGCTGAAAACAGTAGCAGAAATATAACCAACATTTGCAAAGTAATGTGAACTTTGGAAATTATGGATATACACTAGATAGATTACAGTGAAAGATGCAGGAATGACTCAACAGCAGAGGTATTAACAGTTAAGAAAGTAAATATGGAGAAGAGGCGGGCCACGTATGAGGAAATCTTGACGAAAACGGAAAAAGGATGGAGTTTAAAACCTTTTGATGACATTAAAGGAGTATTAACAGGACGGATAGAATACCATCAAATAAATGATGTGCTTAAAGAAGATAGAAAAATAGGTTTTGAGGATAAAAGATCCAAATTTCAAATAGAAGTGCTAGAAGGCAAAACAAAGCTTTTGGCAAAGATGTATGATTTGTTGTTGGAGTGGTATACAAAAGATGAGTTGACAAAAGAAGTGATGATTAAATGGGCAAAAGATTTGGGGCATAATATTGAATATGATGCGTGGTTGAAACTATGGAATCAAACTTTAAGATTTACAGCATGTACTGCCTTGAAAGAAAATGTATATAAGATGATGTATAGATGGTATTTAACTCCAGTTAAATTAGCTAAAATGTATAGAATGAGTGACAAAAGTTGCTGGAAATGTAAAGAGAAAGATGGTGAATTTTATCATATGTGGTGGACATGCGAAAAAGTTAAAAGATTTTGGGAAAGTTTATATAACGAATTGAAAAAGATGTTTAGATATACTTTTCCAAAAAAACCAGAAGCATTTTTGTTAGGAATAATGGGAGGAGAGATTAGAAAAGAAGATCAAACACTGTTTATGTATGCAACAACCGCGGCTAGGACTTTGTTAGCCCAAAAATGGAAATTACAGGAATTACCTACAATTGTGGAGTGGCAGACAAAAATGATGGACTATGCTGAACTTGCTAGATTGACATGCAAGATTCGTGACCAGGGGGAGACAAGGTTTCAAAAGGACTGGAGTAAATATGTGGACTATATGGAGAAAAACTGTAGATCGTTAACAACTCTCGCAGGATTAAAATAAACCTTGCGAATTGACCAATATGACAAAAAAAGGAACTGCAAAAAAAGGAATTAATAAGAAACCCACATGAAGGGAGGGGGGGAAGTCATAGCTCGGCGGAGCAAGGTAAAAGATGTGAATATAAGATTTTGTATAAAAGATTGGTTTTGTTAATTTGTTGAATTTGGAAAATGGAATAAAATGTATTTTAAAAAAGAAAGAAAGATGCAGGAATGAAATATAGGAATTTTTTAAAAAAAGAATCCAGGGAGGGAGGGAGGGAGGTCTGAAGGTTTGTTTTATCTTGTTTTCAATTGAACTGAATAATTGTTATGTATACATATTGTGTAAAATATTGTTTTTTAAAAATGTACCACCCACAGAAGGCCCCCCCTCTCCCAGGCTTACCTAGGGGCCCTGTCCCTGCCAGCCTCTCTGGCCTCTGAGAGCGTGCAAAGTGCAGCTGGACGGGCTGCACACGGCTGGTGTCCCTGGCGGAGGGCAGAGGTCCACGTGGCTGGGCCTTGAGATGCCCTCGAAGGGGAAGGAGCCACCTTCAAAAGGCGCTGTAACTCCCGCCAGCCTCTGCCGGGACATTCAAGGCTGGTGAGCAGTGGCAGTCTAGTTCCCAGCATGCACTGCTAGCTCTGTCAGGCCAACGGTCGATTCCCAGCATGCCCCACTGAGGGGTTTCGGATTAAATTGAAATTTAACATTTTTTCCCAGTGTATAACCAAATAAAGAAATCCCAAGTTGTCTTTTGTTAGGTTTCACTTATTAGCTTTATTGATAAATTATCCTTCATTAGGTTGGATTTCAATTCCCTCATGTCCTTCTACCCAGCATGCTATGATGTCCCTTTTTATCACAAACAAGGATCCAGTTTCCTGTAAGTGAAATTTACCCATCTTCCAGTGTATAACTGAATAAATAAATCTGAAGGTGTCTTTTGTTAGGTTTCACTTATTAGCTTTATTAATAAATTATCCTCTATTAGTTTAATTTCATTTCCCTCACATCCTTCTTCCCAGCATGCTTTGCAGCCCATTCTTTTCACAAACAAGGATCCTGTTTCCTATAATTGAAATATACCTGTTTTCCAATGTATAACTAAATGAATAAAGCCAAGGTTTCTTTGGTTAGGTTTAACATATTAGCTTTATTGATAAATTATCCTTTATTGGGTTTGATTTCACTTCCCTCACGTCCTTCTTCCCAGCATGCTTTGCTGTCCATTTTTCTCACAAAAAAGGATCCAGTTTCCTATAATTTGAAATTTACTCGGTTTTCCACTGTACTGTATCACTAAACAAACAAACAAACAAACAAACAAACAAACAAACCCCAAGGTGTCTTCTGTTAGGTTTCACTTATTAGCTTTCTTGATAAATTATCCTTCATTAGGTTGGATTTCATTTCCCTCATGTCCTTCTTCCCAGCATGCTATGCTATCCCTTTTTCTCACGAACAAGGATCC
Organism: Zootoca vivipara; assembly: GCF_963506605.1. Classification (NCBI taxonomy): domain Eukaryota; kingdom Metazoa; phylum Chordata; class Lepidosauria; order Squamata; family Lacertidae; genus Zootoca; species Zootoca vivipara. The sequence continues at coordinate 10,042,590 of NC_083281.1, read as the reverse complement.
AGTTTTCTATAATTGAAATTTACCCGTTTTCCAATGTATAAATGAATAAATAAATCTAAAGGTGTCTTTTGTCAGGTTTCACTTATTTGCTTTATTAATAAATTATCCTTTATTAGTTTCATTTCCCTCACATCCTTCTTCCCAGCATGCTTTGCAGCCAATTCTTTTCACAAACAAGGATCCCGTTTCCTATAATTGAAATTTACCCGTTTTCCAATGTATAACTAAATAAATAAAGCCAATGTGTCTTTTGTTAGGTTTAACCTATTAGCTTTATTGATAAATTATCCTTTATTGGGTTGGATTTCATTTCCCTCACATCCTTCTTCCCAGCATGCTTTGCTGTCCCTTTTTCTCACAAAAAAAGATCCAGTTTCCTATAATTTGAAATTTACTCGTTTTTCCAGTGTACTGTATCACTAAACCAACCAACCAACCAACCCCAAGGTGTCTTCTGTTAGGTTTCACTTATTAGCTTTCTTGATAAATTATCCTTCATTAGGTTGGATTTCATTTCCCTCATGTCCTTCTTCCCAGCATGCTGTCCCTTTTTCTCACAAACAAGGATCCAGTTTCCTATAATTGAAATTTAACCGTTTTCCCAATATATAACCAAATAAATAAATCCCAAATTGTCTTTTGTTAGATTTCACTTATTAGCTTTCTGGATAAATTATCCATTATTAGTTTCATTTCATTTCCCTCACATCCTTCTTCCCAGCATGCATTGCTGTTTCCTATCATTTTATTTTTCTCTAGGCGTATTTGGATTCTTCCATTTAGACTTGATGGAGGGGCAAAATCTGTGAATCCCTGCAAATGATTACAACAAGAGATTCAGATTATGTTTATTGTATGTCAAATCATTCATAGGGGTGGCACGTCCCAGTGAAACATGGCTTCATTTGTTGGTATTAACAACCTTTGTTTTGTATTCTCTTTATTTCAGGTCAGTTCTGTTGGAGCATATTCTAATTCATCGTGTAGTCTCTTGAGAATCTATTTTATGTGATGAATCCCTTAAACTAGACTTTGACTTTAGACTTGGTGCATTTTTTTCTTTTTGGTCATTTTATATTTTTTACTGGAATGTTATTTTAGCTTTACAACGATGTTTTAAATTTATATATCTATATATATATAAATGTAAACTGGGCATGTGGGTGGGTGTCCTTTTCTCCGAAACCGCTTGACCGATTACGTTCAAATTTTGACACAATGTCCCAAGCGAATATGAGAGTGACCTCATACCGCTTGCATAGACAGATGTCACACCTGGGCCACGTAACCCCCCCAAAAAACCCGTGTTCCAGAACTCAGAAATCACCCTCAAGTGCATGCTGGGAGCACAGGAGAGGTTGCAAAACAGCACCCTCTAGCGACGGCTACACTGGTACTGCAGCTAGGAAAGCTTCCCTCTCCACAGCATCTCCGCTAGCCTTCGCAGACTGGGCCGAGTGGAGGTGGGGGCTCGCCTGGGTGGGGGATGGACAGGGTGGGCCCAATCACAGGGATGAGACGGGGGTGGGGGGAGGGGGGACGGAATAGCTCATGGGTGGGGGCAGTCACAGGGATGAGCCAGAGGGGAAGGAGGGGGCAGAATACATAATGGGACGGAACAGGATGTGGGCAGTCATAGGGATGAGCCACAGCAACGCGTGGCAGGGCCAGCTAGTGTGTGTGTGTGTGTGTGTAACCAATAGCAAGAGATTCAGATGACGTTTGGGATTGAGTTTAATCAATCAGGTACCCATCAGAACAATGTGAATGGTAAGAAATAATGTCCACACACGAAAATACTTCCACAGAGTTTTGCACCATTGCCCATTCTCCTCCCCATCTGCCTGGCAGCTCACAAATAGGGCTCGTCTTTCGACAGTTCCCATTTCCGTGGTGCAGTGCCAGGTCTCACTGGCTTTCTCTCCATTGGTGCAATAGAAGATTCTGAGCTGGAGGGGAAGAGAAACAGGAGATGGTTACATTTCCAAATCCTCAAAGGGTACAAGAATGTAGGGGGGACCCCTGAAAAACAACAGAAAAATAAAACTGATTTTTTTTTTAATGATTTCATATTAGTTTTGAAAACAGAATGTTAAGTTTAATCAATAAGGCTGCCAGCTTTGGTGGAAAGATTAGCAGAGCAAATATTAGCACTGCTCGATCAAAGGAATGCTGAGGCTTTTAAGCCAAGCCCACTCAGAGAGCAGATACTGTATGGTGTAAAAATCCCTATGAAGATTTGAAGGAAAAGGTTAAAGGTTAGAGCTCTATCCATTTGGAGAGAGCAGGAAAACAAAGGGATGAGGATCACTAGAGATTCACAAAATTATACATAAAGTGGAAAAATACACATTTCTCTCTCTGTAATACTACAGGGTCAGGGTGTTAGTATTAATTTAAAAGCCTCTGGATAATTTGGGTCCAAGATCCCTCAAGGAGCAGATCCCTTATACCCCCTGCCTGGTCACAGGTTTCAGGGGGTCCCTGTTAGTGGTCCCCCATGCCTCAGATCCACCAGGAGCTGTATGTTTAGTATTGTGGGTACAGTTTTATGGGAAATCCTTCCAGTTGACAGGCCTTCCTAAATGTCTGGTGCCTGCTACAGACCTTTTCTTTATTCCCGCAGGCATTTTAGTTGATGTTTTATTTTATAGTTTTAACTGGGGAATCTATTAGAACCATACAGTAGAATCACAGAATTGTAAAGCTGGAAGGAAGCCCAAAGGTCATCCAATCCAACCCCTTGCAATGCAGGAATCGCACCTCAACAACCCATGACTGATGGCCAGCCAAGCTCTGCTTAAAAACCTCCAAGGAAGGAGAGTCCCATCAAATTCCGAGGGAGTCCGTTCCCCTGTCAAACCGCTCTTACTATCAGGAAGTTCCTCTTAAATGTTTCACTAAGAAGACTGACTGAGATTAAGGGACGCCAAATTAGCAATGCCCATTAATTTAAATAATTCTACTCTGTTATTAAATGTGGTAAATTTAAAATGTGGTCAAAAACCAACAATTCACGCCTTGCTAGACAGGCACATGATAGCAGCTGAAGTTCACAGAGTTTTCCACCAAAATACTTCATTAAATCTGAAACATCCCAAGCTGGCCAGAGAGTTTTAATCCTTTGACAGCTCAAAATGAAACTAAAGGAGGCATTGAGATGAAACTGTGCCAGCTGTCTGTCTACAGTTTTACCTTGGCTGCGCCAGTCAAGTAGGCGTTTTCTGCAGGTTCTTAAATAAGAACCAGGCTTGGCCTCATTTAGCTTCCAAGATTGCTAGACTGAAGTGGCAAACGCAAAACCTACCTGGCATCATGCTGCCCTGGAGCCAACCTTTTCCGAGCTGATACAATGACAATGGGAGGGAAATGCTCCCTGCGTCCGTCACGGGTACAGTAGTAATTGTCTGCCAGTTTATGGCTGGGACCGACAGGGAGGCGTGGAGGTGGCTGAGTCCTAAAGAACAAGACGTTTTAAAAGGTTAAACAATAGAAAGGGGAAATCTAACAGGTTTAGTTCAGTTAACTGACAAGTCATTAGCAAAGAACAGGAATGATCTCCCAAAAATTGAAAGTATCTAAAGGGATGAGCTCAAATGACATTTCCCCCCATAATATGGCAAGATTATATTTCTTACACAGATATTGAGGCACATGACCACCCAAGCACCATCGGCATATGCAAATGTCTGGCTTGTTTTAAGATGATATAGATAGAGCCTTTATTCACAGTAATAATGGAACTCTCAGGTGGAGGGTGCGAATCCTCCCACCCAGCCTGGAAGCTCACTGGGTGCTTCTCGGGATGGTTACTCACTCTCAGCCTGGCCTACTTCACAGGGTTGCTGTGAGGATAGAATGAGGAGGAAAACTACCTTACATGACCTCATGACCTTGAGCTCCTTGGAGGAAAGGTGAGATATAATGTACTAAATAAATATTTTTTCTCAATAAATTTACTCAATACTCTAAATTTCTTCTCCATTATTTGATTTATAATCCCACCCTTCCACATGAACGAGCCCCGGACAGCAGTAATAAAACATGCTAGGTGTTTTTCTTTTTTTAAAGCCAAACAGACCATTATCTCAGGGTTATTGGGAACAGTGTCTTTCAGCCTCAAATGCCTGGGCAAAGAGAAACATTTTAGGATTTCACAGAATTGTAGGGTTGGAGGGGACCTCAAAGGTCATCTCGCCGTCCAACCCTCTTCAATGGAAGAATCTGTTTGCCCGACGTAGGGCTCGAACCCATGAATTTGAGATGGAAAGTCTCGCGCTCTGCTGAGCGAGCTGTCCTAGCTACGACTTTCTCCTGAAAGTCCATCATGTGTGCAGTTCAAAACTTGTTTCACTGGGATAGAGAGGCCTGCGGCTGAGATCTGAACCCAGGGCTTTGGTTCCCTTCAAGGGAAAGGCAGCGAAGGAACCCCTCCCACACTTGACATCCCCCCTCCTCAATTACCTCTTGGCAATCTCTGTGTAACGAAGCTGAAGTTTCGCTTGGAGATCTCGCTGTTTAAAAAAAAGAGAAAGACAAAAGTGGGGCAAGGCTCAGGTCAAGTGTGCCATCTGGAGGGCAGGAAGCCGGTGTTTTCTTAAAAGCTAAACTGCAACAAGAACTGGCAAGAAGAATGAATACCTGTTGGTTCGTATCAATCTGAAACCAAGTTAATGGATTCAAACTACAAGAAAGAAGATTCCACCTAAACATTAGGAAGAACTTCCTGACAGTAAGAGCTGTTCGGCAGTGGAACTTGCTACCAAGGAGTGTGGTGGAGTCTCCTTCTTTGGAGGTCTTTAAGCAGAGGCTTGACAGGCATATGTCAAGAATGTTTTGATGGTGTTTCCTGCTTGGCAGGAGGTTGGACTGGATGGCCCTTGTGGTCTCTTCCAACTCTATGATTCTATGATTCTATGATAATACAGTGGTACCTCAGTTTTTGAATGTAATCCATTCCGGAAGACCGTTTGACTTCCGAAAAGCGTTCAAAAATGCAAGAAATTACTTCTAGGTATTTGGTGTTCGAAAACCAAAACATTCGGTTTCTGAGATGCTTAAAAACCGAGGTACAGTACCACTTTAATAGCATTTCAATGAGCAGAAATCATGTTACTTGCCCAAAAAATGGAAAGAAGCAGAAATCCCAGCAAAGGAAGAATGGATACAAAAATTAACAGAATATGCAGAAATGGCGAAACTTACCGAAAGTATAAGAAATCAAGATAACTTTTTTTTTAAATTAAAGGAATGGAAGTGGTTTATTGAATATTTACAGATAAATTATAAATAGATAAAACCATTGTCAGGATTGTAATTACCTGCAGTCTTAGAAGAGTATATATTTAAAGAAGATGAATAAATAAGCAAATTAAGTTACTTTGGATATGTAGGAGATATTAAAAACGAATTTAAGGAACCGCAGAAAGAGGGGGAAGGAAGTCAAGTTTTGAAATGTCAAAATGATTGTAAAATTAGTGGAATGTATAAAATTAGTGAAATGTATAAACTTGAAATGAATGAATTATCCCCATTTTAATCCAGGAGCAGGAATACAACCCCCATAATCCCTTGCGCAGAAAAGGGGCGGGGCTAGGCTTTGTTGTTGTTGTTTAGTCGTGTCCGACTCTTCGTGACCCCATTACGCCAGGCACTCCTGTCTTCCACTGCCTCCCGCAGTTTGGTCATTGGCTAGGCTATCGGATGGAAATACGTGCGGGGGGACGGGACCTAAATCCACCCGGCATAATTTCCTGCCACTGTTGCCACGAGGATCCGTTACAGCAGGCACAAGCAAACTCGACCCTCCAGATGTGTTGGGACTACAACTCCCATGATCCCTAGCTAACAGGACCAGTGGTCAGGGATGATGGGAATTGTAGTCCCAAAACATCTGGAGTTTGCCTATGCCTGCGTTAGGGTCTGCCCGCCGCTCCCCAGCCCGGATCGGTTCCTACCCCGGCCGCAAAGTTGCGGATCTTCTGGATGAGGCGGGTGGCCGACGCCATTTTGGCCTGCGTTGTCAAGGGCACAGGAGCCGCGGGGCACCTCGGGAAAACGGGGAAAGGACGATTCGGAAAGTCTCCTCGGGGCTTCCGTAGTTATGTGCGTTTCATTAGTGTCGCGTGGCACGCAGGGAGGAAGGGAGTCCCGTGCGGCAGGAAGCAGGTCGCGCAGTGCACCCTGGGAGTGGTGAGGGAAACGCTGTGAGGAAAGGCCTGCTGTCTCTCTCTTTTCCCCCCTCTCTCTCCATTAAGTCTAAATGGAAGAATCCAAACACGTCTAGAGAAAAATAAAATTATAGGAAACAGAATACTTCTTTGTGAGAAAGCGTAGCAAAGCATGCTGGGAAGAAGGACTTGAGGGACCGGGTGTGCGTTTGTGAAAATAAATGAAACCTAATAGATAATTTATTAATAAAGTTAAGAAGTGAAACCTAACCAAAGACAACCTATGATTTATTTATTTAAACGAGTAAATTTCAAATTAATCCGAAACCCCTCAACGCGGGGCATGCCGGGAATCGACTCTTGACCTGAATGAGCTCGCTGTGCATGCTGGGAAGCAGCCCCCCCCCCTTTGGACTACAACTCCAGCCATCCCCGAGCGCTGATTGCGTCGGCGGAGGCTGACGGGAGTTGAAGTCTTTTCGTCACACACCCCTTCCGGAGCGGGTAGGCGTGGCCCTCCGAGGGTATATAAAGGCCCGGCCCGGGCCACGTGACCCTTTCTGCCTCCTGCCTTCGCCTCCGCCATGGACACGAGCCGCGTGCAGCCCATCAAGCTGGCTAGAGTCACCAAAGTGCTGGGCCGGACAGGCTCGCAGGGGCAGTGCACCCAGGTAAGCCCGGGAGAGAGGTGCCGGGTGTGGGTGTGGGTGGACAAGGACTCCCCCGATCCTGCTCCTCCACTTCCGGGGGGGATTGCACTCTGCACGCCCTCAGAGGCTAGCCACCCCCTTTCGCCTCGTCTCGGTGCCTGAGTCTGGGCCTCTTCAAGGCGAAGGAGGGGCCTCGACGACGCCACCAGACACACACTACCTCGCCATCAAATTTCTTGAGTCAGGGCATCTGGCTGTTAACCAGAAGCGGTTGGTGGTTCGAGCTCGCTCGGGATTGGACTAGATGACCCTCGGGGCTCCCTTCCCACTCTACAACTCTTGGGGTAAAAATATTTCGTAAAAAGTTTACAGGCACGAAACCCTTGGAAACTGCCTTACTCGTTTCGCAAAGTTTATACAGGGTTGCGCACGGGGAGCGCAGACCTCAAAGCGCTCCCCTGTAAACTGCAATCGAGAAAAAAGTTTGCAGCTGCACTCAAAATGCTAATAATAATAATTTATTATTTCTACCCCGCCGTTTGGCTGGGTTTTCCCAGACACTCTGGACGGCTCCCAACAGCGTATTAAAAACATGATAAGACATCAAACATTAAAAGCTTCCCTAAACTGATTAATGCCACCTTGACTTTCCTAGAAGCATCTGGGTAGGTTTGTAAACCTCCCTGTGACTGACTGTTATTATTAATTAAATGTGTGTATACTGCCCATCTATAGATCTCAGGGCAGTTCACAACATAAAAATAAATAATGATAAAATAATAACAAAAATAAAAATGAACAAAAGCAAACCAATAACACCCCCCTTCAAATGTGAGTTGTTGTTATGAAAATAGGTTGCCCTCACTTGCAGAATGGTTAGTGTAGTGCCCACACATTCTAAACAGCTCCTAACACCTTGATCCTTGGATGAAGTGCAGTGTATAAATTAAAATAAATAGTGATGACTAAGCGGTATAAAAATCCAATAAACTTAGCAACACTAGTATCTTTTGCAGGTGACATTTGCAGCAGCGTTGGGTAGCTCTCTAATGAGGACGATGTAGTCCCACAGTAGAAAGGAAAATCTATTCTGTGCATGCTCAGGGGAGCCCTGCCATAAATATTTGAAGCCTTGCTTTCAGAACAGGTTCAGTTTTTGGTTGTCTGTTGTTGCAACCCAGCTCCTCTGCCTTGGTTCCATTTCATCCTGCTAATGCCTCACTGTCTCCTTTGTAGGTCCGTGTGGAATTCATGGATGACACCAGCCGTTCGATTATCCGCAACGTGAAAGGCCCAGTTCGGGAAGGGGATGTGCTCACACTGTTGGAGTCTGAACGTGAGGCCCGGCGGTTGCGCTGAGCTGTAGCCAAGTGAGTGTTCTTCTAATTACCCATCCCTGTCGAGCAGTGTGCAGTTCAGCCTTGCTCAACCCTGACATCTTCCTCACGTGTTTGAAAAAAGCAGTGCATGAAATACAATAAAAATCAGCTGAAGGCAATACTGGTGGGAGCGAAAGCAGCAGATACATGTAAAATCCATGGGGAAGACAGGAGGAGAATGTTCCGTTGTGCAAGGAGAAATATATAATCTAATAATAATTTATTATTTCTTCCCCAGCCACTCTCAGCGGCTCTTAACAGAACATTAAAACAGAATAAAACTTCAAACATTAAAACTTCCCTAAACAGGGCTGCCTTCAGATCTCTTTTAAAGTCAGATAGTTGTTTTTTCCCTTGATATCTGATGGGAGGGCGTTCCACAGGGCGGGTGCCTCCACCAAGAAGGCCCTCTGCCTGGTTTCCTTTAACCTCACTTCTCGCAATGAGGGAACCACCAGAAGACCCTTGGTGCTGGACATCAGTGTTTGTGTTGATGCTTCTTTGACTATAACCCAGTGGTTGCATCCATCTGAGTTGCACTGGGATTAGACCCACTGAAATTAAGGAGTCTCTGAATAGGAGTAAAATTGGATAAAATCTACTACAACGCTCATGGCAGAAACCGATTCACCTGGGAAAAGCCCCTAGGAACAGAAATGTCTCCAGTTGGTTCTCCAGAGAGTGGACACCTGCCATATCTTAACAGGAATGCTATTTCACAGAACAGGCTGCCAAATTAAAAGCCGTGCTCCGAGTTAACGTGGAATGGGCCTCAGATCTTTGGAACTTGCAGGAGAAGGATGTTTTTTAAATCCCAACTCCCATACTTCGGTCCATTGAACCCATCACCAATTTTACAGGTGCTACCATTCTAGTTTCAGTCTGCTTTCCTGGCCAGGATTTTGGCAGGTCTTCCCTTTCTATCCACCTAGCCTTAAACAAAGCCTTTTTAAAGAATCTTCCTGGGACATCCTCATGCCTGCAGTTGTCTGATCAATATTTGGTGGTCCATAGGCATGCTGAAAGATTGAAACTGGGATGGTGGTTCTCTTCACTAGCAACTGGCTTCGAATTATTGCAGTTCAGAAAATATTCCCTGGGCGTAAGGAAAAACCTTTGCATTCAAACATGCTCAGAACCTCAGTTGCCCCCCAAATGGAAAACCTTGCAGGATGTGCAACTTTTGCTTTGGAGTAAAAATAACAACTTGTAAATTGTGTCTTGTCAAAGGCATGGAGGACCCAGTGCTGTTTGGTGGGATTTTATCTTATCTGCAACCAATACAGACACACAGGACTCTCTCTCCACAATGTTGTTGTTGTTTAGTCGTTTAGTCGTGTCCGACTCTTCGTGACCCCATGGACCATAGCACGCCAGGCACTCCTGTCTTGCACTGCCTCCCGCAGTTTGGTCAAACTCATGTTCGTAGCTTCGAGAACACTGTCCAACCATCTCGTCCTCTGTCGTCCCCTTCTCCTAGTGCCCTCCATCTTTCCCAACATCAGGGTCTTTTCCAAGGATTCTTCTCTTCTCATGAGGTGGCCAAAGTATTGGAGCCTCAGCTTCACGATCTGTCCTTCCAGGGAGCACTCAGGGCTGATTTCCTTAAGAATGGATAGGTTTGATCTTCTAGCAGTCCATGGGACTCTCAAGAGTCTCCTCCAGCACCATAATTCAAAAGCATCAATTCTTCGACGATCAGCCTTCTTTATGGTCCAGCTCTCACTTCCATACATCACTACTGGGAAAACCATAGCTTTAACTATACGGACCTTTGTCGGCAAAGTGATGTCTCTGCTTTTTAAGATGCTGTCTAGGTTTGTCATTGCTTTTCTCCCAAGAAGCAGGCGTCTTTTAATTTCGTGACTGCTGTCACCATCTGCAGTGATCAAGGAGCCCAAGAAAGTAAAATCTCTCACTGCCTCCATTTCTTCCCCTTCTATTTGCCAGGAGGTGATGGGACCAGTGGCCATGATCTTGGTTTTTTTGATGTTGAGCTTCAGACCATATTTTGCGCTCTCCTCTTTCACCCTCATTAAAAGGTTCTTTAATTCCTCCTCGCTTTCTGCCATCAAGGTTGTGTCATCTGCATATCTGAGGTTGTTGATATTTCTTCCGGCAATCTTAATTCCGGCTTTTCACTCTCCACAATACAGAGTGAAAATTTGTTTTCCTAATGGTTTTGAAGGAATTGGTTTTGAATTGAAATTAAATATGCTCAGAATTCCAATTCCTGTTCACCCCAGACACCAGTTGGGGGAGTCCTGCCCCACTTGCAGGTCCAGATTGTACAGTGCTGATCATTCTCCTAAACTTTCTGGCTGAAATTCAGCTGCCCGTTTATAAAAACCTGTTGTTATCGATAGAGTTGAGCATGCAACTAAATCCCAGTTTGTTTTGTTTTCTAGGTTGGGTCAAAACTCTCCCGTGTGATGTGTTTGTACAAGCCTGGTCGAAGAGTGATGAGCTACCCTCAGTCCTTCCAATAAACTTCCTTTGCCCTCCACCACTTAAACTTGTGTGCAGTGCTTTCAAATTACCAATATTTCGTAATAATTCAAAATAGTTGTATGGTGTTACGGTACGTACGCAGCCCTTTCTCCACGCCTGTCCCATTTACGCCCAATCCCTATTGCAACTATATCTGAGGGGCAGGTGGGGCTTGTCCACTGGGAAGGTAGCCCATCTAGGAGAAGGAAAACACTGATCCTAAACCTGCTGCCTTGTGGGATAATTTCTGGGAGAAGAAAAGGCAGTGCACCCTACACTGGAGGGGAGCGAGTCCCTCAGATGGTTGGATGGCGCCTTGTACAGCTCCTTCCGGCAACTCCTGCATCGAAGCCAGCGCCAAACGTCTTGCTCTGCTTTCCTCTGGACTGTATCCGCAAGGCCACGAGGGCGGTCTTGTTGTCTCGGGACCTCCAGCCACGCTGCCCGGGCTTGTGCCCTGGGGAGGTCACATCTGTGCTGCTCGTACAGTGGTTTGACCTCACCCCCGGAGGCACGCTCCATTATCTCACGGTGGCATTGGAGCCTGCAAGCTTTCTTCAGCCCTCCCCATTTTCTTTGCACACACACCCCGCCCCCCAGCCCTTAGGTCACCTCCACGCCATACATTTAAAGCATGCGGCTTCCCACAAATAACCCTGAGAACTAGCTCTTTGCAGAGCTACAATTCCCAGCACCCTTTAACACACCACAGTCCCTAAAGTTTCTTGTGGGATGGGACACTAGGAGTATGCTGTCGGTGTGCCTGTAGCCTCTGCTTTATCCATGCATCTTTCTCTTCTCTGCTGGTTCCTGCAGCAGCTTGAATCCTCTTCCTTGGCTCCTTGTGTATTATTCGAAGGTCCCAGTTTCAGTGCCTGAAGCCCTGCCCAGCTATTCCCAGTTGGTGCATACACATGGAGGCATGGATGCAGCTCTCCAGGCCCCTCTTATCTTTCCAAGGTCATGCTCCATTCCTAACTACTTTTGCCTGTCTAGAATGTGCCATTGGAAACCTCTGCCCACCAAGGAACATGTGGCCTCTGGAAAGTTGCCCATGAGGAAATGCGGATAAAAAAGTTTCTCTGCCTCATGTAGATGACATGGATATAGACTGGACAGTGGCCTGACTCTGCAGACGTCACATCTGAAGCCCGTGTCTTTCCCCCCACCCAATAATAATAATAATATTGGGAACTGCAGTTTGTCCCTATATTTCCCAGCATTCTTACACTACAGTTCACAGGAGTCTTTGCTAGAAGTCCTCTGCATTAAATAGATGGGGTGTGCGCACAGATTCTCTGTATGGCAGTTTTTTAAAATGTGTTCTTCGACTGATGTCAAGGCACCTGGGCCTGGGAAGATTTTCCCAAGCTGCTCTGTTATTCAGATGCTGTAAAGTTCTGTTACTGATTCATTTTACTTCCCCAACAGGGGAGGGGGTGCATCTCGGCTGCTTAGCTAGGAACTTCGTAGAGAGGCTGGTGCATTTTTCGTATATAAGGTCAGGCTGAATATTTGAAACCGGCATTGTGGTATGTAAGGTGGGCAATGGTGTTTCTTGGTTGAATGGCTGTAGCTCAGAGGTAAGAGCATCTGTTTTGCATGCAGAAGGCTTCAGGGTCAATTCCTGGCATCTCAGAGAGTTGGAAGGGGCCCCTGCGGGTCATCCAGTCCAACCCCCTGCAATGACGGAATCTCAACTAGATCATACAGTACACATGACTCCAACCTAAACACACCCAGTTCCCTCAACTGTTCCTCATACGGCTCGTTGATGGGGAAACAACTGGGGAGGCTGGTTGGTGCAATTCCCAGGGTTTATAAGACTTTATTAACAGTAAAAGAGGTTAACTATTCCTGCACTATGCCATCAAAATTCTACAACTCCCCCCCCCCCTTTTAACCCTGCCTGCTGGAATTTCAAAAGACAAATGCTGTGGGTTAGTGGCTCTTTATTCTGGTGAATAACATTTGAAGGCATAAAAAATAATAATGGAGCTTTGCATATGAAACGATGTGCTGGATCTTTGGAGTGGCTCTTTAAAAAGAAAAACCAGCAGTCTGGAGCATCACAAGATTAGATCCATCACTTCTGATTCAGAGAACCTCCATCCTTCACAGAGGAAACCGTCTGTTGCAAAAAGCAGGAAGGTATGCTGGATAAAAAATGTGCTTTCGGGCATCTGATGTTTCGACCACTTAAAAATCTGTTGCTTTTGAGAAACAGGCATGATGGGAAGAAGGGTTCTTAAGCTAGCTTGCCCTTCGGAAACTGGGTGCTCTTCCAATGTTTTGCACTCTACAACTCCCATCATCCCTAATCATGGGCCAGGCTGATGGTGGCAAACAACAGCCAGAGGACACCAGGTTGGGGAATTGAAGTTGAGTCACCTACATATTTTGGAAAGTTGGTTGTCTGTCAGTCCTCTTCAGGGTCCCTGCCTCTTGAGATACTGTCACCAGCCTTGGCATGACAGATCCTGAGGTTTGAGCAGCGGCCGTCGACAAATATTTGAATGCCGGGTGCCATTTTGATTCAAGGGGGTGGACCGACTTCGGCGTCACTTCAACTGGGTTTTTTTTTTTTTTTTGCATAGTTTCGGCCTCCTCGCGAGCTGGGGAGAGCAGCCTTTGTCGGCATTTAGACGCCATTTTAAACCAAGGTGGCGGACCAAAACGTGGCTTTGGCGTAGCAGGTTCAACTCACAAATTACACTAAAAAAACCACAATATTTTGGGGTTTCTTCACATTCCCGGGCAATGCCAGGTCCCGTACGGTATATATCGATTATTTTGCAGGAAGCAACATAAAAATCCCCTTCCTCACAGAAAACAGGCAACAAGAAGAAGAAGTAGGGATCGAACTGCTCCCACCACGCAGTCTATAAAGTACAGTAATGCTTAAACAGGTTGACCACCTCACTGAGGACTAGGGCCCCACCCAGGAGAAGGGAGTGGCAGATTCCTCCTGGCAGCCATAGCTGTGGATTCTTAACTCCTGCGACCTCCTCCATGTGGAAAACAAAGGCTGGGCAGCCCCCAAGCAAGGCTGTTTTAAAAAAGTGACGGGAAGGGCAGTGTTCGTTTGGTTTTTTTTTGGTCAGTGAATTACGCCAGAGGTAGCATGTCACTGCTGGGAATCTTCTTGTTCCTGTCCTGTAGAAACAGAATCAAATCAAATCAATCTGTATGCAGAAAAAAAAAGAAAAAGGGGAAAAACACAGCAGTTACGGAAACATTAATTATGACTTACTTACATGCCGCCCATCTGACTGGGTTGCAGTCAAAATCGCAAACTTTAAATTGTCAAACAGAAAATTTAATAAAATTATGAAGTGTGGGGGGAGGGGCAGGGCTGACTCACCAGGTGAGCAGGCCGCTGACTGGGCGAGATGGGTAGATATCGACGCCGCTATGTCACTATGACCAGCCTCTAGAGCGATGGAAACAGCGTCGTTTCCTTCCTACAGATGGGAGGGGAGGCAAAACACAACATAAAACAAGTGCTGGAAGATGCCCTGTTTAGCTACACAGAAACAGAGAAGGCAAAATGTGGCAGGTCCACTCTCCCCGCAACTAACTGCCACTAGAGATGGCCGCCTCAGAGATAGGAAGCAGCACAACCTCATTCCTTCAGGTTTTGGGGTTGCCCGGCTCCACCAGGAATCCCCAGCTCCTGAACTGGGCCAGCTGGTCATGATGGGAACAACTCTTTAAGAAATTGGTGCCTGAGTTTTCCTCTTCCCTCCTTGTCCCTTTCCCCTTGCGTGCTGTGTGTGGGTTTTTTTCTGAGGTGCTGCGTCATTTTTTATTTGTTGCACATAAGCCTCTTTGGGCAGCCTTTTTGGAGGCACAAATGCTCTAATCCCCGGCTGAATGGCGGTATAGAAATTCAGTAAATAATTTTAAAAACGAATGAAGCCTCCCAGAGCAAAATACAGTGGCACCTCGGTTCAAGAACAGTCCAGTTTAAGAACGATTTGGTTTACAAACTCTGCAAAACCGGAAATAGTGTCTTGGTTTGCAAACTTTACCTCAGTCTAAGAACAGAATCCGAATGGTGGAAGGGCACCGGCGGCAGGAGGCCACATTAGGGAAAGCATGCCTTGGTTTAAGAACAGTTTCGGTTTAAGAACGGACTTCCAGAACGGATTAAGTTCGTAAACTGAGGTACCACTGTACACATCAAGTGGCTTAGTTTGGTTCGAATCAAGTACAGTCATACATTGTAAGTCAAACGGAATCCATTCTGGAAGTCCGTTCGACTTCCAAAACGTTCGGAAACCGAGGCGCGGCTTCCGACTGGCTGCAGGAAGCTCCTGCAGGCAGTCGGAAGCCCCGCTGGAGGTTCGGCTTCCAAAAACAGTTCGCAAACCGGAACAGTTGCTTCTGGGTTTGCGGCATTCGGGAGCCAAAACGTTCGAGAACTAAGCTGTTCAAAAACCAAGGTACGGCTGTATACACTTTCAGAGTTAACGCTAAATACACTACTTCTGGTCACTGAGCCCACCCTAGCCGCTGGAGGGCCGTGGAAATTTGTGAGCCGGGCTTTTAAAACTTGCGACTAAGACGACTAACTAACAACCCATGTACTGCTGTCTGAAACCAAATGGGTGCATTGGGTTTCCAGATATATTGGTGTTACAGTGGTACCTCGGTTTACAAACACAATTGGTTCCGGAAGTCTGTACTTAACCTGAAGCGAACTTTCCCATTGAAAGTAATGGAAAGTGGATTAATCCGTTCCAGACAGGTCCGCGGAGTACTTAAACTGAAAATACTCAAACCGAGGCGTACATAAACCGAGGTATGACTGTATTTCCAGTTCTCCAGCTCGCTAGAAGGGTGGTGGCTGTGTTAAGATCAAAAGGGACAATGAGAAAAGGAAGGGATCTTCTACCACAAGTGGTGGACTTGTAAAAAGGTAAAGGCTTCCTGGGAAATGGTATATAATGTGTTAAAGAAAATAGGACTGGCGTAAACCTATACGATATTTGAAAGATCATTATAAGCAATTAACATCCCTTAGCAGGGTTGTCTGAAGACTTGTAATGAGGAATTTTCTTCCCTTTCTATATTTATTTAAATCTTGAAGTATCTTGCAATGAGTGTAATCAGAATTGGAAAAAGTATAAAATGCAACGATATAAAGGTTATGGTAATTTTGAAAGCCAAGAGGCGGGAGGGAAGGAAGGAAGGTGACAGGCTCTAAAAAGAGGTAAAGTGAATACCAATGATGTGATTGTATATTATTAAATGGAAAACTAATAAAAATTATTTTTAAAAAATATTTATCAAAAGGGACAATGAGGACTAGGAGCTTGAAGCAGGGGGAACCCAACTGCTTACGTTATCCACGATGGAAGCGTCGCAATCCGGCTGAGTCAGCAGCAGCCTCACGGTGCCTGCCCGCCCGTGTTCGCAGGCGCACATGAGTGCCGTGGACCCCTCCTCATCTTGAAGGTTGATGTCCGCCCCGCAAGACAGCAGGGCCTCCACCATCTCCTGCCTCCCGTGGCTGACGGCAAGCATCAGGGCCGTCTGGCCGGCCTAGAGCGATACAGACAAAGAATGTTGAAAAGCACTTTCTTATCGTTCTCAAACCTTCCGTTTCATTAGCTCAAATGCAGGATTTCCCCGATGTCTAGTGAGATTCCTCCTATCTTGTTTAATTTTATTCTCAACCCCCAAAGCACTAGTAATATTTATTTACAGTATAAATAGTGTACGGTATAAATATTGCCTAGCTGGCAGGACCAGTGGTCAGGGATGATGGGAGTTGTAGTCCCAAAACATCTGGAGGGCCAAGTTTGCCCATGTCTGATTTTAGGTTTTTTTAAAAAGGAGATAAAATGGAATAGGAAAATGTAATGATGATCATGTGCAATATTCCAGTGTGCCTCTGAGCATGCGCCAACTGCCTAGGCTTCTCAGTTCCCTGCTGCCCAATAGCAGGGGGGCTGGTTGCTGCTCCCCGCTCCCCTCTCCCCTCCCTGAAAAACCCCATACATACCTGGCTAGCTTTGGCATTGACATTCCCCATGCCGAAAAGTCTCCGGACAACAGCCATTTCCTCTTCCTGCTCTACAGTTGCTAGTGCAGTTAACATCAGAGCTGTGTAGCCAGCCTTGTTCTGGTAGTTAACATTACAGATCCCTGGGGAGACAAAGAGAAAAAATGCAAGAAACTGGCGCAAGTACTCTACTCAAGGCTGTCTAAGTTATGGGTAGGCAAACTAAGCCCAGGGGCCAGATGCGGCCCAATTGCCTTCTCAATCCGCCCCGTGGACAGTCCGGGAATCAACAAAGGTCCGTATAGTTAAAGCTATGCAATATATCTTCCACAATGTCCAAATCAAAGGATGTTGAGAGGCAAAACATTGTGGCAGCTGCAAATAGAGTTTGCTTCCCCATGTTCTATGATTTAAATATCTTAGATAATAGGGTCAACTATGTTACAAAGCTAATAATCCCAGACCAACGTAGGGCCTTTATGCTGGCCCGACTGAATGTCTTTCCCTCTGCATTTGTCAGGGGTAGATATCGGAACACTCCCAGACACAAGAGATACTGTAGTAGATGTTCTCTGAATGTGCCAGAACATATTAGGTGTGCTGTCCCCCCCTTCTGGGTGCTCTGACACTGCAGCATGTTGGAAATGTTGGATTCTGCCTGTCTGACACTGACCAAAAGGTGACTGTGGGAGTAGCTGAGTTCTTGGCAGCAGTGTCTCAAGGAGCAGTTTAACAGCAAGAAATCTCAGGAATATATATATATATATATATATATATATATATATATATATATATGCAGTTTACTGTTGCCTCTTTGTATGCATTTTAAATACTTTTGTATGTGACTCTTTTTCTCGCGGTTCTATTTGTAAAATGCCTAATAAAGGTTTGATAGTCGAGTCGAGTTAAAGCTATGGTTTTCCCAGTAGTGATGTATGGAAGTGAGAGCTGGACCATCAAGAAGGCTGATCCCGGAAGAATGGATGCTTTTGAATTATGGTGCTGGAGGAGACTCTTGAGAGTCCCATGGACTGCAAGAAGATCAAACCTCTCCATTCTGAAGGAAATCAGCCCTAAGTGCCCACTGGAAGGACAGATCCTGAAGCTGAGGCTCCAATACTTTGGCCACCTCATGAGAAGAGAAGACTCCCTGGAAAAGACCCTGATGTTGGGAAAGATTGAGGGCACTAGGAGAAGGGGACGACAGAGGACAAGATGGTTGGACAGTGTTCTCAAAGCCACCAACATGAGTCTGACCAAACTGTGGGCAGGGCCGGCTCTAGGTAGAGTCCCGGTGGTGCGGGGCGCCAGGGCTCCGGGCCGGCAGGTGGGGTGCTGCGCAGCAAAGCCGTGTGAAAGCCACGCTACATGCTGCGAGGGCGGGGGCACCGGAGCAATCTCCGCGCCTCAGTGCCAGGGCGCCCGTCCTGCTCAAGACTGCCCTGACTGCAGGAGGCAGTGGAAGACAGGAGTGCCTGGCATGCTCTGGTCCATGGGGTCACAAAGAGTCGGACATGACTAAACGACTAAACAACTATACAAAATAGAGGTACCAATTAGACAAATTCTCCTTTAAATGCAAACAGAACAGGATTTCTCCTCCATTCCTGGCCGCTGGAGGTGCTAACAGAGACTATGCTGGCGACCCCTGACCTTAGGGCCACTCACCTGTGTCCAGCAAAAGCTGGACAATGTCAAAGTTGGAATGAGAGACGCTGTAGTGAAGAGCGGTGTTGCCATTGCCGTCGGAGAGGTTGATGACGTGCGACAGCAGCGCAGGCGAGATTTCGGCAAACGCCATCAGGTGCTCGGCCACCTCTCCAGCCAGAGAGGCCTTTTGGCTGGACAGGCGAAACCATTCCTGGAGGATGAGGCTGGTGCTGGAAAGCTGGAAGCCAAAGCAGAGGAGCGATTTCGATCCCTTTCCCCCCAAAAAATCCTCGCTGCAAACCTGTGAGGTAGACTAGGCCCAGCAAGACTTGCAGTCGAGAAGGGATCTGGACCCCCATCTTGGCTGGACACTTGTGTGGGTTTCTGGGAGTGCGCACTGCTCTTAAGTGGCCCCGATCCTTTGAAAAATACAAGTGGAAAAAGCCCTCCCTTCCAATAATAGTATTATTATTATTATTATTATTATTATTATTATTACCCTGCCCATCTGGCTGGGTTTCCCCAGCCACATAACCCTTTGGAGCAGGTTTTAAAGGGTGCAATTTTTGGGGAAGGGGGGCACTTTGATGCAGAGGAGAGAGAGATCCTGTCCTCATTCTACAGTCAGCTGACAGGCACTAATGGATATAACCCAGGATTTAATTGTTGTTGTATAAAACTGATTAAAACGACAATAAACAAATCATTCCACCTTTCCTCTAAGGGGCGAAAGGTGGCATACGGTACTGTGAGGGACAGGGGATATCTCGAAGTCCCTCCCCTCCTGAGTTCAAGCCCATCCCCGAGCACAGGGGAAAGCAGAGAGAGTTCCGATTCCAGTGGGGAAGCAGGAAGTCGTGTCCGAGGCTCAGGCAAGGTAGAGGAGCCAGGGTCCCAGGTGGGACAGGAAGGGGCGAATAAGGGGGGGAGACCCATCCCCCCAACTCCGGAATTGCGCAGAAAGAGGAGGGGAAAGAGGATGGGTCTGCCAAAGCTTTTGTGTTGGAGAAAGACGCGCCAAAAGCCATTCGGAGGTTCTGAACCCGACTGAACACAAAGCTCCGTGTAAATAGCAATGACTTCAGCACTGTAAATACGCAGCACCAATAAAAGAATAAAATGCAGAGCTGTGTAGAGTCGTTACTCTGAAGTAGCCCGCTCCGGCCACTGTGACAGGTACCTAGCTCGTCCGCTCTCCATTTTATCCTCACAACGACCCTGTGAGGTAGGTGGAAAGATGCAGCAAATGGCACCCAAGGGGTTACCCAGTGAGCTTAATGGCTGAGGGAGGATTCGAACTCGGCTCCTAGCCCCCGCACTCTGACCACCACACCACACTAGCTTATAGAAGCCTTATGAAGCTCCGTACACCACCTTCAGAGGGTGATTGTGTTATTTAATGCAAATAATAATAATAATAATAATAATAATAATAATAATAATAATAAGTTAGTGTCAATGCTTCCTCCGAGTGATCAATCTGCCCCAACTCACCACCTCTTTGCTCTTCGCAGCGGTGCCATCTCTGGTCAGGTGGCTCCTCACCAGGAGACAAGCGTCCCTCAGCCGGGGACTCAGCTCAAACCTGTCAAAGGAAAGAGCTTTTGAGCTTTCAATGAGTTGGAAGAGACCCCCAAGGGTCATCTAGCCCAACCCCCTGCAATGCAGGATTCTCAGCTGAAGCATCCATGACAGATGGCCATCCATCATCTGCTTGAAAACCTCCAAGGAAGGAGAGTCCGCCACCTCCCAAGGGTGACAGTAAGAGCTGTTCGGCAGTGGAATTTGCTACCAAGGAGTGTGGTGGAGTCTCCTTCTTTGGAGGTCTTTAAGCAGAGGCTTGACAGGCATATGTCAAGAATGCTTTGATGGTGTTTCCTGCTCGGCAGGGGGTTGGACTGGATGGCCCTTGTGGTCTCTTCCAACTCTACGATTCTATGATTTGATTCTATGATTCTATGAGTCTTCTCGCAACGGTCATGTTTTATAATCCCCTATGCGATCGAATCCTATAGGAATTTTCGGAGCATAGGGCATCCCTGGATTAAGGGAGAAGAAAGCATGGACGAGAGCATTCGTTGAAGGATCAGTGCCACACAGGGCGCAAAAATGGGAAGACCCATCATTGAGAAGATACACAACCCAAGTCCGCCCCTGGTAGTATGAATGAGAGGGGATTAAAAGAGGCGCGAGGGAAAGACAAAAAAGTAGAATATTCTTATATGCTACAAAGGCAGCAAGAATATGAATAGCTAGAAATTGGAAAAGCGAAATAGTACCAACAATAAAAGGAACGGCAGGATAAATTATTCGAATATCTCGAATTGGCAAAAATGACGGATGCGATTAGGAAACGGCCTAACCAAAAATTCCAAAAGGAACGGGAAATTACAGAGATTATCTTAAAAAACAACGACAACAACCAGTGTCCCCAAGTCAAAAGCTGGATTTGCTTTGATTAATTTTCGCAAACCACAACATGGATTACAAGTATAGCATGTGGAAAACAGCAGAAATGAAGAAAGGATTAGTCTAACAAATAGACAAAATAGACCCGTGTTGAGGAGCACAGAAGTCTGTTAGAGAAGAAAAGGAATTGGAATTAAGGAATAGGGTGACGTACGTAAGAATTTATGGATTTATGGTTGTATGCATGCTTTTTGTATATATATTTTTCCCTTTTGGTTGTTGTTGTCATTTTATTATTTTGGTTATTTTATTGTGTGTGTTTCTTCATCAAGAAAGAAAACTAATAAAAAGCACCCAAAAAAACCCCAGAGGTGTGAGGGGTTTGCAATTTACATTAAGAAAACTCATGCCTCCCCCAGCCTCTTTCTCAGTTGTGTGTCAGGAGTTATGATGATGATTATATATTTATTTGTGCCCTGGATTTTTCCCTGACAGGAACTCCAAGGCAGCTTATGGCTGAAAACAAGAACAGCTAAAACCATAGAAAAACATTGACAGAATTAAAACTCGCACACTTGCTCGCTCGCTCAGTCTATCTATTAACATGTGGCTCATCGGAAGTGGAAACAAATTTGCATGTATTGCTGCACTGCAGATTCTACGAGGATCTACGCTTGACCTTTATCACCCCAGCCTTACAAAAGCTTAAAAATGAACCAGAATCCCAACGTCTGAGAGCCTTGGTAGAAGACAAGGTCCCTGAAATTATGATCAATGTTGCCAAATTCTGTGTCTCTGCTATCAGATGCAGGAAACAAGAGCTTTCCAATGTCAATACGCTGGCGAATGCGAATACCTAATTTTATCTATGTCCTTTAATTTTAAAGTGTTGTTATGGCCTAATTTGTATTGAAATTGTCCTCTGTTTATTTCTGTGTTATCCTTTGTTGAATAGCTGTATGAGTTGATTTGGTCTGTGACCGTTTAATAAATTTTGATTTGATTTGAGTCTATATATTAAAAACATACAGATCAATTACAATAAAAACAGCATGGCACCAACCCTTTCCTTAAAAGCAGCCAGCTCCCAAAAGCCTGTTGGAGAAGAAGGTGCTTCACCTGCCGGTAAAAGGACAGCAAGGAGGGAGCCGGTCTGGCTTTTCAAGGCAGGAAGTTCCAAAGTTGCCTGGGAGGAGCCACCACCGAGAAGGCCCTCTCTCATGTCCCCACCAAGAGGGCCTGTGGGGGTGGAGGGGCCGAGAGCAGAGCCTCCCCAGGAGATCTCAGAGCCCGGGGCAGGTTCGCCTGAAGGAATAGGGTATTTCTGACAGCCTTGTAGGGTGTAACCAGCACTTTTAATGGAGTCCCCGAAACAGGCAAGTGGAGCTGTTGTGTCCTGGATTCTAGGACTTACTTCTCCTTCACTTCCAGGGGAGCTTCTCCCGAGCTGTTTGCATCTTCGGCTTCCTCCAGATCGCGGCTCAGTGTTGCTTCCTCCTGGGTTGCCCCCGAAATGGGAGTCTCTGAATCGCTGCCGCTGCTGTCCACATGGGGAGGCAAGTCGTCGTCGTCGTCGGTGGTGCTGGGAGTGTCACTGCCGAAGCCAAGTGGCGAGCCCTTCCTGGGGGACCTCTCCTCCTCCTCTTCTTCCTCCTCCTCCTCCTCACTCGAGGTGCTCTCGTACCTGCCAGGACAGATTGTGGGGGATCAAAACGGGGATCTCGAGGGATCCAACTTGTAGGCAAGCACACAGCCAGGCACTCCTGGTGTTTGGCAGTTGGCTTTCCTGCCTCAGAAGGCAGAAAATCTGTTCAAAAGGTATCTAGGAACGAAAATAAGCGCAGCCCTGCAGGTTCAGGCTGAGGGTCCGTTTCTATCTATCCCCCAGCCCACTCGCTTCAGCAAGGTGTTCCTGGGAAGACCGCAAGGCAGGAGTCAAAGGTCGCAGCCTTCCCTTGCAATTGCAGCTGCTTATCAGAGGTAGACTGCTCTTGAACACTGGAATCCCCATTCCGCTCTCTTGCTTCATAGCGCTTGACAGATTCACACCCACACCCCCCACAGACTTTATCTAACTGGTTGTCAGAGGAGGGTGCCAGGGTCATGTACGTGATAACTCACAAGGGTTCAGCAAAGCTAACTATCTATTCACAGAAATGAAACAGCTTGGGCCCAGTGAGCACAGCAACTCTTCCCAGTAGGTCTTGCCCCCAATGGGGCAGTTGCAAGGATTAAAGGTCCCCGGCGTCCCAATGCTAAGTCTCCTCCTGCCCCAGGTCCTTCCCAAGCAACTTGAGACTTCTCCGGCTTGTCTGCCTCTGCTCTCTTCATACCTCTGTGGGTTCTGGGAGACCAGGGAGAGGGGAGCTGGTTGCAGCGGGGGGGGGGGGGGAGACCCCCTGGCTTCTTCAACAGCCTGCCTCATCTCTGTCTCCTGGTTCCCCCTACTCTTCTGCCTCTGATTCCGGACTGCTCTCTGCCACAGACTCTTCCTGCTCACTAAACCCTGTTGGCCCTTCAGCCCTTTCCTGGGGTTCCTCTGGGGGGTTCCCCAGCTGGTGCTTGCCACCACTCCTCTTTGGTCCCTGACCATTGACCATGCCAACTAGGGGGCTGATGGGAATCCAAGAACAAACGGACTTTGCAAGATCCTAAGGACAGGTTTTTGGGTCTGGGGCAGGTGATCTTGTGCCCCTGGCAGAACCATCCAGATTGCACTCCCTATTGGACAAATTAGTTCTTCTTTCTGCCTCTCCTTCAACACCCCCCCCTTCCACCCACTCAATGCACCCCCTATTAAAAACCTTTTCTTATAAGGCAGTAATTTATATTTTTATTTATAGACATATTTATGGACATATTTTAAAGCCGATTTTGCCCCCTCCCCCGCCTGCACCCCTGGCGGGGGCCCACCTCACCACCTCCTAGCTACGGCCTGGGGGCACATTTGAAAATATGTCACAAGCACCACCAAAAACACACACCATTTCACAGAATGAAAGATGGTGAAGCTCAGAAATACCCATGGCACAAAAAAGAGGCAAAAAAATTCCCACACCCTTTAATACAAAGCACTGATTAAAGAAAGCAGGTGACATTTGCAAAGCAAGCTTCCTCAATTTTTGTTTTTGAATGGTAAAAGCAAATGCTAAATGCCAAGGTGGGCATTTTAGGGCAATGTGGTGTCTGAGTCTTAAGGAGAAATCATCATAGAAGGATCACATCGGTCCTGAGTGTCTCTTGCTGTGGTTTTGCACTATGACAGTGTTCAGTCTACATCAGGGGTGGCCAACTCCCAAGAGACTCTGATCTACTCACAGAGTTAAAAACTGGGAGTGATCTACCCCCTTTTGAGGGGTTCAGGTCAAAGCTGTTGAGTTTTTTTTAAGGAAGGGAAGCCCTGTTTTTTGGGGGTTTAGGTCAAACTTGTTGAGCTTCTTTTAGGAGGGAGGGAGGCCCATTTTTGTTTAGGGCTTCAGGTCATAGTTCAGCTTTTTTTTTAGGGAGGAGGAAAATTTTGGGTGAGGTTTTTTTAGGGGTGCCAGTGATCTAGCAGTGATCTACCACAGACATCCAGTGATCCTACTGGTAGATCACAATTTACCTGTTGGACGAGCCTGGTCTACATTATGTAGTAGTTTGTGGCTTTTAATTCAGATATGTTTTCTGAAGCATTTTTTTTTTTATGACAGAGACTTAGAGTTTTGACTTGTAGGGTATTGCTGGGAGGTTTTTAAGGTTTGATGTTTTATCGTGTTTTAAATATTCTGTTGGGAGCTGCCCACAGTGGCTGGGGAAGCCCAGTCAAATGGGTGGGGCATAAATAATAAAATTATTATTATTATTATTATTATTATTATTATTATTATTATTATTATTATGGAACAGGCTGAGGATTCACTCAGTCTCTTTGTGAACCACTTTGAGGCTTTTTTAAAGCCACCACCACCACCATAAAGCAGTGTTAAAACTTTATGAACTCACTAAATAAATAACATCTGTAGAGCTTATAGATTCCCCACCTCTGCTATAATCCCACAGCCACCTCTCCGGGCTCCAAATAGTTGAAACTTCAGCATCGAAGACACCTGGGTCTCCTCTGCCATCCTGACTCCCCCACGCACCCCTCACCCCCAAAGAAAGGAATAAAAAAAGACTCGTACTCGCCATTCAGAAAGCCCACAAACTGGAGGCTCTTCTTCCCACTACCTGCCTCCGTCTTGGCAGGGCTGCCTCGCTTCTTCATGATGGATTTGAGGGCTCCTAGGCGGGAGGAAGCAGAAGTAGGAACGTTCTTTACGTTTTGAGCAGCTGGCCGGGGGGCGGGGCAGTACCTATCCAGACCCAATGGTGGTTTTTAAGCTGCAGGGTGAGATCTAGCCATGGGACCAGTGGGAGAACCTTGAGGGTACTTCCTCGGGGCAGCTGCAGTTATTGTTTGGCTCAAGTCTTGCTGGTAAAAGATCTGCACATGAGGCTATACTTAAGGCTCCCTCAACAACCACACCCCTCTTCCCTCTAGCTCAGGGGTCAGCAAACTTTTTCGGCATGGGGCCGGTCCACTGTCCCTGAGACCTTGTGGGGGGCAGGACTATATTTGGTTTTTTTGGGGGGGGGAAATGAACAAATTCCTATGCCCCACAAATAACCCAGAGATGCATTTTAAATAAAAGCACACATTCTACTCATGTAAAAACATGCTGATTCCCAGACTGTCCGCGAGCCAGATTTAGAAGGCGATTGGGCCAGATCTGGACCCCGGGCCTGAGTTTGCCTACCCATGTTCTAGCTCAGGCACCCCCAAACTTCGGCCCTCCAGATGTTCTGGACTACAATTCCCATCTTCCCTGACCACTGGTCCTTCTAGCTAGGGATCATGGGAGTTACAGCCCAAAACATTTGGAGGGCCACAGTTTGGGGATGCCTGCTCTAGCTGTTCTTCGCAGGCAGGGACGAAATGCACTAGAATTAACTGAACCACGCTGAAGCACATTGAAGTGCATGAGTGGTGTGGAATGGATGCTTTACTGAAAAACACAGGGAAGCGCCCCCCCCCAAAATCTCCAGATCTCCAGCTGCGGTCTCCCAGTGTGGATGGAAGCACACTTTGCACCTACTCAGAGGTCCGAAATAAATAAATAAATAAAACCCAGCCCAAGCTCCAGGTATGCCTGGATGCAAAAGCAGTGGAAATGGGAACATTTAGATTTCGGGCAGGTTGCAAATAGACTTGGGCTTTGAGCCATGTTTAACTGAAGGAGGCTCACCAGCACCTGTGGAATTTTCCCCGGACTCCCTTTGCGCACACACATCCTCCTGGTCCCTCGTCACGGAATGAGGGAGCAAGTCCAGATCAATAGCCAAACTCTCTGTTTGCAGGGACGCTTCAGAAACTCTGCATTCCTCATGGCCCGGCAGCTTTCCGGGTTTTGCATCTTCCGGCACAGACGCGTCTGCAGCGGTGCCTCGGTCCGGCTCTGCCGGAGCAGATCTGCCGTCCTCCCTCGGGGCTTTGCTTACTGCCTCAGGAATAATCTGGGCAGCTTTACCCCCACATTGCACAGGGGCAAGATCTGGAGATTGCGGGCTGCAGCCAACTCCGACACTGGTCACTTGCGGGCAGCAGTGGACGGACTTGTCTGCCATTTCTATGTGGCTGCCCACGGCTTGGCACTGCGTGGCTGGAGCAGCTTCCACGCTCGCCTCCACTGTCAGCGGCCGGGCCATCGTCTCCTTGCTGGTCAAACCCTTTGGCAACCTTGAACACACTTCCACCCTCAGCTCCTCGAGCTCATCACTGGCCTCCTGCAGGTGTCCCTCCAACATGGAGATGACCTCTCGTTGATGCTGGACAGTCTCCTGAAGCAGCTGGATTTCCTTCTCAGCCTCCGACGAAACCCCGAGTAAGGACTCCATGACCCACACCTCTGCGTCCTTGGTGTCAGGTTCTCGGCCAACAGCCACCTCTCGGCTCGGCTTATGGCACCGGTAGTAGAAGACCGCCTCGTTCATGTCCACCTCCTCTCCGACGCCAACAGATTGGCACGTGGGCTCTCCGGTTTTGGAAGGGTGAACTGCTCCTCTGCTCGTCTTCCTGGCTCTCTCCGAACCGGACAGTTTCTCCGTCAGTCTCTTCAACTCGGTGATTTTACTTGTCCTTGCTTTCGAAGGTTCGCCGTCGTTTTCGACCTCAGCACTGACCCGAGAGCCTTCCTTGCCCACGTCGGGAGCCCCTGCATTCGGAGACTTGGGGGGGAAGTTGAAGACACAAGTCTCGCCTCCGTCCATCTCCAGCTTCTCCCACAGCCCGGCCAGAAGCTGCTCCTTTTCCTCCTTCAACCTGCAAACCTCCTTTTCTAGAACGGGGATGATCTTCACTTGCTCCTCCAGCTCCTTCAGCTGCTTGAGGGCTGTTGCCATCTGCTCACGGACATGTTGGAGGTGCGCAGGACCGACGGCCGTGGCTGGAGTGCTCCTTCCTGAATTGGAGGGGCTTAACTTTACGGAGCCTGGAAGGCTTTCCCCCGTCAGAGAGTGATCTTGAGGAGACACAACCCTAGCAGGGCTACCTGGCACCCCGATGGTGGCAGAGAGCCCCCTTGCCAGCAGACCCAGCTGTTCTTCTTCCAACCGCTTGCTCGTCTCCTGCAAGGTTTCTTCCACGCGCGTGTTCCTCGTCAGCGATTTGGGAGGAGGAGGAGGCAGGAGATGGATGATGGGAGATGGAGACGCGGGGAGTGAGGCCTGTTTGCTCACGGGCTCCTTGATGTCGGAGGAACTAGCCCACAGCCTGTGGCGTGGGGAGAAGGCTGATTTCCGATCTGCGCTGGTGGTCGACGAAAGAGACTCTGTGGAGATCCAGCCGCTGGTTTGGCTCCGGGAAGAGTTTGGGGCCTGCTTGGCCCCCTTAGACTTGCGCTGCGGCAGAAGCTTCCGGAAGCTTTGGCCTTTCTCGATATCGTCGACGTACTTGAGGAAGTCGAGATCCAGCAGGAAGCCATAGGGGGTCTCCAGCGAGTAGGACGCCTTGTCTCCATCCTCCTCCTCCTCCTCCTGGTCGCGGTACAAGAAAGGTCCCCCAAGATCTGAAAGCAAGCATGGAAACAAACATGTATCAAAAGAAGAGCCTCAGGGCAGTATGAACTCTTCAGTGCAGCCTAGGACAAGAGTTCCCCAACCTTTCCGCATCCGTGTGCCCATTTGGAATTTCCTAAACATATTGGGGGAACCAGCACAAGAGGGCTGCCATGGAGGGGGGGAGGGGCTTGGCCAGTTGCAAATCAATTTGTTGCTCGTTCACTTTGAGTGTATGTTGCTCCGTGTTGGAAGGAACTAGATCAGGTTAATGAAGTTTGCAGAATTTGTGGGGGGGGGGGTTTTAAAACTCTGAACGTCACCAGAAAGTAATTCCCGTAATTGCCGGGTGAACTGAACGTGAGCTAAGTTCATTTTGGCAGTCAAATGTGGAATGGTTCCTAGTTAATATGCAAGCTCATTCAATTATAAGTGTTTTTGAATCTTCAGACTCAGATTTCTATTGCGGACCGCCTCTTTCTGTGATGCTTTTGGGTGGCCTTTCGATAAGAGGCTGGGCAATTTTGAAAGTCTTTAAAAATTATTGCACGTCTTCGTTCTGGGACCTCACCCCCTACCAAAGGGTGGGGGGGGGTAGGCGGAGATGACTGTTGCAACAGAAAAATAAAGATCTGCCTTGCTTGGACTGGTTCCTGCCTCCATCCATTCTTTTCTGGACCGATCACGGACTTAGGGCAAGGGTCGGCAACCTACGGCCCATGGGCCACAAGCGGCCCACGAGGGTCGTTTAACCGGCCCACGAGCCCAGCCCCGAACCGAGCCACCCGCTCGGCGAGTCCCCACGTCCTACGCTAAACCGGCACAGCGTGGCGCAGGGACTCGCTTCCGCGGCACTGGAAATTGCGTCTGTGCAGACGCAGATGCCGGAAATCGCAGGTGCGGGCGCTCACGCACATGCACAATCCAGCCCACGGAGGGATCTCTGCTGGAGTGAACCGGCCCAGGTGAAGTAAACCTTGCCGACCCCTGACTTAGGGGGACACTTAGGAGTCCCTCGGATGGAGAATTGGGCTGTAAATGCCAAACCCAGTTTTTTTCTATAACAATTTGCCATAGAGGGGAAATTGTAGGTTTCTGTAGTTTCATGTACAGGCTTCCTTCCTCTGGCCAGGGGTGGAGTCGTACACACAAACACACACACAGAGAGAGAAGGGATAAAGTCTTCCACCCCATTGCGTCCCAGAGAGGCTTCCTCCTCTTGGCTGCAGGGACAGATATACAGTATAGGATCCTGGAATCACAGAATCGTCCTTTCCAAAGTGAGAATGTGGTGCTGGCAATGCCAAGGTTGCAGGTTCGATCGATGCAGCTGCATATTCCTGCGTTTCATTGGGTTGGGCTAGATGATCCTCAGGGTCCCTTCCAACTCCGTGATTTTATGAGACTGAGATTCTAATCATGCTTTACGTGCAAAAGACCCCAGGGTCCATCATCAGGAAACCCAGGCAGGGATAGAGAAAGGTCTGTTCCAAGCCCCCACAGAGATGCCGTCACTCTAGAATCTAGACGATATACTGAGCTAGATGGATTAATGGTATGATTTGGCAGAAGGCAGCTAGCACCCTATGGGATAAAAAGGTAAAAGGACCCCTGACCATTAGGTCCAGTCGTGACCGACTCTGGGGTTGCGGCGCTCATCTCGCGTTATTGGCCGAGGGAGCCGGCGTACAGCTTCCAGGTCATGTGGCTCCTTCTGGCGAACCAGAGCAGCACATGGAAACGCCATTTACCTTCCCGCTGTAGTGGTACCTATTTATCTACTTGCATTTTGACGTGCTTTTGAACTGCTAGGTTGGCAGGAGCTGGGACCGAGCAACAGGAGCTCACCCCGTCACAGGGATTCGAACCGCCGACCTTCTGATCAGCAAGCCCTAGGCTCAGTGGTTTAACCCACAGCGCCACCTGGGTCCCGCCTACCCTATGGGATACATCCCACTAAATTCTGCTCAAGAGTAGACCCATTGTAGTTAAAGGCCAGGATGAACTTAGAACCATTTCTTTCAGAGGATCTGCTCTGGGAACGCCTAGCATGGCATGCGACCCAAGGTCCTTACCGCAAGCAGGGTGAAATAAACTGCAAATTTCTCATTACCTGGGAGATTTTGATTCAGGTGTGCGGGCTGGGCCATTTTCTTCTGCTGGACCCTCCCGAAGTTTCTGACAAGGCAATGCGAACCTAGAAGAGATGGGGAGGAGTAACACTTGAGAGTTAAGATTCATATATTATTTTTCTGTGCAGCAGCCGCTGCAAGATGCGCTACTAAACACTGTGGGAGTTACTGGAGTACGCAAGCATTGGGCTCCCCTGCATGGCTGGCAATGTCGTGCACCCTTACCTGCAAGTAAGCCCCATTGAATTGGTGGGGTTTACTTCTGAATAAACATTCTGAGGCTTGCCCCACCACAATATGTCTTAAAACAGGTCATGAGCCCTTGGCAGCCCCCGTCGGCTTCTGAGATCCCAAGCCATATCTCTGCAACAAGGGGGACTAGGAACTTAATTTTTTTTAAGTGACAGCTGAAATTGTCAAGAAACTGAATCCAGAGCCCAATAAAACATTCTCATGCCCCCCCACGACCCACCCAACACACACACACACATTGTGCAGAATCACAGAAGGTGCACCACCTAATTTATAAACCCATCTCCACCACCCAAACCCCTTGTTTTGCTCTCAACAAATCAGCAAAGTCACAGGGGGAGGGCTCTCCCCATTGCAGCTATCCCCAAGCGACAACAAGCCTCTGAGCACGTGCAGACTACCTCCACCCCGGGAGAGAAGCGACAAGCGCGAGCCACCTGGGATTTAGAAGCATGCGTCTTCCAGGCCTCCAGGCTGATAAATTGAAAAATCCCTCCTTGTTAGGACTTGCCTGCCTGGGATCAGCACACATTCTTCTTTCCCTCCTCTGGCAGCAGCAGCATCTCTGCATTGGCTCGTGTCCTAGACGCCTGCCTTTCGGAGCACAGCTTCATTCCTGCCCCAAGGACCATGCGAGTTTCCTCAACAGCAAACCCCACCCCACCCCACCGTAACACCCACAAGTCCAGCTCTGCAGCTTCTGCCTTGGCTGAATTGCTTGCTCATCCCAAATGGCTGCAGATGTTCGGCTTGTTGTTGCTTTCTTCCACAAGCGTCGGAGACGCAAATCAAGAGTCCAGCAGCTATTTTAATGTGGCCAAAGGGTGGAGTGTTTTTAGTTTAGTGCAGAGAACACAGACGTGAATTAATACGTGTGTGTGTGTGTGTTTAAAGTACGCCTTGCATGCTTGCATGAGTCAGGACAGCGGACGTGTTTGGGACACCAGCACAAACCGGGGATGGCATGCTCCAAAACAGTCTCTGGGACCATTTCCTGCCACTTTGGAGCGCTTTCAGAGGCTGCTGCTTCTCGGCTGGGCAGCATCAATCAATCACACGTTCTAAAATTAGCTCCCCTTGCGGAGATGAAGGGCCCTTAGAAAACAGCACTCCCTGCCTCTTCCCCTCGAAATGCCAGGAATGAGGCCTTTTCAAAAATCCCCAGACCAGGGGAAACAGCGAAAGGAAAATAATAAGAGGGACAGGACAGGACAGAGAACCATCTCTCAGCTGGGGAACTTCCTTGGGGCAGAGACCATTCTGCCTAAATTGATATTCTCCAAGTGTCCCGATTTTCCAGGGACAGTCCGGAAATTACAAGAGCCATCCCAGATTCCGATTTGATCCCTGAATGTACATTTTCCTCCACGTCTCGGAGAACAATTAAAAGTGGCGCTTGTCTGTGTAGGGGCAAAAACGGAGCCCTGTTTATCCTGAAAATAAAATCCCTGCACCAAATGAAGGGGACGATGAAGCTGGCATATGAAGCCATTCCTATAATTTTGAAGGGGAAAAAAATCACCCATCCACCTTAAATTATTTCATTGCAATGTTTCTGTTTCTTAGGAAATGCATGGAATGCTGATTCCTTTATTGCAAATGGAGCTTGGCATTGTCTACTCAGAAATAAGTCCCACTGTATTCAATGGAGCTGACTCCCAGGTGATTGGGCCAAGCCTGGGCAGCCTCACACCGCAATCCTACGCATTTTTACTCAGAACTAAGTCCTACTGAGTTCAATAGGATTTACTCTCTGGTATGTCCCTGATCATTCTCAGAGTTTCCATAATATTAATATTAACGTCCCACCTTTTTTTCCATGACATGGCAGCTTGCTGCCTGTTAGTGTTTTATTTAATTCCATTCCATTTATCTGTGGAAGGTGTTGCCCATGGCGGAAAGGTTGCAATTTGCTCAAGGTGACCGATGTTGATGTGTTGATGGCCTCTGTGCATGGGAGAAGCTTTCTGATGTGGAAAAGGATGTCCCTATTTTCACCGGAGAAATGTCGGAGGGTGTGCAAGTTCCATTGCAAGGCAAACAGGAATGGCACTGTCCAGAGAGGAAAAGTCACACGGCCCCCTCCCCGTTTATGTGACGAAAGCCACTGGCAGGTATTTTGACGCACCCATTTTTATCTGTATACCTTGTGCCCTGTTGAGACATCGTGCCTTCCCGCTGACCTTATTTACAGGGAAATTGAGTATTATCTGTTTTCCGGTACCCCTAGCCTCTGGTCAGACCTCACCTGGAGTACTGTGTCCAGTTCTGGGCACCACAGTTCAAGAAGGATACTGACAAGCTGGAACATGTCCAGAAGAGGGCAACCAAAATGGTCAAAGGCCTGGAAATGATGCCTTATGAGGAACGGCTTAGGGAGCTGGGTATGTTTAGCCTGGAGAAGAGAAGGTTAAGGGGTGATATGATAGCCATGTTCAAATATATGAAAGGATGTCATATAGAAGAGGGTGAAAGGTTGTTTTCTGCTGCTCCAGAGAAGCGGACACGGAGCAATGGATTCAAACTACAAGAAAGAAGATTCCACCTAAACATTAGGAAGAACTTCCTGACAGTAAGAGCTGTTCGGCAGTGGAATTTACTACCAAGGACCTCCTTCTTTGCAGGTCTTTAAGCAGAGGCTTGACAGGCATATGTCAAGAATGCTTTGATGGTGTTTCCTGCTTGGCAGGGGGTTGGACTGGATGGCCCTTGTGGTCTCTTCCAACTCTATGATTCTATGGGTTCGGAGGCATTTTGAGGGCCAGATGCTTTAATTAATTAACCTGTCAATTAAATTCCTATGCAGGTGGAACGGGAGCCAGTGACAGCCACCAGCCTAGATGGCTTTAAAAGAGGATTAGACAAATTCATGGGGGCTGTCGAGGGCCACCAGCCACAACTATGCCCTGCCTCCATGGTGGAACAAGACTGTTTTCTGGTGTTCCAGAGGGCAGGACCTTAACAGGTGGGTCCAAGTTACAAGACAGGAGTTTCCAACTCAACATTAGCAAGAGCTTTCTGATGGTAAGAGCTGTTCACCAGTGGAACGGCCTCCCTCGGAAGGTGGTGGGCTCTCCTTGCTTGGGGGCTTTTAAGCAGAGGTTGGGTGGTCATCTGTCAGGGATGCTTTCGCTGAGATTCCAGCATTGCAGGGGGTTGGACTGGATGGAACCCCTTCCAACAATTCTAAACTCCTGCCCCCCCAATTTTCGGCATCATTAGCCTCCAACATGCCAGCAAATTGGGCAAGACGTCTCACTTGGCATTGTACCGGATTTGGAATTCTCCCCGTTGTAAAACAACAACAACGTTGAGTCGGGTTGTCAGTGCAGAATTCAAAATGGTTTTAGAAACACGGAGACCCTGGGAAACACTCAAAGTAGCAGAGCTCTCTGGGAATGACAGGAAGTTGCAGGGAGCAGGATTCTGGGACTGGATCTGGGCCAGGAAGTGATCTCATTGTCTGACGGAGCTGCAAGCATTGAGGCCAGATGCAGCAGGACCTCCCCCCCCCCCAAAAAAAACCAAAAAGCGGTGTGGGTAGGAAAATAATTGTCCCCGGTGCTGTGAGCCAAAAGAAACGGGTAGTGAGAAGCCAGCCGAGAGCTAGTCCCACCTTATCAGGTCAAAAGCAGGTTACTTTCTAGATAACTCCTGGGCCAATGAAAACACAAGCCGGGTCCACATCCCATGTCGCCCAGAGAGCCCCACACAAAGCAGAAGATTTCACTGAGCATCACGGGATACAAATCACAGGTTTGGAAGTGACCCATAACGATATAATGGGCTGTTTCCACCTTTAGTCGGAATCAGCTGAATTGATCGGTGGGGGAGCACGCTTTGCTCCAGCAAAAGAATTGGGAGTTCCCCAAGTCAAACTGATACTGGTACCTGACCCATACCTGACCCATCACCTACAATGGCAGATAGGACCAGGGCAGGCATCCCCAAACTCGGCCCTCCAGCTGTTTTGGGACTACAACTCCCATCATCCCTAGCTAACAGGACCAGTGGTCAGGGATGATGGGAATTGTAGTCCCAAAACATCTGGAGGGGACCGAGTTTGGGGGTGCCTGGCCTAGGAGGTGAGTGGGGGGGGAAGCAGCCCTTTGAGTTGAAGCTCCGGGGCATATTGTGTCCATTGGTTGGGGACAGGGGCTGCAGACTTTCAGAGTTCTGTCTGGAATGGAAACTATCTTGGTTTGAAGATTGGTCGGACGCAGAGGAGTGGTGGGAGGCACCAGCCGGCAGGCCCGGTGCGTACATTTAGGTGGACTAGGCCATTGCCTAGGGCGCGAAAATGGAGGGGGTGCTGCTGAGCCTGCCCCGCAAAACCCCCACTGCCCTTCTAAGGCGCACGCTCGCGCTCCTCCCGCCTATGGAGGGGACGCCGAGAGCTCCCCAGCGGCGGCGGCGGCCGCAGCGAGTGAGCGAGCAGCGGCGGTAGTGGTGGCAAGCGGCCGCAGCTGAAGCCTTCAGCTATGGGCGCTGCCACCGCCGCCGCCCGCTCGCTCACCGAGGAGCCCCCCAGCGTCCCCTCCATAGGCGGGAGGACTGTGAGCCAAAAGGAGAGCTCAGCGCCCTCCCGCCCACGGAGGGGACGCTGTGAGCTCTCCAGCAGCTGTAGCGAGCAAGCGGCGGCAGCGCCCGCAGCTGAAGCCTTCAACTATGGGTGCTGCTGCCGCCGCTGCCACTCGCTAGCTTCCGCCGCCGCCGCCGCGGAGCTCAAAGCGTCCCCTCCACAGGCGGGAGGGCACTGAGCTCCCCCCTTGGCCCACGCTCCTCCCGCCAATGGAGGGGACGCAGGGGCATCAGCGGCACGCATGCGTCATGACGCATGCGCCCGTGGGAGGAACCAGAAAGTGTTTTGCTTAGGGCGCAAAAAGCCCTAGCACCGTGCCTGCCAGCCGGGGTGCCAAGGGAAGAAGATTCAGAGCCTGGGGGTTGGTGGTGGGACAATGAGTGGGCAGAGGGAGCAGACTGGGAAGAGGAGATGTTGGCAGCTGAAGGGGTAACAGGGTTTAGTGAGCAGGGGGAGTCTGTGGCAGAGAGCAGTCCAGAGGCATAAGCAGGAGAGGAGGGCGGCAAAGAGGCTGAGATGAGTCAGGCTGGTGAAGAGTCACAGGTGCCCACCATTGTCTCCCAGAACCAGGAGAGGGATTAAAAGGGTGCAAGAGAGGTTGGCTTCACACAGGCGCAGTCTCAGATTGCTTGGGGAAAACATTGGAGAGGAGGAGACTTAGGCAGCTGTGGGGAGGCATGGCCTCAGCAACTGCTTCATGGCGGCAAGACCTGCCGGAGATGAGTTGCTCTGCTCATTTAGGTCTGGCCCTCCTGTGCAGATCCTTTTTTTTTTTTTTTTTGCTAATAAAGCATTAACTCCAACTTGCACAGTGTGATTTGCTGCTGGCTCAATTAATCCCAGGTCAGTAATGGAAATCACGAAAACAAACGGCTGGCCACCTGTCAGGGATTCTTTAGCTGTGTTTCCTGCATTGCAAGGGGGCTGAACTAGATGGGGTGCCTCCCAACTCTGCAATCATGTGAGTCTATCCCTTATCCTTTCTTCACTAGGTCCTCAAATATTAAGCAAATAATTATATATTTTCCCGCATGGCTTCTGATGGTTCCCTTCCATCGAAATGTTAGTTTCGGCCATGGCAAATAGCAACTGCAGCAGAAAAGAAACAGTGCAGATTGCGGTCAACACAGAACCACATCTGGATTCATTAGAGCAGTGGTTGTTACCATTTTTTTAGCCTGAGGGCCACATTGCCGCTGCTCCAGGCAGGGGCCACATTCTGGCAGTGTGCATGTGTGGGGGGGGGATGAAGATTGCCAGATTGGGTGGCCACCCCAGGAGATCATGGGGCTCCAACTTCAGGATCTTAAGCAGACAGATATATTCACCCATCACCCTTTTGCAACCCAGTTCATGTTTCCGCCACGAGTAGGCCGTTTCCTATGGAAGCTTATATCTCCAGGGACCAGCTCATCTCTTGCACCAGTTTTGAAACTGCATTGCTTCTCCGAACCAAAGTGGCATAGTGGTTAGAGTGACACAATTCCAAGCACAATTCAAAGTATTGGTGCTGACCTTTAAAGCGCTAAATGGCCCTGTAGACCTGAAGGAGCGTCTCCACTCCACTGAGGTCCAGCTCCAAGGGCCTTCTGGTGGTTCCCTCACTGTGAGAAGAGAGGTTATAGGGGGACCAGGCGGAGGACCTTCTCAGTGGTGGTGCCATAGCTGCCAAGTTATCCCTTTTTTTAAGGGATTTTCCCTTATGCTGAATAGGCTTCCTCGCGAGAAAAGGGAAAACTTGGCAGCTATGGGTGGTGCCCGCTCTGTGGAGCAGCCTCCCATCAGATGTCAAGGAGATAAATAACTATCTGACTTTTAGAAGACATCTGAAAGCAGCCCTGTTTAGGGAAGTTTTTAATGCTTGATGTTTTATCGTGTTTTTAATATTTTGTGGGGAGCTGCCCGGAGTGGCTGGGGAAACGCAGCCAGATGGTATAAATAAAGATGTTGTTGCTGTTGTTGTTGTTGTTGTTGTTGTTGTTGTTACTGGGACAGACCAGGTGTAATAATTAATAATAATTTATTATTTATACCCCGCCCATCTGGCCGGGTTCCCCCAGCCACTCTGGGCGGCTTCCAACAAAACAGAAATTCTAAAATACAGAAGGTGTATTAGGGGCCAGTCACTGCCTCTCTGCCTAAACCTACCTCGCAGGGTTTTCTGTGGGGATTAAACAAGGAGGTGGAAGAACCATGCCTTGGGCTCCCTGGAGAAAAGTGGTGGGGTCTAATATGTCAGGAATAAAAACAAACGGGGGGAAAATAAGGAGCACGGCTCCCGTGAAACCCTCCAGGCAGGATGGGCTCCCCAGAAGAGGGAGGGAGGAGTGGGGGAGATGGAAAATAAATCCCATGAAAGGAAGTGGGACAGGGGTGGGAAGAATCCTAGCTTCCGCAAGAGAAGGGAAATTACAGAGGGCCTCCATCCGTTGTGGGAAGAAAACCATTGTCTTGCTCGGCATGACTGCCAAGAACAGCGGCCGGGCGACATCACAGGCTTCCTGGAGAGCAAACAGACAGCAGACTAACCACCGGCTGGGCCATGTTCATAATCGGTAGCAGCACACCCTTACTGAAAAGCACGGATGTGAGCAGAAAGCTGCCACATATATTTGCTTTCCCCCCATTTTGCAGGTCCACATCTTCCCATCTTTAAGGGTGTAGCACAGGTGTAAGGGGGGAGAGCCTTAGACCCTCCAGTTTCTGGCTGAACTACAACTTCCAACAGCCCCAGCCAGCATGGCCAATGGCCAGGGGCAGGGAGGATTGAAATTGTGAGTTTTAGCGTGGCAGCAGCTACACTTCGGAACTCCCTGCCGATTGAGATGGGCCATGGATTCCTCATTTGAGATTCCTGCATTGCAGGGGGTTGGACTAGATGACTCTCAGAGGTCCCTTCCAACTCTGCAATTCTACAGTTCTCTGACATTAGAGTACACAAGCCGTTGTTGGACACTTTCCGGGGTCTGCTTAAAACATTTTTGTTTGTTTAGGCAAATCTACCCTGATCACAGGGACTTGGGTGGTGCTGTGGTCTAAACCCACTGAGCCTAGGGCTTGCCGATCAGAAGGTCGGCCGTTCGAATCCCCGTGATGGGGTGAGCTCCCGTTGTTCGGTCCCAGCTCCTGCCAACCTAGCAGTTCGAAAGTACATCAACAATAAATAGGTACCGCTCCGGCGGGAAGGTAAACGGTGTTTCCGTGTTCTTGCTGGCCACAAGACCCGGAAAAACTGTCTGCAGACAAACGCCGGCTCCCTCGGCCTCCTATAGATAGAGATGAGCACGCAACCCCAGAGTCGTCTGCGACTGGACCTAACGGTCAGGGGTACCTTTACCTTTACCGTTACCCTGACGCACAGAAGTTACAAACTTCTAGCTTATTGTTGGTTTTAATTAGTTTTGAATGTTTTAAAGACACTTGTTTTTAACTGTCTTTTATTGATAATTTTAATGGGGTATTGTTTTTGGTAAAGAGCTTTAAATAAGATAAATGTAGCAGATCATTTATTTATTTATACTAAAATTGTTAAGTGTTATCTTACAACAAATTGGAAGCTTTTGCAAAGCATTGTGCTCATTAGAAGCTGCAAAGGAAACTCATTCCAGAGATGTCCATCACCTCAGCTTTTCATAGAATTGTAGAGTTGAAAGGGACCCTAAGGGTCTTCTAGTCCAACCCCCTGCAATGCATTTTATCCAAGGTAGGGCTCAGACCCCAACCCCCCCCCTCTCCTTGCAGTCTCCTCTTTCCCAGGCTAAACATACCCAGCTCCTTCAACCATTCCTCATAAGGCTTGGTTTCCAGAGCCCAGATCATCTTGGTCACCCTCCTTTGCACAACTTCCAACTTGTCAATATCCTTCTTAAATTGTGGCACCCAGAACTGGACACAGGACTCTCGGTGTGGTCTGACCACACCTTGATCTGTGCACTCATTACCTAGAATAGCCTTAGCCTTTTTTGCTGCTGCATCACACAGCTATTCAGGAATGATAAAATGTTAGTAAAATCTTCCTGCTGAGAGGAGGAGCTCTTTGAAAATGGAACAGGCTCCCTTGGAAGGTAGTGAGCTCTCCTTTGCTGGATGATTCTAAACAGATGTTGGACAGCTGTCTGTCGGGGATTTTTTGTAGCTGTGATTCCTGCATTGTTGGACTAGATGACACTTGGGGTCCCTTCCAACGCTACCATCCCACAATTA
Organism: Zootoca vivipara; assembly: GCF_963506605.1. NCBI lineage: Eukaryota > Metazoa > Chordata > Lepidosauria > Squamata > Lacertidae > Zootoca > Zootoca vivipara. The sequence continues at coordinate 10,003,586 of NC_083281.1, read as the reverse complement.
CAGTCATTCCTAAATGTTAAACTGCTTCATCTCTGCACAATTGTCATCGGAAGGTCTGACACCAATGCGTTCTAGCGTGGGAAGCATCACAAAGAATGTGGGAAAGTTATACGTTGAAAGAAAATGTCATGAAAATGATGTACTGGTGGTATTTAACTCCTCGTTCTGCCCGGACACTGAGGTCCAGTACCGAGGGCCTTCTGGCGGTTCCCTCGCTGCGAGAAGTCAAGTTGCAGGGAACCAGGCAGAGGGCCTTCTCGGTGGTGGCGCCCGCCCTGTGGAACGCCCTCCCATCAGATGTCAAAGGAAAAAACAGCTACCAGATTTTTAGAAGACATCTGAAGGCAGCCCTGTTTAGGGAGGCTTTCAATGTTTAATAAATTATTTTATTTCATTTATCTGTTGTAAGCTGCCCAGAGTGGCAGAGTTATTATTATTATTATTATTATTGGAAATTAGCAAAAATGTATAAAACATGCTCAAATGTATGCTATAAATGTAAGGAAAAAGAAGGCACCTTTTCTCATATGTGGTAGAATTGTAAGGTAGTAAAAGGATTTTGGGAAATGATATATAATAAGTTGAAAAAAAATGTTTAAAACAACCTTTGTTAAAAAGCCTGAAGCCTTCCTTTTAGGAATTCTAGGTGCCGAAATCTCAAGGGAGCAGAAAAGACTATTTATCTATGTGACCACGGCTGTGCAGATGTTATTGGCCCAGAGGTGGAAAGAAGATAAAGTCTTGACCAGAGAAGAATGACAGATGAAATTGATGGACTATGCTGAAATGGCTAAAACGACTGGAAGAATCAGAAATCAGGAAGACCAAAATTTTAATAAGGAATGGGGAAAATTTATAACTTACCTTAGAGACCATTGTAAACAGTTAAAATCGTTAGTAGGATTGGAATAGCACTTGTCGTTTAAGAGTGAATTCTCATTCTCGACACAGTGGAGATGCAAAAGATTTGCAGCATCATAAAAGATGCAGGAAAAGGAAATGATTAACAATAGGACCCATAAAGCGGGAAGGATGGAGATTCCTTGGAATCTTGTTTTTTTATTATTTATGTTGGGTATATCTCTGTAAAAATTTAATTTGAAAAACCAAATAAATAAATTTCTTTTAAAAAGAGAGAATGTGAGAAATTGACACCCCACCCCTGAGATCACATTTCAGCTTTTCTCTTTGGACAAGTTCTCCTGCCTCCCTGCAAACACTTTCCCCTGCGTGGTAAAACTCTTGATTTATCAGCCTTTGGGACCGGGGCTGAGTCCAAGGGGACAGGAAACCTGCTTCCTCTTCTAGTGAGCGGTCAGGAACCAGAGTGGAAAGCTGCCAAGGCAATTAAACCATCTGGTGCCAGAGAGAAAGAAGGAAAAACGGAATAATTTAAAGCTCTCTCACACACTCCCGTGTGACCCACAGCTTGATTCCCTTACCCGAGTTCACGGCTGGCTGGATCATGGAACTGTGGAGTTGGAAGGGACCCCCAAGGGCCATCTAGTCCGACCCCCTGAAATGTCGGACTAACTCTAACCTTCAGGTGCTCTTCCAAGACTCCAGCCACTCAACACAGCTATCCTGGTTTGGTCCTATTCCCAGAATCACTTGAGGAGTCCAGAATCCTCCTCTCTTCAACTCAGAAGTGAAAAGGTGGTTTAAGTGCTGCTTCTAAAACGCCACTGGCAAAAATACCAGGGTGATTATTGGTGGTAGCATCAAAGTCCCACATCAGAGTCCTACAGGGGATTTAAGAAGGCAGTCCAATCATAGACGCTCAGAACCAAGTCTCAGGGTGTGAGATTCCTGCATTGCAAGGAATCCCTTGGGCCCCTTCCAACGCTACAGATGAGCTTACTCCCAAAGTAAGTGCGCACAGAATTTTGTCTACTACACAGCCCGGCTCGGTTCTATATAGAATTACCCAGAATCAAAACCCTCGACGTTCAACGCGCTCAGAAAAGTTTCAAGTTCCACCGAGCTCAGCCTTGCTCAGAGGAGACCCGCTGGAACTGACAGGTCGGGAAGGAAGCCGTGTCTGTCGTTGAACCAGCTTTGCGCAGGGCAAACTCAACGGCTTTGCTCCCAAGTCAACACACAGAGCGCAACAGCTTTAAGGCTGGAAAACCACGCTTTGTCCGGCGGGAGCAAGCCCCACTGGAGACAGTGGGGGTGGGCTTCCGAGTAGAACAACACTGGCTGACCCGGCGCCAGGATCCCAGGACCAGATACACCCAGAAGACCCATCCACACCGGAGTTGCGCACGTGCGCCTTTTCCCCTTCCGCATTCCGCCTTACCTGCTGCCTCGGGCTCAGCGCATCGCAGCGTCGCGCAGCTGCTCTGGGAGCCACCCGGGACGAAAGACGCGCAGAAGGCAGCGGCTGGGCTGCGAGAACATCTGGCCAATTAACAATGGAGGGCGGAGACTGCCTGGCCCGAAGGGGACTTTTTGGAGAAAGGTGGAGGGTTTCAGCCTAAGGCACTGGCTCTCTTTTCCCCCTCCCTCTGGGCCACACTTCAGAATAAAAATTGGCTCTCGCCACACCGACTTTTTTTTTTTAAATGGACACATTGCCAAAACAAACTCTTACTCTTGAGAGTCCCATGGACTGCAAGAAGATCAAACCTATCCATTCTGAAGGAAATCAGCCCTGAGTGCTCACTGGAAGGACAGAGCTGAGGCTCCAAGACTTTGGCCACCTCATGAGAAGAGAGGACTCCCTGGAAAAGACCCTAATGTTGGGAAAGATGGAGGGCACAAGGAGAAGGGGAGGACAGAAGACGATAGAGGACGAGATGTGTTCTCGAAGCTACAAACATGAGTCTGAGGCAGGGGCAGGGCTGGCTCTAGGTAGACCCCCGGTGGTGCAGGGCACCACGGCGCCGGCCCGCCAGAAGGGCGCCGCGAGCTGCGCCTGCCCGCTGGCTGGTCTGCCGGTTTGACACGCTGTGCCTGCCTGCCCGCCCACCCACCGCGCTGGGAAACGGGGCGGGGGGGGGGGGCGCCGGAGGGATCCGTCGCTCCACGGCACCAGGGGCGCTTAAGACCTTGTGGGGGGGCGGACTATATTTTGGAAAAAAAAATGAACAAATTCCTATGCCCCACAAATAACCCAGAGATGCATTTTAAATAAAAGGACACATTCTAGTCATGTAAAAACACCAGGCAGGCCCCACAAATAACCCAGAGATGCATTTTAAATAAAAGGATACAATCTACTCGTGTAAAAACATGCTGATTCCCGGACTGTCCGCTGGCCGGATTTAGAAGGTGATTGGGCCGCATCTGGCCCCCAGGCCTTTGTCTGGGGAACTGTTATGTACTGAGCTGAATCCTAGAACAATAGGATTCAGAATCAGCGGGAGCTACCCAATCCAACTCCAGGTGGAAGTGAATCCGCAACCTGATTGGCCTGCTGGAGCAGCCAATCAGGCGGCTGGCAGAAGTGAATCTGCTACCTGATTGGCCTGTAGGAGCAGCCAATCAGGCTGCAGGCAGAAGTCAATCCATAATATAATTGGCCCACAGGTGTAGCCCTGAAGTAGCCAATCACGCAAGGCCCATTGTGTAAATAATGTATATAAGCAGATGGTTTGGGGAAAAGAGCCATTCGTCTTCTCTTCTCCTCCTTGATGACTATGAGCTGAATAAAGAGCATGAAATTCACTCTTGACTCCGAGTATATTTCACTGGCGACGAAGGTGGGATCCTGCTGAGCTGACCGCCACCACGCACTGCACCGCAGCACCGCCACCTGCTGCACCGCTGCATCGCACCGTGCATCCAGGCTTCAGCTCCAGGACCCAAGGAACCCAGAATGGCAACCGACAGCAGCTTCTCGCCATTCAAACCAGCATCAGGAGACTGGGAAGGGTACGCCGCCCGTTTCAACTTCCTCCTGCAAGCGAAAGAAGTCACCAACGATGCCATGAAGAGGGCGACATTCTTCAGCGTCTGTGGAGAGGAGACGTTTGAAATCGCCCGGGCTCTCCTTGCACCTAGAGATGTCGCTACCGTCTCTTACAAAACAATAATGGAACGGCTGAAGGAGCACTTCTCACCACAGCCCTCGGTGGTAGCTTGCCGAAATGCCTTCTACGCAAAGCGGCAAGCCCCGGGGGAAACCATAACTGGGTTTGTGACCTCCCTCCGCCAAGCCGCCCGGTTATGCAACTTCTCAGAATTGGAGAACATGCTTCGTGACCGCCTCGTCGGTGGCCTGAGGGACGAGATGCTGCAACGACGCCTCTACGCCAAAAAAGACCTCACGTTCCAGATTGCTCTGGAGGAAGCCCTGGCAACCGAAGCCGCCGAGAGGTCAACGCAAGAGGCACGACCGGCCCCGCCATCCCAACCGAGGGTCTACCACGAAGACCTCACCGACGAATCCGAATCTGACAGGGAGGAAGTACACCGAGTACAGCGGCGCACTCAAGCAGCACACACACCACAGCAGCCTCGACGAGAAGGAGGGAACTGTGCAAGCTGCGGGGAGAACCACGAGAGGAGGACCTGTCGTTTCCGCAACGCAGAGTGCAGGCAGTGCAGAAAATTGGGACACATCGCCCGGGTGTGTCGGGCTCGACTCACGCGTCGACAAGCATCAGATGACCGACCCAGGAGCCCCAGGTCACACGGCACCATGCACCAAGGCAACTCGACGGAGATCACGGACTACCAGGTATTCCAGTTGCCCCATCCCAGCACAGAGAAAATTTATATAGAGGTACAGATAGAGGGAGCCCCATGCCGCATGGAGCTGGACACGGGTTCAACTCTATCCATAATCTCGGCCCGAACATTAAGGGAACTGTGCCCTAATGGGGGTCCCAAACTAAGGCCGGCCCCATTCACCCTCCGGGACTTCCAGAAACGTAAGGTCCCTACTATGGGGGTGGGGACCTTCAGGGTGCAATATCGAGGGCGAAAGCAACAATTGGACTTGCTGGTAGTTAAGGGCCCCTACGTTAGCTTACTGGGACTGGCATGGTTTGGACCTCTGGGGCTAGCCGTTACCGGGGTGAACCGCACTAGCTTACAAGTGGACGTGGACGCCATATGCAAAGAGTTTCCAGGGGTTTTCGATGGGGCATTGGGACGATATACAGGACCCCCCATTGCCCTACAGCTGGACCCCGCTGTACGACCCATCAGGCACAAGGCCCGCCGGGTCCCGTTCGCCCTGAAACCCCGCATAGACGAGGAATTGGACCGGCTCGTGGAGCAAGGAGTGCTGGAGCCGGTGCCCAACGCCCCCTGGGAAACTCCAATTGTCACACCCGTCAAGCCTAACGGTTCGGTCCGCATCTGTGCAGACTACAAATGCACCATAAACAAGGCTCTCACGGCCCATGCATACCCAGTGCCAGTGGTCAGCCATGTCCTCGCCACCCTGGCTGGGTCAAAAATCTTTGGCAAACTGGACTTGGCCCAAGCGTATCAACAGTTGCCTGTGGACGAAGCCACAGCAGAGGCTCAGACGATTGTGACGCACAGAGGGGCATTCAGAGTTAAGCGGCTGCAATTTGGCGTTAGCGTGGCACCAGGCATATTCCAGAATCTAATGGACTCTCTCCTTAAAGGGATTCCTGGCGTCACCCCCTTCTTCGATGATGTACTGATCGCCGGGCCCACACCAGAGGAATTTGAGGACCGCCTCCGCTCCGTCCTGCACCGTTTCCAGACGGCGGGCCTCAAGGTGAAGCGGGAAAAGTGTTTACTGGGAGTGCCGCAGGTGGACTTTCTGGGATTTAAGGTGGACGCAGAAGGGGTCCATCCAACCGGTGACAAGGTACGGGCCATTTGTGAGGCCCCAGCGCCCAAGAGCAAGCCCGAACTTCAGTCATTCTTGGGACTATTGAACTTTTACCATGCCTTCCTTCCCCATAAGGCAGCGGTAGCGGAGCCCCTACACAGACTCCTAGATAAAAGGGCCCCTTGGGTGTGGGGCCAGCGACAAAGGGCCGCATTCCAGGCAGTCAAGGACTTGCTCGTCTCGAACTCGGTCTTAGCACACTTCGACGAGAGGCTGCCAGTGGTGCTGGCATGCGACGCCTCTCCCTATGGCATCGGCGCTGTCCTGGGACACCAACTCCCGGATGGAAGAGAGGTGCCGGTGGCATACTTCTCCCAGACGCTTGCTGCAGCCGAACGAAACTACTCACAGATTGACAAGGAGGGTCTGGCAATCGTGAAGGGCGTAAAAAAATTCCATGATTTCTTGTACGGGCGGCCCTTTACCATAGTGACTGACCACAAGCCGTTGCTTGGCCTGTTTGCCCCCGAGAAGCAGACCCCCCAAGTGTTGTCTCCACGTGTCCTCAGGTGGTCAATTTTCCTTGCCGGCTACCAGTATGCACTAATCCACCGCCCTGGGAAGGCGATGGGCCACGCAGACGCCCTCAGCAGGCTACCACTACCAGAAACAGGCCCCGACCCAGCGCCTGCGCAAGAGGTTATGACCCTGGAGCTGCTTCCCGACCGACCCATTCAGGCACAAGAAGTTGCGCACCATTCCACAAAAGATAGGGTCATCTCCCGGGTCCTGGACTGGGTGTGGCGAGGATGGCCCAGCAGCAGCCCCGGGCCAGAATTCGCTGGCTACACAAACCGCAAACATGAACTGTCGGCCCACAAGGGGTGCCTGTTATGGGGAAGCAGGGTCGTTGTTCCCCAGCCCCTCCGCAAAAGGGTCCTCACAGCCCTACACGAGACACACCCAGGGGTAGTGAGGATGAAGGCCCTTGCCAGGAGTTATGTGTGGTGGCCGGGGATTGACAGAGAGATAGAGGCCTGGGTCCAACACTGCCAGACCTGCCAAGAATCCCGCCCGGATCCCCCAAGGGCCCCAGTCCAGCCCTGGGAGTCCGCCCGACATCCATGGTCACGCTTGCACGTGGACTTCGCTGGCCCCTTCCAGGGAAAAACATTCTTCATAGTGGTGGATTCCTACACCAAATGGCTGGAGGTCGCACTGGTACCATCCACTTCTACGGCGGCAGCCATCCGGGTACTACGTAAGCTGTTTGCGACCCACGGGCTCCCTGACACCCTCGTCTCGGACAATGGAACCGCATTCACGTCAGAGGAGTTCCAGACCTTCACAGCGCAGAACGCCATCCGCCACATCCGCTCAGCACCATTCCACCCTGCCACCAATGGCCAAGCGGAGCGCATGGTGCGGACCACCAAGGACAGCCTCCGCCGCATGACACAAGGGGACTGGGAATACCGCCTTGCCGCATTTCTTCTAGCACAGCACAGCACCCCAAGCACAACGACGGGCCGGAGCCCAGCTGAATTACTAATGGGCCGGCGCCTTGCAACTAGACTGGACCGACTTCACCCCGACAGAGCTCAGGATGAGGTAGTGGTGGGGAAAGGCAGGAACCCCCGGACATTTGTGGCCCAGGACCCAGTGTATGCAAAGAATTTTGGGGCAGGCCCAGCATGGGTACCCGCCACAGTCACCAAGGTGACCGGTCCCGTGTCGTACGAGGTACTAACGGAAGGGGGGCAATGTTGGCGCCGCCACTGCGACCAGCTACGGCGACGATTCCCAGGAGGAACCCGGGAGGAGAGCGGGACAGAGGGGACCCAAGGGGACAGCAGGGCAGTGAGGCCTGTAGAGCGAGAGGGGTGGGCAGAGGAAGCAGAAGCAGTAGGCACAGAGGGGCGCCCCGAGGCTGGAAGGACACCGGAACCAGAGCTACAACCTAGTGGTTCAGTGGCGCCAGACCAGACAGCCCTGGCACAGCCAGCAGCCTCGGAACACGAGCCAGAACCAGAACCCCTGACCAAGGAACACCCCAGGCCACAACGCACACGGAGGCGGCCAGCAGACCTTGGGGACTACGAATGCAACTTCCCGGGCAGGACTGGAACTTAGAGGGGAGGGGTGTTATGTACTGAGCTGAATCCTAGAACAATAGGATTCAGAATCAGCGGGAGCTACCCAATCCAACTCCAGGTGGAAGTGAATCCGCAACCTGATTGGCCTGCTGGAGCAGCCAATCAGGCGGCTGGCAGAAGTGAATCTGCTACCTGATTGGCCTGTAGGAGCAGCCAATCAGGCTGCAGGCAGAAGTCAATCCATAATATAATTGGCCCACAGGTGTAGCCCTGAAGTAGCCAATCACGCAAGGCCCATTGTGTAAATAATGTATATAAGCAGATGGTTTGGGGAAAAGAGCCATTCGTCTTCTCTTCTCCTCCTTGATGACTATGAGCTGAATAAAGAGCATGAAATTCACTCTTGACTCCGAGTATATTTCAGGAACCCTGGCTGAGCAAACTGCAGGAGGCAGTGGAAGGCGGCGTGCTCTGGTCTATGGGGTCACGAAGAGTCAGACACGACAATAGCTGTCAAGTTTTCCCTTTTCTCGCGAGGAAGCCTATTCAGCATAAGGGAATTCCCCTAAAAAAAGGGAGAACTTGACAGCTATGCACACGACTAAATGACCAAACAGCACCGAGTTGTGTGTGTTTTTTTATGGACACATTGGAAAACAAACAGAAATAACTCCTTGCACTGCTTGATTTAAAACATGGAACACTACTTCTTTATAATGTGATCATGGGACACCCAGAAGGCCTAAAACAATGCAGCTGCGTAAGAACAGTAATCATTCCCAAAATATAATTTTTCTCATATATGTACCTTAAGTATGTATGCAAACTCAACGAGAGGTGTCTGCATGGTTTTGCCGAGTAATCTCATTTAGACTGAATCTGATTTGAGACAAGCAAACTCTCATCTCCACACCAAGACAATGGAGCCTTTATCTTTTCTGATCTTGATAGTATGCTATGCTACACCATACTGAAATGTTTAAATCAGGCATCCCCAACCTGCGGCCCTCCAGGTGTTTTGGCCTGCAACTCCCATCATCCCTGACCACTGGTCCTGTTAGCTAACAGGACCAGTGGTCAGGGTTGATGGGAATTGTAGTCCAAAACATCTGGAGGGCCAAAGGTTGGGGGTGCCTGGTTGAAATCATAGGAAGGGACCACAAGGGTCATCTAGTCCAGGCTCCTGCAAGAATCTTTTGCCCAGCGTGGGGCTCAAACTCACAACCCAGAGATTAAGAGCGAACTTGAACAAAATATTGCCAGGGGGCAGGTCAGTCCCGCATAATCGATCACATGACACAGGGTATGCACACCATTTGAGTGACAATGCTCATCAACTTTGGGGGGAGGGGGCTGGGTCCCTCGAATATTGTATTGGTGGGGCAAAGACCCACGGGCCCCTAAGAGTCGGCTCCTATGGTACTGACCAAGCGATCCCAGCTTTTATTATTATTTTGATTGAGTTATTACAGAAACAAAAAGAACAAACAAAAAAATACAAAATACACCCTTTACACCCGTACCATACAGAAAGTTAATACAATCATTACAAAACCGAATACGAAACACAAATGACTTCCTGTCTACTCCTTAATTCAGATATAGAAAATTGGTTGCTGATACAAACTATTATCATGATTAAACTGCTTCTTCATTAATCTTGAGTCTCACATTGTTCTTGAAGCTACTACTGAAATTAGTCAAATGCTGCAACAGAATTTAAACTGCTATATTTATTTTTAAAATACATTTTAAAGACTTCCCATTTTGATACGAATACCTGTTTTGGTTTATTCTTTATTTTTTCAGAGAATCTAATTCCACATATTCAATCAATTTTTGAATCCATTCCTGCATGGATGGGAGTTTGTTAGATTTCCAGTTTGCAGCAATTAACATTCTTGCTGCAGCTGTGAAACTCAGGTGAAACTCAGAAAATTAGAATATTGTCGAAAATTGCATTTACTTCAGTAATGCAACTTAATTTTTATTTTAATTTAAATTTTTACAAATGCTTTCTTTTGGAAATTCCACAGTAATAAAACAAATAGTTATAATAAAAAAATCACTATTACATTTTATTAATTACATTCCATTTATAATTGACCCACCTAACGACAAATAACGACAAATAATTACAATTACAACAAATAAAGGCTTGACATATCTTGCTTTGCATGTCATCACATATGTTGGTTTCACCTTTTAAATTGCGTTACTGAAATAAATGCACTTTTCTACGATATTCTAATTTTCCGAGTTTCACCTGTATAAGATATCCTTCGTTTCTAGATTAAAATCCAGACCTGTAATCCCCAGAAGATAAGCTTCTGTTTTTTTATTAAAAGAGATTTTTAGTAGTTTCTGCAATTCTTTATGGATGTTATCTCCAAACACCTCAATTTTCTTACACTGCCACCACATGTGGTAGAAAGTGCCTGGTTTTTCTGCACATCTCCAGCAATCGCCTGGGACATTTTTATACATTCTAGAAAGCTTCCAAGGAGTACCATCTATGTTGCATTTTTTTTTAAAAAAAAAAATCTCTTAGGGTATAACAAGTTGTAAACTTCCAATTATTTTTCTATAATTTTTCCCATTGGGACATATTTATTGTATACCCAAAGTCTTGTGACCACTTAATCATATCTGCAGGGAGCTCCTCTTCCTTGACCTCCCAGTCAAGGAGGAGTCGGTACACTTTGGAAAGGGTTTTACTTTTGGGGTTTAACCAGGGGATGCTGCACATGCGTGCTACGTAGAGGGGGATCGCGCGCCCCCCGCGACTTCTAAACGGTCCAGTCTCAGGAGCCGACTGCGGGGCGGGGGCGCGGCCCCGAGTGCCACCCCCTCCTCCAGCAGGCACCCACGTGGCAATTTCGGCAGGCACGCCTGCAGCTTCCCCCCCCCCCAGGCTGCCATGCAGAGGCGAGGGGCGGGGGCACGGCCCCAAGTGACCCAGGGTGGACCGCCCCCCGCTTGCTCCGCCCCTGGAGTTTACTAACTCCAATTCAAATCTGGAAGTTTCTGTTGCAAAGCCCTTTTGCTTATCAAATTTAAAATTTTCAAATAATTGATGATACTGGAACCAATCGGATACATGCTCTCTTAGCTCCTCAAAGCTTTTTAGCTTTAATTGGTTGTCTTCCTCTTTAAGGAGTACTTTATATGTGAGCCAGATTTTCTGAGTATTCTTCCTTTTAACTGCCAAGTCCTTATATTTTTCCCAAACTGCAAAAAGTGATCTCCTGGTTATGTGATTCGTAAAATTTCTGTGTGCGATCCCAGCTTTTAAATGTTTCTTCGATTGTCCTTGAATCTTCCCACAACACTTGCCACTCTTTCTTCCACGACAGTACGGCGCACCATGCCCTTTGAGAACCACTGGGTCAGGAGATGGCTGTTCCCTCATTTAGAGGGAGCGTCAATCCCAATTCCTCTTACGCAGCGGATGATTTAACTTCAGCAATGAAGGGTTTCTGCAAAGGGAAGAAGACGCTCTGGGGGTTCGTAAAAACTTGGGAGCAGGATGGAGAAAGTGAAGAGGAGAAAACGAGCTGCGTCCTCTCAAGATGAGGGAGCTTGGAATATTCAGTGGCATTGGAAAGTGGTGAATTCCATGGTGGAATGTCTGCTTTGCATTCAGGTGGTCCCAGATTCAAGCCACAATGGTGGCTCCAGGTAGAACTTGGACAGAAATCTCCCTAGAAGCCTGGAGAACAACTGCTGCTAGTTGGTGTAGACCAGTGTTTCCCAAACTTGGGTCTCCAGCTGTTTTCGGACTACAACTCCCACAATCCCTGGCTAGGAAAACCAGTGGTCAGGGATGATGGGAATTGTAGTCTAAAAAATAGCTGGAGACCCAAGTTTGAGAAAATTTGTGTAGATAGGAAAGGAAAGGGACCCATTTCTACAGTTTCCGAGACAGATAATCTAATCAGCCAGTCACATGTCTCCCTCTGCAGACAATAATTGAGGCCTAGGCAAGGGTTCCGGGAGGGGCTGGGAAGGGAGCTAGCTCTCTTATCTCCCTCCCAGATCTCTTGCAATCAGCTGCTGAGCGGGTTCCTTTCAGCTCATTCCCTCTTATTAGCCTTTAGCTTTCTTTCTTTCTTTCTTTAAAAAAAGCACAATCTGCCTTTAGCCCCCGGGCAATTGGGCTCCAGGGACTACGCATTCGCTCCATAAGACGCACAGACACTTCCTCTTTCAGAACGGAAATACGGTACTTTCTGAGAATCCTCAGAAAAAACAATCTCTCAAAAGACCTGCTGAGGGCATTTTACCACTGTAGTGTAGAAAGTGTATTAACCTATGGTCTGTGTGTGTTGTTTGGGAGTTGCACGGTTGGGGAAAGAACAGCGCTGTCCAAGGTCGTAAGGATAATTGGGTGCACTCTTCCCACTTTGAATCAAATCTATGCCTCCAGGTGCACCTCCAGAAGGCTGCAGATATTGTGCAGGACAGTGTGCACCCTGGAAATAATCTTTTTCAGCTTCTGCCTTCTGAAAGGAGGCAAAGGGTCATAAAGACCAGGACTAGCCACCTGAGAATAAAGATTATTGTATTGTATCAGGTACAGTTGCTTTTTTATGGATGTTCTCAGCAGGTACCTGTTGGTATTATTGTTGCTATGGCTCTGTGTGGGGGAACTCTGCTGTGCTCCCCTAAATCCAATGCTTTAAAGATCTGGATGTGGATCTCACCTCTCCAGATCTGGTTCTCCAAGGTTTCAGAAAGGGGTCTTCCCCAGGCCCACCTAGAGATTCCTGGTGGTGAACCTGGAACTGGTGCTATGGACTTTCCCCATCTCTTCTACGTTCCTTTTGCGTCTTCATCCAGGCTCTGAAAGCTTTTGCGCTTCATGTGCAACACACACACACTCATGGCTGCTGGGAAGGCACTGCCTTTGGGGTGCAGAAAACACGATGATCTCACCAGCCCTGCCACAACGCCCCTTTGACATTTCAGATGGAGAGGGAAATAGCCAAGTTGGTTCGCCGCAAAGAACAGCCCTTGTCTTTCAGAACCAGGAAGTCCTGCCAGGGGAACCGAGGAACGGCAGGAGGAAGCATCCGTTTTTAGAACCATCTGAAAGCAGGACACCACTCATTATCAAAGGGGCCTTTCATGCACATATGTATTGAAAGGGCTGCGATTTTGGGAAAACAATCCTCCTATTCATTCCAATCTCCCCAACCCCCTGCTTCCCATGTTATGATCAACGGCCTTCAACTTTCCATTTCGTTCCCCTTTTGACCATCTACTGACCAGGGGAGCCAGCTATAGGAGCGGAAGGGGCTTCAGACCCCTCAAAATTTCTAGGCAGGGTCTGAGCCCCCCCCATATCCCACTCTCTCTGACCAGCACCAGCCCATCACAGCGGGAGGAAGGCATGGCGATTTTCACCCTCCACTCTCCCCACCGAGATCTGGGAAGGTGCTCTGGCAATCCTCAGACACCCGCACGTCCCTGCAAGCCTGGCTGGATTTGGGGGTGGGGAGTCACATGTGACAGCCCCTTCCCCCCATGCTGGGCCCAGCTCTGTACACCTGCTACTGACCACCCACCACCAGTGTAATCTTTTAACATGTTATTATGAGTCTGTGGGTGCTTTTGTTGTTTAGTCGTTTAGTCGTGTCCGACTCTTCGTGACCCCATGGACCAGAGCACGCCAGGCACTCCTGTCTTGCACTGCCTCCCGCACTTTGGTCAAACTCATGTTGGTAGCTTCGAGAACACTGTCCAACCATCTCGTCCTCTGTCGTCCCCTTCTCCTAGTGCCCTCAATCTTTCCCAACATCAGGGTCTTTTCCAAGGATTCTTCTCTTCTCATGAGGTGGCCAAAGTATTGGAGCCTCAGCTTCACGATCTGTCCTTCCAGGGAGCACTCAGGGCTGATTTCCTTAAGAATGGATAGGTTTGATCTTCTTGCAGTCCATGGGACTCTCAAGAGTCTCCTGTTAGACACCCTAAATTCCTGGGTCTAATAGGTGTGAGACTTTAACCATTGCTTGGAGTGTTAAAACCTGGAAATAGCCAGACACTGTGTATTAGGCTCAGAAACCAGGGGCTACCTGGAGGACTCCCAAAGAGGAGGCCGAGGGAGCACTCCACAAGGGACGGTGTTCAAAAAGGGGTGAGGGGTTACTGGCTCTGTAGTCCATGGCTGACATAACTGGGCTCCTGAGCCCCACAAAGTATGTAGTTGGTCAAGAGAGCCGTGGATTCAAAAGATTGAAAACCTTTGCTTTATGGGGCCAGTTTATTTTGTGGCTGAAACTCTGGACTCCCACCAGGTTTCCTTCTCCCACCCCCATCTCCTTTAAAATACTTTTGAGTCACCAGTTGTTCTCTTCTTTGTAGTTTAAATCGGTCAAAGTGGCCAATTTTACTTTGTTTTGCAGCAGAAAGCCCTTACTTCCACCAGGTTTCCTTCTTTTTCACGTTAGAACAGTTAAAGAGGTCAGTTTTCCTCCTCTTTGCAGCTTAAACCACTTAAATGGCCAGTTCAGATTCATTTTGTGGTTGAAACTCTGGAATTCTGCCAGGTTTCCTTAAAAAACAACTCCACCCTTTAAAACAGCTCTGGCCATCCGTTTTCCTTCTCCTTGAGGCTTTTAACCAGGCATCCCCAAACTTCGGCCCTCCAGATTTTTTGGACTACAATTCCCATCTTCCCCGACCACTGGTCTTGTTAGCTAAGGATCATGGGAGTTGTAGGCCAAAACATCTGGAGGGCCGCAGTTTGGGAGTGCCTGCTTTTAACCATTAAATAGATCAGAATCAGGACTTTCAATAGTTAACTGCTGACTTGTATCTTAGCAAACATGTCCATGAGGTGTAGAAACACATTCTCAGTGTGAATTTCAGGGGTCCTGCATTTTGCCTTAACAACAAAAATAAAGCTATTCTATAAGTAAATATTTATACATTTTATATGCTGTATGAATTAATCGACAATAAATTAAATGCAACATTTATAAAACAGAGAGGCAACATTTATAAAACAGAGAGGGGGCCTAAGCTGTTTTTTAAATATAAATTACTTCGATGCCACCAAGATGCAACATGCCCTGCACACGTGCGCTCTGAAGTAAGTCTCCATTGCCCCACGTGCCTTCAGCTCCGCGCATGCGCTCTAATGAGTTCCATAAATCACCGTGATAAGAGCGAAACTGCGCTCTCATTTCCCAGCGTGCCTTGCTGTGCCCTCCCCTGTCGGTCGTTGCTGGGGCTGGGTACTTCAAGCCCCAGCATGCCATGCGCTAGAGAACCCCCCCCGCTGAGGAAGTTCGCATAGGCAACTCTACTTCCCGGCGTGCCTTGCGCGCCACCCCCCTCTCCGTTATTTATGACCGACAAAGCTGAGGAAGGAGGCCTCTGACTTGTCGTCTGAGAGAAAAGCACCATGGAAACGCACAGATAAACAACACAGATCGGGAGATCACTGAGGGACGATCACGGTGGCCATTTCCCGGCGTGCCTTGCGTGTTGCCTTTTCAAGGGGAAAAGTGCTAGTAACCCTCTACAGAGAGGATTTGATTCCATTTCCCAGAGTGCCTTGCGCGCGAGGTTGGTTGAGATAACCCCACCATTTCCCAGCGTGCCTTGCGGTTCCGGCCTAGAACAGCCTCGTTTACTGAGGAGGCGGCGGCGGCCTCCATTTCCCAGCGTGCCTCGCGAGCCTAGCCTATTAAAAGCCGAGTTGGCTATCAGGGAAGGAGGCAGCCCCTCGCTTCTTTGAACTCATTTCCCAGCGATCACTGCGGTCCCGACCTGAGGAGCCCAGTGAACCTTGAGGGAATGTTAACTCCTATTTCCCGGCGCTCCTTGCGGCGGCGGACTGCATTTCCCAGCGTGCCTCGCGCGCGCGCTGTTTCTGAGGCGATGTACTGAGGCGAAGAAGCGCCTCCTTCTTCTCCTTCTTCCTTCTCGCCTCACGGTCGCTCTCGCCACCGCCGCTCGCCGTCATGCTGGAGGAGGCCGGCGAGGAGGTGCTGGGCTCGGTGCTGCTAAAGGCCTCCTGCCTGCCGCTCAGCTTCCTGCTGGTGGTGCCGGCCGTCCTGCTTCTGCTGCTGGGCCCGCCTCCGGCCTCGGCCGCCCACGAGTTCACCGTCTACCGCATGCAGCAGTACGAGCTCGGAGGGCAGCCCTACGGTCAGTGAGCCAAAGGGCCGGCGGGGTTCGGGTGGCGGCGCTGACAGGGAAGGCCCAGGAGACGACGACGCTCCCCCCCCCCCCGGCTCTGATGAGGCGCTTAACTAACACCCGACCCCCCCCCCCCATATCCACGCTACACAGGTACAGAGTATCCAGGGAACTGTAGTTTTCTCCTTACACTCACAGTTCCCAGGATCCTTTGGGGGGGGAATCCACGTCCTGACAGCCCCCTTAACGTCATTGATTCCTCATTAGCTAAGATTCCCCTCCCCCACCCCTGTTTTTCATGAAGCCAAGCCATGGGCCCCCACTACTTTTGAACATTTTTATGTTTCTGTGGTAGTTTTTCCTATGTGAAAAAGTGCCACGGGCCCCCTTGGGTGGGTTATTGCAGGACACCCCCCCCCAGTGAGATAGCCAACATATTACTACTACTATTATTATTTATTGGGAACCACTGCCCAACTTATTAGTGGGAACCACTGCCCAACATATTATTATTATTTATTATTATTTTATTTATCCCCCATCTTTTCTGCTGACAGGGATTCGAAAGGTAGAAACAAGAGCTACTCAAAAACATGGGGTGGGGTAGAGCAATAATTAAAATACAAATTTTCCGTTGCGAGCTGCCCTGGGATCTTCGAGGAAAGGGTGGGAGACATATTTAATAAAGGATTATAATAAATTTAAACTTTTTAAAACTTTATGCATACATAGTGTTAGATTAAGTACGTTAATGTAAAAATAGAATTGAGGTGGTATTTAGTGCCTGCACTGATTCCGTGGAGGCGGATGAAATGTATACATTGCTCGATGGTGTAAAAAAAAACCTCAAAGCAGTTTGCAAAAAGATAAAACAATAAAGTCGAGGGAGGAATCACAGTTGTGCTTCAAAACATACAAAAGTTAAAATGCTAAAACAGATTAAAATTACCTCAACTGTCTAAGCATGTGGGTAGGCTTGTCTAAGCAGGAATGTTTTTTAGCAGGCGCTGCAATGAGTACAGTGAAGGCACCTGCTTGTTTTCAATAGGCAGAGAGTTCCAAAGTGTAGGTGCTGCCGCAGTAAACAATCTCATTCTTACAAGGGTAAGACAATCTTGTAGGTAAACTGGTCCTTAGCTGTTAAGGGCTTTATATGTTAATCGTAACACCTTGAACTCGGCCTGGTAACAAATTGGCAATGAGTGCAGATCTCTGAGCGCAAGTGTTACATGCTAGCAAGGCCTCGCTCCTGTCAGCAACCGTGCTGCAGCATTCTGCACCCATTGCTGCTTCTGTGGCTCACAGCCTGTGGTTTGTCAGGTATCCGACAAAAGCTCTGTTCAGATGATACGCTAAGCTGAAACTAAACCATGGCTTAGCAGTAGAATGACCAGGGAGGGGCAATGCAGGTGGTCTGACTTACTGGTAGTATAAGACAGCTTCCTACATTTGCGTATTGTATTTAAATAATATAGGTGGATCAGTTTTAACAATATGTGTGTAGCAATATACAATGCTGAAACCGTACAGTGTGTTCCGATTTCCTGATAAGGGAGTGCTCCTGCTTAAAAGTTTCTAGCCAGCCAGCTATACTGTCCTGCAGCAGAACTGTGGCACCAGCCCTCATTTTCCTCTTCCAACTGACAAGTCAACATTTATTTTTGTTTTGTAAAATTCATGCTCCGCTTGATTGTAAAAAACCATCCAACCCTCAAAGCAGTTTACAAAAAGGGGAAAATAATTAAATTAAGAAGAAATTGCAATCATACTTTCAAAGCATGCAAAAAGTTATAATACCAAAAGATTAAAATTACCTAAACTTAGAATTGTAGAGTTGGACTTGTCCAACCCCCTGTAATGCAGGCGTCTTTGCCCAACATTGGGCTTGAACACACAACCCTGAGATTAAGAGTCATACCTTACCAGTTGATCTATCCCTGGGTGCCTCCCTTAGTTTTCCTTCTTCTAAAGACCTTTTGTGTTTCGGCAAAACTTGTTCTCCACAGCATGCAAACATCTCCCTCTTGTTTTTCTGTGGCTGCATTTTGGTTGCAGTCCTCTCAAGTCACCACCCAAATTCTCTGTGCTGTGTAGCGAGTTGAAAGATGTACAGTAATTAATATTTATAAGAATCTGTAATGCTGCAATTTATTAGGAACATGAATTGGCCTTATACAAGAGCTGTCCAGCGTTGCCGGCCAGAGTCATTCCCAGCCCTGTCTGGAGATGCAAGGTGGTATAAGGACAGAGAAGTGCTTCATATGAGCGTTTATTTTTGCAAGCATTTAAGAAAACTTGGTTTTAAAAAAGCTGCATCCCAATTTTGTGCATGTCTATTAAGAAGTAAACCCCGCTCTGTTGAATGTAACTGGCACAGAGATAAGCCAGAACAGGATTTCAGCCTTAGATGATTAGTCACCTGAGTTCAAAATGGTTAATTGACTAAGGCTGCAATCCAAAACCACTCTTACGAAAGAGTAAGGCCTCATTGAACTAAGTGGGCTTGCTTCTGTGCAATCAAGCTTAGGGTTGTGTTGAAAATTTGGGTGTGAAGAAATCCTTGTGAAGGAAGGGCAAGTATTTTTCCTTGCTCTTGGGTGACACATGCATATGTTGTGCCATCTTTGAATAGGCATTATGTCCTGTGTGTGAGAGGCAGACAAGACGACATGCCTTTTCTAAGCATGCCTGCTTTTTTTTTTTGTAAGCATGAAAACAAGAAATACCTTTAAATATAGGAAAGCAGCAGTCTGCTCAGCTAATTGGGCGGTGCAGGGAACATGCAAGTGTGGCCTTTAGATGTTGTTGAGCTGCTACTCACATCATCCCAGATTCATTGTTCAAGCTGGTTGGGGCTGATGGGACTTGTGCTGAGATTTTATGGAAACATTTCTGCTGCACTTCCACTTCATAGGGCTGTGTACAGGTAGGTGAGCACACTATGTGTGTGAGAGCTGTAATATAATAATAATAATAATAATAATAATAATAATAATAATAATAATAATAATAATAATATATTCCTTGGTATGGGAGCAGAGTAAGATCAGCTGTTCTGTTAACTTGTCCCGCACCTCCAAATTTCCATCCTGTGGCTTTATAGACATCTTTGGGCACAGTAGGGCAGCAGTTAAGCGGTCTCCCCACTGTGCTTCCATTCATAAGTTCAGCTCCTGCCCGACTGGCCAGGAGAAACTAGAGCCTCCCTTTGAACTCCTCACTATTAAAGACACACTTGTCCTGCAAGAGGCAGCAACTGGTATTTTTATGTCCACTTTTACAGGCTAAGCAGCTGCTCTAGTTAAAACGTATTTCCACGCAGCAGGTGTAGCCTCCAGGCTCATGTGTTATTTCCCCTCTCCAGTGCTTCCAGTCACTCACTTCTCACAGTGCATGACCGACTCCTTACTGGGGCTGCTGTAAATCAAGACAGGTTCCTAGCCATCTTGGTTGCTTTATTTAGCTAAGACCAGTTTTGGAAGCAAGTGCCTGGTTTCATGCAGCTGCTCTGTGAGGATCTGCAAGGGAGGGAGAGCCTTTGGAGAGGGACAATGGCAGTCAGGGTTTTAACATCATGGGTGTACGAAGCTGCTTCATATTGAGTCGTGCTACCAGTCCATCTAGCTCAGTGGTATCGGCCCTGTAGCTTAGAACAGGGCTCTGGACAGAGGTGTTTCCCATTTAATGGGAGGTGTCAGGATTCAACCTGGGACCTTATGCATGAAAAAGCACATGTTTTATCACTGGCTGACGCCTCCTTCCTGTTTCTAGGGGAGGATTGTCAAGGAGACAGCTGGAGATTTTTGGGTTGGTTTTTTTTACAATTATATTGTCAAACTACTGTGCAAATAAGTTACAATAGGATTAATAGGGTTCACTGTGATGACACTAGGGAAATCTGTACATTTCCCTAACCACTCAAAACAGGTATGCTGGATGGCAATGAGCAGACACCAAAAATGTGAGCTATAATCTGGGGAAAATTTTGGAGCGAAGATTTCAGCGACAGCTGCAAAGCCCTCAGTGGTACCTAGATATTTTGCCTTGTTTCTCATTCTTGAAAACATGTCTCACAAAGTTAGTATCCTACACATATTTTTGTACTGCACAGCCTGGATTAAGTAATAGGTGAGCTGTAAGGGAATTGTCCATTCCTCTTCCAATCTAAAGAGAGTATTCCTGCTCCCTGCAGGTGAAAGGTGGACACCTATTTCCCCACCCCACCCCCAAACAAAACAAGTCCTACTGAATCAGACCAGAGACCCATCTAGTCAAGCATTCTCCTCCCGTTTGTCAGTCAAATGTCAGTCAAGCGCTTAATTGCTTGTGAAACCTAGCAACTAGCTTTCAAAGGCATATGTTGCCTCTTAATTCTGAAAGTAATATACTGTATAGCCATCAAGTAACTATGGATAGATTTATCCTGCATGAATTTTATGATCCCCTTTTTAAAGCCATCTAAGTTGGTAGCCATTGTGGTTGTGAATTCCTTAGTTGTATCTTCTTCTTCTTTGGCAATCCTTCATAGCCGATAAGATTGTCTTTCATGAGCACGGTCTTAACAGTGAATCCGTAAATGACTGTAGAGGCCAATTCTGGATCCACACGTCCTTCCACAGTGGGGACATAGGTTTCCGGGTGGGAGTTGATCACGGTGTGGATTTCCCAAGCATGCCTTCCTCTTAGCACCTTTCTCCCTTGTGTCCTGAGTTCGAGTGTCTTCAAAGCCCATGACACCTTTGGCAAAGGCTGTTCTCCAACTGGAGCACTCACAGGCCAGTGTTTCCCAGTTGTCGGTTTTTAAAGATTTGCCTTGAGAGAGTCTTCAAACCTCTTTTGTTGACCACCAGCATTATGCTTTCCATTTTTAAGTTCGGAATAGAGTAGTTGCTTTGGAAGACATTAATCAGGCATCTAAACAACATGACCAGTTCAACAAAGTTGATGTTGAAGAATCATTGCTTCCACACTGGTGATCTTTGCTTCTTCCAGGACACTGGCATTAGTTCGTCTGTCTTCCCAAGTGATATGTAAAATTGAATGGAATTTTACCATTGATGAAATGTTTCAAGGATTTGGAGATGGCGTTTATAAGTGGTCCTTGTTTCACAAGCGTACAGTAAGGTTGGTTGACTACCAACCTTACTGTACGCTTGTGAAACAAGGACCACTTATAAAGTTTATGCCCTGTGTGACAAAGGTTTTCTTTTTGTTTGTCCTGAACCTTCCATGCTTCAGCTTCATTGCATGTCCCCAAGTTATCGTATTCAGAATCTACTTCCTCTATTCAATCCATAATCTCTTATGTTCTCCACCCATTTACCTGCCTTTTTTCTAAGCTAATGAGTCCCAGATGTTCTACCCTTTCCTCATGGCAGAGTTGCTCCAGTACCTTGATCATTTTGGTTCCCCTTTTCTGGATCTCTTCCAGCTCTGTAGTAACCTTTCCAAGGTTAGGCAACCAGAACTGTACAGCAGTATTGCAAGTGTGGTCTCAGTGTAGATTTGTATAATGGCATTATCATAGTAGTCGTTTTATTTCCAGTCCCTTTCCTAATGATCCCTAACATGGAATTCACCTTTTTCACAGCTGCCGCACACTGGGTCGACATTTTCATCGAGCTATCCACCATGGCCCCAAGATGTCTTTCCTGGTCAGTCACTACCAGGTCAGACCCTGTTAGCGTATATGTGAAGTTAGGAATTTTTGCCCCAATGTGCGTCATTTTACACTTGCTTACATTGAATTGCATTTGCCATTTTACCGCCTTTCTGCATGGTTTGGAGAGAAATTTTTGGAGTTGCTGCTGCTGCTAAAACATTTTGTTTTACCACCCTGTGTGATTTCGTGTAACAGACCCAAAAGCGAAACATTAAAATAAGCAAGTATGCAGATTGAAATAAAGAAAGGCAGTGCAGTTATTAAAGTAGTTTAAAATAAAATCGTACAGATAAAATTGATTTGACATTAAAATGCACCCCAGTCACTGTGGGTGAAGAAGTTGTGCATTAAATTGTAGCTCTACACTAGAGTTGTGGCTCACATGCTGTCACAGCTCACTTCCTTTCAAAATCATGTCACATAGTGAGTTTGGGAGTTGTTGACAGTTCATGGCATGGGCCCCAACAACAAAGGCATGTGGCATTCCCACTGCGTGGTTTCTACTAGGCTTTTTCATCTCTGCTCTCTTGGCAAGATCTACACCTGCCAAGGTTGGCAAAGCATCTTCAGAACTGATCATTGAACGTCCATGATGGTACCAGCTCTTCATAGTCAAGTACTACACAACCTGAGAATTGACCTTAAAGGGTTGGGGAGGTGTTGTTATTGACTTATTTAAAGACCGTTTTTTATTTTAAAAATCCCACTCTCCAACCAGTGAAGACTCCCAGAGCAGCTTAGTAATCACTCCACTCCCCTAAAAAGCCACAGTCTCTGTCCACAAACTTAAAATTCCAAAAAAGACATGAGAGAAAAGGAACAGATTAGGAGGGAGGAGGAAATAGTCAATTAAGCATTCACATTCTCTTTTTAGAACATGGGGAGGCCCCATATCTGTGGATCTAGAGTACCAGCATGGCTACGTACTAGGCCCCTTTCTCTGCTTTTGACAGGCACTCGGAATGCCGTGCTAAATACAGAGGCTCGCACAGTGGAGGCGGATGTTTTGAGCCGCCGCTGCGTGATGATGCGGCTGATGGACTTCTCCTACGAACAGTATCAGAAGGCGCTTCGCCAGTCGGCCGGTGCCGTGGTGATCATCCTGCCACAGAACATGTATTCCGTGCCTCAGGATGTCATCCGGGTAAGCATCCCTTTGAGGCCCCTGCCTTACATTCATAATTGTGCTTTAGCGTGCCGAAACTGCCTCCCCTGCTTAATTCCAGAAATCCTTATGCCACCTGTAATCAAGCCGATATTATGGCTTCTACCTGGACCCCAAGATCATCCTCTGAGGACCTTCTTTGTGTGCCTCCTCCACGTGAGGTCCGGAGGGTGAGCGGTATCCTACTTTGCAAGTCACTGAGTCTTTTATCTGCTCCTCTTCAGCAATTCATGGAGATTGAGCCAGAAATGCTGGCAATGGAAACCATTGTGCCGGTCTACTTTGCTGAGGAAGATGACGATCTCCTCTCAATCTACGAGCAAACGCAGGCGGCTTCTGCGTCGCAAGGCTCAGCTTCAGCTGCTGAAGGTAGGCCTCTTTCCTTTTTTGAAAAAATACTGGGATTAGTTTCAGGGGTTGCCTCCCTTTAAGACCATCTTCCAAGGGCCTTTTCAGAGGTGGCACCTCATATTTGCAACAGCAACTCCAGATAGATCCAACAGGCTTTGCTACTGGTATAAGAGAGGGATAATAAATAAAAAAAAAGCTTGGCAGGTGTTGGGAAAGATCCAGCTCTAGAATACTATACCCTCTTATCTGGGATTAAATCCCATGGGACTCAGTGGGATTTGTTTTTTAGTAGACAGGCATAGAATTACATGGTTACATCATGAAGAAGCCTGAGGCAAAGGGTTGTTTCCAGCTAAGTTTTACTCAGAACAGACTCATTGAAATTCATAATAATAATAATAATAATAATAATAATAATAATAATAATAATTTTATTATTTATACCCCACCCATCTGACTGGGTTTCCCCAGACACTCTGGGCGGCTCCTAGCAGAATATAAAAAAACACGATAAAACATCAAACATTAAAAACTTCCCCTTCAGGGCTGGCTTCAAATGTCTTCTAAAAGTCAGATAGTTGTTTATTTCCTTAACATCTGATGGGAGGGCGTTCCACAGGGCGGGCACCACTACTGAGAAGGCCCTCTGCCTGGTTCCCTGTAACCTTACTTCTCACAGTGAGGGAACTGCTAGAAGGCCATCAGAGCTGAACAATGGGGGTGGAGATGCTCCTTCAGGTCTACAGGGCAGGGTCCATTTAGGGCAGGCATCCCCAAACTGCGGCCCTCCAGATGTTTTGGCCTACAACTCCCATGATCCCAACTAGCAGGACCAGTGGTTGGGGAAGATGGGAATTGTAGTCCAAAACATCTGGACGGCCAAAGTTTGGGGATGCCTGGTTTAGGGCTTTAAAGGTCAGCACCAACACTTTGAATTGTGCTCAGAAATGTACACATGAACCCAATTCCTGTTATATTTTGAATATTTTTATTTATGTTAAATATAAAGAGGCAAACCTTGACCGTGGATAGAAAAGACTGTCCAGAATATATAAAGCGTGCTGGCTCAAATCCATCTGTGTCTTCTATCTACACGGGGAGCAATTTGCAAGGTTTCTGATTCTGTTGTGAACGAAGGCAAAGTGTAGCTGTGTACTCTTATCTTTATGCACCTGTTTTCTTCCTAGTACTTTTACATACAGCAACTGCCAACGGCTTCCAGATGGTGACCAGTGGGGCTCAGAGCAAAGCAGTCAGTGACTGGCTCATCACCAGTGTGGAGGTGAGTTTGGGAGCACTTCCTAGCATACTGGCTTCAAGGTTGGATTACCGTAATGCACTGTGCGGGGCTTCTTTTGCGTTTGATTCACAAACTGTAGTTAGGGAAGAGTGCTGCAGCGCAGTTGCTGACAGGAGTCAGAGACCCTATCAGCTTGTAACACCTCTGCTCAGAGGGCTGAACCACCCTGTGATCTTTCGTTGAAGGTCAGTGTACAAATTTAATAAACCAGCAAGCAAGCAAACCAAAACCAAATCTGCACTGGTTGCCATATTCCTGCCAGACCAACTTCAGGATGTAATTGATCTAAAGTGTAGAGATCTTGTCTATTCTAATTGATTCAAGAGGGTTCTAGAAGCTTCTCTGTGTGATACAAACTGGTGCAAGCTAGAAGTTTCTAGCTAACAAGCAAGCTTCTGTTCTGCCATGAAACAAGCAGAAGGTTCCTGATGTTCGGTTTATACCTTCAGAGAAGCTGAACAGCTGGTTTAAACTGGTTCTGTTATCTCTTTCACTCAAGGTCATGCTGACTATAATAATAGGCCAGAAGGAGCCTGAGTTTCACATTCTGTCTTTCTTTCCTTCTGGTGTGGTGTTCTGTATATAGTATGCTTAAGTGCCAAGTTTTAGTCTTATTGTAAGTTTAGGTTAAGTCTGCTGCAACTGGATTTCTTATGGACAGTGCCAATCCTGAATGTGTTGGATTTGTGACCATTATGCTCCCTTGCCTTCAGCAGCTGTAAAGCTCTGCTGGATTAAATGTTAATTGCCTCTGGTCTATTTTGTTTGGGAATCCTGCAACTTACAAAGTTTATTTTACTCCGCTCACTATACGTTGGAATCTGCTCTGGGTCAATATTGGTACACAGGAACTGCCTGGGCCCAGTTTACTTGCAAGTTCGCCTTGCCCCGTATGTGCCCACTCAACTGTGTTGACCTGCAGACCTGGCACTGTTACAGGTGCCACAGTAAATGCTCATTCTGCCCTTGTAAGAAATCATTCATTTAGTACTGCACTTTGGAACTCCCTGCCCATTGACCTCAGGTGGGCACCTTCGCTGTACACTTTTATGTGTCTGCTTTAAACATTCTTCTTTTGTAGGCAAGTCTGTCCAGATGCACGAATGTTGACGTGCTTTAATCTTTTTACTGTTGATTTTAAATTTTTTTTAAAAAACTTTTTAAAATGGATAATCTTTAATATTTATTGTAAGCTGCTTTATAAAAAAAAACCCACAGTGAAAATGGTGCGTGCTTTTTGTTAAGTAAAATAAAATGGGCACAAATGTAACTTTGCAAACTCAGGAAGAGCTGGGGAATATTTGCTAGGGACAAGGAGGCACTTGTTTTGGGCTACCAAGCCCAAGAGTACAGGTTCCCATAGTCTAGTCTTACCTACTTATCACAAGTCTGACTCTTAACCCTGCTTTTAAAAAATTCATTTTACTAAAATTATTGTTCAATCAGTGTGCATCATGCTTCTGCTGATGAGAAGCGTTCAAAGTGTTGGTGTTGACCTTTAAAGCCCTAAACGGCCTCGGTCCGGTATACCTGAAGGAGCGTCTCCACCCCCATCGTTCTGCCCGGACACTGAGGTCCAGCTCCGAGGGCCTTCTGGCGGTTCCCTCACTACGAGAAGCCAAGTTACAGGGAACCAGGCAGAGGGCCTTCTCGGTAGTGGCACCCACCCTGTGGAATGCCCTCCCACTAGAGGTCAAAGAGAACAACAATTACCAGACCTTTAGAAGGCATCTCAAGGCAGCCCTGTTTAGGGAAGCTTTTAATGTTTGATGGATTTCTGTATTTTAATGTTTGATGGATCTCTGTATTTTAGAATTTCTGTTTTGTTGGAAGCCGCCCAGAGTGGCTGGGGGAACCCGGCCAGATGGGCGGGGTATAAATAATAAATTATTATTATTATTATTATTATAGAAGCAGATAGGTCTCTTTCTGGAGGAAAAGTCTCTTGCCAGAGGAGTTTACAATCTAAAGTTTGACATAGGAGTGACAAGGAAATGCGAGGAAAGTGGATGCAGTAAATAAGGCAGGGAAAGAATATCCAGTCCTTGCATGTTATTACTGGTGTTTTTTTCCCCCCGCCAAGCATTCTTAGAGAATTAATAAGATTCATTGTTTGCCTTTTGTCTTATGTATTTTATTGTGCACTGCTATGATAATTATTATGGGGCTTCCCCCCTGAAAAACTCTTACAGATTATTAATAAAATCAATACAATTGCATGGGCTTGGTTACAGGCTGGCAGGTTGCAACAGGGCACAAGGCAGTACGGGCAGCAGTGCCAAAGCCTTTGCAAAATAGGTGTGAGGTGAGATTTGAAAGGAGGAGGGAGGCAGTTCGGAGTTTAAGAGGTGACACGTGAGTCTTTGGGTGGACCAGGAGACCTTTGGACGGTCAAAGCTTGTGGAGCTCCAGGAGTAAACGTCATGAGCAACAGGCAAAAGTAATAAGGGCTGGGAAGGAACAAAAAAATCAAAAACCAGACTAAGTACAGTAGCCTATCATAGAATAGAATCATAGAGTTGGAAGAGACCACAAGGGCCATCCAGTCCAACCCCCTGCCAAGCAGGAAACACCATCAAAGCATTCCTGACAGATGGCTGTCAAGCCTCTGCTTAAAGACCTATGATGGATAAGGGGGCAGATAAGAAGTTGGTGTAGGGATTTTGAAAGTGTTCAGAGGTGATTTACAGCAGTGATTCTGAAGGTGTTTAGAAAGTGATTTACAATAGCAGGAATACTGTAAGAGCTGTTCAACAATGGAATAGACTCCCTTGGAAGTTGATGGACTTCATTGGAGGTTTTTAAGCAGAGGTTGGATGGGCACCTATCAAGGATGCTTTAGCTGAGATTCCTACATTGCAGGGGGTTGGACCAGATGACCTTCGGGATACCTTCCAACTCTACAGTTCCCTAGATTCATGAGGAGGCAGAGGTGATGTGTGGTGTCTTGCATTGACACAGCGACAGAAATGGCCTTGATGTAATGATTCCTCTCCTGCTCCCCTTGCTAGGGTCGGCTGACTGGTCTGGGAGGAGAGGACTTGCCTACTATTGTAGTAGTCGCTCACTACGACTCTTTTGGAGTGGCACCGGTAAGTTTCTGTCAGCTGTTGCCCCCTATTTTTTGGACTTTCTGTATAATGCAGCATGGCTCACTTATGCAAGCCACCTACGTTGTTATACACTAACAGTTCCTTTAAATTTGGGCAGCCTTGCACATTTTGTGTCAGGGGCGTGCATAGTTTCCAGAAGCCTTTAATCTGGTTCATTGGGGGGGGGGGTTGTTCTTAAATGAGCTGCCTGAGTTGACAGCCTTTAGTCTTTTTCTTACTTTTTCTTCTGTCTCGAGGAGCCAAAAAACCCAACACAAAAGAGGAAATGTGATGGTCTTACTGGTGCAACTGTTTTAGGCCAAGACCCTGTCCAATTGTACTTCCCTATCCGTTGAAGACCTGTGGCGTCCTTAAGCCATCTTTAGAATTCCTTCCATCTCGGTGATCATTCAGTATGGATGAGAAACTCTATTGGAAACCGCCCTAGTAGAAAAATTAACCAACAAAATTAAACTAGTATGGGGACAAGCAAAGGGGGAGGCTTTCACACCAGCTTATCTGGCCCAAAAACTCCACACACATAACAAACAAATCATACTGCAACCAACCGAATGCAACCAACCAAGCCCTGGACCCCCCCAATCTGTCGCCATGATAGATAAATATATAAATGAAAGACCTGCCCACCGTGACACTGACGCAAAAACCCTGCACAGACACTGCAATAGAACGAAATAGCATTATCCTCCCCTCATTCCCCGCCCCTCTCTTTTCCCCCAACCGCACAATGTCTATGACAATAGTGTCTCATGCTGAATGTAAAGGAACTGTGAAAAAGGCTCTGAACCAAAAGTGGAGGTGCTATGTGTACTTTTCCTTGTTTCTTTTATAACACAAGAAAACCTTGAATAAAAAAACTATTCTAAAAAAGAAAGAAAGAGAAAAGCTGGGGAGGGGCTGGGAGACATGGCCCCCCAGCCCTCAGACTCTCCACATCCCTAGCTACACCCTATGAGGGTGTTGTTGTTTTTTGCCAGTTTGGAATGTGTCCTTCAACTCTGTTGATTCTTCATGTGTGGCAATGACTTGGCTTATTCTGCAAGGATCTGGCTTACTCCCCCCCCCCCTTTGCTGGTGTGTCCCCAAACCCAGAGTTGCCCTTAATATTGGACATTCTTTCCTACCCGCTCCCCCAGTGGCTCTCCCATGGCGCAGACTCCAATGGCAGTGGGGTTGCCATGCTCCTGGAACTGGCCAGGCTGTTCTCTCGCCTCTACACGTACAAACGGACACACGCCGGGTAAGTTGAATTTCTCTTCTGGGAGGCCTTTTGCCCAAAGTGGGTGTGCAATGGCCAGAATGTAAGCCTGACCCTTTTCTCTGTCCTCCCCCCCAGGTATAATCTACTGTTCTTTGCATCCGGAGGTGGCAAGTTTAACTATCAAGGGACCAAGCGGTGGCTGGAAGACAACCTGGATCACACAGGTGCTGCAGGTTTATTGTGATATTCCCCATAAACCTGGAGGTTCTACGGCCAGGTGCAGGACCTGGTTTATGAGTTGGCCAGGAGTGGAGAGGAGGCATCAGGAGGCTGACTGGGAAGCCACAGGCTTAACCTCCTCACTTTTAGAAGTGGGAGCCTGTAGCTCTCAGTAAATAGCTTGTGACCATCCCTGGTCTTAGATGACAATCAATGGTTTTTCATGTTGCATTAAGAGCATGCAAAGGGTGTCTCTTCCACCTCCTTCCCCGCCCCATAACTCTTTGTAGGAGGATGGCCATTTCACATCCCTGACTGCCCCTTATTTCAGATTCCAGTTTGCTGCAGGACAACGTGGCCTTCGTACTCTGTCTGGACACTCTGGGGAGAGGGAACAGTCTCCACCTACACGTCTCGAAGCCTCCAAAAGAGGGGACCCTTCAGCATGCTTTTTTGAAGGAGCTGGAGCTGGTAAACAAAGGGGGCCAGGCTGGCTTGTGTTGGGCAAGATGGGTGGGCAGCAGCAGTTGAACACTCAGTGTGCCTCCCTGGCAGAGCATCCCACTGTGCTCTGGCTAATGTGGATGCCTCTTCCCCCTTTTCTGGAGAAAATAAGGCAGCTGTCCTTACTACAGAATTACTGTTTCTGGGGGACACAGGTGTGGAGGACTCTCCAAGTCCTGTAGGGGTAACTGCGCACCTCAAGGACCAGGTGCACAGCCTGGGAGTCATGGAGGCACAGGTCAGTTCTGTGTCCAGGGCAGCTGTCTACCAGCTGCATTGGGTACACCGGCTGAGACCCTACCTCCCTGCGCCCTGTCTCGCAGAGTGGTCCATGTTCTGGTTATCTCCCACTTGGACTACTGCAGCGCACGCTATGTGGAGCTACCTTTGAATGTGACTTGGAAACTACAGGGTTTCAGGCAGGGGACAGTTGCCATCCCTACCTGAAGATGCTGAGGACTGAACCTGAAACCTGAATATGAAGTGGGTGCTCTGCTGCTGAGGCACGGTCCTTTCCTTTAAAAATTGAAGTAAGATTCTAGTCCTCATGACCGTTTTAAATCAGTCCATTGGTCCATCTAGCTCAGCATCGTCTATGCTGACTGGCAGTGTCTCTCCAGGGTGTCAGGCAGGGAGTATCTCCCGGTCCTATCTGGAGATGAGAAGCAGACCCTCTCTCACTGAGCTCTCTTTAGGGAAGTTTTTAATGACTGATGTTTTAATGTATTTTTAACCTTCGTTGGAAGCCGCCCAGAGTGGCTGGGGAAACCCAGCCAGGTGGGCGGGGTATAAATAATAAATTGTTATTGTTATTATTGTTGTTGTTATTACTACTACTACTACTTCAACCCTTCCCCTTTCTTGAAGGATTGGGGTTGCGCAGCATGGCAAAGGCACAGACCCTGTTTTAAGAAAAGCAGGGTTGCGAGAGAGTTGCTAACTCTGCCCCGGAGGCAAGTTGCTTGGCACTGCCTCACCCCTCTCTTTCTGGTGACTTGTCTCCCAGGTGGTTGCCAGCCAGTTCCCAGAGGTGAGGTTCTCCATGGTGCACAAGAAAATCAACCTCGCAGAAGACATGCTGGCCTGGGAGCATGAGCGCTTTGCCATCCGACGCCTCCCAGCCTTCACCGTCTCCCACCTCGAGAGCCACCGAGACGGCCTGCGCAAGAGCATCATGGACGTGAGGTCAGCCGCTGGGTGAGGAGGCTGCAATAAGGGCTGGTGGGGGGTGGCGGTAGCTTTCAGCTGCTGGTCTGCTTGCACGTATGAGCTGAGGATCGTTATCAGAAAACGAACACTGAACTCATTAGGAAACATGAAGCTGCCTCGCGCTGAGTCAAACCATTTGGGCCCATTAGCTCACCATTGCCCACTGGCTGGCAGTAGCTTTCCTGGGGTTCAGACTGGAGTCCTTTCCCAGCAAGGACGTGGGTGGCGCTGTGATCTTAACCGCTGAGCCTCTTGGGCTTGCCAATCAGAAGGCCGGCGGTTCTAATCCCTGTGACGGAGTGAGCTCCCATTGCTCAGTCCCAGATCCTGCCAACCTAGCAGTTTAAAAGCATGCCAGTGTAAGTAGCCAAATAAGGTAATGCTGCAGCGGGAAGGTAAATGGCGTTTCTGTGCGCTCTGGTTTTCGTCACAGTGTTCTGTTGCACCAGAAGTGGATTAATCCTGCTGGCCACATGACCTGGAAAGCTGTCTGTGGACAAACGCCGGCTCCCTCTGCCTGAAAGCGAGATGAGCGCCGCAACCCCATAGTCGCATTTGACTGGACGTAACCATCCAGGGGTCCTTTACCTTTTTACCTTTACCCCCAGTCCTACCTGGAGATTCAGGGTTTGAACCTGGAGCCTTCTGCTGGCACAGCAGGTGCTCTGTCATTTAGCTTGCAGCCATTCCGTAGGGCATAAACTTGGAGGGTTGCCACTTGGCTCAGGAGTTGAACATGTGAGATTGCATTTAGCAGCGGAGCCTTAATATTACCTGTTGGCAGACAAAAGTCATGCAGGGGGAAGTGTAGCCATTTTCCCTTTCTTAAACCACGTAAGCTGTTGCTACGTCTTGTAAACACGAATTCCACGAGTTCTGGCTGGGAGGCAAAGAGCCTGCATGTCTGAATGATCTGTGATCTGGCAGGGCAGCCTTAGGCTTTTCTATCATTTCTCTTTCGTAGCAGTGGGTGGGTGTAGAGGCATTTGGTACGTAAAGGTTTGTATGTTTCTCTGGAACCAGAATTCTTTGCGCAAGTCCAGTGGCATGCCCTCCGTTGTGTGTGTGAAAAGTGTGCCAGTGGTGACTTCCAGTTTGGCCCTCAGTCTTGGCATGAAGTAGGGGTGGGAAGCCGTCTGGATGTTGCTGGGACTCAACCCACTGTCAGCACTAGCACCCAACAGGGATGATGGGATGTTGTAGCCTGGCAACACCTGCAGGGCGTTAAGATCCTTTCACCCTGTTACACGCTGCATGTAATTATCAATTCTTACTGGTGTCCTACCTTTCTACGGTGCATAGTTAACACATAGCACATAGTTAAACTGTGGAACTCCCTCCCGCAGGAGGCAGGGAGGGCCACCAACTTGGATGGCTCCAACCATGGTTGGAGGCAATAATGCTTCTGAATAACAGTTGTTAGAAACGGCAGGAGGCAAGAATGCTCTTGTGTTTGGGTCCTGCTTGCAGATTTCCCTGCGAAAACAGGCTGCTGGATTAAATGAGCCATTTACCAGATCCAGCAAGGCTATACTTGCATTCTTAATGCGGAGGAGCATTTTTTAAAAAATGCAGCATGTGCACCCTTCCCAGCCACCTGCTTATGTGAAATGGTTCCTTGCCAAAAGGGTAAAGGGTTGGAAAGGGAGGAGGAAAACAAGCACAGCCAGCCATCAGTTCTTGAAAGTTACCACTGGATTTGGGAGTATCTCCCCCAGAATTCTACCCCAAGGCTTCATCATCTCCAGATTGGCTTGCTGTTAAGGTGGGGTGGGGTGGGATAGCCAGCCGTATGAACTGTGTCGTATGGGCCTTGCTTTTTTTGAGGGAAGACATTGGTTTGCATGCTCCCTTCCACATTTATGAGGACCATGGACTGGTTGTTCCTTTTTAAAGACCTCAGGCCCAAGTGGGACTGCTGACAGAAGACTGCATGACACGGGGCCCAAATGAGAAACTTGGTAGGCAGTCATTCAAATGCCTGCTCTCCCTCCCTCCCAAGATAAGATGTCTTTGACACCGCTGTTGCCTTTCCCCTTTGCAGGGCACGGGTCGACCCCAAAATTCTAACCCGCAACACCCGCATTGTTGTGGAGGCTTTGACGCGGGTTATCTACAACCTAACAGAAAAGGTGAGGGTTTTTCTCTACATCTGCTCTTCCCCAGGCAGTTTTCACTAGCCACAGCAGAGGAAGAGGTTCAGCATGGCCCACATCACATTTCCTCATTTGACTCTCTCCCTCCCAGAACTCTTAGCAGCCATTCCACCGATTGCAGCCAAGGGGCTGATAGGGCAGCAGGGCCCACTCCATTGACTGTTAGCTGCCACTTGATCTGGCTGCAAAGGGTGGAAAGAAGGGGCAGTGGGGCCATTCTGTTTGCTCAGCTGAACGGCCAGCTCCATTTGGCTCCTTTCCTCCCCTAAACCAGGCATAGGCAAACTCGGCCCTCCAGATATTTTGGGACTACAACTCCCATCATCCCTGACCACTGGTCCTGTTAGCTGGGGATCATGGGGGTTGTGGTCCCAAAACATCTGGAGGGCAGAGTTTGCCCATGCCTGCCCTAAACCATCCCTTTTCTTGGTGGTGATTATCAGATACACAAACTTCGCACTCAGGTGCTGAGTTACAAGGAGCATGTTGCCAAAACAAGGTCCGTGAGAAACAAGGAGGGAATATTAGCATGCTGCATGGGGAGCAAAATGAATTTTTTGCATGGGGGGAGCCCTAATGAGGGACCAGAAAAACGCAACCCAAGACAGCACAATGTGGATTAAGTGTGCTCAGCAGCCACTGAACTGACTGTTGAGGACTGTGGGGTTGTTCAGAAAAGCTATTCTGGAAGAAGCCATGCCTGCCTGGCTTGAAACCTAGGGTCAGGAGTGCCCCACACTCTTGCACTTATAGTATGAGCAGTGGTGTGTGCTTTCCCAGAAAATTTTGAATTGGGTGATGTGAGGGACAAGGGATACAGGGAAGTCCCTCCCATCTTAAGTTCCAGCCCATCACCAAGCGCTGGAGAGAGTAAGGAGAGCTCTGCCTCCAGCGGAGAGTCAGGAAGTGGTGTCCGAGGCTCAGGCAGGGTTGTGGAGCCCATGCCTCAGGTGGGACAGGAAGTTGGACGCACGGGGGGGAGGCCAATCCCCCCAACTCCCGAATTGCGACGCAAACGTAGGGGGAAGAGGTTGGGTCTGCCAAAGTTGTGGTGCTGGAAGAAAACGCGCCAATCGCCATTCGGGAGTTCTGACACCTCACCTTAAGGATGCATTTTTACTGCTCTGAACACTGTAAATAATCAGCACTTAATAAAAGCCTTAAAAGACCATGCTGGAGTCGTTACTCTAGAGTAGCCATACCAGGCCCTCTGACAGCAACTCCCGAATCTTTTTTGGCTACTTTGGAGTGCAGCGATGAGCGCTCAAGAGGCTGAGCATTGGAGGCTGGAGGCTGAAGCAGCGAAGCAGGAGCTACAGACCCTCACAGCGCACGCACAGCAGCAATTGCATGCCGCTCAGGAGGAAGCGCGAGGGGCGCAGGAGGAGCTGAACAAGCTGGTGGACCAGGTGAGGACAAAAGAGGAGACTGAGAAACAGCTAAGGGTGATGGTATTAGACCTGCAGAAAAAGTTGGAAGAGGAGAAAGCCGCTAGAGGTGGGGGGGCACCCCAGCCGCAGCTAGTCCAAGTGAGAAGGGGACAGAGCCTAGTCACCAAGTTCAGCGGAGACCCGAGGGAGTACCTCGGATTCGAGACTGAGATAAATTATGCGCTGGAATTGCATGCAGCAGAATTCCCAGATGACGCGCACAGAGTCTACTTTATCATAGAGCATTTGACGGGGGCCGCCCGGGAATGGGTAAGACCGCTCATCGCGCAAAAAAATCCTTGCATGAAGAACGCAACTTTATTTCTAGAAGCTTTAAAATTAATGTACGCTAGCGACAGTGAAATGGAGGCCACTAAACAGGAGCTTCATGACCTAACACAAGGAAAATCGACAGTTAGAGACTACTGGGCGAAATTCACCATGCTGGTGCACAAACTGGGGTGGGATCTGAACAGTGAGCCAGTGAAATCAGCCTTCTACCTAGGTTTGCATGCAGACGTTAAGGATGAGCTGGCAAGAGGTCCTAGACCGCAGACTATGGATCAGCTCAGCAAAGCGGCGCTAGCGGTGGGGGTGAGGCAGGAATCCAGATGGTATGACAAACAAGCGACGCGCGCAGCAAAACCTTGGTTCCCACGCTCTCAGGACAGACCACATCACCAAAACCCACCCCAGGGACCGCCCCCAGACCCGCCCAGACCAAGCCCAGAGCCGGAACCGATGGAGATCGGGGGAGCGCGCGCGCGGGCTTTTCAAACCCCGGCGGCGCCAAAACGCAAGGAGGGAAGAGGAGGGAATTGCTTTCTCTGCAACTCCCCCCGGCATCGCGTCAGAGACTGCCCTCATCGCAGGGAGTGGCAAGGAAAGGCGGGAACGGTTGTACCTTCCCCCACTGACGTAGCACCACAGCAGGGAAACGAGACAGCCTGGCTGCAGGAGACAAGGGGCAGCAGCCAGGCACAGTCAGCAGTGAACAGCCCCAGCCCGCCCACCCGCACAGAGAGGAGCAGAGCCAGCCCACCCCTCCCAGAGCAGGAGTGGTTCTAGAAGTCACGCTGACGCTCCCAAATGGCTACCCCCTGTCAGTCCTCGCCTTAATTGACAGTGGGGCATCTGCCAACTTCTTCTCGAGAAACTTTGCAGAAGAGCACCAAATCCAACTTCTGCAGCTGGATTTTCCCCTGCATGTGGCCACCATTGATGGCAGAGAGTTGCTGGGAGGGGCCATCACTCATCAAACCCCCCCCATGAGAATGACGGTGGGAAGGCACTCAGAGACACTGGCTTTCAACGTCACGACCATCTCAGACCCCCCCATCGTTTTGGGAATGAGCTGGCTGGCGCGCCACGACCCTTCCATAAGTTGGCACCAGAGATGCATCACGTTTGGGTCGGACTTTTGTCTGGAACATTGCATGCAGCACCAACCAGGGGAGGGGCCTCCGATAGCCACGGTGGCCACCATGCACGTCAAAGGGGGTGAGGCGATACCCAAGCCGTACTGGGACCTGCAGGAGGTCTTCAGCGAAGCGGAGTCCGACCACCTACCCCCACACAGGCCTTTTGACTGCCAGATCAACCTGGTGCCAGGGGCAACTATACCCCCAGCCAAGCTGTACGCCATGTCAGACCAGGAACTGGAGGATCTGCGCGCTTTCATCGACAAGAACCTCAAGCGGGGGTTCATCAGAGAAAGCAAGGCAGCAGGGGGCAGCCCGGTCTTCTGGGTGGACAAGAAAGACACGCAACAGCGCCGCCTGGTGGTGGATTTTAGACGGCTGAATTCGGTGACAGAGCCAGTGGCTTTCCCCATGCCCAGAGTGGATGATCTCCTGACAGCGGCACGCAGGGGCAAGATTTTCACCAAGCTAGACCTGAGGGGGGCGTACAACTTGATCAGGATCCGGGAAGGCGATGAATGGAAGACCACGATGTTCACGCCTCTGGGCTCTTTTGAATATCTGGTGATGCCCTTCGGGTTGCAAGGGGGCTCAGCCTGCTTCCAGGCCTTCATGCACCACGTCCTGGGGTCCCTCCTCTTCAAGAACTGCCTGGTCTTTCTGGATGACATCCTTATCTATTCCAATGACCCAGTGCAGCATGTGAAGGATGTCAGGGAGGTGTTGCAGCGCCTGAAGGACAACCACCTGTATGTGAAGCTGGAGAAGTGCAAGTTTCACACCAAGGAGGTGGACTTCTTGGGCTACAAGCTGTCAGACAAGGGACTGGCAATGGACAAGGACAAGGTGCAGACCATCCTGGACTGGCACAGCCCCAGGACGCGCAAAGATGCCCAACGACTACTAGGCTTCGCTAACTTCTACAGGAAGTTCATCCAGAACTTCTCTCGGGTCACGGCTCCCATCACCGACTGCCTGAGAGGCAAGCAGAAGTTCAGGTGGACACCAGAGGCACAAGCAGCGTTCGAAAGCCTCAAGAGGGTGTTCGCGTCAGACCAGCACCTGTTCCACGTGGTGCAGGATGCGCCCCTACGCCTGGAGACAGATGCTTCTGATAAAGCTGTGGGAGCGATTCTGTTGCAACTGGACGCCAACAGAGAGTGGAGACCCTGTGCCTTCTTCTCCAGGAAGCTGACCCAGCCTGAACGCAACTACACAGTGTTTGATAGGGAACTTCTCGCGATCCACGCGGCGTTCCAGCACTGGCGACACTTCCTGGTGGGCGCCAAGCACCCCATCCAGGTGTGCACAGACCACAAGAACCTGGAGTTCTGGAGAACGGCCAGGGTGCTCAACCAGCGGCAGATACGGTGGGCAGAGTTCTTCTCGAACTTCAACTTCTCCATCCACTACATCCCGGGGGAGCAGAACGTCAGGGCGGATGCCCTCTCCCGCAAGCCAGAGTACATGGAGGAGGAGTTGCCACCAGCACCCAGGCACGTTTTCCCCCCATCTGCATGGTCATGCGGTGCAGCAGTGGTGAGCGAGGCAGAACTCACAGCACTGACGGCAGCGGATGAATTTGCCACCCGCATCTTCAGAGACCTGAGAGGGGGGAGGGAGCAGGCCAAAGACTTTGAGGAGAAGAGGGGTTTGCTTTTTTACAGGGGAGCCCTGTACCTCCCGACCAAACAGCTGAGAGGTAAGGTTCTCAAGCAGATGCACGACAACCCAACGGCGGGTCATTTCGGAAGGGACAAAACCACTCACCTAGTCATGAGACACTTCTGGTGGCCAGGGGTGCGGGAGGATGTTCGGGATTATGTCAGGGGATGTGACACCTGCCAGCGAGCAAAGGTGGTCAGAGCGCCACCAGCAGGTTTGCTGGAGCCATTAGCCACACCGCACAGGCCGTGGGAAGTAGTGTCCATGGACTTCATCACAGACCTGCCGTCGTCCAGGGGCAAGACCGCAGTGTTGGTGGTGGTGGACCTCATGTCCAAAATGTGCCACTTTATACCGTGTGCCAGGGCGGTCTCGGCAGAAGAGACGGCCAAACTGTTTGTGGACCACGTATTCCGACTGCATGGATTGCCTTTAAGAGTTATTTCGGATCGTGGCCGCCAATTTGTTTCCAGGTTCTGGCGACGGCTCATGAACCTCCTGCAGGTGGAGGTCAGCTTGTCGACGGCTCGGCACCCGCAGACCAATGGACAGGCGGAGCGGGTCAACGCCATTCTGCAGCAGTACCTGAGATGTTACGTCAGCCAGAGGCAAACGGACTGGGTGGATCGCCTGCCACTGGCAGAATTTGCCTACAACAATGCGGTGCACGTCTCCACAGGGGTGTCGCCCTTTAAGGCCAACTATGGGCGCGACCTCAGATCTTTCCCGGAGAGGGAGGGGGAGGAGGAGGAAGAGGGCCCACAGGCCGAGGAGTGGGCAGAGGACCTGGAGACGGTGCACCAACAGCTCAGAGAACACTTGGAGAGGGCCAAGGAAGCGTATAAGAAGGGGGCAGATCGCCACAGGCGGCCGGGAGAGGTCATAAGGGTGGGGGACAAGGTTTGGTTATCCTCGGAAGGTCTTCCCACCAGGGGGCGATGCAGAAAGTTAGCACACAGGAGGCTGGGCCCCTTCACGGTCACGCAACAGGTCAACCCGGTAGCCTTCAGGCTAGCACTGCCGGAGGACATGAGAGTGCACCCAGTGTTTCATAGATCACTGCTGTCGCCGTACAGGGAAAGTACCAGGTTCAGGGACAGCGATCAGCCTCCAGAGGGAGGGGGGGAGACGGGAAACGCCCGACAGCTCAATGAGGCAACTGAGATTTTAGACTCAAGGAGAGGGGTGAGAGGACTGGAGTACCTGATAGCATGGGAGGACACTCCGCCATCCCACAATGAGTGGATACCGGCCACGGAAGTACCTGAGGAATTTTTAGTGGAAGAATTCCACGCCCTGTTCCCCCACAGGCCCAAGCCCTGGCACATGGAAAGGGAGGGAGAGGGGGAGGAGCAGGAGGAAGGGATAGCAGGCAGCAGCTCCCCATGGAGATGGGAAGCGGAATTTGAGGACACGGAAGAAGAGGTGTGGGTTTCACCGAGGTCAACGACGTCAGAGGCAGGAGAGGACTGGCAGAACATTTTTACTCCCACCAGCTCTGATGCCACTGACTTCTTGGGATTTCCGTCTTCTCAGGGGGAAGGAGAGAGATCGCAGGATTGGGGGGAAATTTTCACACCCACAGGCTCGGATGCCACAGACTTCTTGGGATTTCACTCGTCCCCAGCAAGCAGAGAGCCACTGGGGAGGAGGAGAGAGGAGCCT
Organism: Zootoca vivipara; assembly: GCF_963506605.1. Lineage (NCBI taxonomy): Eukaryota > Metazoa > Chordata > Lepidosauria > Squamata > Lacertidae > Zootoca > Zootoca vivipara. The sequence goes on along the minus strand of NC_083281.1, from coordinate 9,964,517 downwards.
GGGAGGGGGGTGGATGTGAGGGACAAGGGATACAGGGAAGTCCCTCCCATCTTAAGTTCCAGCCCATCACCAAGCGCTGGAGAGAGTAAGGAGAGCTCTGCCTCCAGCGGAGAGTCAGGAAGTGGTGTCCGAGGCTCAGGCAGGGTTGTGGAGCCCATGCCTCAGGTGGGACAGGAAGTTGGACGCACGGGGGGGAGGCCAATCCCCCCAACTCCCGAATTGCGACGCAAACGTAGGGGGAAGAGGTTGGGTCTGCCAAAGTTGTGGTGCTGGAAGAAAACGCGCCAATCGCCATTCGGGAGTTCTGACACCTCACCTTAAGGATGCATTTTTACTGCTCTGAACACTGTAAATAATCAGCACTTAATAAAAGCCTTAAAAGACCATGCTGGAGTCGTTACTCTAGAGTAGCCATACCAGGCCCTCTGACAGGGTGATTTGCACTGGAATTTTTTGTTCTGTTTTCCCAGGGAGTGGTCTAATTTAGCACGCTTGTTTCACTTGCATTTAGCGATCAAGGCCAAAAACCTTGAAGCTGCCAAGTTTGCCTAACGCTGTATTTGCAGTTGGTATTCATTCATTGCCGCTAACAAAATTAGGAAACGACAAGCATCCTGCTCCCACTTCACATAACTTTAAGAATTGTTGCCTGAGCGTGCTTGTTTTTCTCTTCCCTCCCCATCCTTTCCCCCTTTCGGGTTGTCTCTCTTGCATTGAAAGCATGTGAGCAGGGGCTGCCTTAAAAAAAACAAAAAGATAGTACGATGCCTAAAATTCCCAAGGTGCTTTATAGATGAAAATTTCCCACTGTATCTGTTCCTCTAGGGAGTACCTGTTGACCTCCAGATCTTCACAGAACAGATGGTAAGCATGCCTAGATAGTAGGGTCTCTTCCCCACAGGGCAAGGGGAAGCCTGAGGGTGGTGTGGGTTTAAACTGCAGAACAGACCGACTGCCTGTCCCTTCCCCACCCCCTTGCTTCTGCAGCAGATCCAGCAGGAACAGATGGAGTCCGTGATGGACTGGCTCACCAGCCAGCCAAGGGCCGCTCAGCTGGTCGACAAAGACAGCACTTTCATCAACACTCTGGAGTATTACATGAGCCGCTACCTGAAAGATGTCAAGCAGCATCACGTGAAGGCAGACAAGCGGTAAGAGCAGGGCTGCCCTGTGCTCTTTGCCTGTTCTGCTCTGGTGCTCTTTTCTGCTGTTAACTGCCCTCAATATCCCCCCCCCCAACCCTTTTTGACATGGTTAGAGACAGGGTGGCATAGAGAGGTGACCTAGTAAAAAGCATCTCCAGGAAAGACTCTGGGTGGTCCTGGTTCAGGGCCCAACTGGTTACTTATTTATTGATGGCATTTATACGCTGCTTTTTAGCCAGAAAAGCTTGAGATTGGCTTACAAAAATCAGTATTCAGACACTCCTTTAGAAAAGCATGGGCATGGACACGTAACAGTGTAAAAGAGTATTTGGAAATGATTTATAATGAATTGAAATAAATGTTTAAAAATTACCAAGGGCATCTAGTCCAACCCCCAGCAATGCAGGAGTCACAGCTAATGAGTTCCTGGCAGATGGCCATCCAGCCTGTGCTTAAAATCCTCCCATGAAGGAGAGGCCACCACCATCTTCTGAGCTTTTCTGTTCCACTGTCCAACAGCTCTTAACGCTCAGGATGTTATTCCTAATATTGAGTTGGAATCTCCTTTCGTTGTGTTTGAATCTACTGGTTCAGGTCCTCCCCTCTGGAGTAGCAGGAAACAAAGCTTGCTCTCTTACAGGGTGTGTGTCTGGACCCACATCTGTGCGTCTAGCACTCAACAGGTATTCCTGCACAAACCACCAAGAGGTGTAGGAGGTTTTGGGTAAAAGTGTATTGGGAAATGATCCATGATAAATCGAAAAAAAAATGTTTTGAAGTACTTTCCCCCCAAAAAACCAGAGTCCTTTCTGTTGGGGATAACTCAGACTGAAATTTCCAGGTGTCAAAGAAGGTTACTGTATTTTTCTGTGTATAAGACGATGCTTTTTGCTATGAAAAAAAAAGAAAAAAGAAGAAAAAAGGCAATAGTTGGGTTGCACCGATAGTGAAAGCAGGGGTGTGTGTGTGTGAGATTAATGGCAGCAGCAAGCAGAAGATTGGCAGCGGCGATTGAGCGGGTAATTGGTGGCTGCGGCAAAGCCTGCTGATGATTGGCTGTGGCTGCAGCAATTGGGCAAGCAATTGGCGGCTGTGGCAAGGCGGGCAGGTGATTGGCAGCTGTGGCAAGTGGGTGGGTGGGCTATTAGTAGCAGCGAGCGGGCAGACAATTGGCGACTTCGGCGAGGCGTGCAATTGGCAGTGGCGGGCAGGCGGGTGAGCGATTGGTGGAAGTGACCTCCCCCACCCCACCCTCCCAAAAAGCTAAACAACTTAATTTTTTAATTTTGGGTTAAAAAAAATAGGGGTCGTCTTATACACAGAGAAATATGGTATTTATGTATGCTGCTACTGCGGCCCGTGTTTTGTTAGCCCCAAATGGAAAACGAGCAAGGTCCCAACCAAACATTTAAGTGGACAGACTATGTACAACTTGCAGACTTAATATATAGAATAAGAGAACAAGAAGAACATATGTTTAAAGAAGATTGGAAAACATTTATTGAATATATAGAAAAAGATTGTACAACTGAAAACGCTGGCAGCATTAAGATAGGTTCAACAGTATGAAGAATAAGTTTTGATGGATGTAATAATGGAAAACCGACTGGTATAGTTTTTGTAAAATATGCAGGAATTTATGATATGCAAAATGAACCATGGAAAGAGAAGAAGGGAAGTCATTGATATCTTAAGCATGTAAAATCTTTATCTGAAATTGTAAAACAGAAAATTTAATAAAAAGCATATGAAAAAGGCATGGCACACAAGGATAAAGGAATAGAAGGGAGGAGGAAAGAACAGTCTGAAGCCCGAGTTATTAAAGTTCCACTTCTACCACAGTTAAGAGCAGCAGCTCCCCACCGATGTCCATGGCAGTTCTGGGTCTCCTGCCCCTGATAAAGAGCTCTCCCCCCCCCACACCCCTGGAAGCATTTGTCCTCCACAGACGAGACCCAGGGGATAAGCAGGTGACCGTTCCCAGTCTGGGACGCCACAGCAGATTCTGTCGCACTGCCTAAGTCTTGAGGGCAGTTGGAATCCTTGCAGGAGGAGGGTGGGAGCTTGGTGGGGCTTGTTGCCTGGTCCTCCCTTGGAACGCTTTCCCTCTCGGGTCAGATCCAGGAGAGCTGGAAATGGGGGGCAAGGCAGCTCCAGCCACACAGCTCTTCTCTCAGGCAGCTTAGTTACTTATTAGTATTTAGGTTGAGCTACCGTGTTTCTCCAAAAATAAGACACCGTCTCATATTTATTTTTCCTCAAAACACACACACACTATGGCTTATTTTCAGGGGATGTCTTATTTTTCCCCTCCTCCTCCTGCCACGGCCGGCATTGCTGCTGTGCCTATCACTATGTCTTATTTTAGGGGTATGGCTTATATTCCTTGAATGCCTAAAAATCCTGCTACGGCTTATTTTATGGCTATGTCTTATTTTCGGAGAAACAGGGTAGATCAGACTGTACATAAGGCACCCCCGTGTGTTTCTACAGCTTACTGTGTTGTGTTGTGACTTTCGAAGGCACAACTGTTTTAAAAACATTAACAAGTTAATTTGGCGCCCCCCTCTTTTTCTAAACCGCATGCAGGGACCCCGAGTTTGTTTTCTACGACCAGTTGAAGCAAGTAATGAATGCATATAGGTAAGTGCAAGCAACCTTGTCTTGTATTTCTTTGCTCTGAGATCAGAGGCCCCTCAAGGGCCTGTGCTCTAGGGCTTGGCCTGTGGGGGTTGGGGAAAGAACTCTTAATACCAACCTGTTACCCCACAGAAAGAATTGGGAAATGTTCTGTGCAAATTCCTCTGCGGTCAGCTTTTCCTCCCACCTTGCGGTGCTGGCATTGCCCTGCTTTGAATACACAGCCTCTTAGGATCTGCCAGCCAAGGAAGAAGTGTCAAGAGATTCCTCCTTCCTGCCCAGCCATTATGCTCCTCTCTCTTACACACTCTCACTCTGTGTTTCCAACCTATCAAGGCGCAGCCTTCTCCAACTTGGGACTTGCCGGATGTTTTGGCCTGTGACTGGCGTCATCGCAAGCCAGCGGGTTGCAGAAGGCTGCAAAAGGGGTTAAATCCAGCAGGCGGGGCTGGGTGTCCCCTCCCATGCACCATCTATTTCCCACCCAACAGAGAGGGGTCACAAGCAAGCCTTCTCAGACTGGTGGTGTACCTGACCCTGAGCACATTTCGTAGGAGAACGTGGGGGGAGGGGCAGGTGCTGCATATTGGACACACTTCTTTCCAGAGGGAGAAGGGGGGAGGGCACCCTGGGAGAGGAGCTGGAACGGAGTTTTCTGAGTAGCACCCACCTGAACATGAGCAGCTCTGGCGGGTGTGTGTGTGTAAAAAACATTCCCCTCTTCATAGGGTGACTTTGTTCTCATTCACTTTGTAATCCACCAATTTCAGTGGAAGTATTGCAGGAGGACGCGAAGTGTACGCTTTAAGGGACTCCGTAATGTGCACACGTCTAAATTTGGCTTGTTTTCCAGGGTCAAACCTGCCATCTTTGATCTCCTCCTGGCTCTCTGCATTGCTGCCTATCTCGGGGTAGCCTATGTTGCTGTCCAGGTGAGTGTGCAACAGACTGTGGTGGCCTCTCTCAAGCAAATTTCAGGAGGAAATCAAGGCAGCTGCTTTCTCTTTTCCCCAGGGCTTGTTTGAGTTGGTGCAAAGTCTATTCAGAAGCTTCTTTTGCCACATTTTTGAGTTTTACCTCCACCTCTTAATAGGTGCTGGCTTCCATGCCTTTTCATGATGGAGGCTATCTGTTAGCAGTTCATTAAGCCAGATTAATGTGCACAGAGTCCTTTTTAACTTTTCCAATCCTCACGTTTGCAAGAAAACTTGAATACTTACAGACAGAAAGGAATACTAATCAGGGGCTACATTTTTTGTCCATCCTGTTATTTTCCATTTCATTTCATGCTCGGAAATCAGAACAAATTTTGAGTTGTGTGCATGGTGTAAATAAGATTGAGACTTAACCAAGGAGAATTTTAAACTCTGAACAGATTATTTTCCCCTGACTCTTCTATATCAAATTGCTTTTTAAAACTCTCCTCCATATTTTATTTGCCAGGCATTATTTTGCTTTGGGGTGGTTAGAGAAAGAAAAAACAAGTGTAGATTCCCATTGGCCTGATGGAACCAGTTTCACAGTGCTCCAGATCCTGGCTTAAAAATCAGGTTTTTGAGACAATGGGTGTGATCCACTCGAAGCCGCCTCCCTAACTGGATGTGGGTGGGTGGGCTGGCCAAGGGTGGGGATTTGAGCTATAGCAAAGAGAGCCTTGCTCCTCACATAGGGCATTTCATGGTGGCGCAAACCTCTGCGTCCACAACAGACATGCTCCTCTTTTAAGGTACTGCTGTTGCAGATGTGGCTGTAGCCTGTCAGATTCGAAAACACTTCTCCTACCCCCTCTGCCTCTGCTCTTCAAGATAGAGTCACCCACTCACTGTCTGTTTCTCTCTCTCTCTCTCTCTGCTTGTGTGCCTCCCTTCCCTGCCCCACTCCCAGCACTTCAGTCTGCTTTACAGGTTGGTGCAGAGACTGTCCCTGAAATCCAAGCAACAATGAAAGGGGGCCAGAGGCACCACCATTGGAAAGGAGCCCGTCAGGACCAGCGCTGCGTTGGATGCTACTGCTGCTCGTTTCCTCGTTCCATTGCACGACACTGGAGCAGGAGGCAGAAGCCGAGACGGAAAACGCCCTTCAACTCCCTTGCGTTTTGCGGGCCTGCGTTGCTCTCCCCTCCCGCTCCCCCACCCCCTTCCTCAGGACAGAGCCCCAGGCGTTCACACACACCACTGCTTCCAGACTGAACCTTGGGTGTCTTTTTTTTTGTCTTCTCTTTCCTTCCTCCCACCTCCCCTTGGAAATCTTCCTCTGAGCAAAAAGACATTTCCATAAGTGCAGAGCTGCTGTACGAGAAGCAGGCAACACACGTGCCATAGGTTATAAGCTTTGGGGGTGGAAGCCTTGGGCTGGTCGGTTGGGCGGGGGCCTGCCTGTCAAATGGAGAACTTGAAGGGGGTGCTTTGGGGGTCAGTTTGTGTTTTGTTTCGTTTTTTTAAAAAAGATGTGCACATGTAAATTAAAAGAGAACTACTGCGAAGTTTCCTCCTGGGCATTATTGGCTCTGATATCACAAGCTTTCTGACATCTAGGGTGCTGTTTGTTAAGTGGGGTTTGCCACATGGGTGTGGCAGCTGGGTGAGTGGGGAGTAAGGGTGGTTAATACCTAGTTTTGGTGGGGAGGGTTATGAGAATGTGGATGCTGAGAAGGGGAAGCTCTTTGATAGAGCAGCCAGAGCTGTGTGCTCAATATTTAGTCAGCTCTGCCTATTCTTCCTTCTCTGGGCACCTCCAGGAAGAGTTATTCAGTGAGTTTTCATGAGTTTGTGGCTAATCCCTACCGCAAGGCTTGGCCTATGCAGCTCTCATCAGCTGCGGCTTCTGGGGAAGGCTGTCCTAGCCCACTGGCTGTCCTAGCCCACCTGGTCCAGACTCGAGACCCACCTCTGACTCAAAACCTGCAACATCGAATCATAGAGTTGGAAGGGACCCTGAGGATCATCCAGTACAACCCCCTGTGATACAGGAATATGCAGCTGTCCCATACGGGGATCGAACCTGCAACCTTGGCATTATCAGCACCACACTCAAACCAACTGAGCTATCCAGTCTGAGGCCCACTTTTCCACATGCTCACCTTTGACTTCTACTTAATAGCTGCTGCTGCTTCTTTAGCAGTCACTCACAGCCAAATGGCGTTTATTGACCTGACCAAGGCCTTTGATACTGTAAATCGTACTGCCCTGTGGACTGTCCTCCTGAAAATCGGATAAATTTGTAAACATCCTTCGGCTCCTCCACAATAATATGACGGGCAACAATCCCAGGTAACAAGGGCTTTCAAAGTGAACCATTCACGGTGGGATCAGGCGTTAAACAGGGATGCGTTATCGCCCCGACTTAACAGCACCAATAAGGCACTTTACTAATCTTAGGGTGGCAATGCGCAGTGTTGCCTTAGCTTTACTACTAAAGGGAAAACAGCGAGGAAGCTTCCCCCTGACTCAACCTTGTTTTGAGTTTGGAGCGAGGATGGTGTCCCTGCTCCACATTCTCATTTCCTGCAGCCAGACTTTTGCCGTTGCCACCAGGGCCCCCAGAGGCTGCCAAGATGGCAACCACTGGGCCACCCAGGTTCAGAGTTCTGCATTTTAGTCCCCAGCATGTTTCCATTCTGAGAGAAGTCTAGAAAGCCATAGAAGTAGACTAGAAAGTGAACCAGCATTTTCCTCACCTTAATTTTCATGGGAGCCCCAAGCCATTCACAATGTAAAAAAACAAACATATTATTCATAGCACAGAATACAAAATAAGCTATAGATAGTGGGAAAGCTCAGTTCTGCTGGGGGCTTTGTTCAAAGGCGCGTTCCTGTCATTTCTGTGAAAACTCCGTTGAAAGAGAGCTTATTTCTAAGTTGGGAGACAGTTCAGAAGGCTTGGCGCTCTTTTTGCATCAGATCTATAAAATTGTATTTCCCCCCCCTCCACAAGCACACATAGAAATTTGCCTTCCATATCTCCTGTGTTCACACAACATTCATAAATGGCTAGCCACATTTAATACTTAGAAAAGCTTGCCACAACATTCCTGTAATAAAGAGAACAAGTCTTTAGAAGGTTGCCATTCCATTGTAAATCCCCTTCCCATTAGCAAATTGGATGTAGAACAGCAGAGTACATAAACTTCTGCTCTTTAAATAATGGGTTTATTTTGCATCAAATTTTGTTAATGGATAGGAAAGTATTTTAAATGGTGGGCTGGGTGTGTGGTTGTTTTTTTTGAGTCACTAAAACAAGCAGGACAGCGAAGCTTTCCTGGTGGCCAGAATTGCCCTTGTGTGTAGTGTGTAGTGAAAGGGGAATAATTCATAAATTGTATATGCCACTCGACTGCAAAAACAACCACCACCACTTCACGCTGTGTACTATTTTCACAGTCGCTATTTTCACAGTTGCCTCTCCCCCCCCCGCAATATTTTATATTTTATTAAAGTAGGCAGGCACCCCTGGATTCAAGCTTTGGCACGATGGCGTTTCCCTTTTCCAGGAGAAAGTTCTGGTAGATCTTTGACAAGGGTGGTGATAAGCTTATACCCAGAACAAACTTAGTTGGTCTCTAAGGTGCTACTGGACAATTTTTTAAAATTTTTTTATTATTTCGACCAACACGGCTACCTACCTGAAGATTCTATCTAGAAGGCTAGTGATGCGACAGTGAAACCTGGGAGGAGAGGTATAAAATTCTGTGGCCACGAGGTGACGCCAGGGCACACGGTTTGGCTCACCCTGCAACTGCTAACATCCAAGGCCTCACAATGTTTCTAGTCCACAATCTTTCTTTCTTTCTTTCTTTCTTTCTTTCTTTCTTTCTTTCTTTCTTTCTTTCTTTCTTTCTTTCTTTCTTTGCAACCTGACTACAGCAGTTCAAAACTTTGAGAAAAGGAGCAAAAGGTTATCTTACACAGCTGCCAGAGGGAAATTCTTAGTTTCACTCTTGGTGAGTCGTCTCTCCTGCAAACAATCAAACAACTTCCGCCCCTCTCCTACCCAGGGATTTCCCTGTCTACTGAACAGTGGTTCAACTTGAAGGCAGTCATTCTGCAAATCGACGCAGCTTTGCTGTGGTAGTGTGGGTGTGAAAGAGGGATGACACAAAACGTGGTTGTGGTTAGCTAATAAATATAACTGTCTGAGATTGTGTGTGCATGTGCTTGTGGTTCTTTGGAAACAAATCCCAGAAAATAATCACCCTGGGAGGATTTAACAAATGCAAAGAGGCGTTTTGCTAAAAAATAAATGTGACTAGTAACCAACAATGGCTGTTATTGACTTCACAATCCCCACTTCACAGAACTGGTGGCCCATCGAGATTTTGCTAGACTCCAGCTCCCGTCAGCCCCTGTCAGCCTGGCTGGTGGTCAGGGATGATGGAACGGTAGTCTTAACAACATTTGGAAGGCAAGACAGCGCCTTACCCCTTTATGTGTGTCTAAAAGTATTTATAACAGAACCTCCGAGGGTAAAGGCAGTCTATCTTGGCAACTGATGGGGGAGCAAAAAAGCGTGGTGGGGTGCTTTTGTGGGCTGTGTGTCTGTGTCTGGATATGTCTACTTTAAGGAACAGGTTCCTGGCTGAATTGCACCCTTTGTTTAATTCAACAAAGCGGTTCTCACCAAACACCTTGTTGCATGCTTTTTGCCCTCCCCTTCCCGGTTCGTTGGGTTAATATTTGCCTTTGCATCCCTGCCTACCTTGGGACATAACCCCCCCCCTGCTCCTTCTCCCCGCGCCACACTTCCAATCTCCCAATCCCGCTCCCAGCAGCACCCCGCTTTCACGCTCCCCGAAACCCCCCATGCACTTCCCCGGAACGGCCAGGCGGTGTCGCTGTCCAGCAGCCGCTTTTTGTGGTCCTGATGCTGCGCTCGGCAGCATCCTTTCCCCTCCAGTGGCATCTTGCGCGCCGCCGCCTCCTTCCTCCTCGCAGCATCCTCCACTGCGCAGCCCGCGCTGGGGGCTCGGGGGATGGCCAGACTGCCGGCGAGCGAGCCCAGGCGGAAGGCGCAATCCCAGCAACCGCCCCGCGCCTCCCCCATGAGCAGCGGCAGCGGCAGTGGCAGCGGCAGCTCTGAGCCCGAGGGCATGAAGGACCTAGATGCTATCAAGCTCTTTGTGGGGCAGATCCCCCGGAACCTCGAGGAGAAGGACCTCAAGCCCCTCTTCGAGCAGTTCGGGCAGATCTACGAGCTGACGGTGCTGAAGGACCGATACACTGGCATGCACAAAGGTGCGCCCTTGTGTTTTTAATCCACCCTTTTCTCTCTCTCCTTCTGCTTCCTTCTATTCTCCGCTCGCCTTTCCTCTTCGCTCCTCTCCCTCGCGCATCCTGCTCCCCCCTCCACGCCTAATCCATCCTCCTCAACCTTTTCTTCCCTTTCTACCAATCTATCCACCCCCCCACTCCATTCTCCACCCTGTCGTTTTAATCCACCCGATCACTTTCTCCCACCCTGCATGCAATATTTCCCTCCATCCATTCTTTTTACACCTCCCTCCCTTAAAATAATAATCTTCATTCTATTTGGGCGGCGGGTGAAGCGGGGGCGGGAAGCTTTTTGCTCGTCGTTTCACCCTTAGCTCTTCACATCGAGCCTATTTCTCTCCCCCTCCCTCCCCATTTTTATTTATTTTTTATTTGCTGCTGCTGCTCTCTAAACCCCTTCTATACTCGTGTTTTATTCCATCTGCTCTTTAACGCCGCCACCCCCCCACCCCCTTGCAGGCTCTCTCTTTCTCATTCTATTCTGCTCCATTAACCCGCTCCGTCCCTTTCACCATCGCCCGCCCCCCACCCCCAATTCCCCTCCCCTTAACCCATCACCAGATCAGCCTCCAAGAGCATCTTGCTCTGTTCCCAGACCCAGCACTAGCCCAAGCTTCAAGGCTGGTGTTGCCATCCTCTCACCTTGCCTTGCCTGGACACCCAAGAAGCACCTGTGTGCCCCACCTCCTTGCAGGTTAAACTGGGGTGGGGGTGGGGGGTGGGGAGGCACTCATTCAGGGGCCTTGGAGCCTATATGGCTTCCCTCCCCCCTACATCCTCCTTCATGCATTTCCTCTTCATTTCCTTCTGTTCTCTCCAGACCCCATTCCCAGACACCTCACCATTTCTCTTCCCACACCCTCCATCAAAACCTCATCCACCACCACCCCGTCCTAAAAAAAAAGCCCATTTTCATATCATTTGTGGTGTATTTCTACCCTTCAGATACCTTCCCCCACCTCACCCCCACCTCTTTCCTCTACTCCCTTTTCATTTTCTGGAAAAAGGCTTTTGACAGGAACACTGGGGTGGGGGGCATATATATATATATATATATATATATATATATATATATATATGCATGTTATGCTAACCAAAATGGCTCTTGACCACTATCTCTGAGGCTAGACCCTAAAAGCTGCCTGCAATTGCTCCTCAGCATTTAAACTTCCAGACGAAAGGGACGTTGGCAGATGTAAACCCATATTTTGTGTATGTGTGTGTGAGAGAGGGAGGACTCTCTCTCTCTCTCTCTCTGTGTGTGTGTGTGTGTGTGTGTGTGTGTGTGTGTTATATGTGCTTAAAAACACACACACACACCCAAAAAAGGCATTGGGGTGGGATTGGGCTACATGTGGACATCACAACAGTGGTGAATCCTGGCCTGTTGCTGCCTTGCGATGTCTGGAAATGGCAATGTTTTGTTGCAGATAGTTGAAGGCCTGTGGGCCTGCGCTGGCCCTTATCTCAGGTGGACCCTCCAAGCATGGTTGGAATCATCCTTGACCCTTGACTGTCCCGTGGGGGTGGGTGGGGTGGCGGCTGGTGGGAATCGGAAACCAACGGCAGCTTCAGCAAAGCGGCAGGTTCCCCGCCCCAAACGTTCCAGGGGTGAGACTGAACCGCCTTGTTGGTTTGCGTGTTACTTTCAGGCCTTGCACCCGCACCTCCCTGTGGCACAAGGCTGTGCGTCCGGTTTTTTGCGTGACGCGCTTTGCGGCGGGCTGAATTGGACTGGAAGGGGGTTGGAGGAGAGCTACGATCTGCTTCCACAATTGGAGACAGCGAGGCTTTCGAATGCCAGTTGCCAGAAACCACAGGGAAGGTGTGGGCTCTTGTGGTCAAATCTTGTGGGTTTTGCACAGGCTGGCCATTGTGAGAACAGGATGCTGGTCTAGGTGGGGCCATTGGCCTGATCCAGCAGGCCCTTCTTCTGTTCTTATGCGGGCCCATCCATCTTAGTACAATGACTGACAGCAGCTCTCCAGGGTGCCTGGGAAGGAGTCTTATTCCAGCCCTACCTGGAAGATGCTTGGGGTCAAAGCTGGGACCTTTTACCTGCAAAAAAAAACAACCTGGTGGTTCTTCCCCTATTAATAATGTAAGGTCCCAGTCCTCATGATGCAGCAGAAACCCTCAAAACATTGGGAGCTGCCTTGTACTGAGTCAGGCCATTGGTCCATCTAGGTTTCAAAGGGAGTCCTGTCTGGTGATGTTGAGAGTTGGACCAGCAAAGCAAACAGGCGTCTTGCCACTGAACTGAACCCCCTTCTCCATCCCTCCTGGGAGTAAACATGGAATTGTTTAGCTGGCATTGTATGTGGAGGCACGATTGGAACATGCCGTTTGGTGGAAGGAGGACGTCTCCTGTTGTTCTCTGTTGCCCATGAGAATGTCTAATGGGCTCAAGAGTCAGGAGGGTAGATTTTCGTTGCACGTTTGGAAGGAATGACTCAGTGGTAGCTTTGGCTGGCCACGGGAAGGAACGACTTTGGCAGGAGGAGTTTGATGATGGAGTTGGTGGCCCAGTGGGGTGGGTGGTCTCTCGCTTCAGGTGGGAGGCTAGACAGCCAGTGGTTGGGGGTTCTCAACATTATTACAGTGGTACCTTGGTTCTCAAACTTAATCCATTCCGGAAGTCTGTTCCAAAACCAAAGTGTTCCAAAGCCAAGGCGCGCTTTCCCATAGAAAGTAATGCAAAATGGATTAATCCGTTCCAGACTTTTAAAAACAACCCCTAAAACAGCAATTTAACATGAATTTTACTATCTAACGAGACCATTGGTCCATTAAATGAAAGCAATAATCAATGCATTGTACTACAAAATAAATAAGGCAGTATTGTAGATGATAAAAATTAAAATTAATTTTTTCCCCTTACCTGCACTGATGATAGTCATTGTTTGGATGGGGGACTTTTATCCATTTCCGCAGTCACACAATCAATCAATCAGTGGTTGTACTGGGTTCCGCACAATCACAAAAACAAATTAACCGAAAAAGCCTCAAAAACAAAAATGCAGAATAAATAGCAAAAACAAAAGCGCCAAACTTAATCCATTCCGGAAGTCTGTTTGACTTCCGAAATGTTTGAAAACCAAGGCGCAGCTTCTGATTGGTGCAGGTGCCCCGGAAACAATAGCCGACAGCCGCATCGGATGTTCGGCTTCCGAAAAACACTCAAAAACTGGAACATTTACTTCTGGGTTTTCGATGTTTGAGAACCAAGGCACCACTGTATTATTATTATTTATTTATTTATTTATTTATTTATTTATTTATTTATTTATTTAGTCTCAAGTTGCATGGGGAACGCAATTGTTTGATTCTGTGACCTCACTGGGAGCCCTGAGAGGATCCTATTGAAGAAGAAACATAGAGTCTTCTTCATTCAGGGGCAAATCTTCTATGTAATGAAGCTTAAACTTCAGGGCTCCTAATCCCAGAGGGGCCAGGCCCCCGAAGTGACTTTGGTCCATACTGCTTTTAAAAAACTGCTTTAAAAATTGCACCATGCACATGTATGACATTTCCCTAAATTACACCCCCATAGAAACATGGAAGGGACCATGAGGGTCATTCTAGTCCGAATTTCAGCCATGCAGGGATATTTTGCTCAAACCCATGACCCCGATATTAAGAGTTCTCCTGCTCTACCAACTGAGCAAACCTCGAAAACTTACAAGGCAGAGGGGATTTTTATTGACTCCAGTGATTCTGGCATGTGAGATAATCCAGTGCAACAATTTAAATCAAAATCTGAGGTGTGGTAGCTAATTTATTTTATTTTTTAAATAAAAAAAGTGGGAATGTGTTGTGGAGCAAACCCACCAAAGAGGATAATAGCAGTCACCCAGACCTTGTTGCTGGTTGCACTGGACCGTTCAAGCTTCAGGGTACCCCTAAAATGTAGGTCTGCCACTATCTCCATCCCCTTTGTCTGGGATGGGGAACCTTTGACTCCCCCCCCCGAAGTTGATGGACTACAACTCTCCATCTTACTGGACATTGGCCAAGCTGGCTGCTGGGAGTTGGAGCCCCAAAACATCCGGAGGTCTGCAGGAACCCCCATCTCTTTGCTTTCTCAGGATCCGATGAATTTGTGGAAGAATTTGTGAATTTGTGGCTCCACAGTTGGAGGCAGCGATGCTTTGGAAGACCAGTTGCTGGACACAGCAAGAGGGGAGAGTTAATGTTGTGCTCAGGTCCTTCTTGTGGGGGCACCTGGCTGGCCACTGTGAGAACGAGATGGGCCATTAGTCTGGTCCAAAAGGCCCTTTTTATGGGCTTAGGCTCTGCACTCTATAGAGTCGATTGCATTCTGCGTAAACAGGTAATTGCATTAAAACACACACTTCTCCTTCGGCGATCCCTCGTAGTCGAGTAAGATTGTCTTCCATGAACATGGTATTAACAGTGAGTCCATAAGTGACTGTGGAGGCCTTCCATGAACTCCCACAGTGAGGACATCTGTTTCTGGGCAGATGATGATCATGGTGAGGGCTTGGCAAGCGTGCCTTCCTCTTAGTGCGTTTCTCCCTTTCGTCCTGAGTTCGAGTGTCTTCAAAGTCCATGACACCTTTGGTAAAGGCTGTTCTCCAACTGGAGCGCTCACAAGCCAGTGTTTCCCAGTTGTCAGTGCGTATACTACATTTTTAAAGATTTGCCTTGAGAGAGTCTTCAAACCTCTTTTGTTGACCACCAGCATCACACTTTCCATTTTACAGTCCGGAATAGAGTAGTTGCTTTGGAAGACGATCATCAGACATCCGCACAACATGACCAGTCCAACAAAGTTGATGTTGAAGAATCATTGCTTCAACACCAGTGCTCTCTGCTTCTTCTAGTACACTGGTATTAGTTCTCCTGTCGTCCCAAGTGATATGATAATAATAATAAAAAAACACTCCCTACAGGAGTATACAATGTCTTCACTAACCTTAGCCACCTGCATTTCTAAACAAGCATTGCTTGAAACGGCAGAGACAAATAATCCAGGTTTTAAAATTGCAAATGAGGGCTGAAAAGGCGATTGACCCTTGTTCAGAGGCACTCTTGACAACATCTTCCAGGTGTTTGCTGCTCTCCAGTTTCCAAGAGACACAAGCAGCTGGCCAGGGATGATGGGAACTGCATGTGGCAACATCTGGAGAGTCCGCAGGCTCCCCATCTCTTGCAAAGCAACCTTGTGGAGTGTGTGTCTTGTGGTTTCTGAGAAATGGCATGCGTCTCTCTCTCTGTGTGTGTGTGTGTGAGAGAGAGATAAAGAGGAGTTATCCCTGCACACAGCAGCTTCAGAGGATCTCTCCTTATAGGCATTTAATCCACATAATCCATCCATAACTATATGCATTTTAAAAAGACAACATTCATAGGGTGTTTTTGCAAAGTGACCTAAGCAAAGAGCGTGAGCCTCTCCCCAAAAGAGCTTTCAGTTTGTGCTGTGCCAGGGGGTTGGCTTCAGGGTCAGGTGCAGAGACGACGATGGCCATAGGATCACAGAAGCGTAGAGCTGGATGGGACCCCATGGGGTCATCTAGCCCAACCCCCTGCAACGAGGATATAATTTTTATTTCCTGCCTCCACCCTAAGGTCCCAGCAATTAAAACGCAAAATTGAAAACAGCCTAAAACAATTTACAATCTGAGCTTAGTATCCAAGGACACTGAAAACAGAGCAAGCTTCTTTTTTTTCTCCTGCTCCAGAAGGCAGGACTCAAACCGAACGACAAGAAGAGAGATACCAACTAAACATTAGGAAGAACTTTCTGACAGTAAGAGCTGTTTGGCAGTGGTACAGACTCCCACGGGAGGCGGTGGACTCTCCTTCCTTGGAGGTTTTTAAGCAGAGGTTGGCTGGCCAACTGCCAGGGATTCTTTAGCTGTGATTCCTGAATTGCAAGGGGCTGGACTAGATGAGCCTTGGGGTTCCCTTCCAACTCTATGATCCTATGTACCTCTAGGGAGAAGATATAAGAGGGTTTATGTGTGGGGTTACTCTGCCTTGTTGCACTATGTTTACTATTTAGCGTTGATGCTTGGTCTTGTTGTCCTTATTACACCTGTCCTGCAAGGTAGGCCAAGATGACGATTGTGGTTCTTTATATCGGTTGGAGGTGTGGCAATGGAAAGAGGCAAGATTTAAGCACTACATGAGCTGGGTTCAACTAAATAGTTGCTCTGGTTGGAGCCAGCGATAGAAATGTTGTTGTTTAGTCGTTTAGTCGTGTCTGACTCTTCGTGACCCCATGGACCACAGCATGCCAGGCACTCCTGTCTTGCACTGCCTCCCGCAGTTTGGTCAAACTCATGTTGGTAGCTTCGAGAACACTGTCCAACCTTCTCATCCTCTGTCGTCCCCTTCTCCTTGTGCCCTCCATCTTTCCCAACATCAGGGTCTTTTCCAGGGAGTCTTCTCTTCTCATGAGGTGGCCAAAGTATTGGAGCCTCAGCTTCAGGATCTGCCCTTCCAGTGAGCACTCAGGGCTGATTTCCTTCAGAATGGATAGGTTTGATCTTCTAGCAGTCCATGGGACTCTCAAGAGTCTCCTCCAGCACCACAATTCAAAAGCATCAATTCTTTGGCGATCAGCCTTCTTTATGGTCCAGCTCTCACTTCCATACATCACGACTGGGAAAACCATAGCTTTAACTATACGGACCTTTGTCGGCAAGGTGATGTCTCTGATTTTTAAGATGCTGTCTAGGTTTGTCATTGCTTTTCTCCCAAGAAGCAGGCGTCTTTTAATTTCGTGACTGCTGTCACCATCTGCAGTGATTTCTATTGCTGCACCATCTGCAGCGATAGAAATAGTGGGGGGAAGGAAGCTTTGCCAATAAATTCAGATAGACTGCTTCTGAATGTGGAGGTTTCAATAGCCATGGAGGTGCTTATTTTCCTTGGGGAGAGGGGGTGTCGCCCCTTCTCACTCATCCTCCCCAAGGAGCTTAGAGTGGTGTGCCAAAGTTGTCACAGACTCAAAGATGGTAGCGACATCTCCGGTTCCCAGAAGCTGGAGGTCCCTCTGGGTGGGCAGGCCTAGTTCCTAGGATTTAGGTGGGCAATCTGTCCCGGGAAGGGCTGATCTCCTGCTGAAGGAACAGGGTCATCGTCTGGGACTATTCCTGGGGGCTAGGAATGCTTATGCCAGCTACTCCCACTTCTGAACCACGGTAGCCTGGTCTCGGTTGCCAGTGCTCTAAGGGCTTTCTGCTTAGACTACTGCAATGCTCTGCGTGGGGCTGCCCTTGAAGACCAGTCTCCGGAAACCACAGGAGGGGAGAGTGGCTCTTGTGCTCGGATCCTGCTTGCAGGTTTCCCCTAATGGGCACTCAGTTGGCCGCTGTGGCAGCAGGATGCTGGGCTGATGCAGAAGCCAGGCGCTTATTAGTCTCCGATGGAACCTCCCAGTCCAGAGGCAGTCTATCACATTCACCCAGTGCTATACCAGCTGCACTGGCTCCCGGTGGAGTACAGGATCAAGTTTAAGGTGCTGGTTTTAACCTTTAAAGCCCTATATGGCCTAGGACTCTCGTACCGCCTCTCCTGGTATGTCCCACGGAGGACCTTACGGTCTT
This sequence comes from Zootoca vivipara, assembly GCF_963506605.1. Taxonomy (NCBI): domain Eukaryota; kingdom Metazoa; phylum Chordata; class Lepidosauria; order Squamata; family Lacertidae; genus Zootoca; species Zootoca vivipara. The sequence continues at coordinate 9,946,889 of NC_083281.1, read as the reverse complement.
CAAATAAAAACATCTCGGAGATCCCGGGCCACAGGGAGGTGAGGCTGGCCTCGGCCAGAGCCAGGGCTTTTTCGGCCGTGGCCCCGATCTGGTGGAACGCTCTGTCAGGGCCGGCTCTACGGCCAGGTTGGGTGGCGCAGGGCGCTACGGCGCCGGCCCGCCAGGGGGGGGGCGCCACGCAGCCACAGCTGCCCGCCCGCCGGCCGCTCTGCCGCGCAGCAAGCCCGCCCGTCGCGCAGCAGTGTCCTCGGTGACCGCGCTGAGCCCGCCTGCCCGTCGCGCTGGAAAACGGGGCAGTGGGGGGCGGTGGAGGGATCCGTCGCACCAGGGCGCCAAAGGTGCTTAAGACGGCCCTGCGCTCTGTCACAAGAGACTGGGGCCCTGCATTACTTGACATCTTTCCACAGGGCCTGCAAGACGGAGCTGTTCCGCCAGGCCTTTGGCCAAGGCACAGTCTGACCCCCTCTCTCCTTCTGTAGTCCTCATAGAATTCTAACCCAATGGTTGCCATTAATTTGATTCTGAATTGATTTTAGAGTGTATTTTAATTAATTGACACTGTGATTTTATGTACACTGTGCAATTTTTACTTGTTGTTAGCCGCTCTGAGCCCGGCTTTGGCCGGGGAGGGCGTGATACAAATGAAATAAATTATTTATTATTATTATTATTATTATTAGTAGTAGTAGTAGTATTCCTAGGTTCTTAGGGGTATTTGGCCGCTGTGAGAACAGGATGCTGGGCCTTTGCAGAACATGGTTGGTGAGAAGGGCAGCCTGGGGGGAGACCATGCCTTGTGTTATCTGCCAGTTCAATAATAATAATAATAATAATAATAATAATAATAATAATAATAATAATAATGTATTATTTATACCCCGCCCATCTGGCTGGGTTCCCCCAGCCACTCTGGGTGGCTTCCAACAAAATATTAAAATACAGAAATCCATCAAACATTAAAAGCTTCTCTAAACAGGGCTGCCTTGAAATGCCTTCTAAAGGTCTGGTAATTGTTGTTCTCTTTGACCTCTAGTGGGAGGGCATTCCACAGGGTGGGTGCCACTACCGAGAAGGCCCTCTGCCTGGTTCCCTGTAACTTGGCTTCTTGCAACGAGGGAACCGCCAGAGGGCCCTCGGCGCTGGACCTCAGTGTCCTGGCAGAACGATGGGGGTGGAGACGCTCCTTCAGGTATACAGTTCAAGGCATTTGTACCAGTGTATGAAGTTTTAAATGGCTTGGGACACAAATATTTTCCCTGTATCAACAGTCTCAGGCCCCATGATAGGCAAGGATGATGGGGTCCAATTGGCTGCTGCCCAGTTGGCATTGACCTATGGCAGGGTTTTTTTTGGTGGGTTTTTCTCATTTGGGGAATGCCCTCCCTCGTGAGGTGTGCCACCCTCCCTCGCTATTGGCTTTCAGGAGGAATTTAAGACCATTCCTTTTTTATCCAGGAGAGAGAAAAGGTGTGTTCCTGGCCTAATGCTGCCACTATCCCTAACTAGGGATGGAAGAATCTGTTAGTTTTGACTCTCTCCATTTCTTCTCTTCATTTTGCAGCAACTTGAGATTTAAAAGATTTTATTGTTGTTTTTCCCCCCATTTTTAAGAATCCTCATGAAAATTCATCAGCACCCTAGAGCGGATTTCTCCTAACAAACACATTTTTAATATGCCGTTTTAACCAGTGCATCCATTTTTGGCAAGTGGTTTCTCCTTAACAGAACACATTTTTTTCCTCTTTTTTTTCATTAATTTGTTAACAATCAGAACGACAAACGTCGCTTTTCCAAAATAGGAGCTATAGAACACTAAAATCAGAATTTCCTTAACATCAGCATGCAGAGTAACTGATTTGAGTGTTAAGCCAACATAACGTACAAAATCCCACATGCAAATAATATATACTAAATCACAACACACATTTTTAAAAAAATGATTTTGGATTGTTATCTTCACTGACATCTCCATGTTCAGGCGCGTTCCCCCCTAACAGATGCATTATTTTTATTTTAAACGCTGCATGACTGGAAAACTGCGTTGCCAAATTTCGGAGAAATGCAGCTTTCGAAGGAAGGGTTTGCAGACTGTTTTGGATAGTGTGAACCGGATCGATTCAAGCGCTTACTGAATTTATTTGTTTGTTGCGTTTCCAAACCTCCTTTTCCTCCAAGGAGCTCAAGGGGGTGCCCACGGTACTCCCCCCTCCCTCAAAGCAACCCTGCGAGGTTGGTTAAGGCTGAGAGGCAGTTGTTCAGGGAGCTTTGTGGCTGAGCGAGGATTCGAACCCAGGCCTTCATCATGTACTCTTAACTGTTCCACCGCACTGGCTCATTTTCACCCCTCTTCCTGACCCAGCTGGGCTCCTGGCAGCACATGCTACAGACCTCCCAATCTGTCCTGTGGAGCTGCTTGCCAAGGGACCAGTATCTCTGCCGTGGGCTGCCTGCCTGGGCCTGGAGTTGGTTTTTTGCTGAGGGCAGGGCGCCACGCTACGTGGTGGGTTGAACGTGGCTCAGTTCTGCTGGCATGGGGGGGGGGAGAGGCGGCAGGGAGTTGGGGCAAGGAGAAGCATGAGTAATTTTCCCTCTAGTGAAATCCTCTGTGCGGTTCGTCGCTTTTCCCTCGTCGCTGCTTCACTTTCTCTCCCTCCCTTTCTCTCTACTTTGGAGCATTTAAAAATGTCAGCACCGCTTCCAGGCAGGACTAAGTGCAGAACAGGTTAGGGCAGAGGCCCAGGGGCTCCAGCTCGAAACGGAGGCTTTTTATTTATTTTGTTTTTTCAGCATCGGAAACAACCTCCGAGGTGCATCAATAGGAGTATAGCATCTAGATCAAGGGAAGTAATAGTACCACTGTATTCTGCTCTGGTCAGACCTCACCTGGAGTACTGTGTCCAGTTCTGGGCACCACAGTTCAAGAAGGATACTGACAAGCTGGTACGTGTCCAGAAGAGGGCAACCAAAATGGTCAAAGGCCTGGAAACAATGCCTTATGAGGAACGGCTTAGGGAGCTGGGTATGTTTAGCCTGGAGAAGAGAAGGTTAAGGGGTGATATGATAGCCATGTTGAAATATATGAAAGGATGTCATATGGAGGAGGGAGAAGTATTGTTTTCTGCTGCTCCAGAGAAGCGGACGCGGAGCAATGGATTCAAACTTCAAGAAAGAAGATTCCAGCTAAACATTAGGAAGAACTTCCTGACAGTAAGAGCTGTTCGGCAGTGGAATTTGCTGCCAAGGAGTGTGGTGGAGTCTCCTTCTTTGGAGGTCTTTAAGCAGAGGCTTGACAGGCATATGTCAAGAATGCTTTGATGGTGTTTCCTGCTTGGCAGGGGGTTGGACTGGATGGCCCTTGTGGTCTCTTCCAACTCTATGATTCTATGTGGTCCGGTCCACTTCTCTGCTGCATCTGGGAAATGCGACTGTGTCCCTGAACAGAGGGCCAGTCACCCTCCTCCAGCAAAGGAGAGGTTCCAGCCTGCCCAAACAAACTTAGCCTAACGCTCTCAGCTGCTAAACTGGGGGACTTATGTGGCCCTTTAGACGTTGTTCCATCACCCCTGGCCATTGGCTGATGGGGATTGGAGGCCAGCAACTTCTGGGAGGCCAGGATTCCCCACGCTATTGGAGGAAGGCCCGTTCAGCCAAGCAATTCTCTTTGAACACAACAACCGCCCTTGCGAGGTAGGCTTGTGGATGATCCCCATCACTGCCATGTGCTGTTTGACCTCAGCGAAGGTCCGTTCAATCTCACAACCACCCTCTGAGGCTGAGATAGAAAGAACTGTCCCGAGCCAACTTCTGGACTTGTCTCGCCAGAGTGGTGCATGCTCTAGTTATCTCCCGCTTGGACTACTGCAATGCGCTCTACGTGGGGCTTCCTTTGAAAGCAACCCAGAAACTACAATTAATCCAGAAAGCGGCTGCTAGACTGGTGACTGGGAGCGGCCGCCGGGACCTCATAACACCGGTCTTGAAAGACCTACATTGGCTCCCAGTACGTTTCCGAGCACAATTCAAAGTGTTGGTGCTGACCTTTAAAGCCCTAAACGGCCTCGGTCCAGTATACCTGAAGGAGCGTCTCCACCTCCATCGTTCTGCCCGGACACTGAGGTCCAGTGCTGAGGGCCTTCTGGCGGTTCCCTCGCTGCGAGAAGCAAAGCTACGGGGAACCAGGCAGAGGGCCTTCTCGGTAGTGGCGCCCGCAGGCTCTCCTGGGCTCCCGAGCTGTGATTTAGCTGGCGACTCCTGCTTCGCAGGGTTGTTGTAGTAGATGTCCCTTGATTGAAGCCGAAATGAGGGACGTAGAGTACTCTGGATTCCTGCCCCTCTCTCGTTCTTTTTCTCTTGGGGGTTGCTTGAAGCCTCTCCGCCTGCCTTGCCTGTTCCAGCTGGTGAGTGGGCCGTAGGGACCCAGATGGAGGCAAGCACAGGGAACCGGGAGGGGGGGGAAACCTGTTTCATTCCTCGTGTCTGCAAACTGTCGTTCAGGAAATGGTGAGGGCGCAGGGAGGGAGGGAGGGAGGAATGAGAAGTGTGGATGGAACGGGTGAGGTGGAGATCCTTCCCCCTGTTTTTATTTTATCCCTGAGTCGGAGGAATCGGAAATGGACAGGGCGGCAGTGCCTGCTTTCCCCCCAAAAAAACTTCTTATGAGATGCGTTGCAAACCTCTTTTGCAGGAGGTTTGTGCAGAATACGGTTCTCAGCGGCCACTAGGCATGCTGGCTGTGGCCTCTTAGGTATAGTTGGTATAATTGACGCACAAATGTGTATTGGTGAAAAGGTTTTAACATGGGGTTTTTCCATGAGACCATGTTAAAAGGAAAAGCCCTGGGAAAATCCACTAACAGCAAGAAGAGCTGTCCCTGAACTTTTAACTGGTTGTTGTTCTCTAGCAAGTGAGCGAGTGATGTTGAATTAGGGCAGTGGTTCCCAACAGGTGGTCCGGGGACCCCCAGGGGTCCGCGAGCTATGCCAGAGGGGTCTGCAAGATGCTATTAGAATAAAATATATATTAAATATATTTCGTATGATAACAGATTTTTTGTTTTGGCCGCTTCCTGCATGAGCAGAGTCTAGCGCAAAACTAGAATTAGATAGAGGCAGTAGTTCTGCTGTATGCCGTTAGGTGGCACTTTACAAACACTACTGTTTTGCAAAGAGGCAGCGCACGCATTCTAACGCTCACCTCCCCAAGATGGTTTGCGCGCGTCGGCTTCATTTGTGCGCTACTGCGCAGGTACGCTGCCTTCTCCATTCCCCTCCCTCCTCCCTGGTGCGCGCTGCCTCTTTGCAAACAGTAGTGTTTGTAAACAAAGCAAGCATTTTCTTCCATGTGTTTCATTAAAAACAAATATAGGAATCGGCTCGACATGCGGTCGGATTTCAGAGTGAAAGTTTCAAGTTTGGAACCTAATATTTCAGAAATAATGGACTCAAAGGACAGATTTAACTCATCTCATTAAGAACTTAAAATTAAAACTAACTGTATACTGATGGAGTACTCTGTTGTAACTGTAAAAAACGTATAAATATAAAATATAAAAAGACTCTTAATTTGGCTCTCACTTTTTAATTTTAGGATTAGGAATTAATGGGGGTCCTTGTCACAATAGCGGCTCGATGAGGGGTCCTCGAGAAAATTTTGTTGGGAACCCCTGAATTAGGGGATTAAGGTTCTCAATTGCATATTGCCATTTTGAAAGGGAGACGTGTCCTTGGTAAATGAAGCTCTCCAAGTAAACAGCCTAAGGATGGGTGCAGGTTGTGGGGAGAGAGACAGACCTCTGCTTATAAGTCTGTTTGGATTTTTAAAAATATATTCGAAGATACTGAGCCCGTGCCCGACAGCTTAAGATACTGCATGAATATTTTTGGATGCATCATCGTTTGATGTTTCTGGTTTGTTTCGGAGAAAGCTCTGCAAGTAAAATGTTGAATAATATGTTTTTATGGGCCTGGACAATGTTTTCTTCCAAAGGGAGTCCTTTCTTACGCTTCCAGCCATTTCCAACGGTGCAATATGGATGTCTGCCACCATGCTCTGCCAAAGGGAGCATGCCTCTGACCACCCGTGGGGAGAGCTGATGTCATGCTCTGTTCCTGCTTGTGGGTTTTTGGGGCATGTGGTTGGCCACTGTGAGAGCAGAAGGGGTTCCCTTTGGCCTGACCTGGCAGCCAGGTTCTTCTGACGCTCTTAGGCTCGTGGACAGATCAGTGGCTACGGATCGCATTGGGCCTCTTCTCCCTCCATGGTTGGAGGCAGTGGTTGTTGCCATCTGTTGTTCTCAAAAGAGTGTCCCTCTGGCGGTGAAGTCAAAGCACTGGAGAATCGCAGCGGCTGCCGTGGCTGCAGAGACCGATAACATGCAACGGTTGCCTCCCGTGTTGTTTTTGCTGTGTTAGAAGCACCAAAGTGACCACCACGTGGTCCAAGCCTGGGCAGTTTGTTTGGAGGTCCCTGGCTGTCCAGATGACAAGACCCCCCCCCTCTCAGCCTCGCTCCAAAAGAAAGCAGAACAAGACCAGCTTGGCTGCAGGAGTTGCCGGAAGGAGGCACACAAGACGCCGTCCAACCGCCTTAGGGACTCCGGTCCAGATTTTTGTTGGGTTTATTCTTGAGCTGTTTCTTCTCCCAAAGATATCCTGCAAAGCAGCAGAGGTTTGGGATCAGAGTTTTCCCTCTCCTTCCCAGATGAACGAGCCCCAACTGCCCCTCAAGACAGTAATGGGTCTGAGTTGCCATTTGCTGGAAACCACAGTAAGGGGAAGAGTTTTGCTGCACTCACGTCCTGCTTTTGCAGCTTTCCAATGGGGCATCTGAGGGGCCACTTTGAGAACAGGCTGCTGGGCAGGATGAGCCCCCATTGGCCTGATCCAGAGGAAGGGCTCTTCTCGCATTGTTATGCACGTTGAGCAAGCTCAGCGGAACAAAACAAGGTGTGTTCACCTAGGATTCCTTTTGCCCGTCTTGGCTCCACTCCACATTCAGGATCTGTCCCTCTCTGCCTTGTCCTTTTGTGTCTCTTGGGGGAAGGAGTGGCTGGATTCTGTAGATTCCCGATCTCCGCACATATTTTTCCTCCTTTCCTCTCCGCTGAAGGCTAAAAATAATCACAAGAGCGAGATGATGTGTACGGATTTCACACACACACACACACACACACACACACACACACACACTGGCCTGCTCCTCTCCCTGTGTGGCTGCAGATGCAAACAAATAGTACTTACGATAAAAAAAACACCACCCGATCAACCAGCTTGTTTGACGCGCCGTTGCTCTGGGGCCCTATTAATTAGAATTAAAAATTTAAACCACTGTGCCTTGGGCGTCTCCGTGGTACAAAGGTTAAATGGAGGGGCCGTGTGCAATGAGTGCAGGCGAGCACAAGCGCTGCTGCTGCTGTTGTTGGCGAGTTCCAGGCCTCGCTCGTGATGTTAGCTGGGGGCAGCTAAGCACAGAGCCTCCCAGTGCAGAAGCAGTCTACCCCTGGTTGCCAGTTGGAGGAGGCAAATGGCAAGGAACGCTTTTCAAAAAGCGCCGGGGGAGACGGAATTCACATTTTACTGCTGTTTTTTCCCTGTTTCTTCTGGTTGATTCCCTTGGCTTTTGCAGAAGAGGTTGGGCATCAATGTTCCAGTGTTATGAGACAGGAAGAAAACCATTTGTCTGCTCTCTCCATGCCCAGGTCACCTCTTGCTTGCCTTTTCTCTAAACTAAGAAGTCACAGACCTCACCTGGAATACTGTGTCCAGTTCTGGGCACCACAGTTCAAGAAGGATACTGACAAGCTGGAATGTGTCCAGAGGAGGGCAACCAAAATGGTCAAAGGCCTGGAAACGATGCCTTATGAGGAACGGCTTAGGGAGCTGGGTATGTTTAGCCTGGAGAAGAGAAGGTTAAGGGGTGATATGATAGCCATGTTCAAATCTATAAAAGGATGTCATATAGAGAAGGGAGAAAGGTTGTTTTCTGCTGCTCCAGAGAAGCGGACACGGAGCAATGGATTCAAACTACAAGAGAGAAGATTCCACCTAAACATTAGGAAGAACTTCCTGACCGTAAGAGCTGTTCGGCAGTGGAATTTGCTGCCAAGGAGTGTGGTGGAGTCTCCTTCTTTGGAGGTCTTTAAGCGGAGGCTTGACAGGCATATGTCAAGAATGCTTTGATGGTGTTTCCTGCTTGGCAGGGGGTTGGACTGGATGGCCCTTGTGGTCTCTTCCAACTCTATGATTCTATGATTCAAACATAGCAACCTTTCTTCACAAGTCAGCTGCTCCACCGCCTTGATAATTTTGGTTGTCCGTTTCTGACTCCACATTATCCTTTTCGAGGGGATGCGACCAGAACTCTACACAGCATTCCAAACATGGTCGCACTACAGATCTGTATTGTGATATTGGCAATTTTATTTTGAACCTCTTTTCTTTTTTATTTATTTAACTTTGTTTGACAGTCAGCATTAAATCACACATCATCCCACATCACACCATAATATACTACAGAATACAACAACACACTATACACAACTATACAGTATATACATCACCAATCATTACTTTTATCTATTACTACTTTACAGAACAGAAAAAAGAGGAAAGAAAAGAAAGAAAATAAAAAGAAAATAAAGTTAACTTCCGATTAAACCCATCATACTATCACTTATTTTGATTGTTTTACACACAGCGGGTGGCGCTGTGGGTTAAACCACAGAGCCTAGGACTTGCTGATCAGAAGGTTGGCAGTTCGAATCCCCGAGACGGGGTGAGCTCCCGTTGCTCGGTCCCAGCTCCTGCCAACCTAGCAGTTCGAAAGCACGTCAAAGTGCAAGTAGATAAATAGGTACTGCTACAGCGGGAAGGAAAACGGCGTTTCCGTGTGCTGCTCTGGTTCGCCAGAAGCGGCTTTGTCATGCTGGCCACATGACCCGGAAGCTGTACGCCTGCTCCCTCGGCCAATAGAGCGAGATGAACGCCAGAGTTGGTCACGACTGGACCTTTACTTTTACTTTACTATCACTTATTTTGATTGTTTTACACACAGCATCATACTATTATTTTGTTATCCTAATTCTTATCCAAAGTACATGATTATTTATCACATTCGTCTTACAAGAATTAGTCAAAGGTCTGCCGGGAGATTTTTGTTGTTACAGTAATTTCTCAACCTACAGGCCACCAATCAAAACAAGATCAACAACATTGTCAATCTTTCACAGCAAACACTCAGCCCAGCTGAGGAATCCGTCCTTTCACGGGGACTATCATTCTGCCCTGCCAAATCCCAACACATGATTCAGTTCTGCGGGGACCTGGAAGCATTTTTCCGCCGTTTACGCCTGAAGGAGTATTTTCATCACACACAAGAACAAGACAAAGTAGAACAAACTACATCCCCACAACACAACACCTCTCAACTTACTGGGGAACAACCATCACCCTCCAAACGCATCAATGAACAGAACATTGACCACCAACTACCACCGAAAAGAAGTTACACAAAAAGGGACTCCACATGGACCCCTCCTGATGGACGCAATACCACACTAGATCTGTACATCGAATGCTTCCGCCACAGAATCCAAACGGATGTGACCAGAAAACACCATCGCTTACAACAAAATCTAAACCATGCTGAAAGGAGAGCCATAGAAAATCTCAGGAACAACCCAGACATTATAATTAAAGAGGCAGACAAGGGTGGAGCTGTCGTCATCATGAACAAAACTGATTACATCCAAGAGGCCCACAGACAACTTTCCAATACTGCCTTTTACATGAAATTGGACTCAGACCCCACACAAGCATACAAAAAAGAACTGAACAAGATTGTCAAGGAGCTACCCCTACACATCCAAGAACAGATCCTCACAAACACACCAGCGGAACCTCGGCCAGGAACTTTCTATCTTCTACCCAAAATACACAAACCAGGAAACCCAGGACGCCCCATCATCTCAGGTATTGGCACCATTACAGTGGGTGTTTCCGGCTATATGGACTCTGTTCTGAAACCATATGCTATCAGTGCTCCCAGCTACGTACGTGACACCACAGATTTTCTGAGGAAAATACAATATTTGAACAATCTTCCTAACAATACTATACTAGCCACTATGGATGTGGAATCTCTATATACCAACATCCCACACAATGATGGTTTACAAGCCATAAGGAACACCATTTCAGATAAAACCACAGCGGACTTTGCTACCAAACTCTGCCACTTTGTCCTTACCCACAACCACTTCAAATTTGGTGATGACCTGTTCCTCCAGATCAGCGGCACAGCCATGGGCACCCGCATGGCCCCACAGTATGCCAACATCTTCATGGCAGATTTAGAACAACGTTTCCTTAACTCCTACCCACTCAAACCTCTCCTGTACCTGCGATACATTGACGATATTTTTATTATCTGGACACATGGACAACAGACCCTGGAAACCTTCCACCAGACATTCAATGACTTTCACCCCACCATCAACCTAACAATGAACCAATCTATGCAAGAAATACATTTTTTGGACACTACTATAAAAATACAGGATGGACGTATAGACACCACCTTATACAGAAAACCAACTGACCGACAAACATATCTACATGCTTCTAGCTACCATCCCAAACATACCAAACAATCCATCGTATACAGCCAGGCCTTACGTTACAACCGCATCTGTTCCAACTCTACAGACAGAGAATCTCACCTAAGAGATCTACAGCAAACCTTTTTAGAACTAAAATATCCACCTGATGAAGTTAAACAACAGATCAACAGAGCCAGACAGATACCTGGAGAGAACCTGCTGCAAGACAGACCCAAAAAAGAAAATAACAGAACACCACTAGTCATCACATACAGCTCCCAAGCTAAAACAGTACAACGCATCATCAGAGATCTACAGCCTCTCCTGGACAATGACCGCTCCCTTTCTCAAGCTCTGGGAGGAAGACCTTTCATTGCCTACAGACAGCCACCCAATCTTAAACAACTCCTCACCCACAATAATACAACCACCAGACTTAACATGGACACTGGTACCAGAGCCTGCAATAAACCCAGATGCCAACTTTGCTGCCACATACACCCAGACAACACCATTACTGGCCCCAACAACATCCAACATACCATCTCAGGACTATTTAATTGCTCATCCTCTAACATTGTGTATGCCATCAAATGCCAACAGTGCCCTTCAGCTCTCTATATTGGACAAACAGGCCAAACCCTACGCCAAAGGATAAATGGACATAAATCTGACATCAGGAACCAGAAGACAGAAAAACCAGTAGGAGAACACTTCAATCTCCCAGGACATTCTATACAAGATCTCAAAGTAGCTGTCTTACTACAAAAGAATTTCAGAAATAGACTGAAAAGAGAAGTTGCTGAATTGCAACTTATCACCAAGCTCAAAACCATGGAGGGACCTGGTTTGAACAGAGATATCGGGTTCTTATCTCATTATACATGATAAGCGATCTTCAGCCATCCCAACCCTTGCTTTTTCATGCAAAACCATTTGCAGTCGTTTCCGGTCATCAACAGCTATCAGTCAGTCAATCACCCATTTCCACCACCCTTCTGAGTGATCCCCCCTCCCCATCCCCACCCCTCCCCACCCCTTCTCTACATAAGTGCCTGGAAACTTCTATTTCACTGTATCTGAAGAAGTGTGCATGCACACGAAAGCTCATACCAAAATAAAAACTTAGTTGGTCTTTAAGGTGCTACTGAAGGAATTTTAGTAATTTCTCAAGTAATCCTTAAATATTTCCCATTCTTTATGTACCTTCTGCGTCGGATATCCTCCGATTCTCCCTGTCATCATGGTCAACTGTAAATATTCTATCATTTGGACCTGCCATTCGATTATTGTAGGAGTCTTTTCGCTTTTCCAGTTCCTTGCTACCATATTTTAAAACCCTTTCCTAATGATTGCTAGCATGGAACTTGCCTTTTTTTTTTAACAGCTGCCTTGCCTTCCCACAGCTCACCTTGTGTTCTTAAACCCCTTAATCTCCCCACTTGATCCTGTACTTCTCCCTCCCACAGGAAATGCGACGAGGTGACAGGATTGCTGTGTGTGCTCTTGGTAAAAAATGTGCATGAAATTGGTGTGTGTGTGTTTGTGTGTGTTTATTTGGGTGGGGCAGAGAAGGGAGTTTGAGAGCCCTTAATGTGACAGCGGATGAAGTACATTTGGTGCATTCATGCGTATAAGCGTGCATTCTGCACATACATGTTCACGTGTTTGATACCACTGCACGCCCTCTCCATTTCAGGTTGCGCCTTCCTTACATACTGTGCCCGAGATTCGGCCATCAAAGCTCAGACAGCGCTACATGAACAGAAGACGCTCCCTGGGGTAAGTCTTGGCTGTTTGGAGTCGCTGCGGGTCCGCTCCAGAGGCTCCTTTATATGTGTCTCCTCAACAGAGGTGTATTTTGCTCAGAGAAGCGCAGTTTCACACCTTGCCTTGAAGTGAGAAATCAAATGTTAGTCTGTGCCTTCCAATAAGTGTGTGAATGCTTAAAGGGCCCGGGGGTGGGGGGGAATGTAGGAATGGATTTAGGCACTGGGAGAGGATATATTATTCAATTATCATCCTTCCTTGCACATGTGAGTGAAATCAGCAGAATACCATCCTTTGCAGCTTAAACTTGTTGGAAGCTAAGACAAGGTTAATTTAACCTTCTAGCAACAATAATCCAGGATTTCCCCTGGTATTTTCCCCTTTCTCCCCATTAAAAAGAACAACCCCCCCCCTCTTTCTCTCTCACACACACATACAGTGGTACTTCGGTTTATGAACACAATTGGTTCCGGAAGTCTGTTCATAAACTGAAGCGAACTTTCCCATTGAAAGTAATGGAAAGTGGATTAATCCGTTCCAGACGGTCCGCGGAGTACTTAAACTGAAGCGTTCATAAACTGAAGCGAACTTTCCCATTGAAAGTAATGGAAAGTGGATTAATCCGTTCCAGACGGGTCCGCAGAGTACTCAACCCGAAGCATGGGTGTAATTGGTTCCAGAAGTCTGTTCATAAACTGAAGCATTCATAAACTGAAGCGAACTTTCCCATTGAAAGTAATGGAAAGTGAATTAATCCGTTCCAGATAGGTCCGCAGCGTTCATAAACCAAAAATTCGTAAACCGAGGTGTTCATAAACCGAGGTTCCACTGTATACATATGCAGTGTTCTGTGAAGAAGGAAAATTAGTATTTACTTACATAATCAAGGCCTTGAAGCAGCAGTCATAGGAGCAAAATGAAGGCAGGTTTATAACTATCTAAGGTTGTTGTTGTTGTTGTTTAGTCGTTGTCCGACTCTTCATGACCCCATGGACCACAGCACGCCAGGCACTCCTGTCTTCCACTGCCTCCCGCAGTTTGGTCAGACTCATGTTCGTAGCTTCGAGTAACTATCTAATTATCTAAGTTACTATCTGGTTACTAATGTGCAAATCAAAGTTCAATATGGTGTCTGAGCTGCAAAGCTCAGGCATGCATGTGTGCTCAGCTTGGAGCATGATGAAGAAAGAGAGAGATACCCAAGCTGGAAGGAATTATGTGGTGTTATAGCTTCTGGCCAAGGCAGACAAAGGAAGAGTTTTCTGAAGCAAATTTTTACAGGAAAGCTCTGTAAAGCATGAATTGTTGGTTTGACTGCAATAATGTCCCACAGACCTGTGCCCGCACCCCGATGCTGTTGGACTCCAACTAGGAATCTGCCAGGGTTGAGCTGAAAGCTTCCAGTTTCTTGCTTAATTTCCAACCAGTGGCATATTTGTTCGAACACATATGAGGAAGAAAATCCGGTTTAGTTCACATCAGAACACACACCTCCATAGTTTGCAAACCGCTGTGCTTCCAAATTCACAGTTCTCTGAATTCTGTGACGCAGCGCTCCAAGTGAAATACATAATTGCATCTAAACTGCTTTAAGGGGAAAGAGGGTATTTTAAAAATGCATACGTTGTTGAAAACAACCTACAAAAATGCACAACATTAGAAGAAATTGCGTGCAAAAATAATGTGTGCATTAGGAGAAACACTTGACAAGTTTCCGTGAGGATTTGTTTTTTAAAATGTACAGTCATACCTTGGATCCCGAATGCCTCGGTACTCAGACGTTTTGGCTCCCAAACGCTGCAAATATGGAAGTGAGTGTTCCGTTTTGCGAACGTTGTTTGGAACCCGAAAGTCCGGCGTGGCTTCCGAATGGCTGCAGGAGCTTCCGGAAGCCAACCGGAAGCCGCGCTTTGGTTTCTGGATGTTTTGGAAGTTGAACGGATTCCATTTGACTTCCAAGGTATGACTGTATATCCATCACAAATGAATGCAGAAATGTGGCAAACTGAGGCCACATACTGAGGCTCTCTTACTTTGCTGTGCACACCAGAGAGATAGCGAGGAGGTCTTCACCCAATGCCCATGACTCCTTTGGTTTCCCAGCGCCAAACTCTGATTCGCAGAAGCTGTCCTCTGCGCATGTTCGATGGCTGCCTGAAATGGACACACCTCAACTTAACTGCAGCTTACATTTTCAAATCGGACGGAAGCCGCTTTGGGGGAAAGCATACCAGCCGAGAGTGTTTTCTCAAGAAGCCTATGGGCTGTGGCTAATGTCAAAACGCTGGATGCAGGGCAAGTGGAGAAGTGTATGCAGACCAAATTTAGGACTGGGGAGAAATGGAAATGGAAGGAAACAAAAAACAGGTTTGCCCTAAGCAGAGACATCACCTTGCCGACAAAGGTCCGTATAGTTAAAGCTATGGTTTTCCCAGTAGTGATGGATGGAAGTGAGAGATGGACCATAAAGAAGGCTGATCGCCAAAGAATGGATGCTTTTGAATTATGGTGCTGGAGGAGACTCTTGAGAGTCCCATGGACTGCAAGAAGATCAAACCTCTCCATTCTGAAGGAAATCATCCCTGAGTGCTCACTGGAAGGACAGATCGTGAAGCTGAGGCTCCAATACTTTGGCCACCTCATGAGAAGAGAAGACTCCCTGGAAAAGACCCTGATGTTGGGAAAGATGGAGGGCACAAGGAGAAGGGGACTACAGAGGACGAGATGGTTGGACAGTGTACTCGAAGCTACGAACATGAGTCTGACCAAACTGTGGGAGGCAGTGGAAGACAGGAGTGCCTGGCGTGCTCTGGTCCATGGGGTCACGAAGAGACGGACATGACTAAACAACAACAACAACAACAACAACAACAACAGTCAGGGATGACAAGAGTTGGGAGTCCAGCAACATCTGGCGGGAAATATATGAAGTCATACTATCCCCCTTCCTTCCTTCCTTCCTTCCTTCCTTTATTTCTATGTTGCTTTTCCACAAAATGAATCACGCTCAAAACATCTCACAGAAAGGGAAAGCAGGAATGCATCTCGAAACCCAAACAGTGCAAAAACAATTTCACAATAAAGCAGCAACACAATCTCAAATGCAAAACAACAAGATTCTAGGCAGAAGGTTCCAGGCAGTCACCTAGAGTCCTGGTTCCTTTGGAGATTTGAAGATGCAATGGAGGCTGTTGTAGCTTCTGAAGATCCTGAAGCTGAGGCTCCAATACTTTGGCCACCTCATGAGAAGAGAAGACTCCCTGGAAAAGACCCTGATGTTGGGAAAGATGGAGGGCACTAGGAGAAGGGGACGACAGAGGACAAGATGGTTGGACAGTGTTCTCGAAGCTACGAACATGAGTTTGACCAAACTGCGGGAGGCAGTGGAAGACAGGAGTGCCTGGCGTGCTCTGGTCCATGGGGTCACGAAGAGTCGGACACGACTAAACGACTAGACAACAACATAGGGCTTGTTCCCTGCAGCAGTAGAGTCCAAGGCATCTCTCTCAGCCAGCCCACCCAAAATGGATCCGATCCCAGTCTTTCTTCCCTTCTTCTTCCCAGCACACCTTGCTAAAAGCTCTCTTTTCCTCTGACTTCACACCCAGTTGACCTGTCAACTTTCTGTCTGCCCAGGACAAAAGATTCCTCTTAGATGGGCCATCAACACCTTTTGTCATGTTAACACCTGTATCCCAGGTGAGGCTCTGGCTTCAAAAAGGAAGCTTAGCCTGTATTTTTCCCCACTGGCCTGCATTCTTCCCTTCAATACTCCAAATAATCAAGATCCTACCATTTATTAGGTTTAGGGGGAGTACCCCCACAATCTATAACATACATAGACATTGAATCCAACCTGATAATAAGGCAGCTTTTCTGTATCTGTGATAGGTTTAAACAGCTTTATCCAATTGGAAATCAGAATGGCTGTTCCTTCAAAGAGAAAAGCTAGAGAGGTATCTAAATGTGGGCCTTTGCCCTGCGATTAGGGTTGCCAGACTCAATAGAGGACAGGACTTCTGTGCCTTTAATTGCTGTTATGTACTGAGCTGAATCCTAGAACAATAGGATTCAGAATCAGCGGGAGCTACCCAATCCAACTCCAGGTGGAAGTGAATCCTCAACCTGATTGGCCTGCTGGAGCAGCCAATCAGGCGGCTGGCAGAAGTGAATCTGCTACCTGATTGGCCTGTAGGAGCAGCCAATCAGGCTGCAGGCAGAAGTCAATCCACAATATAATTGGCCCACAGGTGTAGCCCTGAAGTAGCCAATCACGCAAGGCCCATTGTGTAAATAATGTATATAAGCAGACGGTTTGGGGAAAAGAGCCATTCGTCTTCTCTTCTCCTCCTTGATGACTATGAGCTGAATAAAGAGCATGAAATTCACTCTTGACTCCGAGTATATTTCACTGGCGACGAAGGTGGGATCCTGCTGAGCTGACCGCCACCACGCACTGCACCGCAGCACCGCCACCTGCTGCACCGCTGCATCGCACCGTGCATCCAGGCTTCAGCTCCAGGACCCAAGGAACCCAGAATGGCAATCGACAGCAGCTTCTCGCCATTCAAACCAGCATCAGGAGACTGGGAAGGGTACGCCGCCCGTTTCAACTTCCTCCTGCAAGCGAAAGAAGTCACCAACGATGCCATGAAGAGGGCAACATTCTTCAGCGTCTGTGGAGAGGAGACGTTTGAAATCGCCCGGGCTCTCCTTGCACCTAGGGATGTCGCTACCGTCTCTTACAAAACAATAATGGAACGGCTGAAGGAGCACTTCTCACCACAGCCCTCGGTGGTAGCTTGCCGAAATGCCTTCTACGCAAAGCGGCAAGCCCCGGGGGAAACCATAACTGGGTTTGTGACCTCCCTCCGCCAAGCCGCCCGGTTATGCAACTTCTCAGAATTGGAGAACATGCTTCGTGACCGCCTCGTCGGTGGCCTGAGGGACGAGATGTTGCAACGACGCCTCTACGCCAAAAAAGACCTCACGTTCCAGATTGCTCTGGAGGAAGCCCTGGCAACCGAAGCCGCCGAGAGGTCAACGCAAGAGGCACGACCGTCCCCGCCATCCCAACCGAGGGTCTACCACGAAGACCTCACCGACGAATCCGAATCTGACAGGGAGGAAGTACACCGAGTACAGCGGCGCACTCAAGCAGCACACACACCACAGCAGCCTCGACGAGAAGGAGGGAACTGTGCAAGCTGCGGGGAGAACCACGAGAGGAGGACCTGTCGTTTCCGCAACGCAGAGTGCAGGCAGTGCAGAAAATTGGGACACATCGCCCGGGTGTGTTGGGCTCGACTCACCCGTCGACAAGCATCAGATGACCGACCCAGGAGCCCCAGGTCACACGGCACCATGCACCAAGGCAATTCGACGGAGATCACGGACTACCAGGTATTCCAGTTGCCCCATCCCAGCACAGAGAAAATTTATATAGAGGTACAGATAGAGGGAGCCCCATGCCGCATGGAGCTGGACACGGGTTCAACTCTATCCATAATCTCGGCCCGAACATTAAGGGAACTGTGCCCTAATGGGGGTCCCAAACTAAGGCCGGCCCCATTCACCCTCCGGGACTTCCAGAAACGTAAGGTCCCTACTATGGGGGTGGGGACCTTCAGGGTGCAATATCGAGGGCGAAAGCAACAATTGGACTTGCTGGTAGTTAAGGGCCCCTACGTTAGCTTACTGGGACTGGCATGGTTTGGACCTCTGGGGCTAGCCGTTACCGGGGTGAACCGCACTAGCTTACAAGTGGACGTGGACGCCATATGCAAAGAGTTTCCAGGGGTTTTCGATGGGGCATTGGGACGATATACAGGACCCCCCATTGCCCTACAGCTAGACCCCGCTGTACGACCCATCAGGCACAAGGCCCGCCGGGTCCCGTTCGCCCTGAAACCCCGCATAGACGAGGAATTGGACCGGCTCGTGGAGCAAGGAGTGCTGGAGCCGGTGCCCAACGCCCCCTGGGAAACTCCAATTGTCACACCCGTCAAGCCTAACGGTTCGGTCCGCATCTGTGCAGACTACAAATGCACCATAAACAAGGCTCTCACGGCCCATGCATACCCAGTGCCAGTGGTCAGCCATGTCCTCGCCACCCTGGCTGGGTCAAAAATCTTTGGCAAACTGGACTTGGCCCAAGCGTATCAACAGTTGCCAGTGGACGAAGCCACAGCAGAGGCTCAGACGATTGTGACGCACAGAGGGGCATTCAGAGTTAAGCGGCTGCAATTTGGCGTTAGCGTGGCACCAGGCATATTCCAGAATCTAATGGACTCTCTCCTTAAAGGGATTCCTGGCGTCACCCCCTTCTTCGATGATGTACTGATCGCCGGGCCCACACCAGAGGAATTTGAGGACCACCTCCGCTCCGTCCTGCACCGTTTCCAGACGGCGGGCCTCAAGGTGAAGCGGGAAAAGTGTTTACTGGGAGTGCCGCAGGTGGACTTTCTGGGATTTAAGGTGGACGCAGAAGGGGTCCATCCAACCGGTGACAAGGTACGGGCCATTTGTGAGGCCCCAGCGCCCAAGAGCAAGCCCGAACTTCAATCATTCTTGGGACTATTGAACTTTTACCATGCCTTCCTTCCCCATAAGGCAGCGGTAGCGGAGCCCCTACACAGACTCCTAGATAAAAGGGCCCCTTGGGTGTGGGGCCAGCGACAAAGGGCCGCATTCCAGGCAGTCAAGGACTTGCTCGTCTCGAACTCGGTCTTAGCACACTTCGACGAGAGGCTGCCAGTGGTGCTGGCATGCGACGCCTCTCCCTATGGCATCGGCGCTGTCCTGGGACACCAACTCCCGGATGGAAGAGAGGTGCCGGTGGCATACTTCTCCCAGACGCTTGCTGCAGCCGAACGAAACTACTCACAGATTGACAAGGAGGGTCTGGCAATCGTGAAGGGCGTAAAAAAATTCCATGATTTCTTGTACGGGCGGCCCTTTACCATAGTGACTGACCACAAGCCGTTGCTTGGCCTGTTTGCTCCTGAGAAGCAGACCCCCCAAGTGTTGTCTCCACGTGTCCTCAGGTGGTCAATTTTCCTTGCCGGCTACCAGTATGCACTAATCCACCGCCCTGGGAAGGCGATGGGCCACGCAGACGCCCTCAGCAGGCTACCACTACCAGAAACAGGCCCCGACCCAGCACCTGCGCAAGAGGTTATGACCCTGGAGCTGCTTCCCGACCGACCCATTCAGGCACAAGAAGTTGCGCACCATTCCACAAAAGATAGGGTCATCTCCCGGGTCCTGGACTGGGTGTGGCGAGGATGGCCCAGCAGCAGCCCCGGGCCAGAATTCGCTGGCTACACAAACCGCAAACATGAACTGTCGGCCCACAAGGGGTGCCTGTTATGGGGAAGCAGGGTTGTTGTTCCCCAGCCCCTCCGCAAAAGGGTCCTCACAGCCCTACACGAGACACACCCAGGGGTAGGGAGGATGAAGGCCCTTGCCAGGAGTTATGTGTGGTGGCCGGGGATTGACAGAGAGATAGAGGCCTGGGTCCAACACTGCCAGACCTGCCAAGAATCCCGCCCGGATCCCCCAAGGGCCCCAGTCCAGCCCTGGGAGTCCGCCCGACATCCATGGTCACGCTTGCACGTAGACTTCGCTGGCCCCTTCCAGGGAAAAACATTCTTCATAGTGGTTGATTCCTACACCAAATGGCTGGAGGTCGCACTGGTACCATCCACTTCTACGGCGGCGGCCATCCGGGTACTACGTAAGCTGTTTGCGACCCACGGGCTCCCTGACACCCTCGTCTCGGACAATGGAACCGCATTCACGTCAGAGGAGTTCCAGACCTTCACAGCGCAGAACGCCATCCGCCACATCCGCTCAGCACCATTCCACCCTGCCACCAATGGCCAAGCGGAGCGCATGGTGCGGACCACCAAGGACAGCCTCCGCCGCATGACACAAGGGGACTGGGAATACCGCCTTGCCGCATTTCTTCTAGCACAGCACAGCACCCCAAGCACAACGACGGGCCGGAGCCCAGCTGAATTACTAATGGGCCGGCGCCTTGCAACTAGACTGGACCGACTTCACCCCGACAGAGCTCAGGATGAGGTAGTGGTGGGGAAAGGCAGGAACCCCCGGACATTTGTGGCCCAGGACCCAGTGTATGCAAAGAATTTTGGGGCAGGCCCAGCATGGGTACCCGCCACAGTCACCAAGGTGACCGGTCCCGTGTCGTACGAGGTACTAACGGAAGGGGGGCAATGTTGGCGCCGCCACTGCGACCAGCTACGGCGACGATTCCCAGGAGGAACCCGGGAGGAGAGCGGGACAGAGGGGTCCCAAGGGGACAGCAGGGCAGTGAGGCCTGTAGAGCGAGAGGGGTGGGCAGGGGAAGCAGAAGCAGTAGGCACAGAGGGGCGCCCCGAGGCTGGAAGGACACCGGAACCAGAGCTACAACCTAGGGGTTCAGTGGCGCCAGACCAGACAGCCCTGGCACAGCCAGCAGCCTCGGAACATGAGCCAGAACCAGAACCCCTGACCAAGGAACACCCCAGGCCACAACGCACACGGAGGCGGCCAGCAGACCTTGGGGACTACGAATGCAACTTCCCGGGCAGGACTGGAACTTAGAGGGGAGGGGTGTTATGTACTGAGCTGAATCCTAGAACAATAGGATTCAGAATCAGCGGGAGCTACCCAATCCAACTCCAGGTGGAAGTGAATCCTCAACCTGATTGGCCTGCTGGAGCAGCCAATCAGGCGGCTGGCAGAAGTGAATCTGCTACCTGATTGGCCTGTAGGAGCAGCCAATCAGGCTGCAGGCAGAAGTCAATCCACAATATAATTGGCCCACAGGTGTAGCCCTGAAGTAGCCAATCACGCAAGGCCCATTGTGTAAATAATGTATATAAGCAGACGGTTTGGGGAAAAGAGCCATTCGTCTTCTCTTCTCCTCCTTGATGACTATGAGCTGAATAAAGAGCATGAAATTCACTCTTGACTCCGAGTATATTTCAATTGCCCTGCTCTCTTTTGAGTCTGGAAACCTTAAAGAGAAACCCTTTGTTTAATTTCCAAGCAAAGGGTCCGCTGGTTTCTCAAAAGAGAGCAGGGCAATTAAAGGCACAGAAGTCCTGTACTCTATTGAGTCTGGCAACCCCTACCTGCGATGTTCTAAAGAGGGAAAGCGTAGATTTGCAGAAATTAATGATTATACCGTTTTCTTCCTGCCCACTCGCAGAAGAGCTAAGGGGCAGAATGTAGGACACCCACACACTTTGTTTTCACAACAACCCTGTGAGGTGTAATTAAGAGAGAGAGAGAGAGAGAGAGAGAGAGAGAGAGAGAGAGAGAGAGAGAGAGAGAGACTGGCCACACACACACACAAAACCCGCCTTGAGCCCCAGCTTGGGAGAAAGGTGGGACATTATACATTGTGAATGTGGGGTGGGGGGGTGGGGGAGCGGCGGATCGCACTCTGAAATATCAAAAAGCTGCCTGCTTCCCAAAACAAACCCACCTCCCCCCCCAACACCTCGAATCTCACACTTAGCGAGACATTTTAACTTCGCCTCTGTATGATTATGGCAGGCTGTTAATAACCCTCCTCAGCAATTGCTTTTCCAAGGCAGCAGCTGCCATCTCCAGCGCTCAGCTAAAGATAAATTCTGTAAGAGGAGAACGCCGACTGAGTTATATGAAGAGTTGGAGAGAATCTGGGCGATACCCTTGGCCTCCGGTATATACTGGCTATTTTGCCTTTTAGTTTGTTTTTCAAATGCCAGGGCTATGCCTTGCTTTGAGCTGACGAAGCTGTAGCTCAGCTGACCTTTCGCTTCCACCCCAAAAGTTGCGCCGCTCCTTAATATCCCGCGGCTGGCTGGTTTTCCTCCTCAGCAGTTGAAAGGTTAACTTTGACAAATGGCACCTTAACCCTAGGTTACGGTTGCCACAATGAAATGTCTAGGTACCTTTTTTTTTCCCAATGAAAGGGAAAAAAATCTCAAAGCAATTTTCAATACATTAAAACACCCGATTGAACAATCCAGAATAAAACAAAACTCAAGCTTCAAGGAAGGTATTTCAGAACCTTCTCTAAGTGACATTTGGCTTCCCCCTATTTGTTTGTTTGTTTGTTTGTTTGTTTGTTTACCTACTTAATTTATAGAGCTGCCCTATAGCAGAATGACTCTAGGAAGGCAGGGTGATGTAGTGGTTAGAGTGTCGGATGAGGACCTGGGAGATCAGGGTTCGAATTCCCGCTCCGTCATAAAGCTCACTGTGTGACCTTGGAGTCGCGGCCTCTTCACCTACCTTGCAGGGTCGTTGTAGAGATTAGCTGAGGAGGGGTGTGAACCATGTACTCCTTGGAGGGGAAAGGTGGGATATAAGCGCAACAAATAAACTCTTCTGCTTCCCGGTGTAAGAAAGCTGGAGGAGGGGCCAGCCAGGTGGATATGTCCGTTGCCAACCTGGCAACCAGAGATCTCCATGTGGTTGCTGTTGGGCCCCTGCCAGTTGCAAAACACACCTGGCTAATTTCAAACACTGCTTTGACATTGCAGAGCTCGGGGATGGCTGGTTCTGAAATGCAAGGGGGGCTTAGAGGGGGGTCACCTCCTCTCTCTCTCTCTCTCTCTCTCTCTCTCTCTCTCTCTCTCTCTCTCTCGTCTGCGTGTGTGTCTTTGTCTGTGCTGAAGTTCCCTGGAGCAAAACAGCCAGCCGTCCCACGCGTTTGACCTTTGACGCAGGCTTCCATTGCCACAGTTTCATCCTTGCAACAGCCCTGTGAGGCTGAGCGGGGGTGTGGCTGATCCAAAGGGCACCTAGTGAGCTTCATGGCGGAGTGGGAGGAGAGAAGAGCCGCAGCTTTGCATGCAGAAGGTCCCAGGTTCAATCCCTGGCGTTCCCACGTCTTCCGCCTGAAATCCCGGAAAGCTGCTGCCAGTCAGTGCGGGCGATACTGAGCTAGATAGTCTGACTCAATATAAGGCAGCTTCCAGGGTTTCATGGTTCCGAACCAGGCTCTGATTCAGAGCCATGAGGACTAGAATTTTGTTTAAAAATATTTAAAAAATTTATTTGTACTTTTCAAGTTTATACATTTCACTAATTTTACAATCATGTTAACATTTCAAAATTAGACTTCCTTCCCCCTCTTTCTACAGTTCCTTAAATTTGTTTTAAATATCTTCCGCATATCCAAATTAACTTTATTTGCTCTTTTATTCATCTTCTTTAAATAAACACTCTTATAAAACTGCAGGTTATTACAATAATCCTGCCAATGTTTTTATCTGTTTATAATTTATCTGTAAATATTCAATAAACCATTTCCATTCATATATATATATATATATATATATATATATATATATATATATATAATATTGATTTCTTATTTTTCTGGTAAGTTTCGCCATTTCTGCATAGTCCATAAACTTTTGTATCCATTCCTCCTTTGCTTCTTTCCACTTTTGGGCAAGTAACATGCTTGCTGCTGTAGAAGCGTATATCAATAAGTTTCTACAGTGGAACCTCGGTTTATGAACACCTCGGTTTACAAATTTTCGGTTTACGAACGCCGCGGACCCATCTGGAACGGATTAATTCACTTTCCATTACTTTCAATGGGAAAGTTTGCTTCAGTTTATGAACGCTTCAGTTTATGAACAGACTTCCGGAACCAATTACACCCATGCTTCGGGTTAAGTACGCTTCAGGTTTAGTACTCCATGGACCCTTCTGGAACGGATTAATCCACTTTCCATTACTTTCAATGGGAAAGTTCGCTTCAGTTTATGAACACTTCAGTTTATGAACAGACATCCGGAACCAATTGTGTTCATAAACCGAGGTATACAGTTTCGGTAGTTCTGTCCCTATAATTCCCAAAGGGAAAGCTTCTGTGATTGTTGTTTTTTACAAAGATTATTTTAAACATCCTTTTCATTTCATTATATATCATTTCCCAATAAGCTTTAACCTTACTACAAGACCAGTAGTAACATGAGGACTAGACTCTTGCTTTGGGTATGGGCTGTAGCTCAGCAGTAAAGCACTTCCTTTGCAGGCAGACAGGACTTGGGAAGGTCTGCCTGAAACCCTAGACTGCCTCTGACAGTCAGTGTTGACAGTACTGAGCTACGGTAGATGGGTCAATGGCCTGACTCAGGCAGACTCCTATGTACCCAGTCTAGAGTTGTAACACTTAGCTGTGATTCCTGCGTGGTAGAGGGTTGGTCTAGATGACCGTTGGGGGCCGCTTCCAACTCAACAATTCCCCAACAGAGGGATTCCCTTCCAGCTCATTCATGTGTGTGTGTGTGTGTGTGTGTGTGTGTGTGTTTAATTCTATTAGTGTTTACAGCGGTACCTCTGTTTTCGAGCGTCTCGGAAGCCGAACGTTTCGGTTTTCGAATGCTGAAAACCCAGAAGTAAATGCTTCCATTTTCTAACGCTTTTCGGAAGTCAAACGGCTTCCGCTGCATTTTTTCAGTTTTCTCAATTGAAATTGCCTACCGCCCTTTGCGCCTCGGTTGTTGAACGTTTCGGAAGTCGAACGGTCTTCTGGAATGGATTACGTACAGTGGAAACCGAGGTACCACTGTAATTGGTTTTTAACAATTGTGTTTTGGTCTATGTCTTTAGCTGTTCTTATTTTATCTGTAAGCTGCCTCGGGTCCCGCCATTTTGGATATTACTTTTGGATATTATTTTCTGCACATTTTATTTATGTGTAGATCGATCAATCGATAGATAGATTAGACAGACAGATTGCATGCTGCTTGCATGTTTCAGGCCCAGCAAGAGCTGGTTGCAAATCACCGCACTGGCACCCTCGGATGCCTGCCACCATCCCATTTCCCAATTAACCCCCATCTCCAGGGCCTTCCCCTGTGACATCACTGGGGGACGCCCCATGATGTCACGAGGGGCTGCCTTCAGGTCTCAGATTTGGTGCCCTGAAATCTCAGTGTCCTGACCTGGCAACCCTAAGAGGCATTTGTATGCATGCTTTATCCTAGAACGTGCCATTTCGTACCCATTGCCTGGCCAAAGAATGGACTGCAAAAATTTCAATGGTTGGCGGTCTTTCCTGCTGTATCGGGCCAATGGCCCATCTAGGCAGGGGCGTACCCAGGATCAAAACGAGGGGGGGAGCCATGGTTGTTCAGGGGCGGGGCCAAGGCATGGGAGGGGAGGAGCCACAAAGTGGGAATGTGGGCGGGGCTACAGGGCCAGCGGGCCCAACGACTTGGTGGCGGCGGCTGCAGCCACGAAATGAACCCCCTAAACTCTCTCATACGAAATTCCCCTGCTCTGAAGCAGGGCCGTCTCTAGGCCCAGGTCCGGTGGCGCAGGGCGCCAGGCCACCAGGGGCGCCACTACGCCCACTGAGAGGCGCAGCGGAGGCCGACCCAGGCACACCTCTCAGCTGTTCAGCGGCTTCAGGCCGCTTTCCGGAGGCTTCCCTAGTCGGGCCTGTGGTTTGGCCTTCTAGGGGGGGCAGCTGCCCCCCCTTGCCCCATGCTGGGTACGCCCATGCATCTAGGTCCTGCATCCTGTTTTCTCACAGTGACCAACCAGGTGCATGTGGGAGCAGGATTTGAGCACAACAGTTTTCTACCCTCCTGCGTTTTCCAGCAATGGGTACTTGGAAGCCCTGCTCCGTCCCTTGGTATACACGTCACATATGATTTTAGTCATTGTGAACTGGGTGGGTTTGCTGTTCAGCGTGAACAGAACCGGTTTTCTTCTCTCTCCCTCCCCCCCCCGCCATGTACTGGCGCATGCAGTCCCTCGCACCACCCATTAGGAGATGTGTGGGGCGGAGGGGTCCGCAGACCCCCACCACCACCACGTGGGAAGGGTCCACCCGTTGTGCTCATGGATGAAACAGGCACCACCCGGAAGTGCGAGGCCAGGGTCCCTGCCTAGGGCTGCCTTGCGTCCATATTTCCCCGGACATTGCCAGGATCTTAGCCAAGTCAATCGAAAACCTGTGTTCATTTGGCATCCTGAAGGAGCGTCTCCACCCCCATCGTTCTGCCCGGACACTGAGGTCCAGCACCGAGGGCCTTCTGACGGTTCCCTCGTTGCGAGAAGCCAAGTTGCAGGGAACCAGGCAGAGGGCCTTCTCGGTGGTGGCGCCTGCCCTGTGGAACGCCCTCCCAACAGATGTCAAAAAGGAAAACAACTACCAGACTTTTAGAAGACATCTGAAGGCAGCCCTGTTCAGGGAGGCTTTTAATGTTTAATTGTTTTATTTCATTTTTTCTGTTGTAAGCAGCCCAGAGTGGCTGGGGAAACCTAGCCAGATGGGCGGGGTATAAATAATAAATTATTATTATTATTATTATTATTATTATTATTATTATTATTATGTTTTTTTAAAAAAAACCACAATACAACCTTTTGGGTTGAGATTTTTCTTGCAAATAAATTGGAAGCTTTTGAGCTATTTCTGAGGGAAATTGACAAAAACGACGCAGCCGCCATGGGCCGCCGCACGCCCAGACATTTCGCCGATTGCAAAACACTGCGTCGATTTCCGCCCTGACACTGCTCGCGGCTGCAGCATTCCGGATATATCTGGGAAATTCTGGGTGTATGGCAACCCTAGGTTTTCCTAAAAATGAAAGCTCAACTTTTGGGGTGTCTTGGTTTTGACTGTTGGAAATACGGCGACCCTGTCTGCCGAGAGAGAGCTGACGGAGGAGAACCGCCCCCGTGGCTCTTAATTACAGACGAAGCGGGTCTCCACTAATTGAATGTTCTTTTGTTGTCCCAAGGAACGGGCGGCTGCTGCTTTGCGCTGTAATGAGAGGGCCTTTCTGCACCCAGGCTTCACCGGCTCCGTGTAGGCCTTAATTAACTCCACGGTTCCCATGGCAACGTCTCCCGATGCTGCTGGATTCCTCTCCAGCCGGAGCTGGTGGAGCATCTCTTTCGGAGCCCCACAAACCTACAGGGTGCTATGGGGCTGGAGGGGCAGGAGGAGAGAAACTCGCTCGGCACGTGGGCTTGCAATGGTCTGTTTGGACCACAGAGGATGATTCGACATCCCGTTTGAGCTGCTCTCGGTCCTTGCCTTGCCCAAAGTCAGCACCGCGGGGCAGGGCACCGACTTGTTTTCTTCTGCATGCTGGCATAGCGCTGCCATCTTCACTAAGGCTGTGTTGGGGGCGGGTTGCGTTCTGCCGTTGTAGGGCACCCCCGCGGTGTGGTTTTGCACGTCCAGCCCAAACATGGGGAAGGCTGCATTTTTCGTTGTAGCTGCCATAGGGTCGGCGTTGTGCACTAAGCCGGAACGCCAGGCAACGGCTGTGTTTT
Organism: Zootoca vivipara; assembly: GCF_963506605.1. Classification (NCBI taxonomy): domain Eukaryota; kingdom Metazoa; phylum Chordata; class Lepidosauria; order Squamata; family Lacertidae; genus Zootoca; species Zootoca vivipara. The sequence continues at coordinate 9,919,207 of NC_083281.1, read as the reverse complement.
GCGGTTGCGGCCCACACGCATTTCCCGTCCTAGCGGGTTTGTGCACAAAGACAGAGGCCCGAGCTTTGTATGTGCGATGCACATCCTTTTGCTGTCACAGTGCTTTCTCGTGGGAAGTTGGCAGCATTTAGTGCTTGCCAAGCATATGCTTGAGTTCATGTGCTGCCGTAGTGCCGGTTTGTGCTTTAACACTGCACACAGGCAGTGAATCATAGAATCATAGAGTTGGAAGAGACCACAAGGGCCATCCAGTCCAACCTCCCTGCCAAGCAGGAACACCATCAAAGCTTTCTTGACATATGCCTGTCAAGCCTCTGCTTAAAGACCTCCAAAGAAGGAGACTCCACCACACTCCTTGGCAGCAAATTCCACTGCCAAACAGCTCTTACTGTCAGGAAGTTCTTCCTAATATTTAGGTGGAATCTTCTTTCTTGTAGTTTGAATCCATTGTTCCGTGTCCGCTTCTCTGGAGCAGCAGAAAACAACCCAGCACATTGCTGTGCGCGCCAAAAATGTGGGGCTCTCTTCCATCTCTTATGCGGCTTTTCACCATCCTACCCTCGTCCCCCTCGTCTCTTGGATAGAACAGCATTTGAGGGGCCACTAGGAAGGAAAGTTTTAGGGTGAGGCAGAGCACGTCAGATTCATAGAGTCAAAGAATTGTGGAGTTGGAAGGGAACCCCATGGGTCATCTAGTCCAGCCTCCTGCAACAAGATAGGTGACAAAAAGGATCCCTTCACAAAAAGAAAGCTATTCTGCATATGTCCAGGGGCAACTTTGGCAGTGGAATTTGCTGCCAAGGAGTGTGGTGGAGTCTCCTTCTTTGGAGGTCTTTAAGCAGAGGCTTGACAGGCATATGTCAAGAATGCTTTGATGGTGTTTCCTGCTTGGCAGGGGGTTGGACTGGGTGGCCCTTGTGGTCTCTTCCAACTCTATGATTCTATGACTTACTTCGATTCGTACGCTAGACTTCTGCAGCCTAGAATAGCATTAGCTTTTGGTTGTTGCTGTATCACCCTGTTGACTCATGTTCAGCTTGTGGTCTGCCAAGACCCCGAGATCCTTTTCACATGCACTGCTAGTAAGCCAGGTGCCCCCCCCCAGTCTTATATTTGTGCAGCTGGTTCTGACAGTAAGAACTGTTCAGCAGTGGAATTTGCTACCAAGGAGTGTGGTGGACTGGGTGGCCCTTGTGGTCTCTTCCAATTCTATGAGTCTTTGATTCTAAGATCATATATATATATATATATATATATATATATATATATATATATATATATGAGGTGGAGGGGAGAGACTGATTCATGGCAAAAGACTCTGCACATGCTCAGGGGAAGCCCACAATGCCAAGGATTGAGAGCGGCATTCCTGACAAAGCAATGGGAAATAATGCAATGCATCCGGCTTGAAGATAAACAGGGGCAATCACTTTGTCCCTGAACCAGAGACGGCACCCAGCTCCATTGGCTCAACCTTTGAATACCTCATTTAGTTATTTATTAGTGCATGATTTGCAGGCCTGCCTTCTCCTAAGAGCCCTGAGACGTTTGCAAGTGAGGAATCTGCCCTCCCCGTGCTTTATTCCTCCCGCAGGAACAACCTGTGCTGTTTACTTCAACTGCTGAGTTGAGAGTCAACTTGATAGTCTTCTAGAGACTGTGCTCTGAAATGGGCCCCACCGCTATCTGCACCAAATCCGCCCCCCCCCCGGTGGCAGCTGAGCTTCAGAGGGAACTGGGGGGGGGGGGTGTCCTCTTCTAGTGAGTCCACCCCTTCCCTTCCACCACTCAATGCAGGAATCTCGCAATTCCTGAAAAACGTGGGCAGAGGAAGGCGGACACAGGACTGGCGCTTCCCATTTTGCCACTTGAGCCAAATTGGAAATGTGTCGTCGTCGTCGTCGTCCCCCCGGCTGCTGCCCCCTCACTGCTGCCCTGCTGCCGTCTCTGTGCCTCTCTTACCTCTGTGAAGCACCACCAGCAGTTTCTGGTGAAATCCACCCCTACCCCCCCAATTCTCACAAGTGCAATCCTCATGCACTTGTGAGATCTCGTGAGATTTTGGCGAGATTTCACCCAAAACCGCTGTGGTTAGAAATAGTGGGCTGGGCGACCAAGATGATGGAGCTTCAGACAGTGCTTTTTTTTCTGGGGGTACTCACACCGCTAAACATTTTGTGAATCTTTGTACTTTTGTCCATTTACTGTATTTATTTTCCCCGATTTGAACTATAAAATGGTGATCTTCTTGAGTCAAAATGAGAGTACCCCTAAACGCTTTTTTAAAGAAAAAAAAAGCACTGGAGTCAGGAAACCAAGCCTGATGAGGAACGGTTGAAGGTGTTGCGTTTGTTTAGCCTGGAGAAGAGGAGATATGAGTGCCATCTTCAAGGGCCGTCCCGTGGAAGAGGGAGCAAGCTTGTTTTTGGCTGCTCTGAAAGGTAGAAGAAGAAGAGTTTGGATTTGATATCCCACTTTATCACTACCTGAAGGAGTCTCAAAGCGGCTAACATTCTCCTTTCCCTTCCTCCCCCACAACAAACACTCTGTGATGTGAGTGAGGCTGAGAGACTTCAGAGAAGTGTGACTAGCCCAAGGTCACCCAGCAGCTGCATATGGAGGAGCGGAGACGCGAACCCGGCTCCCCAGATTACGAGTCTACCACTCTTAACGACTACACCACACTGGCTCTCGAACCAATGGATTCAAACCAAGGTAGGGCTTGAACCAATGGATTCAAATGATAAAGAAGGAGATTCTGACCGAACATTAGGAAGAACTTTCTGACAGGAAGAGCTGTTCAACAGCGGAACGGACTCCCTTGGAAAGTGATGGACTCTCCTTCCTTAACCAGACGTTCGATGGCCCTCTGCCCGGGCTTCTTTAGCCGCAATTCCTGCCTTGTCCAGCTTGACAAAACCCTTCTTGAACTGTGGTGCCCGGAACTGGACATATAGAAGACAGTGGTGGCGTCAATTTGGCCCAACCAGCCTCTCGACTCAAGCAGCCCCTGAGGGTGGAAATCAAATAGTAAATAAAGACGAGGAGGACGGATATCTCTTAAGCGGGGAGAGGCCATGGCACACCCACCCCGAGGAGCTTCCTCTGCAGCTCATGTGTGTCCACCAAAGCTTTGCTGTTGCACAGAGAACCCGTAATTGCTCTGATGGGCCGAGCCTCCCCCCTGCTGCCCACTTCTTCTCACTTCCTGCGGCTGGGTGATGCTAATGTGGCATAATGGCCCTTGTCATCCGTTAAGGGCTCCTCTGCAGAGAGATGAGCTCTGGCAGCGAGGACGCGGCCGCTTGGTAGTGCTGCAGTGTCCGATAGGCGGAGGAGATCCTTCTGGCCCGCTTGTCAGCGGCGAGGCAAAGCGCCGTGGTGTACCGAGGGCCAGTGATGCGGCTGAAGCTGGCAATTGTCACCCATCCCTCTCTGTGACTCTGGCAACGATGACTCCCTTCGGTCAGCATGGTTGTTGCTTGGCATTGATCTCCCGATAGGAGGGCAGCCCACATGTGAGAACGTAAGGAGAGCTTGGCTGCTGCATCCGACCATCTAATCCAGTGTCCTGTTCTCACAGTGGCCAGTCAGTTGCCCCAGTTGGAAATCCGTACACAGATGTGCAAACAGTGGAAACTCCACCAGCCTTATTTCGTATGCAGAGTGTGTGTCATCCGTGTGGATTGCCCCTTATTTCCAAGACTGTCATTGCCCCATAAGGGGGCTTATGGCTGAGCCCTCCCTTTCACAGCCTGATGCTCCCTCACTGTCACCATTTGCCCTCTCTGAAGCATCCCTCTGCCTTGTCTTCTCCCTCTAGCCGAGGTTAAGAATTGGAGCCAGGACCTCTGAACTTCATGCCGATCTTACTAGAAACTGCTCTCTGCCACTCTTTTGAGCTAAATGCGTGTTCATTCATTTTAAAAATGTCGGTTTAAAGTGTTGCTATATCTTCCTATATACATTGAAATGTGATGCTGTCGTCACGCTGCAGTGCATGTGGCTGCTGATAGCTTATGTCAGGTGTAAAGGCAGGAGGGGGCAGTCAGGTGAGAGAGGAAGGTGGGGTTGCAAAAGGTGGGTGGAGTAAGTGAGGTTGGGGAGTGCCGTGAACAGGTGTGGCAGTTCAGAACAGGTATGGACCCTGAGATCATCTTCTGAGGCCCTCCTTCATGTGCCTCCTCCTCGAGAGGTCCAGAGGGTGGCAATATGAGAACGGGGCCTTCTCTGCAGTGGCTCCCCATCTGTGGAATGCTCTTCCCGGGGAAGTTTGCCTGGCGCCTGCATTGCACACCTTTAGGAACCTGTCAAAAATGTTCCTTTTTAACCAGGCCTTTGGTTGATCTCTCTGACATCCTATAACCTTTTAAAATGTGTGTTTTTTTGTGGGCAGCGGGCTATTGGGTTGTTTTTATTTTTTATTATGTATTTGTTGGTTTTATATCTTGATTTTATTCTGTGAACCACCCTGAGACCCCTGGGTATAGGGTGGTATATAAATTCTATTAATAAGAATAAGGGTGAGGGTGAGGATAATGCACTTTGAAAGGCAGCATATGCATTCAACAATAATATATATATTCTAAAAACAAAGAAACACATTTTCTAGACCTGTTCTACCCTACTGAGCCGGACTGTAATGTTTCCCAGCATAGGATTATCTTCAACTGAGCTCTACAAAGAGTAAAAAGGTAAAGGGACCCCTGACCATTAGGTCCAGTTGTGACCGACTCTGGGGTTGCGGCGCTCATCTCGCTCTATTGGCCGAGGGAACCGGCGTACAGCTTCCAGGTCATGTGGCCAGCATGACAAAGCTGCTTCTGGCGACCCAGAGCAGCGCACGGAAACGCCGTTTGCCTTCCCGCCGGAACTGTACCTATTTATCTACTTGCACTTTGACGTGCTTTCGAACTTCTAGGTTGGCAGGAGCTGGGACCGAGCAACGGGAGCTCACCCCATTGTGTGGATTCGAACTGCCGACCTTCTGATCGGAAAGCCCTAGGTTCTGTGGTTTAGACCACAACGCCACCCAAGTTAGTCACGACCACTTGTTTCAATGGATCTACTCTTGGTTCAACTAATGATGGCTACGGGGGGGGGGGGGATAATAAGCCAGTTCAAAATAATATAGAAACGGCTTCAACTCACAAGAAAGGAAATTCTGACAAAACACCTGGGAGAGCTTTCTGACAGCAAGAATTGTCTGACAGTGGAATGGACTCCTTCGGGAGGTGGTGGACTCTCCTAAATTGGAGGTTTATAAGCAGTGGTTTTGTCCTGGATGCTTGAGTTGAGATTCCTGAGTTGCAGGGAGACCCTCGTGGGTCCCTTCCAACTCTACAGTTCTATGAAAACACATTTAGAGCCAGCAATTAAAATACAGTCTGCCCTGAGAAAGGGCCCAGTGGTCAGCAATGCCTGCCCCTCAGTTTCCAAATGCTTGTCTGAACAGGAAGGTCTTGCAAGGCAATGGAGTGATAGCAAGGAGGGAGCCAGTCTGACCTCTCTTGGGAAGGAATCCCACAATAGGGGAGCAGCCACAGAAAAGGCTCTGTCTCTCTCTCTCGTGCGTCACCACTAGTGAAGTCGATGGGACCGAGAGAAGGTGCTTACTGAAGGATCTTAGCACCTGGGCAGGCTTGGGTAGGGAGATACGATCTTCCATGTGGCCTGGCCCGTATGGGGCTTTACAGATCATAGCCGAAACTTGAATCCCCTGGAAACAGACCAGTAGCCAGTGAAGGCAGGGGAGTAACTTGTAACTGGCTTCAGTCGGCAGTCTGGCTGCAGCATTCTGGACCAGCTGAAACAGCGTTTTCCAAAAGCAGAGCCATGTAGATCACACCACGGTTGTCCAACCTTGAATAGCAACTGCTGTTTCTTGTTGAGGTGTTCCTTTTCTGGAGGCAGCGGTGGGTGGACTGGGGTCTGCTAGCAGCTACCGTTTCTTTGGCCGACGAATGGAGGGGCTGGTTGGGCCCCACCCTGGTGTGATGTTCTTCCCGAGAGGCAAGGAGTTCAACATTCCAGAGGCCACCTAGCCAAAGGCAAAAGCTCTCTTTCCCGACTCTGCAGTCCCGAGCCGCGTTGGGGCAGGCTGCAATTGTGTGTTCGTAGGATTGTGTCGTGCGATGGCCTCCCGACAGTGAACGGAGCAGTGAATCTTTCATGCTCATTTAAATCATTTACGGCTGGAGCTGGCTTAAACCACGAGCGCTGCATAAATCATTGTGGGGAAAGGGGCGAGGGTTGCTGGGTTCGGGGGCGCACGAGGGTGTGACACCACGCGGAAGACGCATTTATATGCTCCCTCCCCTGGCTTTGGCCAGCTTTCTCTCAACTTGTGTGAACTCGGTGGTCTGGTTCACCCCGCTGTTCCAAAGTGGAAGTGGATCCCCAACGGGATCACTTGGGCCACATCTGCACCATGCATTCACAGCGCATGGCTTCCCCCAAAGGATCTTGGGACCTGCATAGGAATCCGAGAATCATAGAGTTGGATGAGAACCCGAGGGTCATCTAGACCAACCCCCTGCAATGCAGGAATCTCAACTAAGGCATCCATGACAGATGGCCGTCCAATCTCTGCTTAAAAACCTCCAAGGATATAGAGTCCACCGCTTCTCGTGGGAGTCCGTTCCACTGCCAAACAGCTCTTACTGTCAGAAAGTTCTTCCTAATGTTTAGTTGGAATCTCCTTTCTTGAAGCTTGAAGCCATGGGTTCGGGTCCTACCCTCCAGAGCGGGTGAAAACAAGCTTGCTCCAACTTCCATGTGGCAGCGCTTTAGATATCTGAAGATGGCTCTCATATCTCCTCTCAGTCTCCTCTTTTCCAGGCTTAACATACCCAACTTTCTGAACTGTTCCTCATAAGGATTGGTTTCCAGAACCCTGATCATGTTGGTCGCCCTCCTCTGCTTATGTCCCAACTTGTCAATATCCTTCTTAAACTGCGGTTCCAGGTGTGGTCTGACCAAGGCAGAATAGAGTGCTCCTATGACTTCCTTCGATTCGGACACTAGACTTCTGCAGCCTAGAATAGCATTAGCTTTTGATTGTTGCTGTATCACCCTGTTGACTCATGTTCAGCTTGTGGTCCGCCAAGACCCCGAGATCCTTTTCACATGTACTGCTAGTAAGCCAGGTGTCCCCCCATCTTATATTTGTGCAGCTGGTTCTTCCTGCCTAAGTGCAGAACCCGACATTTGTCCCTAAATGTTGTTTATTAAGGGGGCTGGAGTTGCAGCTCTGTGCAGAATCAATCAGCAACAGTCCCTGAGATTCTTTTTTTTGGGGGGGAGCCATGTGCTTTTAATGTATGCTACGTTAAGTCCAGTTGCGGACGACTCTAGGGTTGCGCGTTCATCTCGCTTTCAGGCCAAGGGAGCTGGCGTTTGTCCGCAGACAGCTTCCGGGTCATGTGGCCAGGATGACTAAGCCGCTTCTGGCGAATGCAGAGCAGCCATTTAGAAGTTCCCCATCACACTTTGAAGGTGGACCATTCAGACTGATCCCCCAGGGTGGAGCCGTTACGCCAGAACTGGGGCAAGGAACTATTGGGAGCAGGTGATTTCAGCCATGATTTAGCTTCACCACAACAGTCCAGGCATTGACAACTTCTAGTCTCCATTGCAATGTGGGGCTTCCCTCCAGCTTGGTTCCAGAAGATGCAGTTAGTGAAGGGTGCTGTGGTCTGATTAATGACAAGGTCCTCTCATCTTACGACACCTCTGCTCATAACATCCGTTCCGCCCTTGTGCGTAATCCATCTCTCGGAGTGACAGCACCTACAGATTAAGAACGTCTGGGACGCCCTTAGAAAATTATATGAAAATGATATATCGATGGTATCTTAACACCGAGTAAATTGGCAAAAAAAATGTATAAAACTAAATCAAATAAGTGTTGGAAATGTAAAGAGAAAGAAGGATCTTTTTAACATATGTGGTGGTCTTGTAGTAAGGTTAAAGCTTACTGGAAAATGATATATAATGAATTGAAAAGGATGTTTAAAATAACTTTTGTAAAAAACAACAACCCAAAAGCTTTCCTTTGGGGAATTATAGGGACAGAACTACCTAAACTGTATAGAAACTTATTCGTATATGCTACTACAACAGTAAGAATTAAAACACAGCCACATATATGAATGAGCTGGAATGGAATCCCTTTGTTGGGGAATTGTTGAGTTGGAAGCGGTCCCCAACGGTCATCTAGACCAACCCTCTACAACGCAGGAATCACAGCTAAGTGTTACAACTCTAGACTGGGTACATAGGAGTCTGCCTGAGTCAGGCCATTGACCCATCTAGCTCAGTACTGTCGACACTGACTGTCAGAGGCGGTCTGGCGTCTCAGGCAGACCTTCCCAAGTCCTGTCTGCCTGCAAAGGAAGTGCTTTACTGCTGAGCTACAGCCCATACCCTAAGCAAGATTCTAGTCCTCATGTTACCCTGTTTCTCATATTTTAAGACATACCCATAAAATAAGCCATAGCAGGATTTTTAAGCATTCAAGGAATATAAGCCATACCCCGAAAATAAGACATAGTGATAGGCGCAGCAGCAATGCCGGACGCGGCAGGAGGAGGAGGAGGAAAAAAATAAGACATCCCTTGAAAATAAGCCATAGTGTGTTTTTTTGAGGAATAAATAAATATAAGACATGTCTTATAATATGAGAAACACGGTACTACTGGTCTTGTAGTAGGGTTAAAGCTTACTGGTAAATGAAATATAATGAAATGAAAAGGATGTTTAAAATAACCTTTGCAAAACACACACACACACAAACCAGAAGCTTTCCTTTTGGGAATTATAGGGACAGAACTACCAAAACTGTATAGAAACTTATTCATGTATGCTACTATAGTGGCAAGGGACGCAGGTGGCGCTGTGGGTTAAACCACAGAGCCTAGGGCTTGCTGATCAGAAGGTCAGCGGTTCGAATCCCTGCGACAGGGTGAGCTCCCGTTGCTCGGTCCCAGCTCCTGCCAACCTAGCAGTTTGAAAGCACATCAAAGTGCAAGTAGATAAATAGGAACCGCTACAGTGGGAAGGTAAACGGTGTTTCCGTGCGCTGCTCTGGTTCGCCAGAAGCGGCTTAGTCTTGCTGGCCACATGACCTGGCGGCTTCCTCGGCCAATAATGCGAGATGAGCGCGCAACCCCAGAGTCGGTCACGATTGGACCTAATGGTCAGGGGTCCCTTTACCTTTACTATAGCGGCAAGAATGTTACTTGCCCCAAAATGTAAAGAAGCAGAAGTCCCAGCAAAGGAAGAATGGATACAAAAGGTTATGGAATATGCAGAAATGGTGAAACTTACCGGATAAGAATAAGAAATCAAGGCAACAGTTTATAAAAGAATGGAAATGGTTTATTGAATATTTACAGATAAATTGTAAACATTGGCAGGATTATTGTAACAACCTGCAGTTTTATAAGAGTATAGATTCAAAGTAGATGAATAAAAGAACAAATTAAGTGAATTTGGATATGCAGAAAATATTAAAAAAAAATAAAAAAATAAAAATAAAAATATTAAAAATAAATTTAAGCGACCGCAGAAAGAGGGGAAAGGAAGTCATGTTTTGAAATGTTAACATGATTGTAAAATTCGTGAAATGTATATATCTGAAAAGCAACAACATCATCATCATCATCATCATCATATAGGAAGCCCTGCTGGGTCAGGGCAATGGCCCACCCACTCCAGAATCCTGTTCTCACAGTGGCCAGCCAGATGCCAAGTGCAAGAGCCCTCCTCTCCTTTGGAACTCCCTGCTTATTGATATTAGGAAGCTGCCTTCCCGGTTCCGTTCCAAAGGTCTGTTAAAAGCTCTGCCTGGACCACGTCTTACCTACTTGTTTATAGCCGATTTTGATAAATATTTGACACGGTTTGCATGCCTTGCCACTTAGAGAAACACTATTCTCATTTTTTGATTTAGTGCTCTATGCATTTCGTTCAATAAACGCTGCCCTTTCCCCGCTGCCCTGACATTTCAACTGCAACAAGCCCTTAGGAAGAACTGGCTCAAGCTAGTATTTCAGAACCTGCACTGAGCGGCGTTGCTGGGTTTGGGGGGGGGGGCGGGGGCGGGAGAGGCAGGACCAGGGCGTGGCCTATCAATCATGTGACATATTCAGGGCGGAGCAAAGATTAAGGCCTTCCAGATGTTGCTGAATTAAAGCCCCTGACCCGCTGGGATGCTGGAGTGCAGAAACATCTGGAGGGCCAACGGTACCCCACCCCTAAGCAAAAATTCCAAAGCACGATTCTCGTGATCTCCCTGGAAGCAAAATGCTGGTTGATTCCCCTCCCCTCCCCTCTCCACCCGCTTTCCCTACTGGTTCTCCGTTCTCCCTTTCCATCCCTTCAGCGCCACACGTAGGCAAATCTTAAATAGCTGCGCGCGTGCGTACACACACACACGCGCGCACGCTGGATTCCCACTGCTGTCTCCAAAATAGAGGGAAGGCAGCGCCCCCCCCAAACCCGGAGAAGAGCCTGTTGCTACGGCAACCACAAATGTCAGGTTCCATGTGGCGCACGGTCGTTGCCATGGCAATGAACATTCTTTTCTTTTTTTCCTTAAAAATAAAAAAAATAAAAATCCAAGCAGAGTGACAGGGCTACCGAGATGGAGAGGACTGGGGGGGACGGGGACGGGGACGGACGGACCAGCGGACGACGGGTACCAGTCTGCAATGGTGTTGCTGGAGATGGGCTCGGTCCGGTCCAGGATGGAGGAGGCAGTGAGGGGCAGCAGAAAGGCCTTGCAATGCCAAAAACACAATGACTCTCCTTGGTTGTTTTGCCTTCTGGGGAGATGCCAGAGATTTCTTCCCTGAAACGAGGTGCTGACACAACCCACCAAACTCCCAAGTCCTGCCTTTAGTCCCAACCGAATTCCAGTCCTTGGAAGCAGGTGGCGGCGGCAGGGGAAAGCAGATTAAATTTTGACCCAGGCATGCGCACGCCACGCATGCACAGCGAAGCAAGGCCACCGGTGCGCAGCTCCCTGTCCTGCCCTTTGCACTGGCCTGCAGGGCTGGTTATCCCGCCGTAACTGCCACCAGATCCGACGTGAGAATAAAAGGCTGCAAAGTGGTTTGGTTTTGCTTCGGAGCCAGGTGCACAGATGTGAGGTAGCAATGCTTCTGAATACCAGGGAAGTGCAGGAGGGGAAGTGTTGCTCTTGTGCTCGGATCCTGCTTGCAGGTTTCCCAAAAGAAGCATCTGGTTGGCCCTTGCGGAAAGAGGATCGAATCCCCGTGATGGGGTGAGCTCCCGTTGCTCTGTCCCAGCTCCTGCCAACATAGCAGTTCAAAAGCACACCAGTGCAAGTAGATAAATAGGTACCGCTGCGGCGGGAAAGTAAACGGCATTTCCATGCCCTCTGCTTTCCATCACGGTGTCCCATTGTGCCAGAAGCAGTTTAGTCCTGCGGGCCACATGACCCGGAAAGCTGTCTGTGGGCAAACGCCGGCTCCCTCGGCCTGAAAGCGAGATGAGTGCCACAACCTCATAGTCACCTTTGACTGGACTTAACCATCCAGGGGTCCTTTACATTTACCTTTTTGTCATTCATGCAACATCTGGAGGGCGAAAGGTTCCCTTGAAGGTGTAGCTGGGTCAGGACCTCCACGGGAGCATTCTACGCTGCAACGATTTGGCCAGGCATAGGCAAACCTGGCCCTCCAGATGTTTTGGAGCTACAACTCCCAACATCCCTAGCTAACAGGACCAGTGGTCAGGGATGATGGTAGTTGTAGTCCCAAAACATCTGGATGGCCGCGTTTGCCTATGCCTGGATTTGGCTATATTATGTTGCTTGTTGCAATCACTCTCTTAGCATCCCCCTCCCTCCGTAGCACGACAGAGTGCTCAGAGCTTGGTTTGCTAACATTTGGCAACTCTCTTTCTCTCTTTCTCTCTCTCCAGATGGCGCGGCCAATCCAGGTAAAGCCGGCGGACAGCGAGAGCCGTGGAGGTAGTTGTCATCTCTCCTTGTTTGTTTTTGTCCCCTGCACCCACTCAACCCCTTGTCCTACCACCCTACTCAGGGAGGCCATTAAAAGTGAGCCCCCTTGTTGCTGTGGATAAAATCAAATATTAGCTCACAGTTCCTAGTGTTGTCCTCCCCTTAAAATCTCAAAAGCCACCTACCTCTGTAATCAAGAATGTTGGTGGTGGTGGGGAGACATATTAGGAAAACATATAAATGCAAGTTGTTGTTTTTTTACAATACGAAGGTGTATCAATAGATAGAACCACAGCATCATGAAATCATAAAGTTGCAAAGGAACCCAAGTGTTATCTAGTCCAGCCCTCTGCAATACAGGAATCACAGCTACAGATGACCGTCCAACCTCTATTTAAAAATACCCTCCAATGAACAAGAGCCCACCAATGTCTGAGGAAGTCTGCTCCATTGTTTGGCAGCTCTTGCCGTCAGAACGTTCTTCCTGATGTTTAGTCGATATCTCCTTTCTTGTCTCTTGAATCCGTTGGTTTGAGTCCTGCCCTCCAGAGCAGCAGAAAACAAGCTTGTTCCTTCTTCCATGGGGCAGCCCTTGAGATATTAGGAGGTGGCTATCATATCTCCTCTCAGTCTCCTCTTCTCCAGGCTAAACACACCCAGCTCCCTCAACCATTGCTCATAAGGCTTGGTTTCCAGACCCTTGATAATTTCAGTAACCCTCCTCTGCCCACCTTCCAGCTTGTCAACATCCTTCTTAAATTGTGGTGCCCAGAACTGGACACAGTATTCCAGGTGTGGTCTAACCAAGGCAGAACAGAGTGGGACTATGACTTCCCTTGATCTGGACACTAGACTTCTGTGGATGCAGCCTAGAATAGCATTAGCTCTTTTTGCTGCTGCATCACACAGTGGACTCTGGTTGAGCTTGTGGTCCACTAAATTAAAATCTTAGCAATAAGGATCTGTGCAAGACTGGAAAGTTAGGTGTAGAGCAGGGTTGTGGAAACCTCCCAGTGCAGCCCTCCAAGGGTGTGCATCTGGCCCTCATAACTCTTACCCAGGCCACAGCCCTCATGAGCCTTAGTTTTGCCTAATCGGAAAGTAGCCTTGAACTCTGGATCCTGTAAAGTACTACACTTGGGCAAAAAAAATAATGAAAGGCACAAATACAGGATGGGAGACACCTGGCTTGAGAGCAGTACATGTGAAAAGGACCTAGGAGTCTTGGTAGACAACAAACTTGACATGAGTCAGCAGTGTGATGCAGCAGCTAAAAAAGTCAATGCAATTCTGGGCTGCATCAAAAGGAGTATAGCGTCTAGATCAAGGGAAGTAATAGTACCACTGTATTCTGCTCTGGTCAGACCTCACCTGGAGTACTGTGTCCAGTTCTGGGCACCACAGTTCAAGAAGGATACTGACAAGCTGGAACGTGTCCAGAGGAGGGCAACCCAAATGGTCAAAGGCCTGGAAACGATGCCTTATGAGGAACGGCTTAGGGAGCTGGGTATGTTTAGCCTGGAGAAGAGAAGGTTAAGGGGTGATATGATAGCCATGTTCAAATCTATAAAAGGATGTCATATAGAGGAGGGAGAAAGGTTGTTTTCTGCTGCTCCAGAGAAGCGGACACGGAGTAATGGATTCAAAGAAAGACGATTCCACCTAAACATTAGGAAGAACTTCCTGACAGTAAGAGCTGTTCGACAGTGGAATTTGCTGCCAAGGAGTGTGGTGGAGTCTCCTTCTTTGGAGGTCTTTAAGCAGAGGCTTGACAGGCATATGTCAGGAATGCTTTGTTGGTGTTTCCTGCTTGGCAGGGGGTTGGACTGGATGGCCCTTGTGGTCTCTTCCAACCCTATGATTCTATGATTCTTGCTCGCCTGGGTGGAGGCTGGAGATCAGTGTCCGTCTGTGTGTAGAAACTAGCCTATTGTAGAAGGGTGAGATATGCTTTTGGAAGGCTGTCCAGAAACCTCTTGCTTTCTGATATAATCATCCCCTCTTTCTCTACCTGCTGCTTGTAATCTTATAAAACCTCCCACCACGTCCTATGCAAAATGCAGGGTCTGTTGCAAAGCATTTGCACACACAGGTTTTTTTTTCCGGTTAGGGGACTTTGCTAATAAAATAAATATATTTCTTCTCTTAGTATTCATCACACAAGCTTCAGCACAATCCTGTGATACGCATACCGCCTGGGATGATCATGCCTATATGTCTGATCTATATGCAAAAAACCCCAACAACAACCCTTGCATAGAGAAGGTTAGCATGTCAGGGCCCAGAGTCCTAGTTTAGCCCTCCCCCTGAAGAGCTAGTTGTCTAAGTGTAGGGCAGTGTCTGGTTTGCTTTATTTTTTTTTAAGAGAGAGGGAGTGGGAGCATTTAAACCTCTGGTACTTGACTTCATTCTGAATGCCTCCCTTAAATCACCCCCAACCCGAGCTCCAAGGATGGAAAGTTACAGAATTTCAGTAGATAATAAGATTTTGTTCCACTCTCCCAGCCGAATAGCACCCTCCAGCTTTGTTTCCCAAAGCTGGGGCTGAGCTTTACTGCCCCTGCAGCTGGAGGCTCTGCCCTTAAGCCAGGACCTTCAACAGCCTCAGATAGGTTCTGACCATCCCCCTCTACAGTTGGGGGGGGGGGCGGAGAAAGTGAACTCTCCTCTATCTCGCTCTCTCATTGTTGGAGTAGTGTTTCCATGGAAACCCATCATTTCCCAGAGGCTGCTGTAACTCAGGGCCAGATGGGCTTTTCGGATGTAAGAGGAAGGAGGAGGGGAAAGATGTGGGGAGTAACTCAGGATAAGACGATAAAGAGCATTTTAAAAGGGGGGGGGGGAGGCAGGGAGAAATGGCTGTGTTTGTTGTTAAATAAATTAGGTCATGCAGATAATCGGCCGCAAAACGCACCTTGGTTGGCTTATCCTCTTATGTGCGTAGCTGCACAAGTTGTAGCCAAGCTCAAGTTTGGAGCAGTGTGTGTGCTCACATCCGATCAGAGCTACTCGTTTGACTCTCTCCTCCCCTACGTAAGAACATCCCTGCTTCTGGATCAGGCCCAGGTGGATCAGGCCCATCTGTCTCGAGAGACAAGGGAGTGTGCCACCAGCAGCAAAATGACTTCATCAACTACGAACCACAAAAGCAGGGATCCCCTCCAAACCTGTGCCGAACTCATAGAATCGAAGCGTTGGAAGGGGCCACGAGGGGCATCTAAGTCCAACCCCCCCCCCCCGCGATGCAAGAATCTTTTGCCCAACGTGGGTCTCGAACCCACCACCCTGAGATTTAGAGCCGTATGCTCCGCCAGCTGAGCTATCCCATATTCCCTGCCGCAAGCAGCACCTGTGGATAAAAGGAAGTGCACATTGCTCGCCTTCATCACTTTGGCAGATTTTGAGCATGTCGAATGAGGTGCTCTTTCGATCACCAGGTTTGCTGACCAGGCAGGTGAATGTGGAGGCAAAAAGTTCTGTTGCACCAGAGAACATGGGTAGGCAAACTAAGGCCCCGGGGCCGGATCTGGCCCAATCGCCTTCTCAGTCTGGCCCGCGGGTGGTCTGGGAATCAGTGTGTTTTTACATGAGTAGAATGTATGCTTCTCTTTAAAATGTATATCTGGGTTATTTGTGGGGCATAGGAATTTGTTCACACACACACCCCAAAATATAGTCCGGCCCCCCCACAAGTTCTGAGGGACAGTGGACTGGCCCCCTGCTGAAAAAGTTTGCTGACCCCTGCACCAGAAGATTGTCAGAAATCTGGAGCTGATCCAAGTTGCTTTCTAAGGTCCTGGGGCGACCCCCCGTTTCCCATGAGATCTCAAGCGTTTTCATTCCAGGTGTCTGGCATTGCAGGATCACAAAATATCTCTCTGAAATCCTGGAGGATTCTTGATAGAGGACCTGTGGTGTTGGCCCTCGCTCATTTTGCAGCGTTTTGCGGCATGCAGAACTATTGTGAACGTCATAGGATCGGAGAATGTTGCGTCTTGGGATGATACCTGTGACACCCAGTTTCAGTTTCAATTACTCAGTTTTGGGGGGCGCTGTAAAACGTGGGGTTTTCGCTGCAAAATGCAACAAAGCTATTGCCAAACTTTGGCAGCAGTTCGAAGCAATTCAGACAATGTTTGGGTATGAACCCTGGCTTAATGTATCAATTACTCGGTTGGGGGGGGGCGCTGCAAAAGGTGGGATTTTTCGCTGCAAAATGCTGGAGAACGGTTGCAAAACTTTGGCACGGGTTGGAGCAGGACCCCAAATTTCATAGTAAACAAAGCTGGCCAAGTATATGGAGATCTTGGACTGCCTGGATGACAAGCCCCCCCCCCCCATTCTCCAAAGGGAACATACAAATATAAGAGGATCCTGCTGGTCCTGGATGAGGCCCATGGCCCACAGGGCCGTCTCAAGCACGTCAGGTGCCCGGGCGCTGTGGTGTGGAGATCTCTCTGGCGTCCCCGCCCCGCTCCGTTTCTTGCCGCAGCTGGTGGGCGGACGCAGGCGCGGTGCCCCCCTACCGAGCTGGCACCCTGGCACCCCGCACCACCCAGACTACCCCTAGAGCCGGCCCTGATGGCCCATCTACGCCAGCATCCTATTCTCACCATCAGATGCCTTTGCTGGAAAGCCCACAAGTGGGACATGATTCCCAGCAAGTGGTTTTCAGAGGCTCTTCCAGCTCCACCCTAAGTCTGTCTTCCCCGTGGCCAATTTTAGAGACAACTATTATGGGGCGCAGCGGGTGGCGCTGCGGGTTAAACCACAGAGCCTAGGGCTTGCTGATCAGAAGATCGGCAGTTTGAATCCCTGAGACGGGGTGAGCTCCCGTTGCTCGGTCCCAGCTCCTGCCAACCTAGCGCCGCAACCCCAGAATCGGTCACGACTGGACCTAATGGTCAGGGGTCCCTTTACCTTTACCTATTATGGGATGGGTACCATGAAAAAACCCTCACACCGAGCATTCCCTTCCCAGTCTTAAATTCAGTTCTTCACATTGCTGCAACAATTTGCAATTGTGTGTGTGTGTGTGTGTGTGTGTGTGTGTGTGTGTGTGTGTGTGTGTTTAAAATCCACATTTTCCCACCCAGGAGTTGAGCAAGCAGTTTCCCCGAACACAATGCTATGTCCTGTATGTTATCTTCAGTAATATACTATTCATTCTTACGCACCCCCATAAAATGCTTTTTTTGTGTAAACATTGCTTGGCTGGGGGGAACTGCATTGCAAAATGCAGATAAGCATGAATTTTGAAGGATCATAGAACCACGGAATTGTAGAGCGGGAAGGGCGCCCAGTTGTCATCTAGTCCAACCCCCTGCAGTGCAGGAACCACAGCTAAATAATCCCTGGCTGAGGACCACCCAACCTCTGTTGAAAAATCTCCAGTGAAGGAGAGTCCAAGGGAGCTCTTACTATCAGAAGGTTCTCGCTAACAATGGCATCTCCTTTCTTGCCATTTCCGCTGCATTTCCATCTGCATATTCTTGCGGAAAGTGCCAATTTGATAGTTCTGTTTCTGAATTGAATTTCTCACCCGTCCCTGTGATGCAGCTATTCTTCCTTTGGCCCCACCCAATGGCATAGCTGCCAAGTTTTCCCTTTTCTCACGAGGAAGCCTATTCAGCATAAGGGAAAATCCCTTTAAAAAAGGGATAACTTGGCAGCTATGCCCAATGGGGCTTGGGAGGAGACTCTGAATCATAGAATTGCAGAGTCGGAAGGGACCATGAGGAGCATCTAGTCCAACCCCCTGCAATGCAGGAATCATAGAATCATAGAGTTGGAAGAGACCACAAGGGCCATCCAGTCCAACCCCCTGCCAAGCAGGAAACACCATCAAAGCATTCCTGACATATGCCTGTCAAGCCTCCGCTTAAAGACCTCCAAAGAAGGAGACTCCACCACACTCCTTGGTAGCAAATTCCACTGCCGAACAGCTCTTACTGTCAGGAAGTTCTTCCTAACGTTTAGGTGGAATCTTCTGTATTCCTTCTTTCTTGAATCTTTCCCCTCCCCCCCCCCACGTAGGGCTCAAACCCGCGACCCTGAGATTAAGAGCAGCACTGGGAGCAATCAACCCATGAAGGCAGCACCTCCGCTTTCCCCCAGACACCATTCATTCACATGGGGGAGAGGTTTCATCTCTGCCCCACACTCCTGTCACTGTGGGGGGGGGGTATGTTTCTGACCTGTGCATCTCGGTAAACCATGCAGATGAAGCAACTGCAAACTCCTCGCCGCTTCCCAGCATCTTTGCTTCGTGCAAATATTACATATCGGCACCCACACACATTGCCAATCATAATTACAGGCGCTTTGCTAGAGATGAGTACAGGTACAGTAAATAAAGGAGCAGGCTGGGTGTGTGTGTGTGTGTGTGGAGGGGGGTGAGGTTAGGAGGGGACAGCAGCAGACCCTACACACATGCATTTCCCCCTTCTCTCCTTCCTACTCCGCAGCCGTGCTCATGTGGGCATGTGGCTTGCCACGACGGCTCTTGTCGCAAGCAGTGTGGCTGCCCAGCCTGGCGACACTAATTGGTTCAGGCAGGGCTTCCGCTCGGGGCTGCCTACGTCAGATGCAGAAAGCGAGATCCCAGAGCAAGGGAGCGCCGAGGCTGTTTGTGTGCTTCTGGTGGCTTAGTCATCGGGGAGGGCCCCCCCCTCTCCTGCTCCCACTGGCCATGGACCGGCGAAAGGGAGATGTGGAGCAGGTTATCCCCATTTGCTGCTATTATATTTATATCCAACCTCCCCCCCCCCCCGGAAAAGACTCAAGCAGGAGTGCCAGGTTGGCCCTGCGACTGTGGGTGCCCGGCGTTCTGAGTGCCATGCAGCGTGCATGGCGCTAGCACCAAAATCTGTGGGTGCCTGGCCCCTTTGTGGGGAAATTTGTGGGTGCTGGCACCTATGGACTCAAGGCAGCTTACAGATATTTTTTTTTAAAAAAAAGAACAGTTAAAAACATGGATACGGATGGGGGGCGGGGACGGACCCACAATCATTTTTAAAAATTAAACATTGCTAGAGTTAAAACCATACAGGTGAAACTCGGAAAATTAGAATATCGTCGTGCATTTATTTCACTAACACAACTTAAAAGGTGAAACCAATATATGAGATAGATGCAGGACGTGCAAAGCAAGATTTGTCGAACCTTATTTGTTGTAATTGTAATTAATTGTCCTTAGGTGGGTCAATTATAAATGGAATGGAATTAATGAAATGTAATAGCGATGTTTATTTTTGTTACAGGTAGGTAGCCGTGTTGGTCTGACATAGTCAAAACAAAATTTAAAAAATCCTTCCAGTAGCACCTTAGAGACCAACTTAGTTTGTCATAGGTATGAGCTTTCATGGGCATGCACACTTTCTTCAGAAATCTGAAGTATCTGTGTATCTGAAGAAGTGTGCATGCACACGAAAGCTCATACCTATGACAAACTTAGTTGGTCTCTAAGGTGCTACTGGAAGGATTTTTTAAAGTTTATTTTTGTATTATTGTAACCATTTGTTTTATTACTGTGGAAGTTCCAAAAGAAAGCATTTGTAAAAATTAAAATTAAAATTAAAAAATAAGTTGCATTACTGAAATAAATGCACTTTTTGACGATATTCTAATTCTCTGAGTTTCACCTGCAACCAATTTACATACATCCAACTGATGTGCGCTTGTGCGCATTGCTGCAACCCAGATGTGGCCGGAAAAGGGGGTGTGGCGGGGGTTTAGCAGGCTTATGCATGATCTGCTGTTGGGGTCCATTAATCGGGCCTGAGCTGCCTTGGTCACTGAAAAGCCAATAAATGCCATAGACAGAGGAGATTCCCATAATTCCCATCAATGCATGGTGGGGGTCAGGAATGAATGAACCCCCCCCAATGGAAAACAGTTATTGCCTGTACACAAAAATCTGTTTAAAAGATGCAAACGATTACAATCAAAACAGCACCGCTCCAGCCCTTTTGTGGAAAGCAGTCAGTTCCACAAAGCCTGTTAGAACAAGATTCTTCTTCCTTGCCGGCAGGAGAACAAAGAGGGTGGCCGTCTAACTTCTCTAGGGAGGGAGTTGCCTGGGAGCAGCCCTCTCCCGAGTCCCTACCTGTTGATCCATTGCATTTGTAAAAAAATCTCAAAAATGGGACTGTGTTCTCAGTGGCAGGCCTTCACTTCTCAAAAACCCCAAGCTCCAGTGAGGCTGGAATAGTGCAAAAGGCTACATACCAAAAATAGAAACTGAGATAATTAAATGCTGAAAATGTGAGTCTAGTTGTATTTCGCTAAGGCCTGCACACACGCACAACATTTTGTTCCGGAATGCGTGGAGATCGAGTGCTTTGTACATAGTCTGTGCAGAATCTAGATCTGTTGCATTTTTGTGTTTTTTGGCCCCTGAAAAGCAGGTATTCATTTCCTAAAATTTATACACTGCTTGACTGCAGCTTTCAAAAAATATAAAAGGAATAAAATTACCAATAAAAAAGAAATAACAACAACAATTTATTTGTCTGCCCCCCCCCCCAAGTTAAAATAGCAATGTTCTTAGTCGGGTGAATGGTCCGCCTAGCTCATTGTCTACACCGACTGGCAGCAGCAGCTGTCCAGCCTTTCAGATGGGGCGGGCTTTCCAACCCTACCTGGAGAAAGATGGGACCTTCTTCACGCAGGGCAGGTACCCAGCCTGCGACGGACCTCGCAGCATGCAGCTTAGGGACGGGAAACCCCGTGCCTCACAGCCCATCTCCAAAAATCAAAACAGAAGCAATCTCTTTCCAGGTCACTGCGTCCTCCAGCAGATCCTGCCCCCTTTGCGATTCCTCCTGACACACGTCGCCTCCAATCGGCTCCCCTTCCAAGGCAGACCCTCTGATCCTGTCGCTTGCAATAAGGCACCCCTTGCATAGTTCCTCAACACGTTCCTTTCCTTTGTCAACGCCCCCCGTGGGCATCTGTGCGGCACCCCACTGGGGGAATGTCACATTTTTTATCCTTTTGCCGAGATGACTCCTCTTATGGGTTTAAAAAAAGAGAGAGAGGATGCAATATACCCTGTGGAGCTGTCATCTCCAGAAATATGCCCCCAAAACACTTTACCTAAATCTGCCCTGGTGATAACTGGTTGCTGCGTCTTCTGAAGCCCAGGAATAGCAGCCCAGAAGGAATGCAAAGACACTCTCCCTCTTCATTAGTAGAGTGAAGAAAAAGCCCTGCCAGGAGCTGTGGTTTCATCGGGCAGCTCAGATCTTGCAAAGCTTTCGAGTGCAGCCATTGGCATATTCAGTGCAACCCACTTTCTCTGATAAGAAAAGCTGTGGGTTCCTTGACCTATAATGACTTATGGAAGACGTACCCATGTATAGGACTTACCCATATATAGGCCTTCTCGGTGGTGGCGCCCGCCCTGTGGAACGCCCTCCCATCAGATGTCAAAGAGAAAAACAGCTACCAGATTTTTAGAAGACATCTGAAGGCAGCCCTGTTTAGGGAGGCTTTTAATGTTTAATAGATTATTTTATTTCATTTTTCTGTTGGAAGCCGCCCAGAGTGGATGGGGAAGCCCAGCCAGATGGGCGGGGAATAAATAATTTATTATTATTATTATTATTATTATTATTATTTTGCATAATTTCTCAATCTGGACTTCTCCGCAACCCTTTCCCTCTGCAGGGAGGTGGGACCGATTCGGATGGTCCGCCCCCGCTACTTAATGGATCCAATTGGCTTCCAAAGAGTGGTAGGGGATGTTTTATCCCATGTCGATGGCCTTTCAGCTGATTCCCTGGTGGCCCGCTGGAATGCGGAGTTAACCAGCGCTATTGACTGTCTGGCTCCGAAGCGCCCTCTCAGATTGCATGGAGCCCGGACAGCCCCGTGGTTTTCCCCGGCGCTGAGGGCAATGAAACAGTCGTTGAGACGGCTAGAGCGCCGGTGGCGGAAAACTCATTTTGAATCAGACCGGACACGGGCTAGAGCTCAACTTCGAGCCTACCAAGTGGCAATGGCGACGGCGAAGAGGACCTTCTTCACCGTCTCCATCGCATCTGCAGAAAACAGCAGCAGGAGACTCTTCCAGGTGGTTCGCAATTTAGCGGAACCACCTGCTCCATCCGGGCCCAGTACGGGCCACATGATCTCCTGCAATGATTTTGCAAAGTTTTTTGCAGATAAAGTCGCTCAGATTCGGGAAGAGGTAGACTCCACCGTGGGAGCAGGGCCGGGGCGGGGGAGTGCTAGAGTCCTGTCTAGTCAAGTTTTGTGGGATCAATTTCAATCTGTTACCTCCGAGGATGTGGACAGGCTGCTTAGACGAATGAAACCAACCACCTGTCTCCTTGATCCTTGCCCATCCTGGCTTATAAAAGCTAGCCAGGAAGGGCTGGGCGATGGGCTTCGCGGGTTGGTAAATGCTTCTCTCCATGAGGGAGCCTTCCCAGACCCGCTGAAAGAGGCGGTTATTAAACCGCTTCTTAAAAAACCATCTTTAGATCCGGCCAATATGGCCAACTATCGCCCAGTCTCAAATCTTCCATTCTTGGGCAAGGTGATTGAGCGAGTGGTTGCGGAACAACTCCAGGCACGCCTGGAAGAAGCGGACCATTTGGATCCCTTCCAGTCAGGATTCAGGCCTCATCATGGGACTGAAACTGCCTTGGTCGCACTGGTCGATGATCTCCGGCGGGCTAGGGACAAAGGTAAGAGCTGTTTCCTTGTTCTGCTGGATCTCTCAGCGGCTTTTGACACCATCGACCATAACATCCTTCTGGACCGTCTAGAGGGCTTGGGAGCTGGGGGCACTGTCATGCAGTGGTTCCGCTCCTTCCTCCTGGGCCGTGTTCAGAAAGTGGTGGTGGGGGATGAGTGTTCAGACCCCTGGGCGCTCACTTGTGGGGTGCCTCAGGGTTCTGTCCTCTCCCCCATGCTTTTTAACATCTATATGCAGCCACTGGGAGAGATCATCAGGGGGTTTGGGCTGGGTGTCCATCAGTATGCTGATGATACCCAGCTCTACCTCTCTTTTAAATCAGAACCAGTGAAGGCGGTGAAGGTCCTGTGTGAGTGCTTGGAGGCGGTTGGAGGATGGATGGCGGCTAACAGATTGAGATTGAATCCTGACAAGACAGAAGTACTGTTTGTGGGGGACAGGAGGCGGGCGGGTGTGGAGGACTCTCTGGTCCTGAATGGGGTAACTGTGCCCCTGAAAGACCAGGTGCGCAGCCTGGGAGTCATTTTAGACTCACAGCTGTCCATGGAGGCACAGGTCAACTCCGTGTCCAGGGCAGCTGTTTATCAGCTCCATCTGGTACGCAGGCTGAGTCCCTACCTGCCCACTGACTGTCTCTCCAGAGTGGTGCATGCTCTAGTTATCTCTCGCTTGGACTACTGCAATGCGCTCTACGTGGGGCTACCTTTGAAGGTGACCCGGAAACTACAACTAATCCAGAATGCAGCAGCTAGACTGGTGACTGGGAGCGGCCGCCGAGATCACATAACACCGGTCCTAAAAGACCTACATTGGCTCCCAGTACGTTTCCGAGCACAATTCAAAGTGTTGGTGTTGACCTTTAAAGCCCTAAACGGCCTCGGTCCGGTATACCTGAAGGAGCGTCTCCACCCCCATCGTTCTGCCCGGACACTGAGGTCCAGCTCCGAGGGCCTTCTGGCGGTTCCCTCATTACGAGAAGCCAAGTTACAGGGAACCAGGCAGAGGGCCTTCTCGGTAGTGGCACCCACCCTGTGGAATGCCCTCCCACTAGAGGTCAAAGAGAACAATTACCAGACCTTTAGAAGGCATCTCAAGGCAGCCCTGTTTAGGGAAGCTTTTAATGTTTGATGGATTTCTGTATTTTAGAATTTCTGTGTTTTTTTTTGGAAGCCGCCCAGAGTGGCTGGGGGAACCCGGCCAGATGGGCGGGGTATAAATAATAAATTATTATTATTATTATTATAATCAACATTTACTATGCTGCATGCTGCATTCTCCTTCTGGTGGGATGCAGGTGGTGCTGTGATCTAAACCACTGAGCCTCTTGGGTTTGCTGATCGGAAGGTCGGCAGTTCGAATCCCCACAACAGGGTGAGCTCCCATTGCTCTGTCCCAGCTCCTGCCAGCCTAGCAGTTCGAAAGCACACCAGTGTGAGTAGATAAATAGGTACCACTGTGGCGGGAAGATAAACGACGTTTCCGTGGACTCTGGCTTCCGTCACGGTGTCCCGTTGCGCCAGAAGCGTTTTAGCCATGCTGGCCACATGACCCCAAAAGCTGTCTGTGGACAAACACCGGCTCCCTCGGCCTGAAAGCGAGAATAGTCGTGTTTGACTGGACTTAACAGTCCAGAGGTCCTTTACCTTTTTTCACCTCTCTTTCTGGTAATTCTAGGAAGGGTAGGATTGCCATATTTCAAAAAGTGAAAATTCAGACACAAATGTTGTTCAGGACATTTGCCAACACGTCTGGATTTTCCCAGACATTGCAACAATTTCCACCCGGGCAGTTTCAGACTGCTGTATTCTAGCTTTGAACGAACGTATGGCAACTCTAAGGTTTCTGAGATATCACAAGCTTTCCTGCCATGCCCTTTGAAACATACCTTCGATAAGGGCCAGAAATACCCTCAATTTTAAAAACAGGCACACATTCACACGTGAGCTGGCAGCCAAAGCACATTCTGTGGCTTCGTAGTTGTTGCAAAATCTCAGCCTTCATGCTGCTAAATGAACTTCAGCCCCAAATGATTCTTTTCCCCCTACCTTTCCACCTTGGAAACTGTCATTCTATACAGGGGACAAGGGATCTCTAGCAAATCCCTACCCCCCCTTCAGAATATAGAGAGCTTGAACCCACGGCCCTGAGATAAAGAGAATGATGTCACCTTTGCAAAACTAGTATGTTTGGGGTTCCTTGGGGTAGTAGATTGCCTCCTCTTCCCTCCTTCCATCCTGAGAGACCCACAGAAAGTTGATGGTTCTGTGGTTTTCTTTTCTTTCCCCCCTCTAGGGGACAGGAAGCTCTTTGTGGGAATGTTGAACAAGCAGCAATCTGAAGAAGACATCCTGCGCCTCTTTGAACCTTTCGGGGTAATTGACGAATGCACGGTGCTCAGAGGGCCCGACGGCAACAGCAAAGGTCAGTCTCTCTAGTCCTCCATCCATTTAGGATGGGGAACAACTTAGAACCATAGAACCGTAGAGATGGAAGGGTCATCCAGTCCACCCCCCGCAATGCAGGAATCTTTTGCCCAACGTGGATTTCGAACCCACCACCTTGAGTCTCGTGCTCTACGAGCTGAGCTGTCCTTTCAAGAACAGACTTGACCTCTTCTTGAAGGGAACAGTTGTTTGCAAATCCAATCTGTTTTTTTAAAACTGGTTTCACTCCCAAAGTATCCCTCGGAGAACTCTGGCAATTGGCTGTCCTCATTCTTTGCACTCGAGTGCCTCACAGCATCTCTCACAGGGGGGAATAACAATAGCATAAAGGCATTCACCATGAGGACTAGACTCTTGCTTTTGCATTTATGCATTGCCAGGTTTGATTGGCGAGTTTTGGAGAGCCATTGTAATAAATAATTGGTGGCGGTGCTCTTATACCTTCAGCAAGGCTATTAGCTAATGTAAAAGAGGGGGAAAACACCCTCTTGATGTGCTGTGCAGGGTTGCATGTTACTGTGGTGTGTGAAAAGAGTTGGGAACCTCAGGCTCAAGAACCCAATGTGGCCCCCAGTGCTCTCTGCCTAGCCCTCAAGACCACACCTTCCCGAGTATTTGAACTGTGATAACGACTCTTCCTTGACTCTCTCTCTCTCTCTGTGTGTGTAAAAACTTACAAGCTTTGTGTGGCTGGAAGGTTGCCTATGCCTCAAAAGTCATGCCGTATACAGGGTGAGTCCTTTAAAAGAGGCCCCTTGGATACAGAGTACACATGTTCCACAGGGCCTCTTTGAAAAGACTCACCCTGTACTTGCTTGAAACAAAAAATTAAAAAATTCCTTCCAGTAGCACCTTAGAGACCAACTAAGTTTGTCATAGGTATGAGCTTTCGTGTGCATGCACACTTCTTCAGATACACTGAAACAGAAGTCACCAGACCCTTATGAATAGTCAGAGGGTGGGGAGGGGTATTACTCAGAAGGGTGGTGGGAATGGGTGATTGGCTGATAGGAGTGGTAAACCTGTTGACGACTGTTAATGACTGTTTGAGGGCACTAGGAGAAGGGGACGACAGAGGACGAGATGGTTGGACAGTGTTCTCGAAGCTACGAACGTGAGTTTGACCAAACTGCGGGAGGCAGTGCAAGACAGGAGTGCCTGGCGTGCTCTGGTCCATGGGGTCACGAAGAGTCGGACACGACTAAACGACTAAACAACAACAACAACAACAACAACTGCAATTGGTCTTGCAGGAAAAAGCAAGGGCTGAAGAAAGCTTTATCATGTATAATGAGATAAGAATCCAATTCAGACCAGGTCTCTCCATGACAGTCGTCAACAGGTTTACCACTCCTATCAGCCAATCACCTATTCCCACCACCCTTCTGAGTAATACCCCTCCCCACCCTCCCACTATATATAAGGGTCTGGTGACTTCTGTTTCAGTGTATCTGAAGAAGTGTGCATGCACACGAAAGCTCATACCTATGACAAACTTAGTTGGTCTCCAAGGTGCTACTGGAAGGATTTTTGTTTGCTTGTTTCGACAATGTCAGACCAACACGGCTACCTACCTGTAACCTGTACTTGCTTGTAATGTGGAGTTGCTCCTGGGATGAATGGAGGCCATGGGAAATTAAGTAGGGTGGGAGGGCATGGGAATTTTGCACAAAGAGGGACCCATGGGAAATTAAGTAGGGGGGGGGCATGGGAATTTTGCACAAAGAGGGACCCATGAGATTCTTCCCTCCCATTTGAACAGGGCAATGTTCTATAAACTATACTTTCCTCCAGCTCTGTTCTCACTTCCAGCTTTCCTTTCTGTCCTCCTCTTCTGTGTCTCTCTGTCTCCTCTGACGCCCTCCAGGCTGTGCCTTTGTTAAATTCTCCTCTCACACGGAGGCCCAGGCAGCGATCCACGCCCTTCATGGCAGCCAAACTATGCCTGTGAGTAAGGTACTGTCAGAATTCGGGGTGGGTGGGTGGTCGGGTTCCTTTGGGGTGTGGGCCAGCGTCGCAACCGGACATTTGCCCAAGGTGAGTCGAAATCCTCCAGACAGGGAATGGCTGGTGGGAAAACGAGTTACAATATGGTGGATCTGTGTGGGAAGTTTGTGGGGGTACCAGTGCCGCCCCATCCAAGGGCTCAGCTATACAACTGCAAATAAAGCGTTTTAAGTGCATTTTAAGTGCAGTGTACAAATGTTACACTAGATGGCGACAGGGAGCTATGCAAAATTCAATGTATTTTTCAAAACTTTTTTTTTATAAAAGCGTTTTTGCAGGACCACAACTCCCCTCATCCCTGACCACTGGTCCTGATGGGAGTTGTACTGCAACAACTCCTGGGGACCCAATCTTGAGAAAGGCTGGGTTAGAGCGTTGGACAAGGACCTGGGAAAGACCAGGGTTCAAATCCTCACTCAGTGACCCTTGGGGGTAAGTAACGGCCTCTCAGCCTAACCTACCTCGCAGGGTCATCGTGGGGATGAAATGAGGAAGGGGGCGGGAACCATTTCCTTGAAGCCCTTACAGGAAACGGTGGGATGTACATGCAATAATAAAAATAAAAATAATTAATCTGTGCATTGCAACTAGCTCCATCTTAGAGCTCCTCTCTTGCCCAGGGTGGGTGGTGGTTCGGTAATGCCTTTTGAAAGATGATGGCTGCCACCTACAGTTATTGTGCTTAAAAATAAACTTTTTTCAAGCTGCCTAATTAACTGACAGCATTTTTTTTATATAAAAAAAGTTATTTAATCGAACCAATTCATCCACTAAATTCTGCCTTCCGAACTGTTACGGATTTTGGATTATGTGGCCAATTTTGTGGTTGTACTAAGACCTGGGAGAGTCGAATTAGAATCCCCACGCAGCTCCTAGGGATGACCAGTTGCAGTCTCTCGCGAGACGAACCTACCTCTCAGGGTTGTTGTGAAGATAAAATGAGGCAGGGGAGAACTGTGTTCCTTGGAGGGAAGGTGGGATTAAGTAAATGTGCCCTTCAGATTCATTTCGGCCTGGCGAGGCTCTCAGATGCTGCTCTGATTAGATTTTTATTCTCTCTCTTTCTTCTTTGGCTACCCTAATTTTCTTGATCTCTCTCTCTCTCTCTCTCTCTCTCTCTCTCTCTCTCTCTCTCTCCAGGCAGGTTTTAGCAGGGAGGGTTGGGTGTGGGGTTTTTTTTGGGGGGGGGAACTGTTAATGACTATCAGTGGGGCTTTGTAGGGTTCCGGGCAGCTCTCACCAGATTGGCCACCGAGCTGCGCTCGCTGAAAACAAGACTCCAGTCCACATGATTTGGAATAAAGGGCTGATTTAAATCAGAACTGCCCTGTGCAATGTTCAATTGCTGGCCCTCCTTGGCTGCTCTCGCCTACACTGACTTGCAGCAGCTCTGGAGGGAGTCCTCCTTGGCTGCCGCTGTGCTAGAGAGGAGTGGCAGGCAGGAGGAGGCTCCCCACAGCGGGTCTCATGCCAGTGGTGGAATCATAGAACTGCAGAGTTGGAGGGCACCCCTAGGGTCATCTAGTCCAACCCCCTGTAATGCCAGAGTCGTGGCTAAAGAGTCTGACTCCTGTGCCTCTCGACCCATTTTCCCCCTTGCCTTTCCCTCACATGCCCATCTCGCTCCGGTTGACCTTTCCTCCTCCTCCTGCGAACTAGGGCGCTTCCTCCAGCCTTGTGGTGAAATTTGCCGACACGGACAAAGAGAGGACCCTCCGGCGCATGCAGCAGATGGTGGGGCAGCTGGGGATCCTCACGCCTTCCTTTGCGCTGCCCTTCACCCCGTACAGCGCATATGCTCAGGCTGTGAGTATCCGCCCGTACGCGAGGCATCAGAGGGAGGGCTGTGTGTGTGTGTGTGTGTGTGTGTGTGTGTGTGTGTGTGTGTGTGAATTCAGGGTGTGTGTTTGTGTGTGCCTGCATTCAGTAGGGCATTTCCTTGAAGCCCTACTTCAAGGAGAGCTGCATGGGAAGGATTGTGGAATTTGGATATAAAATTTACAGCATGTTATGGCCTAAGACATGGGTAGGCAAACCAAGGCCCAGGGCCCAGATTTGGCCCAATCGCCTTCTCAATCCGGCCCGTGTGTTTTTACATGAGTAGAATGTGTCCTTTTATTTAAAACTCATCTCTGGGTTATTTGTGGGGCCTGCCTGGTGTCTTTATATGAGTAGAATGTGTCCTTTTATTTAAAACGCATCTCTGGGTTATTTGTGGGGCCTGCTTTACATGAGTAAAACGTGCCATTTTAATCAAAACACACCTCTGGGTTATTTGTGGGGCCTGCCTGGTGTTTTTACATGAGTAGAATGTATCCTTTATTTAAAACGCATCTCTGGGTTATTTGTGGGGGCTGCCTGGTGTCTTTACATGAGTAGAATGTGTCCTTTTATTTGAAACGCATCTCTGGGTTATTTGTGGGGCATAGGAATTCATTCATCCCCCCCGCAATAGAGTCTGGCCCCCCACAAGGTCTGAGGAACAGTGGACCGGGCCACTGTTGAAAAAGTTTTGTGACCCCTGGTCTAAGAGCCAGCGTGGTGTAGTGGTTAAGAGCGGTAGACTCGTAATCCGGTGAACCGGGTTCGCATCCCCACTCCTCCACATGCAGCTGCTGGGTTGACCTTGGGCTAGACAAACTTCTCTGAGGTCTCTCAGCCTCACTCACCTCACAGAGTGTTTGTTGTGGGGGAGGAAGGGAAAAGGAGATTGCTAGCCGCTTTGAGACTCCTTAAGGGGAGTGAAAGGCAGGATATCAAGTCCAAACTCTTGTTCTAAGTGGAAATGATATGAAAATGATATATCATTGGTATCTACCGGTAGCACCGAGTAAACTGGCAAAAATGTATAAATCTAAATCAAACAAATTTTGGAAATGTAAAGAGAAGGAAGGTTCTTTTTAAACGGCCTCGGTCCAGTATACCTGAAGGAGCGTCTCCACCTCCATCATTCTGCCCGGACACTGAGGTCCAGAGCCGAGGGCCTTCTGGCAGTTCCCTCCCTGCAAGAAGCCAAGTTACAGGGAACCAGGCAGAGGGCCTTCTCGGTAGTGGCCCCCGCCTTGTGGAACGCCCTCCCACCAGATGTCAAAGAGAAAAACAACTACCAGACTTTTAGAAGACATCTGAAGTCAGACCTGTTTAGGGAAGCTTTTAATGTTTAATCGTTTATTGCATTTTAATGTTCTGTTGGAAGCCGCCCAGAGTGGCTGGGGAAACTCAGCCAGATGGGCGGGGTATAAATAAATTATTATTATTATTATTATTATTATTATTATTATTATTATTATTATCATCATTCTTTTTAGTGGTGGTCCTGTAGCAAGGTTAAAGATACTGGGAAATGAGAATGAATTGAAAAAGATGTTCAAAATAACTTTTATTAAAAGGGGAAAAAACCAGAAGCTTTTCTTTTGGGAATTATAGGGACAAAATTGTATAGAAATTTATCTATGTACACTACTACAGTGGCAAGATTGTTACTTGCCCCAAAGTGGAAAGAAGCAGAAGTCCCAGCAAAGGGAGAATGGATGCAAAAGCTTATGGAATAGGCAAAAACTTACTGGAAGAATAAGAAATCAAGATAACAAATTCTTTATAAAAGAATGGAAATGGTTTATTGAATATTTACAGATAAATTGTAAACAGATTAAAACATTGGCAGGATTATCGTAATAGCCTGCAGTTTTATATAAGAGTATAGATTTAAAGTGGATGAATAAATGAGGAAATTAAGTCAATTTGGATCTGCAGAATATATGAACAAATAAATTTAAGGAACCACAGAAAGAGGGGGAAGGAAGTCAAATGTTGAAATGTTGAATGGATTGTAAAATTAATGAAATGTATAAATTTGAAAAGTATAAAACAACAACAACAAACGTTAGAAGAGGAGCTTGCTGGATCAGGCCAGTTGCCCGTCTAGGCCAGCATCTGTTCCTCACTGTGGACGCCCAGATGACGGGGAAACCAGCAAGCAGGATCTGAGCACAAGAGCAGCCCTCCCCTCCTGCGGCTTCCAGCAGCTAGGATTCAGAAGCATTGCGGCCTCCAACCATAGAAGCTGAACCGAGCCGCCAATATATATCCCTGTGTGGTGTCATTGCTGCGGATTGTTACTTGCACACGCTCAAGGCATGCCGCCGACCAGGCAGTGGCACGTAAAGGAGCAAAAACAGCACCCCGGAAGCGTGAAAATGATGCAAAAACAGCGTTGTGCAATCCCAGGAGCATTTTGCACCGGCCTATGGAAAGTTTGGACAAGGAGGTGACAGTAAGAGCTGTTCGGCAGTGGAATTTGCTACCAAGGAGTGTGGCGGAGTCTCCTTCTTTGGAGGTCTTTAAGCAGAGGCTTGACAGGCATATGTCAAGAATGCTTTGATGGTGTTTCCTGCTCGGCAGGGGGTTGGACTGGATGGCCCTTGTGGTCTCTTCCAACTCTATGATTCTATGAGGTTTGGGGGGAGCGATTGTGGTGGAGGTTTGGTTTTCTAAAGGGTTCCTAGAGGTTGGAGCAAGCATCCCCAAACTTCGGCCCTCCAGATGTTTTGGACTACAATTCCCATCTTCCCCGACCACTGTTCCTGTTAGCTAGGGATCATGGGAGTTGTAGGCCGAAACATCTGGAGGGCCGCAGTTTGGGGATGCCTGTTTTAGAGGGTGTTTGCAGGCTTTTTCTATGGTGTTTCCCAATAGACACGATTTCACTTACACACACACACACTGCCTCGGAAAGTAACCTCTGCATCACTTAGAGACTTGCCTGCACTTTTTTTCGTTTCTTTTCTCAGCTGATGCAGCAGCAGACCGTCCTCTCGGCATCTCATGGAAGCTTCGTCAGCCCAAGCCTCACCTTCTCCCCCTGCCACATCCAGCAAATCGGCACCGTCAGCCTAAATGGCTTGCCAGCCACTCCAGTTGCACAAACCTCAGGTGTGTGTCGTTGGTTTCAGGGGTGGGGAAGTTTTCCCAGCCTTCTGGGCAAGCTTCTAAGGGCCGCATGCAAGAGGGAAAAGGGGACAGAGCAGCCAACGTGATTTTTGCCATTGTACGCTGCTCCCCTCTCTCAGGACCTGCTGCCTAATGATAGACGCAAGCTAAATCCAGTAGGTTTGTACTTCTCCACTATATGACCAGCTCAGATTTCGATCCAACAAACTTTAATATTTTCCACAATCCAGATGGAGGAGGATTGCCGGTTAATTTTATATTTTCTGCCATGCATGGTAGAGAATGCAGGACTTCTGACCTGGTACAAGGCAGCTCCTCTCCTTTATTCTCTCTCCCTGAAGAGGTAGTTCAGTGGGAAGAGTATCTTTTTTTGCATGGATAGTTCCCAGGTTCGGTTCCTGATGGCCCCGGTTGAAAAGCGTGTGCGAAAGATGCCCCTCAGCGTAAATAGTAGACCAGGCTTCCTCAACCTCGGCCCTCCAGGTGTTTTTGGCCTGGAACTCCCATGATCCCTAGCTAGCAGGACCAGTGGTCAGGGATGTTTAGGGAGCTGGGTATGTTTAGCCTGGAGAAGAGAAGGTTAAGGGGTGATATGATAGCCATGTTCAAATATATAAAAGGATGTCATATAGAGGAGGGAGAAAGGTTGCTCCAGAGAAGCGGACACGAAGCAATGGATTCAAACTATAAGAAAGAAGATTTCACCTAAACATTAGGAAGAACTTCCTGACAGTGAGAGCTGTTCGGCAGTGGAATTTGCTACCAAGGAGTCTCCTTCTTTGGAGGTCTTTAAGCAGAGGCTTGACAGGCATATGTCAAGAATGCTTTGATGGACTGGATGGCCCTTGTGGTCTCTTCCAACTCTATGATTCTATGATTCTATGATGGGAACTGTAGTCTCAAAGCACCTGGAGGCCCGAGGTTGAGGAAGCCTGCAGTAGACGAACAAGCACCTGCTGTAAGGTTGCTTCTGAGGGCGAAAGGCACGTCTGGATGCAAGGAGGGGCACGCTCCAATGCTGTCCCCAGAGCTGTTAAAAGGAAAGTTACATCCACCTGCTTTTCTGCCTCTAATCTGCAGGGTTACACTCGCCTCCTCTCTTGGGCACAACTGCCATCCCGGGACTGGTGGCACCCATCACCAACAGCTTCGCGGGAGTGGTCCCCATTCCCAGCAGCCATCCCACCTTGGAGGCAGTTTATACGAACGGGCTTCTTCCCTGCACAGGTAGGACAGGGGAAAGGTGGTGGGGTGTGGGAAACACGAACAGAGAGGAGGATATAGATGGGCAGCCTATGGTCCTCCCAGACGATGCTGGACTCCAACTGTCATCTCTCCCAGAGGCGTAGGAAGCCCAGGTGGTACCCGGTGCTGTGTGTTTGTTTTTTTTTGTTAACCCCCCCCCCCCACGCGGCTCTGGCTCTGGCTCTGGTGAAAAGTGAAAAACAAGAATTGCAAAAAAAACAACAACCTAGAGCTTACAGAACAAAACTGACTTCAGATATGAAATCAGCATTGAAAGAACATATAAGAACAGTTGAAAAATCTCGTGCAACAGAAAATTTAAAAAATGTTCCCCAGTGAGGGGTGCCGAGGGTCACCCCCTCTCCAGGGTGGCACTCAGGGTGACCCGCCCCCATCGCCCCCCCCCCCTTGCTACGCCACTGAATTCTCTCCCAACCACCATCTTCAGTAAACCTGCTCATTCTAGTCCTCAAGATTCTGAGTCAGCTTTTGGTCGCTGGCTGTTCGGTTCTGATGTCTGTTTGGAGCAATGGTTCAAAATGCTGTTGCGACTCCCAATTCCCACTCCCAACTCCGATTCTTTTTCTTTTTTGCTCGTTCGCATTTTAGGACTTCCTCCCTTCTTCTCAACAGGTCCGTTCCTTTAGAAAAATAAAATAAGATCTCTCCTCTTTTAGCTCAGAACCCATCGGTAGCAGAGACTATGCACCCAGCCTTCACGGGAGTCCAGCAGTATGCAGGTACTGTGTGCGTGAAATAGCCCTCTTCCTCGGGGAAAGCTGCCGACATCAGTCGCGCTATAGGCAAACTCAGGGGGCGGTGTGCCGACAGGATCGGAGCCAAGAACAGCCCGCTGCAAAGCAAGAGGCGGGGGGTTATGGGAGCATTTGCCGAGGTTTACAGAAAGGCCGTGGCTCTTTTTTGTAGCAGGAGCAGAATTACCTCGGGGTGAGAGACACAACTTTTCCAAGCTGCAATTCCAAGCGATTGGTTTTCAGAGGCATATACTAGTAGCTAGAAGCCTCTGAGAGCTTCTCTCCAGCCCATTTCCAAGGAATACGTGGTTCTCCACCCTTTGCCCCCATTTTATCCTTACAAACAGCCCTGCGAGGTCGGTTAGACTGAAAGGCGGCAACTGGCCGTTCATAGAATTGTAGAACTGTGGAGCTTGGAAGGGACCCCTGAGGGTCATCTAGCCCAACCCTGTCTGCTCCTCAAGGTCCTCAACCAGTGAGGGGTCTGGCTCAGTGTGGCCACGCGTGGCCACGTAGAATTGTATGTGCAGTTGGGAGGGACCCCCCAAGAGTCATCAAGTCCAACCCCCTGCAATGCAGGCTGCCACAAGGTACTGCACTGCAACAAGCAGAACTCGCCGGGAACTGCTCCCTGGGCCTTTGGGATTTACCACTTTGGAGTTTGTGATGGGATTACACCAGGCACCCCCAAACTGCGGCCCTCCAGATGTTTTGGCCTACAACTCCCATGATTCCTAGCTAGCAGGACCAGTGGTCAGGGAAGATGGGAATTGTAGGCCAAAACATGTGGAGGGCTGAAGTTTGGGGATGCCTGGATTACACCTTTTAAGCTGACCAGTACCCGATGTATTTTTTACTCTGTGCTATTCCTTTGTTGAGCAGTTTGAAAGCGCATCAAAGTGCAAGTAGATAAATAGGTACTGCTCCAGCAGGAAGGTAAACGGCGTTTCCATGTGCTGCTCTGGTTCGCCAGAAGCAGCTTAGTCATGTTGGCCACATGACCTGGAAGCTGTCTGCGGATAAACACCAGCTCCCTCGGTCTATAGAGCGAGATGAAAGCCGCAACCCCAGAGTCGTCCGCAACTGGACCTACCGCAGTTTCAAAATATGTAGAATGACTAACCTTAAGCTCACTGCTTTTGAAAACTTATAGAATTACAGTGGTGCCTTGGTTTGCATATGTCTTGGTTTGCATACGTTTTGGATTACAAACATGTCAAACCTGGAAGTGTGTGTCCCGGTTTGCAACCTTTTTTTGGATTACAACCCATTTTTTGTGTGGATTACAAACAAATAAATTTTGGAGGCCCCATTGGCGAAAGCGCACCTTGCGTTACAACCTGTTTTGGTTTACAGAACGACCTCCAGAACGGATTATGGTTGTAAACCAAGGTACCACTGTACTTAGAATAGAATTGTACAGCTGGAAGGGATCACGAATATCATCTCGTCCAACCCCCTGCGATCTTTTGCTCAAACCTGCAACCCTGAGATTAAGAGTTTCATGCTTTAAAACAAATATACAGCAGAGTTTGACTCCGTTCTTTAACTAGGAGCCCACCTGAATGCACACATAGGCAAGTGTATTTGAAGTATGCAAGATTGCAGAA
Organism: Zootoca vivipara; assembly: GCF_963506605.1. NCBI lineage: Eukaryota > Metazoa > Chordata > Lepidosauria > Squamata > Lacertidae > Zootoca > Zootoca vivipara. The sequence goes on along the minus strand of NC_083281.1, from coordinate 9,883,496 downwards.
TTATATGGGCTTTCCATGAGCAAAATGGACACGGATAGATATTTGCATTGCGGTGACTGGAAATTCTAACTTGAATCTGTATGTTAGTAGCCTTATTTGTTGCTTTTTTCCTTTCCTTAATTTGATTATATATATATATTTAAAATGCAAGCTGTATATAGTATTAGGCTGAATTTATTGACATTGTTTTGCTCTGATTTGAAGCATTTCGCATTTTGATTTTCGGCCAACGAAATTTAAAGAAAGAAAAATATGTTTTAAAAAACCAAAATACATGAAAAATAATCAAATGAATGCTCTGTCTCCCTTCTCTTTCCCCGCCCAGCTGTCTACCCAGCCACCACCATCACCCCGGTAGCTCAGCCCATCCCTCAGCCCCTTCCAATAATTCAGCAGCAGCAAAGGGAAGGTAAGTCGTCTTCCGGGTCCAAAGGCAATCTTCCCTTGTTCCATTTAGAGCACTTGTGCCTCCCTGCCCCACCCCTCAGCCATGCCGTCAGTTTTAAACAGGCCAGCCCCTGCCCATGGAAAAGAAAAAGACACAAAAGGAAAAGGAAGTGGGGAGGGAAGAGGGGGGAAAGTAAACTCAGACACCAATCATGTTCTTGAAATGGTAGCTCTTGCTACAATCAGCTGGGATGAAAATAGTTCTGGAGAAGGAACCTGGGTTTTTTTTTGGGGGGGGATGAGCTTTCAATGGAGTCGATGGAATGAGTTAGAATCACAGCAATCACATACCTGCCAAGTTGCTGTCAGAGAAATAAGGGACCGGGCTGGAAATAGCAGACCGGAAGTAGCGCTGCCGCCATTTTGGAACTGGGCGGAGCATGCTCAGAAGTGACTTTTGATGCTGCTTTGCCCAGTTCCAAAATGGCCGTCGCGCCAGAAGTCGCATTTTGGAACTGGGCAGAGCAGCATCAAAAGTCGCTTCTGAGCATGCTCCGCCCAGTTCCAAAATGGCCGCCGCGCCAGAATAAACCGGGGGGAAACAAAAAAATCCATTTTTTTCAGCTAGGAACAGCTGGAAAAACGGGGATTTCCCGGGGGAAACGGGAGACTTGGCAGCTATGCAATCATAGAAGGGGTCCTGAGACTTAGTGTGACTTAGCTCAGCGGTGAGGAACCTTCTGGGCTCCGCAGGCCACAGCCTTCTCAGAATCGGTCAGGATGTGAAGGGTGGGTGGGACCTCCCACCTGTCACTCACTGGGGACCACAATGACTGTGCTGAGCTTAGGACTTCAAAGCACTTGCAGCAACGCTATACAGTGGCACCCGGGGGCAGGGCATCGCTACGTAGCACGCATGTGTGGCATCGCTACGTACCATGCATGCGTAGTACGTAGCGACGCCACACATGCACATGCACGCTACATAGCTCCGCCGCCGGAGGCGCTGGTCTAGCGCCGTACAGGGATGATGCAGGGATCCTCCTGCACCCGTGAGCAAAGGATGTGCAGCATCGCTACGTACTACGCATGCAGCCGCGAGCAGAGGATCCCTGCACCATCCCCGCTGGAGCGGTGCCGCTTGGCTTGGGAGTCACGGGGGACGCACCGAGTGTCACCCCCCTATAAGGTGGCATCCGGGGCGGACCGTCCCCATCGCACCCCCTTGCTACGCCAGAGACGCTATATTCAGGGCGGTGTGGGTGGTTCCTCTGCACAGGGTGCTGAGCTGAGGGGGCAAAAAAAAAGATTGAGAAGATCCATTGGGGAGCACAAGATTTTGGCCTCACACAAGGTGCCGTATTATGAAAGATTACCAAAGTCCGTCCCTGCCTTGCTGATAAAAACTAAAAAAATTGCCCCCCCCCCAGTTTTGGCCAGGTACTTCATGCAAACCCCTTCCTGGATTAGCATCAGAATTCCCTGCAGAAATGGAAATGATAATTATTATTATTATTATTATTATTATTATTATTATTATTATTATTATTTATATACCACCCTTAATCAAAAGATCTCAGGACAACATTAGGGTGCGTTCAGTCGCATTAGCATCCATGCTCCCCAAAAATGCTCACCCATCACCACAACCACACTGCTCACATGGAATGAAATTTTAACACACACACACACACACCCCAAATAGATATAGGGTTAGAAACCAGAGACCATCTCCCTGGTAAGCAGGAACCTTTGTGCCATATTTAGGTAGCATTTGATCAGAGTGTTTATAAAGTACTTGATCTTTTCACGTGCATGCTAGAACTCCCTGCCCTCAGTACACAACTGCTGAGACCTGCCAAACACCAATCCCCGTATAGACCCGCCCGCCCAAACGTTTAGAAAGCCAGTCTCTTTTTAGTCCATTGACATTTTAACTTTGCAAATGTCTTAAATGACCCCTGTTCGTTTTTCCAAGTGGCGAACTGTGGGGAGATCTTTGTTGAAGCAGAAAATTCCAATGCAGACCACGCCCCCCCCTTCCAGGAAACAGGCATGCCATGCACAGTCAGTGCAGGATTTAACCCTGCCCGTTGGACAATTTTTCAAGTGGCATCTGCTGGTGGGAGGGGATAGTTTGGTGGAAACTGCTTGCTGGAGGACCACTCAAATTCCTTCATAGTGGCCAGAGGCCACTTAGTGGGATGCAAGCCAAAGAATGCAACAGGCTCGTGGTCACTCAAGGGTGTTTCGTTGCTAAACGGGGGGGGGATTTGAACCCAATGCCTCCCTGCTCCTCGATTGATGCTCTAACCAGTATGCCATGCTGCCTCTTTCACTTCAGGCCCCGAAGGATGCAACCTTTTTATCTACCACCTCCCTCAGGAGTTTGGCGACAACGAGCTCATGCAGATGTTCCTTCCCTTTGGCAACATCATCTCCTCCAAAGTTTTCATGGACCGGGCAACGAACCAGAGCAAATGCTTCGGTGAGCGATTGAGGGAGGGTGGGAAGAGGGGCGGCTGCAGGGCGGGCAATGGAAGCACCCGGTTTGGAGAGGTCCTTTGCAATCTCCTTTTGTTTTAACAACCCTGAGCGTCTTAGTATCGTCAGCAAACCTGACCCGCTCTCTGCTCATATGCCTAACTTGAGGCTGCGACGAATGTCCCCCCTCTCTATTACTAAAATGTGACACAGGAAACCAGAGGTGAAGCCACCCCCACTCTTCTCCCGCCGCCTCCAAATAAACAGCTTTATTCTTGTGGGTTTATAAGTAAAGAGACTCTCCTTCCAGCTCACGTGACCTGGTATCAAAAAATACACCTGTTTGATAGAATAACCTCCTGCCACCAGTAAAGGGTCTCTCTCTCTCTCGGCTTGATTCCCCCTACTATAAAAGTAAAAGTTGGCAACTTGTTGACACCCCAGGTTATCTTTCTAAGCCTCCTCAGTGTTACTCTACGACACAAACTTTTGCCTCTTTTCCTGAGGTAGGTTTTGCCCTCTAATGAGTTACCACTTCCGTGAGTCCCGATACCTTGCTGGAAAAATAATGACGATACTTCTTGGCACAAAAGAGAATAATTTTATTAACCTTAGAACCTAGTTGTTTCTTTAACGTTACATGTGTTTATAAGCTACGTTTCGGTTGTAGATCATCTCCGCCAAACATTTAACATCGAGCTTTCCTGAACCTCATCTCGATCCCCACGATCCTGTCCTCTCAACTTTCTTCTTCGCGCCTACCCACTCCCTCTCCCTCTCCTCAACTGACAAACCTGGCTGCTCCCTCCTTTTAAACTGGGGACAGTCCCGCCCCCACCAGAATGTTATGTCAGTCAGGCTGGAGGTGGATTAACTCTTTCCCAGCCAGGTAGGAATAAATATTTCAAAACCGTGTCAATCCGTTACAGAGGCCATTTATGAATGGTGGCTTTAAAAGAGAATTGGGCAAATTCGCGGAGGATAATTCGCTCCTGCCTGTGGGCTTCCCTTTGGGGGCATCTGGTTAGCCACCGTGAGAACAGGATACTGGATGAAGAGGGCCCATTGGCCTGATCCTGAAGGGAGACAAGGGTCATCTAGTCCAACCCCCTGCCCAACACGGGGCTCGAACCCACAGCCCTGAGATGAAGCTTCTCCTGCTCTACCGACTGAGCTATCAGGCAGAGCTCGGGGGCTTGACGTGCTTCAGGAATAGGGGAGCTTGTCATCATCATTATTTATTTCAGAGTTATACAATCATAGAATTGTAGAGTTGGAATGGACCCCAAGGGTCATCTATTCCAACCCCCCTGCAGTGCTGGGAATTCCCCCCCCCCAACACGGGACTCAGACCTACAACCCAGAGATCCTGATCTACCGACGGAGCTATGCTTACATTCTTATGACAAATTCGCTTGTGTTTTATTCCCTTCCTTTCTTCTCTTTCTCAATCTTTGCCTCCCCCTTTTATTCAGGCTTTGTGAGTTTCGACAACCCATCCAGTGCCCAGACAGCCATCCAGGCTATGAATGGGTTCCAGATCGGCATGAAAAGATTGAAGGTGCAATTGAAGCGGCCTAAGGACGCCAGCCACCCCTACTGAACTGTGGGTCCCTGCGATGGAAACTGCAGTCCCGCAGTACGTAAATGCAAGGATGTCGCGGAGTCCAAAAAGCTCCAGAAAAGGGCTACCTAAGCGATAGAACTCCCCTTGGAGGAAAAATTGCAGCGTTTGGGCAAGGCTCCCTCTGAGTGTAGTGGGGAGCCTGTCTTACTGTCTTCCTGACAGTAAGAGCTGTTCGGCAGTGGAATTTGCTCCCAAGGAGTGTGGTGGAGTCTCCTTCTTTGGAGGTCTTTAAGCAGAGGCTTGACAGGCATATGTCAAGAAAGCTTTGATGGTGTTTCCTGCTTGGCAGGGGGTTGGACTGGATGGCCCTTGTGGTCTCTTCCAACTCTATGATTCTATGATTCTATGATTCTCTCTCTCTCACCCACCAGCCGTGGGGCACCTCTAGGGTTTTGGACCCCTTGGAGCTGAACTAGGGATGGATGAACTATTAAGCAGAATAAATACATGCTTAGGGCATCAAGGGAAGTGGGCACCTAAAAAAAAAATCCATTGCCGAATTTTTAACATCAATGCTCACCAATTGCTCAATTGAGTGTTCATTTTCTCTGTTGGGAACTATTAAAAATCCCAATACGACAACCATGCAACAAGGCAGGCTGGGGGCCTGATCTCCACTAGGTATTTTGTCGTTGTTTAGTCGTTTAGTCGTGTCCGACTCTTCGTGACCCCATGGACCAGAGCACGCCAGGCACTCCTGTCTTGCACTGCCTCCCGCAGTTTGGTCAAACTCATGTTTGTAGCTTCAAGAACACTGTCCAACCATCTCGTCCTCTGTCGTCCCCTTCTCCTTGTGCCCTCAATCTTTCCCAGCATCAGGGTCTTTTCCAGGGAGTCTTCTGTTCTCATGAGGTGGCCAAAGTATTGGAGCCTCAGCTTCAGGATCTGTCCTTCCAGTGAGCCCACTAGGTATAGATGCCAAATTAGTTTTGAGGATCCGATCAAAGACTTTTTGAAAAAGGAGGAGGGGTAAAATTCAAATAAAGTGGAGGTATACAAAAATAAGCATCACCTTCCATCTTACCGTACGTTTCGTTTCATTTCGAAAAAATAAAATTTCAGTTCACGGTTTATTATTGTTTTATATTTTGAATTAGATATGTATGGGGCACCAAAATATTTCAAGTGCTTGAGGCCTCTAAAGGTTTCTATCCCTGTTCTGATCTGATCTGAACCCCACCCCCTTGGGCACGATGTGAGCATGCTGTATTTCAGGCACATCCAACAGGTAGATCGTGATCTACCGGTAGATCACTGGACATCTGTGGTAGATCACTGGCTCCCCCAAAGAAGCTCAACAACTTTGGCTCCCCTAAAAAAAGCTCAATTTTTTGCCCTGCACCCCCCAAAACAGGGCTTTCCTTCTCCCTAAAAAAGCTCAACAAGAACTTTGACCTGAATGACTAACAAAAGGGGGTAGATCACTGGCACTTTTTAATTCTGTAGGTAGATCACAGTCTCTTGGGAGTTGGCCACCCCTGCTGTATTTTATCATAGGGTGGGGTGGGGTGGGGAGAGGTGTGTGACTTTGACAACCTTGCATTCCAACCTCTCTCTCTCTCTCTCTCTCTCTCTCTCTCTCTCTCTCTCTCTTTCTTCTTCTTCTTCTTCTTCTTCTTCTTCTTCTTCTTCTTCTTCTTCTTCTTCTTCTTCTTCTTCTCCTCCTCCTCCTCCTCCTCCTCCTCCTCCTCCTCCTCCTCCTCCTCCTCCTCCTCCTCCTCCTCCAGGTGAAGTTAAGGATCCCCTCTTCCAGTTGATTTCGTTCTTTCGTTTTAAAGAAGAGATCCCCAGAACAATTCCCCACCTTCCTTGGGCGGAGTGGAGGGGGGAGCCAACGATAACAAACAACCCAGCCAACATCCAGCAACAACAACAACACCTTTCACAACGTCCTCCTGAAAAGATTCACAGGGTGTATGGGGGGGAATTCAGCACCATGGACAACTGCCCCCAGTTAGCCAATGGACCAACCTGAAGACTTGGTTGCATCCTTTTAACAGGTCGCCTTGAACGCCGGCTTTCTAATTTAAATCGTGTTGTGTATATAAATAGAAGAGAGAAAGAGAGAGAGAGAGAGAGAGAGAAAGATATATATATATAAGGATATATAAATATATATTACAGCAACTCTATTTTTTTTAAAACGTTCAAAAGAAGAAGAGAAAAAGAAAAACCACAGGACCAAACTTTTCTTCCTTTCTACGGCGGGTGAGTCGATGCGAGACGACAGATAGTGCCTGATTCTCGAATGGCGTCGGAAAAGGGCCTGGGTCTTTCCCCCCAAGAGCTCTACCGGGTGCAAAAGAAGACGCTTTTTCTGCCTTGGCGTCCGGGACGGGGTGCGGCGAAGGGCCAAGCCCCGCTCTCCAAACTGGGAAGGGCGACCCGTTCGGATGCTGCGGCGCGTCTTTGAAGAAGGCTCCGCGGATGAGGGCAGGTACATGAAGTGCCTTCGCGGCGGCATTTTCGTGGCTGCGCCGAAACGGAAAGAGAAAAGAACGCAGCGGGGGGGGGAGGTTCTCCTCCTCACCCCCTTCCTCAACAGCCAAATATTGCTGATCAAATGGAGGGCTAACTGTTTTTTAAAAAAAAAAGCAAGGAAAAGGAAAGGAACCTATTGATGAGGGTTACAACACTGCCTCCAGCAACAGACTTGAATTTTGTTTTATTTTTTACTGTTCTGCAGATATCCGATGTTTCCAGCGTGTATGAATGTGTGTGTGTGTGTGTGTGTGTGTGTGTGTGTGTGTGTGTGCAAGTGTGAACTTGCTAACCCAAGAAGATGCAAGCAAAATATTATTGCAGAAGAGTTCTCTCTTCAGGGGAACAAATCAAATAGTATGCAACTGAGACATGTGTCTGTGTGTGTGTGTGTGTGTGTGTGTGTGTGTGTGTGTGTATGGATGGATTGCAGGGGGTTATTCCTACATTGGACTATTCAGCTCTATGATTCTATATACACAACGCAGCTTAGAGACTTTGCACAGCCCAAAGGTATGGCTGATTCTTGGAAACAGAGATCTGAAACGCCAGGGCCCCCCCCCCCCACCTCCCCACCAAATAGCACACTGCCTTTCCTGTATAAGAATCCAACCCCTCTTCCCATTTTCCATTCTATCTGCATCCAACCATTCCATCGGGCACCCCAACCCCCCCAAAAAAATCTGCTGTGCATTGATCGATCAGACCAAAACCTCATCTACCCAGTGGACTCTTTCTGACAGTGTCCAGCCTAAGAGCACTCACAAGTAGCAGGGCACGAAAAGACTTCCTTACACACACCACACACACACACACACACACACACACACACACACACACAACTCCCCTCAGCTGCTCAGAGGTAGACTGCCCCTGTCTTTGGAAGTTCTGTTTGACTGCCATGTCCAAAAAAGCTGCTTATTGATCCTCCCGTGAATTCGTTTTCATTCTTTGAGGGGACAGTGGCCCGACAAACTGCCCCTTCCCCATGATTCTTTTATTTCTATTCTTTAAAAGCCAGCTGATCTAGCAGTCTCAACTGCCCTTCAAATTGTCTAATTGCAGGGGTGGGGCATTCAGAATTGGTTTTCTTGCGTCAGACTGAGAGTCCTGTCGGCCGGTCCATTCTTAGTTGCCAACCGGTTGCATCTAAGTGCTCTCTGTTGCAGGGGGCACTGGAGGGCCTGGCAGGGCCTTGTTGCAATCAGCCCCCCTCCTCAGTTGGAGGTAGATATTCTTCTGAAAACTAGTTGCTGGAAACCACAGGAGGGGAGAGTTGCTCTTGTGCTCGAATCCTGCTTGCAGACTTCCCACAAGCATCTGGTTGGCCACTGTGAGAACAGGATGCAGAAATTATTATTATTATTATTATTATTATTATTATTATTATTATTAAATACCTGCATTGCATGGGTTGGTCTAGATGACCCATGAGATCCCTTCCACCTCTACAATTCTCTATATTTGTATCCTCCCCCCCCCCAAAAAAATTGGGATTTCAAGGCAGCTTGCAACATGTTAATAACATCATTATAGCATGCAAATGAATTGAAAGCAAAGCTGGTTTAAAGAGAAAGGAATGCATGCCGAACCAGCATTGAAATTCAGGTTGCCCTTGAGAGCAGCCTGCTGTTCTGCATCGACTAGATGGGCCACTGGCCTGATCCAGCCAGGCCCAAGGGTTTCTCTCAACCACCCCTTTCCCCAGCCTCAGGAGGCGTCCTTTAACCCTGCCCCGCCCCTGTCTCTGTTTCCACCCCCATTACCCCATTGCTGTGGGGACAGATGGATGTCTGGGGCCTTTCAGAAATGGCTGAACCCCCAAATCACACCAGCCCCAGCCTCCTTTGTGGAGTTTGTCATCCAGAAACATGGTATCTCCCTAGGCTCCCCATTCTACCCCTTCCTTACCCAGATGCCCAAGCTCTGTTTCCCTGGCTCTTATTTATTATCGTTGTTTATTTATTTCATTTATATGCCACGGTTATCTTCCAAGGATCTCTAGGTGTCACACAGGGTCCCCCCCCCCATTTCATCCTCGTGACAACCCTGCGAGGTAGGTCAGGCTAAGAGATGGCGACTGACTCCAAGGTCACCCGGTGAGCTTCATGACTGAGTGGGCCGGGGTTCGAATTCTGCTCTTCCAGGTCCAACACTCTAACCATTATGCCGCACTTCATCCCTAGATTCATCCCACCCATTACCTCTGCTCTCAGCCACCCTTGCACCCCCCACCCCCTACCCTTGATCCCAGGCGTATATCAGATTTAAAAGCACATTTTTAAAACACTCACATCCCAAACAAACCCCAGCTTAGCTTTGGTGTCAGGAGAGCCAAACATGCCAAGGGTAGCAATTTGACCAAAAAAATGTATCTTTTTAAACATAGAGATATATCTATATATATATGTATATGTATTGCTACACAAGATCTCCTGCAGCAGGCTAGACTGAAATATGCCAGAATTTTACTATATACTTAAACATTCCTGATAGTGTGTGTGTGTGTGTGTGTGAGAGAGAGAGAGAGAGAGAGAGAGAGAGAGAGAGAGAGAGAGAGAGAGAGAGAGGGAGAGAGAGGGAGGGAGAGGGAGAGAGAGGAATCTATGGGTCTCCAAAAGTTGCTGAACTACAATTCCCATCATTGTAGTTGACTACTGCCCCTTCTGGCTGCTGGGAGTTGAAGTCCAGCACCACCTGGAAGGGCCCACCCCGGCCTAAAGCAGCATTGCGAGTGGCAGCAACCTGGTGTCAGAAGTGGGCATGTTCCCAAAGCGGTGACTTTGGCAATATCCCAAGGCAAGCCAGCCTGTCCTCAGCCGCTGGGTATCTAACAAGCAATTCAGGGCTTCTTCTATCCATGTAGAGGTGTTTTTTTTTTTTTTTAAAGCCATCCCAGCCACATATTTTCCATCCCAAGTATTATTAATTATTATCACTCTCTTTACTTGCAAAGCGGACTAACAACGCAGTACATGAACATTAAATTCCAAGCCACGAAACCTAAAAAGGAGCGTATCTCTTCCACTAAAAGGCAGAACCTGCCCCATGAAAATAGGCCGCAAATACTCAAAATCCTTCCGCTTCAGGGGCCTGGGTGACAAAGGAAAGCTAACAGAGGGAAATGGTGCAAGCAGGGAGCCACCGTTGAATTGGAGTCAGACTCTTGCCACCCCCAGCCAGCCTTGCAAAGGGAAAAAGCATGATGGGAGGTGTAGTCCAAAAAAATATCTCGAGGGCTCCCTGTTGCCAAGCCCAGGAGTTTAATGGAGCCATCCTGGCTTGAGGCTGGGGCCTAAGGCATCTAATAGGGGCCAAACTGAACATAATAATGATGATGATTTTTATTATTTCTATGGATGCCCCAGCCAGTCTGAACTGTGGGAAGGAACCCACTGGATAAAAGCTCACCAGCAATGGTCCGTCCCACAACAAGCAGTCACCATTTAAACGCCCCCCTCCACCTCGCAGGATTAGCAAATGTGGTGCCCCTTCAGATGTGGACTGCAGCTCCCAGCATCCACAGCCAACAGGGGCCGATGGGAGCTGGAGTAGAACCACCATTGAGCCCACAGTGTCATGCAGCAGCAAAGAAAGCTAATGCAATTCTGAAGTCTAGGGTCCCGATCGAGGGGAGTGATAGTACTGCTCTGTTTTCTTCCCTTGGTCGGACCCCCACCTGGAGTCTTGTGTCCAGTTCTGGGCACCTCAGTTTAAGAAGGGTGTCGACAAGCTGGAAGGTGTGCAGAGGAGAGGGCGACCAAGACGATCAGGGGGTCTAGAAGCCAAGCCTGATGAGGAATGGTTGAAGGAGCTGAGTGTGTTTAGCCTGGAAAAGAGGAGACTGAGAGGAGATATGAGAGCCATCTTCAAATACCTGAAGGAAGATGGAGCCAGCTTGTTTTCTGCTGCTCCGGAGGGCAGGACCCGGAACAGTTGATTAAAATGAGAAGAAAGGTGATTCCCACTAACCGTTAGGAATAACTTTCTGACCGTAGGAGCTGGTGGGCATGGGGACAGGTCAGCTTGCAAGGTGGTGGACTCGCCTCCATTGGAGGAGTTTAAAGAGAGCTTGGGTGGCCACCTGTCAGGAATTCTTTAGCTGTGATACCTGCATTAAAGGTCCAATGACTAGGTGACCCTTGGGTGGGGGGGTCCCATTAATCCTCCCCCAATGTAACATCCCTAGAAGGCACTGTGGGGTGTGGAAATTTAATTGGAGCGGGAACATTGCTGCTTTGCACAAACCCCAAAGTGCACTGCAAGCGGTGTGATGGCATCCGTAGCATTGTGGGAAGCTACCGTATATAGACAATCGTACCTTGGATCCCGAACACCTTGGTACTCGGACGTTTTGGCTCCCAAACGCTGCAAACCCGGAAGCGGGTGTTCCGGTTTGCGAACCTTCTTTGGAACCCGAACATCCGACGGGGCTTCCGATTGGCTGCAGGAGCTTCCTGCAGCCAATCGGAAGCAGCATCTTAGTTTCCGAACGTTTTGGAAGTTGAACGGACTTCCGGAACGGATTCTGTTTGACTTCCAAGGTACGACTGTCAAAGCGTCATTCTCTCCACCTTCCCACAACTGGTTGGCATGACTTAAGCATCCCAAAAATGCCTCGAGGTCTGTTCGGTTTTGGGTTGTTGTTGTTGTTGTTGTTGTTGTTGTTTTATTATTTAAAAAGATCAATTAAATAAATAACATGCACTGGATGGGGAAATGAAAAGAAATGAAAAGAGCAACAGCTCCCAGAACTGGGCAAAAGGGATTGCGTAAAAAAGAGAGAGACGAGCATTCTAGAAAGTGCATCCGGGCCCCGTGTTCGAAACAGATACTCTGCCTGTTAACAACAGCCTTCTCCCCACCTCCAGATGCATTTGAACTACATGAGAGAGCCCTCGTCTGAAAGCACCATGTTCATTGAAGAGGCGTAGCTGGGCTGTTTAGAACAAGGCAACTCTTTCTCCCTGGCGCCCCACCCCCCACTCCACTTGCCGTGCCCCAATTGAGGGCATCTCCCCAGGAGCACATGCCATTGAATTGGACAATAAGCGGGTGTGTGTAGGATTGCAGCCCAGGCGTGGCACTTGTGGCGTAACAGAGGGATGGAGAAACTTTGGCTCGCCAGATGTTGCCACCCTTCGCCCCGACCATTGGGCATGCTGGCTGAAGCTGATGGCAGCTGGAATTGAACCTCTGCACGGTTACAGTCTCCCCACCCCTGTGTATTTATAAACTCTGGGCAAGAGTAATTTGGTCCACACACCTTGCCAGCCCCCTCTGAAATTCCAGCAAATTCGTTTTTTAAAAAATCACCCCCACCCAAACAAAGCATTTTAAGCACACACCCTTGTCAATGAACAGGTGGTTCGTGGGAGAGGTGTGTATAACTGGGAAGATGGACGCTTCCCTTCTTTTCTGCCATCAGAGCCTTATTTAAAAAATTGCAGCTGCATTTAAAAGCTTTTTTAACTTAATTTTATTTTTTTAAGTTGGCTTTTTCAAATAGAAGCAGGCCTCAGGCTAGTGCACGATTCTGTGGTGGCTGCAGAGGGTAGGCTGAGCCTCAGGATTAAGCTTCTTGAGAATCTTACTTTCTTTTTTTTAAAAAACACACAAACAAACAGAGCAAGCTTCTAGCCCCTATCGTTTCCAAGGTGTTCTTGGGATCCCATGGGCAAGGCCTGGCAAAGCCTCAGGAGCCAATTCCAGCATAGTTTGGCGGTGTGGGAGAGACAGCACTTTGCAGAGTGAACCTAGGCGTGTGCATTTCCTCAGAAGTAAAACCCCCCCCCCCCCGCTTTGGCTGCGAGTTTCCTCCTAGGAAAAGTGCCCATTCATTCAGGATTTTCGCTTTGCCTCCTCGCCCCCTCAGAGCAAAATATGCAAAAACAGCTTTAAACATTGCAAAAATTACCTATGCAACCAGCAGCAACTAAGGGAGGGGCGGCGCGATGCCTCAGGCAGCTTGCGAAGTCTCTGCACCCCACACAGAACCCAGCTTCTCATGGGGTCAAAATTGCAGGTGCAGGTGCAGTCACGAGCCTGAGGAACTGTGAAGTCCCCTTGCTCAGTGGACGAGATCTCTGCTCTCCCAGCCTCAGTTTTTCCATCTGCAAAATTGGGATAATATACTCCTGGGGCAAGAGGCTTTGCCAGTGGAATTGCCTCTCTCTCTGCCAAGGAGCCAAGCTGCCCTCTTTTGCTTTTCAGGAAACACCCATTCCAAAGGAACTTGCCTCTGCCCCCTTTTTGGGCAGAGGAGCGCAGGAAGCAGCGTTGCAGTGAATCAGATCTCCGTTCCATCCAGTGGCTCCCCAGGGTTTCAGGCTCCAGTCTTTACACCACTTACCTGGAGATCAGATACTACCAACCTTCTCATAGAAATAAAAGTACGACTCTCGTCCTCATCGTTCTGAGGCCAACTTAAATAGGACACTGCCTTAAAATGAGTCAGGACATCGGTATTGTTTACACTGGCCTGCAGCACCCCTCTAGGGTTTCAGGAAGGGCTCTCTCCCAGTGGAGATGCCAGGACTTGAACTCGGAACGTTCTGCATGCAAAGCAGGTGCTCAGCCACTAAATTACAGGGTCCTGTGTCTAGCATGCACCCAAAGCTAGTCGCCGGTTTAGTATCTGGTACAGCAGAGCACCCGAGAGAGAGAGAGAGAAGCTGCAATCCTAACACTCGACTCGCTGGATTCAATGGGACTTACTCCCGGGGAGGTCTGCCCTGTTAGGCGTTGCCTGGGATTTTCACCACTGCCCACAAATTTGCACATGGCTGGATGCAAATCAAGAAGTAATGACTCTAGTTCGAACAGAAATGCGTCCCGTTCTAGGGCTGGATCTACACTGATTTAAAAAGAAAAAAACCCGCTATAGAAAAATAAAAGCTATGAAAGCTCTCAGTGCAAAATCCCATTGGTGACAGATGCTGCTCTACAGCGGCATCTTTATAACATATGTTTATAACATACAGTGGTACCTCTACTTACAAATTTAATGCATTCTGAACGCACATTCGTAAGTCGAATCCCATAGGAATGCATTGGGAGAAAAAATTCGTAAGTAGAAAAAATCCTATCTAAACCACATCCAAGATGGCGGATGGAGCTCCATTCGTAAGTAGAAACATTATAAGTAGAGTTATTCGTAAGTAGAGGTACCACTGTATTTATAATAATATAATTGTCGAGTGTAGCCAAGTCCCAGGTGTGTAGCAGCTCCTTCTGCAGTCCAGGTCCTGCCAGCGGTTGATGAGCAACTTGTCCTTTTGTCCCTTTTTAGGATTCTTCATCTTCAAACTAAACTTTGGCCAACACAGTCCTCTAGCAGAGAACTGTCCTCTCTAAGTACGAAGCCCTGCAATTTCCAAGTTCTGCCACGGGCTCCATTATAATTGCCTACCACTTTTCGAGGGCTTTCGGCGGTGTGTGTGTGTGTGTGTGTGGCACCTCTCAGAACAGAGGAAGTGTATGGAGGGTGCTTGGAACAGTGTGAATGATTTGTGAGTTGTTGTTTTTCTAAAGTCCACGTTTACAGCTGTAAATACAGGTTTTTTTAATACTTAAGAACCATCTATTCCGTATGTGATTTGTACAATGTCGTTCTATTTCTGCTATGGAGTGGTTTCATGATGGCTGAACCTTAATTTTGAACTTGAAAAAGAAATATATATATATTTAAATATATATATATATACATAAATATAAATATATACCTATAACTCCCACCTGCCAGCCACATTCCCTCTCTCCACCTTAAAAGGACATTTTGAAGTACTGTGTAAAAATAAGAGGGGAGGAGGGAGTGTCCTAGTCTTTCTCCTCCCCGTTCACCCCCACCCACCAACTTTTCCATTGACAATTACTGCTGCAAGAATTTCCGGTGTTTGCAGGTGAAATCATACCAATAGACTTGGGTGTCCAGCAACTTGCTGTGGTCTTAAGAATCTTATGACTTTTATTGAATAATAAAAAAACAAAAACCAAGCAAATGGAATTTATTTGAATAAACTGGAGTCTCAATTGCTTCAGGTGAAAGACTTCCCTCCCCCTTTTTAGAGAGAGTTTTGCTGTGTTTTGATTTCCCCTTAGAAGAGTTCAGAGAAAAGGTGGTGGAGGGGGGGAGGGGGGGATTAAATTCAGTTTGCAGTTTCTGAAACCCTGCAAGAACCAAAATGCAGCCATCCTTTGAAAATTTGCACATTATCCGAGTAATTCAATGCTAAAATTCTCCAACCAAGTAATGAGCACAGAATTGCACAAAGTAGAGGGGAAAGTTAAAACGTTAAAAATGCATATTTCAGTGAAGACAGCATACAAAAAGGCTGTTAAGGAAATTGAGAATTACAATAAATGTAATTCTGTTCCATTTAAACCGGCATTGCATTTTCAGCAGTGACCGGGTACCTCCAGGAAGGCCACAAACAGGGCACGAGAGGCCTCCGTCATTGCTGCTCCTGGCATCCTATGATACCTGGAGGCTCTACATGCCAGTGCCTGGAGGCGGTTGGAGGATAGATGGCGGCTAACAGATTGAGGTTGAAGCCTGACAAGACAGAAGTACTGTTTTTGGGGGACGGGGGCGGGCAGGTGTGGGGGACTCCCTGGTCCTGAATGGGGTCACTGTGCCCCTGAAGGACCAGGTGCGCAGCCTTGGGGTCATTTTGGACTCACAGCTGTCCATGGAGGCACAGGTTAATTCTGTGTCCAGGGCGGCTGTCTATCAGCTCCATCTGGTACGCAGGCCGAGACCCTACCTGCCCGCGGACTGTCTCACCAGAGTGGTCCATGCTCTGGTTATCTCCCGCTTGGACTACTGCAATGCGCTCTACGTGGGGCTACCTTTGAAGGTGACCCGGAAACTGCAATTAATCCAGAATGCGGCAGCTAGACTGGTGAGTGGGAGTGGCCGCCGGGACCACATAACACCGGTCCTAAAAGACCTACATTGGCTCCCAGTACGTTTCCGAGCACAATTCAAAGTGTTGGTGCTGACCTTTAAAGCCCTAAACAGCCTCGGTCCTATATACCTGAAGGAGCGTCTCCACCCCTATCGTTCAGCCCGGACACTGAGATCCAGTGCCAAGGGCCTTCTGGCGGTTCCCTCACTGCGAGAAGCAAAGCTACAGGGAACCAGGCAGAGGGCCTTTTCGGTAGTGGCGCCTGCTCTGTGGAACGCCCTCCCATCGGAGGACAAGGAGATAAACAACTACCTGACATTTAGAAAACACCTAAAGGCAGTCGTGTTAAGGGAAGTTTTTAATCTGTGATATTTTAATGTATTTTGGAAGCCGCCCAGAGTGGTGGGGGAAACCCAGCCAGATGGGCGGGGTATAAATAAATAAATAAATAAATAAATAAATAAATAAATAAATAATAATTTACAGACTTCAAAGGCTTGCAGGATCCAGCATGTATTTTGTGTGTTTACTAGAACCCGAGTCCGCTGATCAGAGTTGCCCTGGGGCAGGGATTAACTCAGGGTGGATGGTGTGTGTGTGGGGGGGGGGTGTAAATGTAAAATTAAGGACCGCAGTGCCTCTGTGCACTTTCTCAGCTCGGGAAGAAGTCGCACCCTGATGGATTTTCATGAGGATTTGTGGTCTGGTGTGCAGATTTAAATACCCAAAGCAGACGGAGCCTGCGTAGAGGTGAAACACAACCATTCACCCACAAGGGATGTTTTGAGCATGTACAACCGTCCTACATGAGGGACCCAGGTGGCGCTGTAGGTTAAACCACTGAGCCTAGGGCGTGCTAATCAGAAGGTCGGCAGTTCGAATCCCCGCGATGGGGTGAGCTCCCGTTGCTCGGTCCCTGCTCCTGCCAACCTAGCAGTTCGAAAGCACGTCAAAGTGCAAGTAGATAAATAGGAACCGCTACAGCGGGAAGGTAAACGGCGTTTCCATGCGCTGCTCTGGTTCGCCAGAAGCGGCTTTGTCATGCTGGCCACATGACCTGGAAGCTGTACGCCGGCTCCCTCGGCCAATAATGCAAGATGAGCGCACAACCCCAGAGTCGGTCACGACTGGACCTAATGGTCAGGGGTCCCTTTACCTTTAACCGTCCTACCCTGGGTGCCCTACTAGGGGTCTTAGAAGACCGCAAGCTTAATGCGAGTCAAGAGTGTGGTGCAGCAGTAAAAGAAGCTAATGCAATTCATGGCTGCATCGACAGAAAGCTAGTGTCCAGATCTATTCTGACTTGGTCAGACCACACCTGGGGTTCTGTGTTCACTTCTGGGCACCTTAGTTTGAGAAGAATGTTGTCAAGCTGGAAGGTGTGGAGAGAAAGGCGCCCAAGGGTCTGGAAACCAAGCCTCAGGAGGAATGGATGAGGCAGATGGGCCTGTTTTAGCCTGTAGAGGAGGAGATGGAAAGGTTACATGAGAGCCATCTTCAAATATCTGAAGGACTGTTTCGTGGAAGATGGAGCAAGCTTGTTTCCTGCTGCTGCAGAGAGCAAGGCCTGGAGCAATGGATTCCAAGGACAAGAAAGGAGATTCTGACTAAACATTAGGGAGGGCAGCCTTCCAGAGGTGTTGAAATATATCCAACCCCAGTCAGTCATTATAAGAACTCTGTCACTTTAAGCCATGGGTAGGCAAACTAAGGCCCAGGGGCCGGATCTGGCCCAATCCCCTTCTAAATCCGGCCCGCGGATGGTCCGGGAATCAGCGTGTTTTTACATGAGTAGAATGTGTCCTTTTATTTAAAATGCATCTCTGGGTTATTTTTGGGGCATAGGAATTTGCTTACCCACCCACCCCCCAAGTTCTGAGGGACAGTGGAGCGGCCCCCTGCTGAAAAAGTTTGCTGACCCCTGCAAAGTTTAAGCACTTGTGCCTTGTGTTCGAATTTTCCTCCTCCCTCCTCCTCTCATTTTCCTTGTCTGTTGTGTCTTTAAAAAAAAGACCGCAGGCCTTTTAGACTGCAGGAGCTGCCTTGCCACTGACCTTTGCAAACCACTCTGGGAGTCTCTCCCCCCCCCCCATTTCTAGAAAACCAGGGCAAAATTATTAGAAGACAACTAATACAATGAGCACACTTACCCACTGTGCCCAATGGGATTGCGCTCTCCGTTGGAATTTGATTCATAGGTGCCATTGAATTGCAATTTGCATATCCCAACATACCAATTCTTCCCAATATGCCAGGAAATGGCTATGTTCCCTAATAAAACGAGGGCCACCAAGGCATCTAAAAATATTTGCAGCCGATCCTATAAAATGGCTAGTTACAGGTACTTCTGAAGAAGTGTGCATGCACACGAAAGCTCATACCAATGACAAACTTAGTTGGTCTCTAAGGTGCTACTGGAAGGAATTATTATTATTATTATTGTTAGACTATAAAATGGCTGTTTAAGTGCAGAGGGAAGGACCGAGAAGGAACCTGCCTTCCTTTCAAATGTGCGAATTTCAAATAATAATAATAAACTCGTGGGCCGCAAACCAAGAGTTAAGAATGCGAATGTCAGGTGTGTGAAATGTATGTACTGTACAGTATTTTTAAAAACCCTAGTTTTAAAGATATGGCTCTACTGTAGCTGCTATTCCTGACTGCCACAAGGTGGCAGCAGCCATGCGCTATCCCGGCCTCCCAGTGGAAACTTCTAGAAGAGCGTTGGAGGAGCTCCTTCCACTGATATTTTTGTCTCTGTGCTGTGTTGCCTGTGAATCGGGCCAGATTCTGGCACCACAAGATGGTGGTGGCAGAAGCGACCTTACACAGCTTTTGGAAAAAAAGGGGGACTCATTAAAATTGTGGGATGGGGGCTCCAAGCCTCTCCATCCATCTCTCAGGCTCAGCCTTTGAATTGGCCCCCCGCTTGCCTCTTTGGCCTCCTGGGACCAACCACCCCAGAGACCCAACACCTGACCATTTGGGGTGGGGTGGGTTAGACTGATGCAACGTCACCTTGCACCAGGCACCCCCAACCTGCGGCCTGCAACTCCCATGATCCCTAGCTAACAGGACCAGTGGTCAGGGATGATGGGAATTGTAGTCCAAAACATCTGGAGGGCCAAAGGTTGGGGGTGCCTGCCTTGGACCTTCCCCGAAACACAGGCCTGTTCAGATTATTCTTATTTTGTAAGCGGATTTTTCTTTTATATACTGTATATAGGTAAAGGTAAAGGTACCCCTGACTGTTAAGTCCAGTCGCGGACAACTCTGGGGTTGCGGCACTCATCTCGCTTTACTGGCCAAGGGAGCTGGCGTTTGTCCACAGACAGCTTCCAAGTTATGTGGCCAGCATGACAAAGCCGCTTCTGGCGAACCAGAGCAGCACACGGAAACGCCGTTTATCTTCCCGCTGTAGCGATACCTATTTATTTACTTGACGTGCTTTCGAACTGCTAGGTTGGCAGGAGCTGGGGCCGAACAACGGGAGCTCACCCCGTTGCAGGGATTCGAACTGCTGACCTTCCGATCAGCAAGCCCTAGGCTCTGTGGTTTAGACCACAGCGCCACCCGTGTCCCTTATATATAATTTGTTTGTTTTTTTCAAATTAAAATTTTACAGTCATACATTGAACATACAACATAAAAACAAGATTCCGAAGAATCTCCAGGATGTTCCTCTTCCCCTTCGTGGGTCCTATCGTTAATCATTTCCTCCTTCATCTTTTATGATGATCCAAAATCTTCTACCTCTCCGTCGTGTCTAAATTCCCCATTAAACCACAAGTGATATTCCAATCCTGCTAATGATTTTTAACTGTTTGCAATGGTTTTTAAGACAAATCCCCCCCATTCCTTATTAAAATTTTGGTCTTCCCGATTTCTGATTCTTCCGGTCATTTGGGCCATTTCGGCATAGATAGACCATCAAATTGATCTTCCATTCTTCTCTGGTAGGGACTTTTCCAATGAGTGGGAACTGCAACAAAATGTTGCAGCATGATCCTCACCACCAGCTGCAAGGGGTCCTCCTGCTCAGGAGGAGAAAAAACCTGGAGAGTTGCTCCAGGACAGGTATTCTAAGCCGATAAAACAAGCAACCCCCAACCCCAACCCCCACTAAATCTGCAAAAAACAACAACGGGCAAATGCTTATGTTTGGGACTTACTCCCGAATAAATGTTCTTTTTTTAATTAAAAAAAGCAAAAAACATAAAGCACAGAGGCTGTCAAGCGCCTTCCTCTCCCTTTCGCCGAAAGTTGCCTTTAAGCAAGAAGAAAACCTTGAGTTGGAGGTGCAACCAACGAGTCGCCAAGGGTAGAGCGGAATTTCAGTGGAAGGGCATGTGACTCGCCCGCCTTCGGACTACAATTCCCGAAAAGTCCCGCGAGAGGCGCGGCTCGCTGGCTGGTTCTGTGGAAACGGCGCGGCCGGGCGCCGAGCTGCCCTTGCGCCGCGCGCGGAGACGTCGCTCAGTCATGGCTCCCCGCATCTTCCCCATTGTCAAGTGAGTCGGGCGGGCCGTCTTGATTTCTTTCTGTATTTCTTTTTCTCCCTTCGTTAAATGGGGAGCAAGAATGACCAGGTGGAAAATGCCTCCTGGTTATTTCGGAGCCTTTGCAAATCCCAGCAGCAAAAATAGGAAAAGGAACACCCTTCTGTTCCACCCCCATTTTACTTTTGCACAATGTTCTGAGCTGAAATGGGCATTTTAAAATTTAAAAAATATATCCATATTCGATATGCTGGTGCCCAGAAATATTAAAAACAGCTTTTATTCCTTCTTTGGTTGTTATGGCTAGTGGCTGAGGCAAATAAAGATTATTCTGCAAATCCTGATAACAAAACGGATCACATTTTGCAAAATATATCTCTGTGAGCTCTTTCCACCGCAATCTGTTGGATCCAAACAGTCCCTTCCACCTCCCATTTCATTGGCAAATACTAATATTAATTCAACTTCCACCTGTTCTGAGTGTTGTACAAAAGCTTGATAATTTGGGGCAGGGGCGTAGCCAGGACTTTTGTTGGGGGGACAGAACCTCAGCTTGCTATGTATTTTTATTGATTTCTGCTTTGGCTGCGCCCATGATTTGGGGGTTAATTTTGCACCTGTCCCCTCTTTTTCCAGGGCTGCCCTCTGCCTATTAACACAGCCCCCCTATATATATATATATATATATATATATATATAATCAGCCCCTCTCATTGTGTCTATGGGCTGCAGAAGAGGAGGAAGCTTTACCTGTTGGAATTCTGCCTGTCCCGTGACCAACACAAGTTGCTTTGACATTTTGCTGCCCTTTGTTAACAAATTCCTTGGTGCCTCTGAGCACATGCAGAGTTCATCCCCTTCCGCTGAGGAAGGAAGTTTATTATTTCTATTATTATCTATTAAATTTCTATACTGCCCAGTGCCCTTCATCCGAAGATCACAGGGCGGGTTGTGGCATAAAAACACAAAAGGAGACCACAAAATACATGACAAAAAAGAAAAACCCAAACCAATAACTCATTATTAACTTTACCCGAGAATCCTCTTGCACTGCTTCTGATCTTAACTGGTTCTTCCATGCAAAGTGTTATATTTCTCATATTTTATGTCCACTGGAGGTGTGAGACTTTCGCATACTTTGTCTTCACAAGCACCCTGGAGAGGTAGACTACGGCTATAGACGAGAGAAAGCGAGAGACTGGCTCCCTCAAATTGTGCCTTCTGTGGGGCTTCTGGTGGCAACTGCGAAATCCTTTATATGCCTTTTGCCAGTCTCTTCCCTTTCCTGAGATGGCTCAGTAGGTAGAGCATGAGACTCTTCATCTCACGGTTGTTGGTTCGAGCCCCGCATTGGGCATTGCAAGGGGTTGGGATGGATGACCCTCGGGGTCCCTTTCAACTCTACAGCTAATTAATTGATCTCTGTTTTTATGCATATTGTGTTGTTTTTATGATGTTAGCCGCTCTGCGCCCGGCCTCAGCCGGGGAGGGCGGGATACATTTTTTAAAATTATTATTATGATTTTTTCTGCTCAGGTTCCTGGTCAAAGGTGGCTTGGCAGGGGGGGCCATCTACGTGGTTTACAGCCAAGGTTTGCTGAGCGGGGGCGAAGAGGGGGCCCGAGCTCTCCGAAAAGCCCAAGAAGCGCTCCCCCCAGCTGTGGAAGAATGGGCAAAATATTTTGGCTGGAAGGTAAGAGTTCATCAGAGTGTTTGGCTGCACTGTGGTTCCCCAGACCTCTTGAGTATTATTATTATTATTATTATTATTGTTTAATTTTTAGTATCTGCTCTCTCTCTCTCTTTTTGCCATGGCAACTCAAACCGGCTCCCACATATTTTAAGCAAAAAGACGGCGCTTGCACGCCTTAAAACTAGCATTGTAAAAATAAATAAATAAAATAAATAAACCCCAAAGGCCATTCTTTCTCTTTTTTAAAAAACTAGATCAAAGCTTCCCACCCACGCATAAGGCAGGGAGTCGCCACTGAAAAGGCCTGTCTGTTTTTACAAGTGCTGGCTGGTTTTGTTCTGAAAAGCGTTCGAGTCAAACTTGTTTTTATATATGTTGTTGTCGTTTAGTCGTGTCCGACTCTTCGTGACCCCATGGACCATAGTACGCCAGGCACTCCTGTCTTGCACTGCCTCCCGCAGTTTGGTCAAACTCATGTTTGTAGCTTCGAGAACTCTGTCCAACCATCTCGTCCTCTGTCGTCCCCTTCTCCTTGTGCCCTCAATCTTTCCCAACATCAGGGTCTTTTCCAGGGAGTCTTCTCTTCTCATGAGGTGGCCAAAGTATTGGAGCCTCAGCTTCACGATCTGTCCTTCCAGTGAGCACTCAGGGCTGATTTCCTTCAGAATGGATAGGTTTGATCTTCTTGCAGTCCATGGGACTCTCAAGAGTCTCCTCCAGCACCATAATTCAAAAGCATCAATTCTTCGGCGAATTTTTATTAAACTTTCTGTTTTACAATTAAAAATACTCATTTAGATGTCCTTAAAATATCAATGACTTCCCCTCTTCTCTTTCCATAGTTCATTTTGCATAGCATAAAGCCCTGCCTATTTTACACAAACTAAACCATTCGGTATTCCATAATTGCATCCATCAAAATCAGCTGTACACAGTTATTTCCCATATATTCGATAAACGCTTTCCAATCTTCTCTAAACATACTGGTATGTTCTTCTTGTTCTCTTATTCTGTATGTTAAATCTGCTTAAGTTGCCACTCTTCTTTAGTTGGGACCTCACTCGTTTTCCATTTTGTGGCTAACAGAAAACAGTTGCATACATAAATAACCTTTTTTGACACCTGGGAATTTCAGTCTGAATTATCCCCAACGAAAAGGACTCTGGGGAGAAATTACTTTTAAACATTTTTTCAATTCGTTATAGATCATTTCCCAATACTCTTTTACCCTTTTACAAGTCCACCACATATGAAAGAAGGTTCTCTCCACCTCATTGCATCTCCAGCACTTATCTGATTCAGTCTTTATACATCTTAGCAAGCCTAAAGATAAAGGGACCCCTTGCTCTAGGAGGCTAATCTCAGTGAGGCCAAGAACTGCTGATACAGCCAGACACATTATTATTATTATTATTATTTTCACTTCTATTCCACTTTATATTTTTAAGAAGAAAAATCTCAGAGCAGTTTGCAACACGCTAAAACATTAAATGAACCAATCCAGAATCGAAACATTACTGAAGAAAATCAAACATAAAATACGCATTCAAAGTGATCAACAGAAAACTAAAATCTTTAGAATACTAAAGATTTCAAAAGGAAGCATGACAAGAGGAGGCCAACTGCAGAATGTGCATTTAACCCAGCAAAGATAATATATATATATTTTTAAAAAGATCTTAAACGTTTCAAAAGAAAACCTTACTGAAGGAAGTCAGGTATAAAATGCAGGTTTAAAACAGCATAATTAGAAGGCGGTATCACAAGCGTGTTGTCTTTGTCCATGGAGTTTTCTTGGCAGGGATACTGGAGTGGCTTGCCAGTTCCTTCTCCAGGTGGATCACGTTTAGTCAAAACTCTCCACTATCACCTGTCCATCTTGGGTGGCCCTGCATGGCATAGCTCATAGCTTCTCTGAGTTATTCAAGCCCCTTCGCCACGACAAGGCATTGATCCATGAAGAAGAATCCTTGGAAAAGATCCTGATGTTGGGAAAGATTGAGGGCACTAGAAGGGGATGACAGAGGACGAGATGGTTGGACAGTGTTCTCGAAGCTACGAACATGAGTTTGACCAAACTGCGGGAGGCAGTGGAAGACAGGAGTGCCTGGCGTGCTATGGTCCATGGGGTCATGAAGAGTTCGACACGACCAAATTACAACAACAACAACAATCACAAGCATATTGTATTTATTTTATTCATTAAATTTATAATTGACCTTCATCTGAAAAGCTCCAGGCGGCCTCCTGACCATTGCACGAATGCTCTTTGGGGCTGGTTGGAATCCAGTGGCTTCTGACAGCTGACAGGTTCCCCACACCTGCTCTAAACAGATTTCTAGGTCTTGAACCCAGAACCTTTTGCAATGCAAGCTGCTTTCCAAGGCGCCACCAGCCTTTTTTTATATGCCTTGCTTGTGTTCTTCATTCCCCCAGCTTCCGGCTGTCCCAAAGACTGAATTCTCTCTCTGCAGCTTCTGGAACTCAGGTAAGGCTTTTTAATTCAACCCCTGCCACATGCCAGTTCCTATTATGTCCTTCTCCCTGGGATTTCTTGACCATCGAGCACAAGAAGAGCTTTTCTGGGATCAGGCCCATAGAGTCGTATTCAGAGGCAGGAGGAGACTGGCTTGCGGTTTGGTCTGCTGTTAGATCTTTCAAAATGAAAATACGTGGTTCCCCCCCCCCCCCCGACTGTAGCAGATGAAAAGAAGCCTTGTTGGCCCTCTGCAATGGTAAACATAACCCCTTAGAATCTGCCCTAAATCAGGGGTCAGCAAACTTTTTCAGCAGGGCGCCGGTCCACTGTCCCTCAGACCTTGTGGGGGGCCGGACTATATTTTGAAGGGGAAAAAATGAATGAAGCCCTATGTCCCACAATTTAAGTTCTGCAACCAGAAGGGTCCGCAGAGTATCCACTTTTGTTTCCCACCTGTTATTATTTATTATATACCGTATATTCCGGTGTATAAGACGACCCCCCCCCCAACTTTTCCAATTAAAATATAGAGTTTGGTATATATTCGCCGTGTAAGACTACCCCTCTTCCACCGCACACCAAATAAAAATTAAAGAAACATCAGATTTGATTTCAATATGGTAATTTTAATTCGACAGTTTCCCTTTAAAAGCCTTCAAAATCCTCCTGTTCATCATCTTATGTCATAAGTATATCAATGACATATTGTGGTCTACAAGGCAACTTCCTATGCTCCTGTGGGGAGAACTGGGTTCCATTGAAACTCGATGGCCTTTTCTCCACATCCTTTCCTGGGAGAGCTGCCCTTTCGCCACCGCTTCTTGCCCCCCACCCTGTTTTGGGGCTCCTTCCACCCACCCAGAAGGCAGCACTTGCAGAGCAGAAAGACAACAGCCTTCTCCTTCCAGGAAAGCCTTCCCGGGTGGCTGGGCACCCAGCTCAGCCCCCTCTCCCTCTCTAAAGCAAGAGCACCTTCCACCTACCCAGAAGGTAGCACTTGCAGAGGAGAGAGACAACAGCCTTCTCCTTGCAGGAAAGCCTTCCCTTTTGTTCCTGTACCCTGCACGCGGCTTCGGGTGGCTGGGCTGAGCGGGCTATCCTCTCTAGGACTCCTGCTCAGTTCCTTTTAACCCCTAGCACGCCGAGCACACCCAGCTCAGCCCCCTCTCCCTCTCTAAAGCAGGAGCCAACAGTGCAAGAAAGCTTTCCCTTTTGTTCCCTTTTGTTTGTCGGGCGGCTGGGCTGAGCGGGCTATCCTCTCTATCCTGCTATCCTGCCATCTCACTTCAGGCACCCCCATGTGCCGATGAAGAGGCGCCCCTGCAGAGAGCAGCCCTCTCCCGAGCACACGCTTCTTCAGGGACTCCTTTAGGGAAACTGTGCCATGCCGTTTTTGAGCTCCCCCCACCATATGCGGCGACTGCTGATTCTAGTACCCGGCGTATAAGACGGCCCCCCAACTTTTGAGACGATTTTCATGGGTCAGGAGTCGTCTTATACGCCAGAATATACGGTATTTACTTATACCCCAACTTTTATTCTCGACAGGGACTCAAGGTGGCTTATGGATAAATATTAGGACAGCTGAAAACGTAAGGGGGGGGGATAAGCAATCCTTTTTTAAAAAAACACAATCTTTGCCTTGGCTCAGGCACCCCCAAACTTTGGCCCTCCAGATGTTTTGGACTACAGTTCCCATCATCCCTGACCACTGGTCCTCTTAGCTAGGGATCATGAGAGTTGTAGGCCAAAACATCTGGAGGGCTGCAGTTTGGGGGTGCCTGCCTTGGCTGCCCATTTTATGCTGTTTATTGTGTTGATTTCTCTCTCCTGGGAGCTCAGTGTGGAAATACATGGTTCTCCACACCAACTCAGGTTAGGCTCCAAGAGGTGCTGACTAGCCCCACCGTCACACTCAGTGAGCTTCATGGCCGAGTGGGGATTCGAATCTTGGTCTTCCAGGTCCTAGTCCAACACTCTTAACCACTGCACCACACTGGCTGTGTTTTGCTCTACACTCAACCCCGGGAGCCGGCTTCCCTCTGGTGCAAAGGGTGCCGAACGGCCAGGATAGCCTTCCGCCATGTGTTGTGTAGCACACTCAAGTCCGAAAGGAATCGCTTTCCCTTGCTTTCCAGAACAGTCACTGCCTTGGGGCAGCAAAGCAGGTGGGGCTTATGCAGACCTGCACAGGACTGGGAAAGATAGTTTGAGTTAGCTATCCTTTCTTGATTACTGCGTTTGCAATTGTCCAAGATAAAATCTATTTTGGAAAGAAGAAATGAGCACTGAGCCACCGATATTTCACAAGTGGGCTCTTTATTTACTGTGTTTGCTATTGTTTAAGACAGGGGTCAGCAAGCTAAGGCCCGTGGGCCACAAGCGGCCCACAGGGGTCATTTAACCGGCCCACGAGCCACCCCCGAACCGAGCTGCCTGTTCGGCGAGTCCCCACGCACTGCGCTAAACTGGCGTGGGGACTCGCTTCCGCGGCACCGGAAATCACATCTGCACATGCACAGACGCCAGAAATTGAGGGCGCACGCACTTATGCATGCGCGCGATCCAGCCCACGGAGGGATCTCCGCTGGAGTGAACCGGCCCAGGCGAGGTAAACCTTGCCGACCCCTGGTTTAAGATGAAACCTATTTGGGAAAGAAACTACTTTTGCCATTTTTATGGACCTTTATTATTAGTTTGCAGACAGTTGCCTTGGTGATACTTTCTTGTGTCGGTTGCATATGCTTTCAATCATAGCAGGGTGTTTTAATATGTTCTGAAGCTTTGGCATTGGGGCTGACTGCTCCCAGTGTGGGACCAGGACCTGACAGAGCAGGGTTCAAATCCTCCGCTCAGCCATGAAGCTCACTGGGCGACCTTGGGCCAGTCGCTGCCTCTCTCAGCCTAACCTACCTCTCAGGGTTGTTGTGGGGAAATAAAATGGGGAGAAGAACCGTGTACACGCCACCTCGACCCTCTTGGAGAAAACGTGGGATAATTGCAACAAACAAGCAAATGGAAAGATGCCCACCTGCCCTGCAAAAAAAAAAGATGCACAGACCATTTGATGGGGACTGAGCATGCTCAGTGACTGCCAACTTGACTGACCGTGGGGGGAATGGAATTCTGAGCAGGAATATCAGTCCATGCTGCAACTTTCCGTTGCAGTTTCTCGCTTCTTATTTTGTTGTTGCTCTTCTTGTTGTTTTCTGCAGGGGTTCGGACGACAATTGGCGCTCTCTCCGTAGCCCCCACCAGGGCCTGTGAATATACCCAGCATGGATGGAAGTACATGAAGGACCTTGTCAAATGAAGCCCCTCCAATAAGGCCCCCTCTTGCCACCTTTAATGGGGAGGTCTTCAGCACCAGAGTCTGGCCCCTGTTTCTCAAGGGCTGCAATAAAAGACTTTATAATGAGAATAAGAATAATTTATTATTTATACCCCGCCCATCTGGCTGGGTTTCCCCAGCCACCCTGGGCGGCTCCCAACAGAATATGAAAGACACAATAAAACATCCAACATTAAAAACTTCCCTAAACATGGCTGTCTTCAGATGTCTTCTAAATGTCAGATAGTTGTTTGTTTCCTTGACATCTGGTGGGAGGGTGTTCCACAGGGCGGGCGCCACCACCGAGAAGGCCCTCTGCCTGGTTCCCTGTAACCTCACTCCTCGCAGGGAGGGAACTGCCAGAAAACCCTCAGAGCTGGACCTCAGTGTCCAGGCTGGATGATGGGGGTGGAGACACTCCTTCAGGACTACAGGGCAAAGTCTGTTTAGGGCTTTAAAGGTCAGCACCAAGACTTTGAATTGTGCTCGAAAACATACCAGGAGCCAATGTAGGCCTTTTAGGACCAGTGTTCCATGGTCGCGGCGGAGTTTGAGGTGAACGGGGGCTGTTGCAAACCCTCTCAGGTGGCCTTAAAAATAGGTTTTTTTGCGCAGCGCCGTGTTAAAAACTCCGGAACTCCCTCCCGCAGGAGGCAGCGATGGCCCCCAACTTTGATGGCTTTAAAAGAGGATTAGACAAATTCAAGGAGGATGGGGCTGCGTGCTGCTGGACTGATCCGATGTCTGTATGAGAGGCTGCTCCCTCCATATCAGACGGGATTTCTTGTTTGCTAGGAATAATCCCTTTATGGAAAGGATCAAAGGAGGAGTTGGGCACTGGAAGCCCCCTGCAGTGTTTGGATTGTGGGAGTTTCCTTGCCAGTGCTCCCGCCACTTGGTTTATTAGCAAAAGAACAGCAACAACAGTAGTAATTTTATTATTCGTACCCCACCCATCTGACTGGGTTGCCAACTCTCTTCCAGTACAGAATTCCTTGCCCCAACTTGTCTTGTACATTCTGAATTAGTTGTAGTTTCCAGGTCACCTTCAAAGGTAGCCCCACGTAGAGCGCATTGCAGTAGTCCGTGGTTCCCAACAGGTGGTCCGCGGACCCCCAGGGGTCCGCAAGCTATGCCAGAGGGGTCCGCAAGATGCTATTAGAATAAAAAATATATTAAATATATTTCGTATGATAACAGATTTTTTGTTTTGGCCGCTTCCTGCATGAGCAGAGTCTAGCGCAAAACTAGAATTAGATAGAGGCAGTAGTTCTGCTGTATGCCGTTAGGTGGTGCTTTACAAACACTACTGTTTTGCAAAGAGGCAAACTAACGCTCACCTCCCCAAGATGCTTTGCGTGCGTCGGCTTCATTTGTGCGCTACTGCGCAGGTACCCTGTCTTCTCCATTCCCCTCCCTCCTCCCTGGCACGCGCTGCCTCTTTGCAAAACAGTAGTGTTTGTAAACAAAGCGTTGTTTTTCGCGGAAGCTACAGTTCGCGTAGTTAAAAATGGACCGTTGGTTAAAAAGTGGGTCATCTCATTAAGAACTGAAAATTAAAACTAACTGTATACTGATGGAGTACTCTGTTGTAACTGTAAAAAACGTATAAATATAAAATATAAAAAGACTCTTAATTTGGCTCTCACTTTTTAATTTTAGGATTAGGAATTAATGGGGGTCCTTGTCACAATAGCGGCTCGATGAGGGGTCCTCGAGAAAATTTTGTTGGGAACCCCTGGTCCAAGCACTTTCAACTGCACCCGGGAGGGGTCCATCGCTGGTAGCTAACCAGAGTTCTGCGGCAATGTTCAAGTGAACCAGATCCCTCTCCTGGGTGCCTCCTAGACTTCCTTGCTTTCTTCAATGGCTCTTCCTGCTTCCCATTGCTTCCCTCTCCCTGAGCATTGACACTCTCCCCCCCCACGCTTCATAAACAACTTCATTCATTCTCCCCCACAGTCCTTGAAGGGCCACATTCACACCCAACTTTTAAAACCCACTTTGAAACAGTCCTGGCTCTCCCCCCCCCCCAATAATTTTTGGAAACTAGTTTGCTAAGTGTCCTGAGAGTCCTTGGGAGACCCCCCCCCCCCCCACGATTCCTCACAGAGCTACAATTCCCAGAGCGCTTTAACTCTCTTTGCAGGGAACTGTGGGAATTGTAGCAGCGTAAGGGCAATGGGACAGCAGTTGGGTGGGCGGTACCCATTGAGCACCGCAGAACAGGAACAATGGAAGTACCATAATTTTGGGGCTGTTTGCCTGTGCAGGAAAAAGGGAAAGGGTTACACCAGGCATGTACAAAATCCATTTCTGGGGCCTAATCCGGCCCGCCGGTTGATTTAATCCAACCTTCGTGGCAGGTATAAGTCCTGGGGTAAAATCCTAAGGAAAGCTCATCAACTTCAATCCTAAAAAAAGTTCAACAACTTTGGGTTAAATCCTAAAGAAAGTTCAACAACTTTGGGTTAAATCCTAAAGAAAGTTCAACAACTTTGGGGTAAAACTGTAAAAAAAAAAAAAGCTCAACGCAAATTAATCAAATCTGGCCTTCTTTGAAAAAAAGTTTAGGCACCCCTCGACTCTACACTGATTTGGTGGTGACCCCACAAAACCCCCATCCACTAAGCATCAAGCCTGCTGCTCCCTGGCCCACTTTGCCCCTTGATTTGCATAGCCACGCCTCCACAGCCTGTTTTCTTGGTCACACAAGAGTGTGACGGAACGATGGAGCGCTTCCTGGTAGCTGGTAGCATTTCTTTGCAGGAGTCTTATCAACAAGGATGGAGAAGATCGAATCAGGATTCAGTGTGACCATAACAGATGAGAGAGCTGGACCCCAATGAGCAAAAAGAATTTCAATGGGGATAAATGCAATGTTCTACACCAGGCACCCCCGAACTGCGGCCCTCCAGATGTTTTGGCCTACAACTCCCATGATCCCTAGCTAACAGGACCAGTGGTCAGGGATGATGGGAATTGTAGTCCAGAACATCTGGAGGGCCGAAGTTTGGGTATGCCTGCTCTACACTAAGGAAGAACAAATCTAAGCTTGGTGCACAAATATAAGATGGGAGACACCTGACATACTAGCAGTGCATCTGAAAAAGGATCTAGGGGTTTTAGTCGATCACAGACGTAACATGAGTCAACGGGGTGATGCAGCAGCAAAAAAAGCTAACACTATTCCAGGCTGCATCAACAGAAGTCTAGTGTCCATATCAAGGGAAGTAATAGTACCACTCTGTTCTGCCTTGGTCAGACCACACTTGGAATACTGTCTCCAGTTCTGGGCGCCACAATTTAAGAAGGATGTTGACAAGCTGGAAGGTGTGCAGAGGAAGGCGACCAAGATGATTAAAGGTCTGGAAACAGCCTTGTGAGGAATGGTCGAAGGAGCTGGGTATGCTTAGCCTGGAGAAAAGGAGTCTGAGAGGAGATACGAGAGCCATCTTCAAATATTTAAAGGGCTGTCACGGATGATGGAGCAGGCTTGTTTTCTCCTGCTCTGGAGGGCAGGACTCGAACCCATGGCTTCTAGCTACAAGAAAGGAGATTTCGACTAAACATCAGGAAAAACTGGCAGTATGAGCCATCCAACAATGGAATGGACCCCGACGAGAGGTGGTGGGCTCTCCTTCCTTGGAAGTTTTTAAGCAGATGTTGGATGGCCATCTGCCATGGATGCTTTAGCTGAGGTTCCTGCATTGCAGGGGGTTGGACTAGATGACCCTCGGGGGTCCTTTCCAACTCTAGGATTCTATGAAAAGCTGCAGGCTCAGGATATTCAAACATAGTCCCGCAGACTGCCTTTTGAAGGAGTGGGGCTCTATATAATGGTTTCATACTCCTGCCGCAGGGATTCGATATAGATCTCCTCATGTTCCCAGTAGAAGAAAGCATGCTGGTTCTCTGGGTGCTGGTTGAGAGAAATCTTCTTATCGGAAACCCTCGTCGCTCTCTCATCTACAGGAAATGGGGAGAAAAACACTCAGCTTCTCTCTCTTAAGAGGTGGGGGATAGAGAGGGGTGCGCTGCCTGAATTTTTTTGGAAAAGTTGCTCGTCCAAATGAAGCCATGTTTTGCACGTACTGTGTAGAGTAGCCCCACTGAAATTAATGGATATGACTAGCTTAGGTCTGTTAATTTAAATGGGTTCTACTTTGAGTAGAGCTTAGCTGGATACAGCAGCATGATTTTTATTTTTATTTTGATTATCATTTGAAATAGCCAAACTGAAATACGCTCTTTGTTTCAAATGCTGAAAACCTCTCACTTCACCTTACCTTCCCCACGGTCAGTAAAGATCTTGAAAAGGGTTCTTACACTGCAAGACAGGCCACCGGGGAGGGGGTTAAAAGCGGCTGAAATGCACCTTTCCCCCAAAGTACCTGTTTCAGTGTCGACCGTCCTCCCAAAGAGGAAGATGGTTGCTGCCATCATAGCGGCCAATGTCAAAATCATCAGAAGGATGGCCCACCAGCGTGTCTGCGGAGAGAGGGGGGCCACTGATAATAATAATAATAATTTATTATTTATACCCCGCCCATCTGGCTGGGTTTCCCCAGCCACTCTGGGTGGCTCCCAACAGAAAAATAAAACACAGTAATCTTTTAAACATTAAAAGCCTCCCTGAACAGGGCTGCCTTCAGATGTCTTCTAAAAGTCTGGTAGTTGTTTTCCTCTTTGACATCTGTTGGGAGGGCGTTCCACAGGGCAGGCCCCACCACCGAGAAGGCCCTCTGCCTAGTTCCCTGCAACTTGGCTTCTCACAACCAGGGAACCGCCAGAAGGCCCTCGGTGCTGGACCTCAGTGTCCGGGCAGAATGATGGAGGTGGAGATGCTCCTTCAGGTATACTGGACCGAGGCCATTTAGGGCTTTAAAGGTCAGCACCAACACTTTGAATTGTGCTCAGAAACGTACTGGGAGCCAATGTAGATCTTTCAAGACCGGTGTTATGTGGTCTTGGTGGTCGCTCCCAGTCACCAGTCTAGCTGCCGCATTCTGGGTTAGTTGTAGTTTCCGGGTCACCTTCAAAGGTAGCCCCACGTAGAGCACATTGCAGTAGTCCAAGCGGGAGATAACTAGAGCATGCACCACTCTGGCGAGACAGTCTGCAGGCAGGTAGGGTCTCAGCCTGCGTACCAGATGGAGCTGATAGACAGCTGCCCTGGACACAGAATAAGCCAGCAGGTCATGGTTTCCAAAACCAGACGGTCGTGTTCTCCCACCCAGGGTCAAAATCTGAAAGTTGGGCGTCAGAGGTGGGTTCCTCACTCCTCCAAACTAGAGATAGATTGAATCCTCAAGCAAAAGGATTCAACCACAACCAGGAGGGGCCTCTGATTTTCATAAGCCCTCTTTCTTGCTATGGGTCTCGGGCATGGGTCTTTGCCACCACCTCCCTCCTGTGCTGCAGGGGGGTTGGGCTAGATGACCCTTAGGGGTCCCTTCCAACTCTATATGGAGTTGGAAGATACCAGATACAGTGGTACCTCGGTTTACAAACACAATCGGTTCCGGAAGTCTGTACTTAACCTGAAGCGAACTTTCCCATTGAAAGTAATGGAAAGTGGATTAATCTCTTCCAGACTGGTCCGCAGAACACTCAACCTGAAGCGTACTGAACCCGAGGTGTGAGTGTAATTGGTTCTGGAAGTCCGTACTTAACCTGAAGCGTACTTAACCTGAAGCGAACTTTCCCATTGAAAGTAATGGAAAGTGGATTAATCCGTTCCAGACAGGTCCGTGGAGTACTTAAACTGAAAATACTCAAACCGAGGCGTACTTAAACCGAGGTATGACTGTACTGAACCTGGGACTCTTCCTGCATAGAAATGTAGAGTTGCGAGGGACCCTGAGGGACATCTGGTCCAACCCCCTGCCATGCATCTTTTGCCCAACGTGGGGCTCGAACCCACGACCCCGAGATGCAGAATCCCACGCTCTACCGACTGAGCTATCTTCTCACCGAGCCACGGAGAGTCTCTGAAACCTGCGCCTCACCTTCATCCAGGTGGCGACGTCTTCCATCTCGATGAAGTCCAGGATGAAGTTTTTCACCCGAGCAACAGGCCCGTCTTCATCGACAAATCGGCAGATATGGAATTTGTCACAGTAGCCAGCCTTGCCCCCACACGGCGAACCTGGAATCAGCGGGATTTCGGAGCCGTTGAAGAAACGGCCCCAGGCGGCAGAGGCAGTGCTGGCGCAAGTGTCGGCTCTCCCTGGCAGAAGTCATTTAGGAAAAGAGAGTTAGCCAAGACCTGGCGCCAAAACCAACAAGGCTCAGGGGCAGGCCAATTTCAATTTTCTTTTTCTCGCCTGCCTGGCAGGTCTTGCCCACATGGATCAGCTGCCGAGACCAAAGGCTCCCACCTTCCCACAGCTCCCTCCTCTCCAGGGCTTTTCCCAAGCCAGGGGTTTCCAACAAAATTTTCTCGAAGACCCCTCATCGAGCCGCTATTGTGACAAGGACCCCCATTAATTCCTAATCCTAAAATTAAAAAGTGAGAGCCAAATTAAGAGTCTTTTTATAAGAGTCCAGGGAGGAGGGAGGGGAATGGAGAAGACAGGGTACCTGCGCAGTAGTGCACAAATGAAGCCGACGCGTGCAAAACATCTTGGGGAGGTGAGCGTTAGTAGAATGCGCGCGCTGCCTCTTTGCAAAACAGTAGTGTTTGTAAAGCGCCACCTAACGGCATACAGCAGAACTACTGCCTCATCTAATTCTAGTTTTGCGCTAGACTCTGCTCATGCAGGAAGCAGCCAAAACAAAAATCTGTTATCATACGAAATATATTTGTGAGGGACAGGGGATATCGCGAAGTCCCTCCCCTCCTGAGTTCAAGCCAATCCCCGAGCACAGGGGGAAGCAGAGAGAGTTCCGATTCCAGTGGGGAAGCAGGAAGTCGTGTCCGAGGCTCAGGCAAGGTAGAGGAGCCAGGGTCCCAGGTGGGACAGGAAGGGGCGAATAAGGGCGGGAGACCCATCCCCCCAACTCCGGAATTACGCAGAAAGAGGAGGGGAAAGAGGATGGGTCTGCCAAAGCTTTTGTGTTGGAGAAAGACGCGCCAAAAGCCATTAGGAGGTTCTGAAACCGACTGACCACATCACTCCGTGTAAATAGCAATGACTTAAGCACTGTAAATACGCAGCACCAATAAAAGAATAAAATGCAGAGCTGCGTAGCGTCGTTACTCTGAAGTAGTCCACTCCGGCCACTGTGACAGCAACCTCCTAATCCTTTTTGGGCTACTTTGGAGTTGCCGGGATGAGCGTGTCAGAGGCGGAGAGATGGCGGCAGATCGCGGAGCAAGCCCAGCAAGAACTGCAGCAGCTGTCGCTGCAGGCGCAGGGGGAATTGAAGGCAGCTAAAGAAGAGACTAAGAAGGTCCAGGACGACCGACTACAACTTGCGGAACAGGTGAGAGCGCTACAGGAAAGAGAGCAGGAATTAAGGGCGGTGGCGGTAGACCTCCAAAACAAGCTGGATGCAGAGAAAAACAAGGCGGGAGGGGCACCCCAAGTCCAAGTGCTGCCAGGAAGGAGAGCCGGGACGCTAGTAAGCAAGTTTAATGGAGACCCGAAGGAATATCAGGGCTTTGAGACTGAGATTGTGTATGCTCTTGAGCTGCACCACGATGAGTTCCCTGATGATGAGCACAGGGTAGCGTTTATTGTGGAGCACCTTACCGGGGCAGCCAGGGAGTGGCTAAGACCGTTAATTGCAACAAAGAATCCTTGCATGAAGAATGTCAAACTATTTCTAGAAGGTTTGAAAACGATGTATTCGTCCGATAGTCATATGGACCAGACTAAGGAGGAACTTCACAATTTACGCCAAGGAAATATGACAGTTCGCGCGTATTGGGCGAAATTCACCATGCTGGTGCACAGATTGGGGTGGGAACTAGAGTCACCCCCAATGCAAGCGGCGTTCTACTTGGGGTTGCATGAGGAGGTGAAGGATGAGCTCTCGAGAGGTCCAAAGCCCAGTAATATGGATCAGCTGAGCAAAGCGGCTCTGGCGGTGGGGGTGAGACAGGAATCCCGGTGGAGCGACAAGCAAGCAACGCGCGCAAAGCGGGCTTGGTTCCCACGGTCGCAGGAGAAGCCACTCCCCCAACAACCCTTTCAAGCCACGCCTGGGGCCAGTCAGGACCAGGAACCCATGCAGATTGATAGCGCGCGCGCGCGGGGGCTTTTCAAACCCCAGCGGCGCCAAGACGCAAGGAGGGAAGGGGTGGGAATTGCTTTCTCTGCAACTCCCCCCAGCATCTCGTCAGAGACTGCCCACATCGCAGGGAGTGGCAAGGAAAGGCGGGAACGGTTGTGCCCTCCCCCACTGACGCAGCACCACAGCAGGGAAACGGGAAAGCCTGGCTGCAGGAGACAAGGGGCAGCAGCCAGGCACAGTCAGCAGACAACAGCCCCAGCCCACCCACCCGCACAGAGAGGAGCAGAGCCAGCCCACCCCTCCCAGAGCAGGAGTGGTTCTAGAAGTGACGCTCACGCTCCCAAATGGCTATCCCCTGACAGTCCTCGCCTTAATTGACAGTGGGGCGTCAGCGAACTTCTTCTCGAGGAACTTTGCAGAAGAGCACCAGATCCAGCTTCTGCAGCTGGATTTTCCTCTGCACGTGGCGACCATTGACGGCAGAGAGCTGCTGGGAGGGGCCATCACTCATCAAACCCCCCCCCCATGAAAATGACGGTGGGAAGGCACTCAGAGACACTGGCATTCAACGTCACCACCATCTCAGACCCCCCCATCGTCTTGGGCATGAGCTGGCTGGCGCGCCACGACCCCTCCATCAGTTGGCACCAGAGATGCATCACTTTTGGATCGGACTTTTGCCTGGAACATTGCATGCAGCACCAACCAGGGGAGGGGCCTCCGATAGCCACGGTGGCCACCATGCACGTCAAAGGGGGTGAGGCGATACCCAAGCCGTACTGGGACCTGCAGGAGGTCTTCAGCGAAGCGGAGTCCGACCACCTACCCCCACACAGGCCTTTTGACTGCCAGATCAACCTGGTGCCAGGGGCAACTATACCCCCAGCCAAGCTGTACGCCATGTCAGACCAGGAACTGGAGGATCTGCGCGCTTTCATCGACAAGAACCTCAAGCGGGGGTTCATCAGAGAAAGCAAGGCAGCAGGGGGCAGCCCGGTCTTCTGGGTGGACAAGAAAGACACGCAACAGCGCCGTCTGGTGGTGGATTTTAGACGACTGAATTCAGTGACAGAGCCAGTGGCTTTCCCCATGCCCAGAGTGGATGATCTCCTGACAGCGGCACGCAGGGGCAAGATTTTCACCAAGCTAGACCTGAGGGGGGCGTACAACTTGATCAGGATCCGGGAAGGCGATGAATGGAAAACCACGATGTTCACGCCTCTGGGCTCTTTTGAATATCTGGTGATGCCCTTCGGGTTGCAAGGGGGCTCAGCATGCTTCCAGGCCTTCATGCACCACGTCCTGGGGTCCCTCCTCTTCAGGAAATGCTTGGTCTTCCTGGATGACATCCTTATTTACTCCAATGACCCAGTGCAGCATGTGAAAGATGTCAGGGAGGTGTTGCAGCGCCTGAAGGAGAACCACCTGTATGTGAAGCTGGAGAAGTGCAA
Organism: Zootoca vivipara; assembly: GCF_963506605.1. Taxonomy (NCBI): domain Eukaryota; kingdom Metazoa; phylum Chordata; class Lepidosauria; order Squamata; family Lacertidae; genus Zootoca; species Zootoca vivipara. Next base: position 9,845,971 of record NC_083281.1, on the reverse strand, counting down.
GTTTCACACCAAGGAGGTGGACTTCCTGGGCTACAAGCTGTCAGACAAGGGGCTGGCGATGGACAAGGACAAGGTGCAGGCCATCCTGGACTGGCACAGCCCCAGGACGCGCAAAGATGCCCAACGCCTACTAGGCTTCGCCAACTTCTACAGGAAGTTCATCAAGAACTTCTCTCGCGTTACGGCTCCCATCACTGACTGCCTGAGAGGCAAGCAGAAGTTCAGGTGGACACCAGAGGCGCAAGCAGCGTTCGAAAGCCTCAAGAGGGTGTTCGCCTCAGACCAGAACCTGTTCCACGTGGTTCAGGACGCGCCCCTACGCGTGGAGACAGATGCTTCTGATAAAGCTGTGGGCGCCATTTTGTTGCAACTGGACGCCAACAGAGAGTGGAGACCCTGTGCCTTCTTCTCCAGGAAGTTGACCCAGCCAGAGCGAAACTACACGGTGTTTGATCGGGAACTTCTTGCGATCCACGCTGCGTTCCAGCACTGGAGACACTTCCTGGTGGGCGCCAAGCACCCCATCCAGGTGTGCACGGACCACAAAAACCTGGAGTTCTGGAGAACTGCCAGGGTGCTCAACCAGCGGCAGATACGGTGGGCAGAGTTCTTCTCGAACTTCAACTTCTCCATACACTACATCCCGGGAGAGCAGAATGTCAGGGCGGATGCCCTCTCCCGCAAGCCAGAGTACATGGAGGAGGAGGCGCCACCGGCACCCAGGCACATTTTCCCCCCGTCAGCATGGTCCTGCGGAGCAGCAGTGGTGAGCGAGGCAGAACTCACAGCACTGACGGCAGCGGATGAATTTGCCAACCGCATCTTCAGAGAACTGAGAGGGGGGGGGAGCAGGCAAAAGACTTTGCAGAACGCAGGGGGCTGCTTTTCTACAAGGGTGCACTGTACCTGCCCACCACCCAGCTTAGACGTACGGTCCTCAAGCAGATGCACGACAACCCAACGGCGGGTCATTTTGGGAGGGACAAAACCACTCACCTAGTCATGAGACACTTCTGGTGGCCAGGGGTGAGGGAAGATGTTCGAGACTATGTAAGGGGCTGTGACACCTGCCAGCGGGCAAAGGTGGTCAGAGCAGCGCCACCGGGATTGCTGGAGCCCTTAGCCACGCCACACAGGCCGTGGGAAGTGGTGTCCATGGACTTCATCACAGATCTGCCTTCTTCCAGGGGCAAGACCGCAGTGTTGGTGGTGGTGGACCTCATGTCCAAAATGTGCCATTTTATACCGTGTGCCAGGGCGGTCTCTGCAGAAGAGACAGCCAAACTGTTTGTGGATCACGTATTCAGACTGCATGGATTACCCTTAAGGGTTATTTCGGATCGTGGCCGCCAATTTGTTTCCAGGTTCTGGCGGCGGCTCATGAACCTCTTGCAGGTGGAGGTCAGCTTGTCGACGGCTAGACACCCGCAGACCAATGGACAGGCGGAGAGGGTCAACGCCATTCTGCAGCAGTACCTGAGATGTTACGTCAGCCAGAGGCAAACGGACTGGGTGGATCGCCTGCCACTGGCAGAATTTGCCTACAACAATGCGGTGCACGTCTCCACAGGGGTGTCGCCCTTTAAGGCCAATTACGGGCGTGACCTCAGATCTTTCCCAGAGAGGGAGGGGGAGGAGGAGGAGGAGGGCCCACAGGCTGAGGATTGGGCAGAGGAACTGGAGACGGTGCACCAGCAGCTCAGAGAACACTTGGAGAGAGCCAAGGAAGCGTACAAGAGGGGGGCAGATCGCCACAGGCGACCGGGGGAGGTCATTAGGGTGGGGGACAAAGTTTGGTTGTCCTCGGAGGGCCTTCCCATCAGAGGGCGATGCAAAAAGCTGGCGCCCAGAAGGTTGGGCCCCTTCACGGTCACGCAACAGGTCAACCCGGTGGCATACAGGCTGGCACTGCCAGAGGACATGAGGGTGCACCCAGTGTTTCATAGATCGCTGCTGTCGCCGTACAGGGAAAGCAGCAGGCTCCGAGACAGCGAACAAACCCCTGAGGGAGGGGGGGAGAGGGAAGGCAGGGAGCAACTCAATGAGGCCACAGCCATCCTGGATTCAAGGTGGGGGGTGGGGGGACTGGAGTACCTCATGGCATGGGAGGATGCTCCACCGTCCCAGAATGAATGGGTCCCAGCCACTCAGATACAGGAGGAATTCCTGGTAGAAGAATTTCACGCCCTCTTTCCCCATAGACCCAAGCCCTGGCACATGGAAAGGGAGGGGGAGGGGGAGGAAGCACGGGAGAGCAGTTCACCATGGCGCTGGGAAGCGGAGTTTGAGGAACCAGAGGATGAGGTATGGGTGTCACCGAGATCCACCCAGTCAGAGGAAGGAGCAGATTGGCAGAACATTTTTACCCCCACCAGCTCTGACGCCACAGACTTTTTGGGATTCCCGTCCTCCCAGGCGGAAGGGGGGGGCTTGCAGGACTGGGGGGAGGTGTTCACACCAACGGGCTCGGAAAGCACTGAGTTCTTAGGCTTCCAGTCGTCACCGACACCTGGGGGGGACCTGGGGAGGGGTGAAGGAGAGCTTGGGAGGGGGGTGGATGTGAGGGACAGGGGATATCGCGAAGTCCCTCCCCTCCTGAGTTCAAGCCAATCCCCGAGCACAGGGGGAAGCAGAGAGAGTTCCGATTCCAGTGGGGAAGCAGGAAGTCGTGTCCGAGGCTCAGGCAAGGTAGAGGAGCCAGGGTCCCAGGTGGGACAGGAAGGGGCGAATAAGGGCGGGAGACCCATCCCCCCAACTCCGGAATTACGCAGAAAGAGGAGGGGAAAGAGGATGGGTCTGCCAAAGCTTTTGTGTTGGAGAAAGACGCGCCAAAAGCCATTAGGAGGTTCTGAAACCGACTGACCACATCACTCCGTGTAAATAGCAATGACTTAAGCACTGTAAATACGCAGCACCAATAAAAGAATAAAATGCAGAGCTGCGTAGCATCGTTACTCTGAAGTAGTCCACTCCGGCCACTGTGACAATATTTAATATATTTTTTATTCTAATAGCATCTTGCGGACCCCTCTGGCATAGCTCGCGGACCCCTGGGGGTCCCCGGACCACCTGTTGGGAACCACTGTCCCAAGCAATAGGAGACTACGCCTGCATGAAGCTAACTTCTCTCCCACTCTTTTCATGCCTCTCCTGATTCTGTGAGGCCAGGGGGAAGAAGAGCTGGTTGCATCAGAGAAGAGAAGACACCTGTGACTACAGCTCGGTCCAGTATACCTGAAGGAGCGTCTCCACCCCCATCGTTCTGCCCGGACACTGAGGTCCAGCACCGAGGGCCTTCTGGCGGTTCCCTCGTTGCGAGAAGCCAAGTTGCAGGGAACTAGGCAGAGGGCCTTCTCGGTGGTGGCGCCTGCCCTGTGGAACGCCCTCCCATCAGATGTCAAAGAGAAAAACAGTGACCAGATTTTTAGAAGACATCTGAAGGCAGCCCTGTTTAGGGAGGCTTTTAATGTTTAATAGATTATTTTATTTCATTTTTCTGTTGGAAGCCACCCAGTGTGGCTGGGGAAACCCAGCCAGATGGGCAGGGTATAAATAATAAATTTATTATTATTATTATTATTATTATTATTATTATTATTATTATTATTATTATTACTACTACAGCTGGACTCTTCTCTGCCTCTTGGCCTCCCACCTCTTCTGCTTCAGCCTCTGCTTTCGGACTTCTCTCTGCCACAGACTCTTCCTGCTCACTAAACCCGGTTGCCTCTTCAGATTCCGACACCTCCTCCTCCCAGTCTTCTTCTTCTGACCATTCTGCGTCATCCCACCATCCCTCCCTGGGCTCTGAGCAGCCTTCCCTTGGGGGTTCCCCAGCATGGTGGGCGTGGCCAGAAGAAGAGGTGGGATAGGTTGGACTCCCTGTCACTTTGGTCTTTCTGGCAACCCCTTTTCTCTCCCCCTCCCACCTCTTTCTCTCTGCCACCCCCTTCTCTCTCTGTCTCTCTCTCTCTCTCTCTCTCTGCCACACCTTTTCCTCTAGTCCCCACCCCCCTTGCACTTCCTTGCCACCTGTGCAAAATTAAGACCAGAGCTTTCCAGAGACCATTCCCACACAAACCCCCAGAAAAGTCAAGGCATAAAGGGCCAGTTAGAGATTTAAAAAATGAATTAGCACCTGGAAGCTGGCAGCAGACTTGGCACCTCTCTCTCAGGGAAGTGGAGACACAATCACACTGCTCCAATTCGTGCCGCACGCAGAGGGAGCCCACGCAGAGCTTGAAAGAGACAGGGAGAGGAAGGAAGGCTCTCAACACCCAGTATATGGAGGAAGAGTGCACCAAGGCTTGGAGGTACCCGCTCCTGGACGTCACGGCCGATGGCCAATGGCCTCCAACTTTCTGAAAACTCACCCCGTTCAGACACACCCGGGACTGCATGCCGCAGAGGGTGAAGTTTGCTTTCGGAAGGGGTGCTGGGCACGTTGCTTCTGCCCCAGAGCAGGTGCTTTCTGAAGCGCAGTCAGTCTCTGCCTGGCATCGCTCCCCTCGGGGTTTGGGGGCACATTTGTGGCTGCAGCAGAGTCCCTGGCTAGGGCTGAAAAACAACACCACACATACATGAAAGAACTGTCCAACGTGCTCTGCAAAATCCTCAACTGGACCACTCTGCAGACTTATAACTTCCACTGTAATGACATTCTTATTCTGGCTGTTCAAATGGGGTTCATAGAATCATAGAGTTGGAAGAGACCACAAGGGCCATCCAGTCCAACCCCCTGCCAAGCAGGAAACACCATCAAAGCATTCTTGACATATGCCTGTCAAGCCTCTGCTTAAAGACCTCCAAAGAAGGAGACTCCACCACACTCCTTGGCAGCAAATTCCACTGCCGAACAGCTCTTACTGTCAGGAAGTTCTTCCTAATGTTTAGGTGGAATCTTCTTTCTTGAAGTTTGAAGCCCATTTCAAGCACTTTCTTCTCCGGAGAATGGAAGTTGGGGAGAGGGGAGGAGGAAGCAGAAAGCAGAGCCAGTACCTTTAGCTATGGATGTTCTGCCGCAAAACTACAAATCTAAGGGGGGTGGGGGAAACCGATGATCTATTAGGCCAGTGATGGTGAACCTATGACACGTGTGTCAGACGTGACACGCAGAGCCCTCACTGCTGGCAGGCGCCCCATTGGCCCATTCACGATGTTGTTGTTGTTTCCCCCCCATTTGTTCTCCCCCTCCTCCTCACGCTACAGCTTGTCTCAGCTGTTAAAACCTGGAACCTTTTGTTGTTGTTGCCGGTAGCCAGAGATTGCTTTTTTAACCCTTCCTGTGCTGTTTCTTCTGGCGCTTTGGCAGATGATGATTGGGTGTAACAGCGTTCATTTTTTAACCTGTTCTATGCTGGGTTTTTTGGCGCTTTGGCAGACTATGTCGGTGCTGCGTGTTAGTTCCAGCGAAGGCATTATTCGTCATTTATTTCTGTTCTCTTCCCCCTCCCCAAGCGCAGCAGCTTTGGGGCATCCCCCCCCAAAAGCAAAGTACCCCCCAAAAAACCTCCAAAACTTTGGTCAGCAGCTCCCCTCAAAAAGGTCAACAACTCTGGGCACTTTGTGATAAATAAGGGGTTTGGGGTTTGGTTTGGTTAAATAATTAGTTTTTGGTTTATTAAATACAGTTATATATTACAATTATAAATTTTTGTTATTTAAACTATAAGGAAATTATGGGTTTTTTTCTCGAAGAGACACACCACCCGAGTTATGCTCAGTTTTTTGGTGAATTTTGACACACCAAGCTCACTATATTAGGCTCATTCTTTAGCTACTTAGAGGGCAATTAACCCCAGAAATTTGCAGCGGCGAGGCATGAACTGATGCAAAACATAATTTATAGGGAGCTGGATTTGTAGGATGCTGACATAGATAATCTGCTGCAACCTGCCTCCCCAAAATTAATGGGTCTACACACACACACACACCCCATTGTGACCCTGGGCAACGACACCGCTGCGTGGATGTTTGTGTGTCATACCTGAATCGGTCTCCTTTGCAAAACCCAAAACAATGTAGAGATAAAGCACCCGAGGAAAGGAATTTTGCTAAACTTCTCTCTCCTGCCATTCTCGTTTTTTTCAGGATGGGATGAGTTCTTGACAAGCCGAAGGATTAAAAAAAACCCTCAACCCCTTTGTTATCCACACATGTATCGGACAGCCCAGAATTTCTACCAAACCATAGAGGAAAATGCACCTACAATCCAATGTGTGCGCACACCAGGGATTATCCCTGACTGTTTTCAAATTGATCTACCTATTGAACCTTAAGGACTGAAACATTCCCTTTTAAGAACAAAATAAAGAGAGCTGAGATTCTCAGAGTGCTGTATTCAGCACCCAGAGCCTACGAGGAAGAGGCAAAACAGGACAAAGGAACAAGATGAGCTTGTGGAGTACGGAGAGAGGATGGAGGAGAGGTTTAACGGTAATAATAATATAATAATAATAATTTATTATTTATACCCCACCCATCTGGCCGGGTTCCCCCAGCCACTCTGGGCAGCTTCCAACAAAACAATACAGAAATCAAACATTAAAAGCTTCCCTAAACGGGGCTGCCTTGAGATGCCTTCTAAAGGTCTGGTAATTGTTGTTCTCTTTGACCTCTGGTGGGAGGGCATTCCACAGGGTGGGTGCCACTACCGAGAAGGCCCTCTCTGCCTGGTTCCCTGTAACTTGGCTTCTCATAGCGAGGGAACCGCCAGAAGACCCTCGGCGCTGGATCTCAGTGTCCGGGCAGAACGATGGGGGTGGAGACGCTCCTTCAGGTATACTGGACCGAAGCCATTTAGGGCTTTAAAGGTCAATACCAACACTTTGAATTGTGCTCGGAAACGTACTGGGAGCCAATGTAGGTCTTTCAGGACCGGTGTTATGTGGTCTTGGCGGCCGCTCCCAGTCACCAGCATAGCTGCCGCATTCTGGGTTAGTTGTAGTTTCCGGGTCACCTTCAAAGGTAGCCCCACGGACTAGAAGCACAAATCTGTAAAAGCAGAGGGCAAAGCAAGCAACGTGTTCCCACCGTTACCTGCACAGGGCTCCCGGTTTCAGCCGGCACCGGATCCCGCTAGGCTCTGCCGCACCATAGCAGCAGGGGTCTGTGGCATCATTGCCAACATCACATTCCTCTCCCGGGTCCATAATCCGGTTCCCGCAGATGGGACGGTCTGTTTCTGGAAGGAAAATGCCGAAGAAGAGGTTGTGGAGAAAAGATGCAGTTCTGGGATATATCCAGCCTCATGTAACCAATGTGCTTAACCCTAATTAATGCATGAAGGGGTTAAGACCATAGAGTAAGCTGTCCTGTTAGGCTTAGCTGGGTCACACACCCTCACCTTGGGAGGAAGGGTTACCAAACTCTTTATTCTCCCACTTCCACCATGTGAACCCTACCAGTAAGGGGTCTAAGCTGGGGGCTCTAAGCTGAAACCGCCTGGCTTTAACAAGCCATCTTTGTGTTTTTATACATACGATTTAGAAACATTTTACCATTTTGGAACCTAAGTTAAATTGCCTGCGGTTTTTTTTTGCTGCTGCTATATGGAAAAGCACATGAATCTGACCTTTGAAGAGTTTGTAAGTAAACCATTTGTAACTTACCAAACATGTGGTTTCTTTCTATGGTAAGGGAAGGGGGAGAACTTTGAGAAGGGGATACAGTATTTATTTTAAAGGTCTAACAACCTATATTTCCACAATTTACTTTGCTGCATATTTTAAATCTCTGCTGGAGCTCTTTCACCAAAGAAGACTTGCCCCGAACCTGGATATCCAGAGAATTCTCCTTTTATTTTACCATAATCTATAGTATTTTTACTTTTAAACCAAATCTAACTAACATATTGGCTCTCACATTGCCTGCTTTCTTAGGATTCATCCACACTTTTGTTTGACCCATATTCTGGTTGGATTGTGTCCTGATTAATTCCCATGGGTCTGAGAGCTTTTTGTTTGTTTGTTTCACAGCTGTGCCTTGCGAAAATCGGATTGTACCTAGATCTTATAGGATGTGCCGGAAATCCAAAGAGATATAGAATCATAGAGTTGGAAGATACCCCCAAGGGGCATCTAGTCCAACCTCCTGCGATGCAGGAAAAGATATTGCTTACTGAGCTTCTCAGTCAGTCCTACTCAGAGTAGACCCATTGAAGTCAATGGGTGTGGCTAACTGAGGTTTGGTCATTTCGATGGGCCTACTCTGAGTAGGGCTTTAGTTCAATACAATGCTGTGTGTTTTATGGAAAGCACATCCGGAAAACTGCAATGATTTCAACGCAATAAATAAATAAATTATGTTTTATGTTAAATTTATGTTCAATGCAAAAAAATTATGTGTTTAAGAATTTATGTGTTTAGCATCTAGATCTAGGGAAGTAATAGTACCACTGTATTCTGCTCTGGTCAGACCTCACCTGGGGTACTGTGTCCAGTTCTGGGCACCACAGTTCAAGAAGGATACTGACAAGCTGGAACGTGTCCAGTGGAGGGATGGCAACCAAAATGGTCAAAGGCCTGGAAACGATGCCTTATGAGGAACGGCTTAGGGAGCTGGGTATGTTTAGCCTGGAGAAGAGAAGGTTAAGGGGCGATATGATAGCCATGTTCAAATATATAAAAGGATGTCCTATAGAGGAGGGAGAAAGGTTGTTTTCTGCTGCTCCAGAGAAGCGGACACGGAGCAATGGATTCAAACTTCAAGAAAGAAGATTCCACCTAAACATTAGGAAGAACTTCCTGACAGTAAGAGCTGTTCGGCAGTGGAATTTGCTACCAAGGAGTGTGGTGGAGTCTCCTTCTTTGGAGGTCTTTAAGCAGAGGCTTGACAGGCATATGTCAAGAATGCTTTGATGGCGTTTCCTGCTTGGCAGGGGGTTGGACTGGATGGCCCTCGTGGTCTCTTCCAACTCTATGATTCTATGATTCTAAGAAATTAATAAATCTGCAGACAGTGAAAAGTGGACTGAAGGTTCTGTTGGACCCCATGGAAGGAAAATAGCCTGAGCCACCCCTTCCTACCTTTGACAGCCCTAAATAACTCATTCTCCTAACAATTCAACCAATATAAGGCAGCGGGTTTAAACAAGCACCCAAGGACAGTCAGGGTCTCTCACCAACGAAACAAGTGTCCTTCTTGAGCCGCAGGAGATTTGCAATGTAGGCGCGGCTACACGGGGAGAATTTGTCATTGTTGAATTCTCCCCCATCCGTGGCGTAGCTGAACATCAGGTACTTCCCCTTGGTTGTGTCGATGTGAAAACTGGAACACTCTTTGCTCTCATCGTGCTGAAAAACAAACACCCTCTTAAATTGTGTTCTTGCAGTGTGCCAGAACCAGGAGAGGCATGAAAAGGGTGGAGGAGAGGCTGGCGAGCGCAGTCTCCGATTGCTTGGGGAAAGCCCTGGAGAGCAGGGGGATTTGGCTGTGGGGAGGTGGGGACTTCCATGGGGCAAAACCTACTAGGGATGAGCTGCTGTGTTCAGTAGACTCTGCCAAGTCTGTGCAAATCGTGTCCTTGCTAATAAAGAGTTAACTCTGACTTTGAACTGTGTGATTTACTGCCGGCTCTTGGCACAATGCATTTATTGCAGGGTTACCATGGCCTGGAGCCTGAATCAGCACTTAAAAGGTCAGCTTGCTCTTTGCTTTTCAGATGACTCAGCATTGCCCATCCTATCTGAGCTCAGCACCCAGGACGGTGGACTCACCACGAAAGGAAACGGTGTGGGAAGCTGGCTTTGTTTCTTTGTTTTCCACGCAGGAAAAGCAACAAACTCACGTAGGCGCCCAGGCTGTGTCCGAGCTCGTGGGCAAGGGTGACGTGGATCAGCCTTGGAGGAAGGAGCTGCCCATATTTCTGCAACGTGATCAGCCCCGTGTTCATCGAGACCTCCTTGTCTTGGAAGGTGCGCTGCTTCGAGCAAATCCCTCCAGAATCACCTGGGAGGGGGAAAAACCCAAACTCGAGAGATCAGGAACATTGGAGGTCAGACCATCAGGCCACAGAGCTCAATATTGTCGACACAGATTGGCAGCAGCTCTCCAGGATTCCAGGGCCTTATTCCAGTCCTGCCTGGAGATGCCAGGGAACAAACCAAGAACCTTTTGGATTCACAGCAGGTGCTTGAGAGCTGACCTAAGGGCATAGCTCCCAAGTTTTCCCTTTTCTTGCGAGGAAGCCTATTCAGCATAAGGGAAAATCCCTTAAAAAAAGGGATAACTTGGCAGCTATGCCTAAGGGTCTTCCTTTAAAGATAAAGTAAGGTTCGAGTCTTCATGAGGCAGAAGAAATCAAAGAAACATGGAAAGTGGCCTCATACGTCAAAAGCAGGGTCTTGGGGTGTGTGTGTGTGTGTGTGTGTGTGTGTGTGTCTGTAAAGACTTGTCATGTCCCCCTGTTCTCTGAGCACCTGTCGAAAAACCCCAACCTGTTTTGTGGTTCTAAATGTGGGGGGGGGGTTAAAACCATGGGCATACCCGGGGGCGGGGGGGCAGCTGCCCCACCCGAAGCTAATAAGGAAGGGGAAAAAAGATATAAATTACAGCTCGCGCCGCAAGCTGTAACATCACACTGTGTTTTTTCAGTGCAAAAAGTGGCCAGCGGGGAAAAGTAGTTGCGGAGAACCGCGTGACTGCCCCCTCACCTCTGGGGGCGTGGATGTCATAGCCAGCCAGCCAATAGGGTGGCTGGGGGGGGGGGCGAGTGGCCGGGCCCCGTGGCTTGCCTGTCCCCCCCTAGTTTTGATCCTGGGTACGCCCATGTTTAAAACCCTGTCCTCTTATTTATTGTTAACTTATTCTTGTTTGCATCGCCAGTGTTTTGGACGTGTTGTTGGTTTGTATTATTTATCCCAGTACGTTTCCGAGCATAGTTCAAAGTATTGGTGCTGACCTTTAAAGCCCTAAATGGCCTCGGTCCGTTTTGCCCAAACACTGAGGTCCAGCTCTGAGGGCCTTCTGGCGGTTCCCTCGTTGCGAGAAGCCAAGTTGCAGGGAACTAGGCAGAGGGCCTTCTCGGTAGTGGTGCCCGCCCTGTAGAACGCCCTCCCATCAAATGTCAAAGAGAAAAACAACTACCAGACTTTTAGAATACATCTGAAGGCAGCCCTGTTTAGGGAGGCTTTTAATGTTTAAAAGATTACTGTGTTTTATTTTTATTTTTTTATAATGTATTTATTAAAGTTTTTTAAAAAAAGAGAAAATAACATTTGTATATAAAAAGAAGAAACAAAAATGACATACAGCAAAAAGAAAAAAGAATACAAAAACATACAAAAAGAAGAAAATTTTACAAAAACAAAAATTCATATTTGATATCCTTATTACTAATCTAATCTGTTGACTTCCTCTCCCTCCTCCCGCTACGCTTCTTTACATATCTAGCTTAGTAAATTCTTAATCTTACATACTTCTAAATTTGCTTAAATATTATCATAATACCATATCTAGTGATTCTTAACAATTAAACTCTTAATCTATTACAATTAAACTCTTAATCTATTACTTTCGTCTTTATATTAATATCTCTATCTTCTAAGATTGGTTATTCTAAAACCCTTTTGTAATCTGCAACCGTTTTATTTTTCTGTTGGAAGTCGCCCAGAGTGGTTGGGGAAACCCAGACAGATGGGCGGGGTATGAAAAATGTGTTGTTGTTGTTGTTATCTAAGATTTATCTGGAGACGGGTGGCAAGTAATTAACAGAGCACTAAAAAATTCTCCAAATAGGTCTGTCTGTGGCTGTATGGTAAAGACTGGGGCTGTTGAACAGCCTCTCTGCTGCCCTGGACCCACAGAGAGAACACCCAACCGACCCTAGATCTGTCCCCAAATCCATTGGGGGGGGCAGCGTTTCTAATGTTTCATCCAGCTCTTCTGAATTACTTCTATAAAATCCTGGGGAATCTTGGAAGTATCACAGAATTGTGGATGACCCACAAGGGTCACCCGGAAAAACTCCCTGCAGTGCAGGAGTCTTTTGCGCAACACGGGACTCGAACTCACGACCCTAAGATTAAGAGTCTCGCGCTGTACCGACTGAGCTTGGCGTTGTGAAAACTGAGGGGTCATGGCTCTCTGAAGTTGAAGGGAGGGAGTCTCTGCCAACCCTAGCTGGAGGCACCGGGGTTTGAACCCGGGATCTTCTGCACGCTGTGCGGACGCTACACAAACTGAGCGATGGCCCTTCTTTTAAAAATGCAGGCAGCTCCGCACGTAATGCGCGTTTGAGGCACACACGATTGTGCATCGCCACGAACACAGAACTGGCCCAAAAGGGGCAGGAACGGCCCTAAAAGACTGTGAAAACAGCAAAAGTGGCGCAGGAAAGAGTGTCTAGCAATACCATGAGCCTTTGCACCAAACTACCGTAAGGAGGCTTGGAGGGAGAAACTGGGTGGATTTTTTGTTTTGTTTTTTAAAAGGGGGCTTTTCAAGGGTTTCCAGAGGTTTAGAGGGTGTTTGCAAGCTTTTTTGATGGCTTTCCCAATATACGCGATTTCATTTAACGTGCGGTGCCTCAGAACGTGACCCCTGCGTAAATGGAGAGCCGCCTATAAAGTAAGGATCTAGTCCTCATGGTTCTGAATCAGAGGCTGATTTAAATAGGCATTTGCCTTATGGAGAGCCCGGTGTTTATTGCTTGGTTTGCAACTGGTTTCAGTGTTGATACTGCGTTTGTAAGTCGTGTCGTGTCGCTTTTGTGAGGAAAGCAACATATCAACAAGACATGAACACCTCTTCATTCAAAACGATGAGGACTGCAATCTCACTTTTTGGGAGGGGGAATTATCATACCTTAGTTACAAAGTGCTCCTCTTTTGCATGCAAAAGGCTCCAAATCTGATCCCTGGTATCATACGCCATAAAAGATCAGGAATAAAGGGGTGGGGGTGGGGTGGGGGAAACCTCTCTTCTCTACCTGAGGCCCTGGGGAGACGCTGCCACTCAGAGCAGGCAATACAAGGCTCGATGAAGAAAAACCCTGACCTGATACAAGACTGCTCCTTAAAGGTAAAGGTAAAGGGACCCCTGACCATTAGGTCCAGTCGTGACCGACTCTGGGGTTGCGCGCTCATCTCGCATTATTGGCCGAGGGAGCCGGCGTATAGCTTCCAGGTCATGTGGCCAGCATGACAAAGCCGCTTCTGGCAAACCAGAGCAGCACATGGAAACGCCGTTTACCTTCCCGCTGTAGCGGTTCCTATTTATCTACAGTGGAACCTCGGTTTATGAACACCTCGGTTTATGAATTTTCGGTTTATGAACGCTGCAGACCCATCTGGAACGGATTAATTCATTTTCCATTACTTTCAATGGGAAAGTTTGCTTCAGTTTATGAACGCTTCAGTTTATGAACAGACTTCCGGAACCAATTACACCCATGCTTCAGTTTATGAACGCTTCAGTTTAAGTACTCCGCGAACCCGTCTGGAACGGATTAATCCACTTTCCATTATTTTCAATGGGAAAGTTTGCTTCAGTTTATGAACGCTTACTCTGCGGACCGTCTGGAACGGATTAATTCACTTTCCATTACTTTCAATGGGAAAGTTCGCTTCAGTTTATGAACGCTTCAGTTTATGAACAAACTTCCGGAACCAATTGTGTTCATAAACCGAGGTACCACTGTACTTGCATTTTGACGTGCTTTCGAACTGCTAGGTTGGCAGGAGCTGGGACCAAGCAACGGGAGCTCACCCCGTCACAGGGATTCGAACCGCCGACCTTCTGATCAGCAAGCCCTAGGCTCAGTGGTTTAACCACAGCGCCACCTGGGTCCCAATTACCTGGGCCTCCTTAGGACTCTAATAAATAATAATAATAATAATAATATATTTATTTATTTATGGTTGCCTGGTTCCCTGTAGCTTCACTTCTTGCAGGGAGGGAACCACCAGAAGGCCCTCAGAGTTGGGCCTCAGTGTCCGGGCAGAACGATGGGGGTGGAGACGTTCCTTCAGCTCTACTGGGCCGAGGCCGTTGAGGGCTTTCAAGGTCAGCACCAACACTTTGAATTGTGCTTGGAAATGTACTGGGAGCCAATGTAGGTCTTTCAGGACCGGTGTTATATGGTCACGCCAGCCGCTCCCAGTCACCAGTCCAGCTGCTGCATTCTGGATTAGTTGTAGTTTTCAGGTTAGCTTCAAAGTAGCCCCACGTAGAGCGCATTGCAGTAGTCCAAGTGGGAGATAACCAGATCATGTCCCACTCTGGCAAGACAGGGGTCAGGCAGGGAGGGTCTCAGCCTGCGTACCAGATGGAGCTGGTAGACAGCTGCCTTGGACACTCCATGGACAGCTGTGAGTCCAAAATGACTCCCAGGCTGCACACCTGGTCCTTCGGGGGCACAGTTGCACCATTCGGGACCAGGGAATCCCCCACACCCGCTCACCCCGTCCCCCCAAAACAGTACTTCTTCTGTCTTGTCAGGATTCAACCTCAGTCTGTTAGCCGCCATCCACCCCCCCCCTAAAATCACTCACCAGGTTGTCCATTGAAAGCGATGCCCAGAACTCCACTGTAATCCCTGTTGGTGAGCAGAAAAGCTAAGCAGTAACTGTTCCAGTTGGTTTTGGAGTGCAACATCAGGAGCATCTCTGGACTGATGAAGGGCGACTCCGAGTGGTCCTCCTCCTCAACGATCTGCGAAAGAAGGAAAAGACACACCTGGGCACGTGAGGCTGCTTTAGTATTGTGCATTGATTTACAAACCCCAGAAACAACTTCGATCCAGGGCACCCCAGGGACTGCCTGAAACCCTTCACAGAAACACTGAGCCAGCGTGGTGTAGTGGTTAAGAGCGGTGGACTCATAATCTGGTGAACTGGGTTCGCTTCCCCGCTCCTCCACATGCAGCTTGTCACGGTCCGGTCGGCGGGCGGTTGAAGCCCTGGCTGAGGACGTCAGGACCAGAGGCAAGATGGTGATGTAGAAGCAGGAACAGGTGCAGGGCTGAGGGTCCAGCAGCAGGCAGTCGCAGGGTCAAGGAGGAAGGCAGAGGCGAAGGTCTGAGAGTCAAGGAGCAAGGCGTTGGCAAGGCAAAGGTCCAAGGGTTGAGGATCAAGGCGTCGGCAAGGCAGAGGTCCAAGGGTCGAGGAGCAAGGCGTCGGCAAGGCAAGGGTCCAAGGAGCAAGGCGTTGGCAAGGCAAGGGTCCAAGGAGCAAGAGGCCAGATGCAACCAGGCAGGGATAGCGTTGCTGTGGCAAAGAGCTGGAGGGAAATGCTGAGCTTTTATCCCTCCCAGCTCCTGCCACCAGGTGCAGTGAGGTATCAAGTGGCCTCACCTGAGTGGCCACTCCTTGCTTCTCCAGCACAAGCTGAGGCAGGCCCCAGTCCTGCAAAGCACTACAGGCCCCAGAGCCTGACTCCTGCCCATACTCCTGACACAGCTGCTGGGTGACCTTGGGCTAGTCACACTTCTCTGAAGTCTCTCAGCCTCACTCACCTCACAGAGTGTTTGTTGTGGGGGAGGAAGGGAAAGGAGATTGTTAGCTGCTTTGAGACTCCTCGGGGTAGTGATAAAGCGGGATATCAAATCCAAACTCTTCTTCTTCTATCTGTAGGAGAGCATGCCCTCTAACATCCAGGGTATCCAAATTGGGACACTCCCGTTTTTGCTCCTGAGCTCTCACGGCAGCCAGCTGATTCGTGCCGGAGTGTGAGACTAAACAACGGCCATTTTATTACCCTGGTACCTCTGGTTAAGAACTTAATTCGTTCCGGAGGTCCATTCTTAACCTGAAACTGTTCTTAACCTGAGGTACCACTTTAGCTAATGGGGCTTCCTGCCACCGCCGCACGATTTCTGTTCACATCCTGAAGTAAAGTTCTTAACTCGAGGTACTACATCCGGGTTAGTGGAGTCGGTAACCTGAAGCGTTTGTAACCCGCGGTACCACTGTATTTGTATGAAGCTGTATCTGACTGGCATGCCCCAGCCACTCTGGGCAGCTCCCAATAGAATAGTCAAAACATCGAACATTTAAAAACTTCCCTAAACAAGGGCCCATTTGGTCTGGTGCTCTGGCACTAGCCTGCTGACGTACGCCAGAGTGCCGGACCAAAAAGCGGGACATTCTGAGATCCAGTCAGAAGCTCTGGTATGGCTTCTGTAATTCTGGGATGTCCTGGCTAAATCGGGACGGTTGAGTGATATGGGAGTGTTGTTGAGCTTTCCCCAAGTTGCTGAGGCGTCTTAGACAAGAGCAAGAAAGCAGCGAGGGTTGACAGCATCCTCAACTCAGTCCTGTGGAATGTTCTGCCACTGGAGATTCATCAGCCACCTTCTGTGCCAACTTTTAAACGCTTTTCTGTCCTGCCAGGCTTAGGCGGGCAATTAAGGATGCATCTTTCCACAACAGTTGCCCAATTTCAACTTTTAAAATATGGTTTTCATTTAATGGTTTTATGTATAAGTGTTAACCTGCTCTGTTGGTTTATTTCTTGGCTCCAAGCACAATTAAAAGTGTTGGTGCTGACCTTTAAAGCCCTAAACGGCCTCGGCCCAGTATACCTGAAGGAGCGTCTCCACCCCCATCATTCTGCCCGGAACATTGAGGTCCAGCTCTGAGGGCCTTCTGGCGGTTCCCTCCCTGCGAGAAGCCAAGTTACAGGGAACAAGGCAGAGGGCCTTCTCGGTGGTGGCACCTGCCCTGTGGAACGCCCTCCCATCAGATGTCAAGGAAATAAACAACAATTTTAGAAGACATCTGAAGGCAGCCCTGTTTAGGGGACTTTTTAATGTGTGATGTTTTATTGCATTTTTAATACAGTTGTATCTTGGTTCCTGAACGCCTAATTTGTAGAACAAATCAGCTTCCGAAGGCTGCAAACCCAGAAGTAAGTGTTCCAATTTGCAAACGTTTTTCGGAAGCCGAACGTCCGAAGCAGCTTCCATGGTTTCTGATCGAGTGCAGGAACCTCCTGCAGCCAATCGGAAGCCGCGCCTTGTTTTTTGAACGGTTTCAGGAGTCGGACGGACTCCCGGAACGGATTAAGTTCGAGAACCAAGGTACCTCTGCGTTCTATTGGGAGCCGCCCAGAGCGGCTGGAGAAACCCAGCCAGATGGGTGGGGTATAAATAATAAATTATTAGTGTATTCTTCTTCTTCTTCTTCTTCTTCTTCTTCTTATTATTATTATTATTATTATTATTAGAATTAGAATTAGCGGCCTATGCATATTCCAATAAATCAATAAATATAAAAACAAGAAAAGGAGCTATTCTGGAGGAAACAAAACAAGCCAAGAAGTGTCTCCCAGGCAGGCAGGCAGGAAAGGAGGAAAAATCAGAATGCAAGTCACAGAGAAAGAAAGTGAGACTAACATAGAGATGCCCCGTGGGCCAGATTGGAAGCCCCTGAGGGCCACATTCTGGTCCCCAGGCCAAAGCTTTCTACACCCCGACACTAATGGCTTCACCGCTAGCTGAACCCCCCCCCCCACATGCAGCCAGGGGGTAAGAGACAAACTCCACCATTTGGGGATCAGCAGGAAAGAGATGGAACAATTATACAAATTGCTGGCGAGACCAAGCTTGGAATACTGTGTATAGTTCTGTCTGCCTTGTCTCAAAAAGGGGATGCTGTGGAGCTAGGCAAGATTTTTTTTAAAAAAGGCAGCCTGTATAATTGAGGGGGTGGAGTAACTCCCTATGGGGAAAGGTTGTGGCGTTTGGGATTTTTTTACTTGAGAGAAAAGGCAAGGAAGAGGTGATATTTTGCGGTGCAGAAAAATTAACGCCTGGTGTGAAGAAAGCAGATGGATGGACACAATCCTTCTGCAGATGCTGCCTGTCAGTGTAGACAAGACTAAGCTGGATGGACTCAGGAAGAGGCAGCTTCCAATCTTCCTGTAAATAAATCCTCATGCAAAGGATAATATTATCTGTTCCTTACAAGGAAGGTGTTTTATTTTTATTTTTTAGGAAGCCTTAGAGAATCATAGAATCATAGAGTTGGAAGAGACCACAAGGGCCATCCAGTCCAACCCACTGCCAAGCAGGAAACACCATCAAAGCATTATTGGCACATGCCTGTCAAGCCTCTGCTTAAAGACCTCCAAAGAAGGAGACTCCACCACACTCCTTGGCAGCAAATTCCACTGCCGAACAGCTCCTACTGTCAGGAAGTTCTTCCTAATGTTTAGGTGGAATCTTCTTTCTTGTAGTTTGAATCCATTGCTACGTGTCCGCTTCTCTGGAGCAGCAGAAAACAACCTTTCTCCCTCCTCTATAATATGACATCCTTTTATATATTTGAACATGGCTATCATATCACCCCTTAACCTTCTCTTCTCCAGGCTAAACATACCCAGCTCCCTAAGCCGTTCCTCATAAGGCATCGTTTCCAGGCCTTTGACCATTTTGGCTGCCCTCCTCTGGACACGTTCCAGCTTGTCAGTATCCTTCTTGAACTGTGGTGCCCAGAACTGGACACAGTACTCCAGGTGAGGTCTGACCAGAGCAGAATACAGTGGTACTATTACTTCCCTTGATCTAGATGCTATACTCCTTTTGATGCAGCCCAGAATTGCATTGGCTTTTTTAGCTGCTGCATTCATCCCGGGATCCCCCCCCCTGTAAACTCTACTAAGAAGAGAGCTGGCTTACATTGATGGTCTTAACTTTGAACTCAATGTTCCTGATTCCATCAAATTCTGCCCCTTCGTAAATGGCATTTACAGCTTTTACGTAGCTGGCAATCTGGTGGGAGAGAAAGACACACAGAGAGATGGCATCTCCAGGAAGGGCTAGGAAAGACTCTCAATAGCCCATACCAGCCATAGAATCACAGAACAGTAGCGCTGGAAGGGATCCCAAGGATCATCTAATCCAACCGAATGCAATGCAGGGATCTTTTGCCCGACGTGGGGCTCGAACCCACCACCCTGAGACGAAGAGCCGCATGGTCTGGATGACCTGTATTGTCTCGCTCAGTATCAGCTACCTCCCTATATATTCCTGATTAAATCAGCCCTTCCTTTAGAATCATGAGGACCAGATCCTTTGGCCATGCAAACATTACTGGCTTAAAAGGCAGCTAGGTCTCAGCTTGGATGGAGGAGAAAGTTGGTTCAGCTGCATCTATCCAATTTGCACTTCCCAAAGCAATATGGAGCAAACTTGCTCCATCTTCCGTGCGACAACCCTTAGATATTTCTTCAAATATCTCTCATATCACCTCTCACTCTCCTCTTTTCCAGGCTAAGCATGCTGAGCTCCCTCTGCTGTCCCCCAAAGGCTTGGATTCCAGGCGTTTGATTCCCCTCCTCTCCATACCTTCCAGCTTGTCAATATCCTCCTTAAACTGTGGTGCCCAGAACTCTAGGTGGGGTCTGACCAAGGCAGAATGGAGCAGGACTCTGACTTCCCTTGATCTGCACACTTGTAAACATTGGCTGGAGAACAAACTGCTTTGCAAAATCCTGATAAGCTTGGTTGTCGCATTGTTTTTGGAAAATTGCAAATTGGATAAATCCAGCTTTAAATGAGAACAGAATCAAATTTCTCTATCCGCCCCCCCCCCCTGGCTAAGAGGCTTTCTTTGTAGATTCTGGTACCTGGGCGATCACGGCTTCGATGGAGCCAAACCTTCGGTAGAAAAGGTGGTCAGCCTGAATGTGCAGCAAGCAAGAGGTCTTTGAATAATCCAGGAAGCTTCTTTTCCGTCGCAGCAAGTGCTCAGGATCCTGTTGTGGAGAAAGGGTGAGGAATAAATAAATAAATAAATAAATAAATAAATAAATAAATAATATCTTTATTACGGTCATAGACCAGCAAAAAAAGAAAAGGAAAACCAATAATACATAAAATACATAAAATAATACATAAAATAGATAGTATTATCATCTTTGATTTCCCAGTAGTGATGTATGGAAGTGAGAGTTGGACCATAAAGAAGGCTGATCGCCGAAGAATTGATGCTTTTGAATTATGGTGCTGGAGGAGACTCTTGAGAGTCCCATGGACTGCAAGAAGATCAAACCTATCCATTCTTAAGGAAATCAGCCCTGAGCGCTCCCTGGAAGGACAGATTGTGAAGCTGAGGCTCCAATACTTTGGCCACCTCATGAGAAGAGAAGACTCCCTGGGAAAGACCCTGATGTTGGGAAAGATTGAGGGCACTAGGAGAAGGGGACGACAGAGGACGAGATGGTTGGACAGTGTTCTCGAAGCTACGAACATGAGTTTGACCAAACTGCGGGAGGCAGTGCAAGACAGGAGTGCCTGGCGTGCTATGGTCCATGGGGTCACGAAGAGTCGGACACAACTAAACGACTAAACACACACACATCATCTTTGAATAATACTGTTTCATAATCCTATTTTAAGTTAAAATTAGGTTAAAATTTAATGAGGGGTAGTTCCCTTTAACTATTGTCCGCTGGGAATTAATAGGCGGCTTTATCATTGTTATTGATTGATGTCACGGCGTGTCTTAGTCTTGACGCGTAGTAACAGAATTTAGCTACATTCTTAGTGCACTCTGGGTTAAAATCTGCTAGTAGGTATCTAGTAAGCGTTTCTGTTGAGCGGCCTGGTAAGTTTTTTAACAAGGGATCAATTATCTCCTTCCTCATGTCTCAATACAATGTGCAATGGAGGAGGACATGACTTACTGATTCGATCTCCTTGTTATCACAAGGACATAGTCTCTGTTCTACCGGAATCTGGAGATATCTACCAGTTAACAACGCCGAGGGTAGAGCATTGAAACGAGCCCTGGTGAAGGCCCACCGATATCTCAGATTTTCTAACGTTTTTAAATAATTGGCTATATTATTTAATCGATGCTCGTACAGTTGTCTATGTATTAAGGAAAGTCGGGTTAGGTTGTTTTGTCGATCAATATCCGAGATTCTTTCCTTGATTAGCTTTTTTGCCCTTTCCCATCCCATGGACAGAGTGGGCCCCACCGGCAGTCCATAAGAGACTAATTTCTTTTGGATGGTCTGCTCCCATGTAGATCGGAATCTATCCGTGAAGATTAGGGGGAGAAGGCCATTTGGGGTCTTATTCACTTTTAGCCAGTACAGTAGAGCTGATTGCCATACTTTAGATTCTACTTCCTGTAATGTACGACCTTAACATATCAATGAACTTCCCTTCACCTCTTTCCATGGTTCATTTTGCATAACATAAATCCCTGCATATTTTACATAGACTAAACCATTCAGTATTCCATTATTACATTCATCAAACCGGTGAATTTATCTTAATGCTGCCCACGTTTTCAAGTGTACGCAATTCCCCCCCCCATATACAGTGGTACCTCTACTTACAAATAACTCTACTTACAAATTTTTCTACTTACAAATGGAGCTCCGTCCGCCATCTTGGATGCGGTTTAGATAGGATTTTTTCTACTTACGAATTTTTAGATAGGGTTGCTTCGACTTATGAATTTTTTCTCCCAATGCATTCCTATGGGATTCGACTTACAATTTTTTTCGACTTACAAATGTGTGTTCGGAACGCATTAAATTTGTAAGTAGAGGTACCACTGTATTCAATAAACACCTTCCAATCTTCTCTGAATGTATGTTCTTCTTGTTCTCTTATTCTATATGTTAGATCCACAAGTTGTGCATATTCCATCAGTTTAAGTTGCCATTCTTCTTTGGTTGGGACCTCGCTCGTTTTCCACTTTTGGGCTAACAAAACACGGGCCGCAGTAGTGGCATACATAAATAACCCTTTTTGACACCTGCGAATTTCCATCTGAGCTATCCCCAACAAAAAGGACTCTGGGGTTTTGTTTTGTTTTTAAAAGTTTTTCAACTTTTATAAACTTCCACCCTGCCACCTCTTTCTCACATTTCCTCTAAACTAAAAAGCCCCCTTTCTCAGCTTTTACCCCTCACCTTTGCTGTGAGCTTTTTCTGGAAATCCTGCAGGTGCTTGTGTGTCCGCCGAGTTAAAGCCACAGATTCAGAATCTCCCCACAGTTGATAGTCTAGCAGCGGGGAAGAAAAGAAATCCGTAACAGAGAGTCTTAAGTCGACAGGGAATCTTTTCATGCAGCATAACTCCCAAAGGGATGTTTTGTTTTTGAAGTCCAACAAGCACTTGGGTTTTGTTTCCCACACACATCGTCAACACACAGTTGAGATTTAAAGCAGACTTTCCGGCCCCTGAAAAGTGCTTTGTGGGGAACTGGCTTCGTTCCAAGAATTAAAGCCAGCTGCAGACGGATTCTGCATTTCCCCACCTGAGGAGTGTTATGTCACCACACCTGCCCAACGATGTGGTGTGTGGGTCTGTACCAAGATCCACCACGTGGTCCTTCGTTCACCTGGGCATGTGCAGAGAGGAAAAGGCCCCCACCAAGGGGAGGATTTTCAATCCATCAGCCTCATGGCAGGATCTAGAATCGATCCAGACCAGGGGGGACCCAAACCTTTTCAACTCACCCGTCACTCCCAGTGCCCCCCTACCCCATTAAAAGCATAATTCAGTAGAGCAGTTTACATGACCCCCCCCACTAAGGAATATGATAACACAATCTGATCCTCCGAGTCCCTTCCTGCTCCATGATTCTAAAATCCGAAGCAGCAACAATGAATTGCCTATTTAGTCCAAAACCACTTCAAACTGTTTCTGATTAAGCTAAATTAATTTAGCCCCACCCAGTAATGCCAGATTTTCAAAACGGGATCACAGAAGGGTAGAGTTGGAAGGGACCCCCAAAGGTCATCCAGTCCAACCCCCTGCAATGCAGGGATCTCAACTAAAGCTTTCCAAGACAGATGGCCATCCAGCCTCTGCTTAAAACCTTTGATACGTCATTTGCTGAACACACCCCACCCCTTAACAAACCCCTGGTCTCTGAGCTGCCCCCCCGCCCCCGCCCCAAAGAGAGGCGCCTCCTCACACTGCCCCACAGGGGCCTGGGACTTGCCTGTCCATTTCCAACATGGTATCTGAAGAAGTGTGCAAGCACACGAAAGCTTATATCAAGAACAAACTTAGTTAGGTGCTAGTGGACATCTTTTTAAATTTTTTATATACAGCGGTGCCTCGAAATTACGAATTTAATCTGTTCCGAAGGCACCTTCGTAGGTCGAAAAATCCGTAAGTCGAAAAGCGCCGTTGGAAACGCGATTTCCCATAGGAATGCATTGGAAACGGAAAAATTCGTAAGTCGAAGCAACCCCATCTAAAAATTCACAAGTCGAAAAAACCGCTGCGGTTTCCGTTTGGATGTCGAAAACATTGTAAGCTAAGCGCGCGGCCATTTGCCCCATTCGTAAGTTGAAAAATTCAGTTGTCCAGTCGTTCGTAAGTCGAGGTACCACTGTATATTTAGACTGCATCAGACCAACACAGCTACCTACCTGAATCCATTTCCAACAGCAAGGACTTGCAGATTGGCTGGTTGGGCTCCCTCCGTCCCTCCCTCCCTTGCTTGCATGCTTGCTTGCTTCTGGCCCCCAGCAGCCCCTGACCAGCCCCAGAGGCACAATTCACCTGCAGAGCTTGTAGCCAGGGCTGCTGCAACAAACAGCCATGCAAGCCTTGGGGAGGCAGAGACATGGCAGGGCATCAGAGGAGGGAAGGAAGGAAAGAGGGAGGGAGGGAGGCCAGTGTTGCCTGAAACACCCCTGATCACCATTCCAGGCGCCCCAGGGTGCCACGGCACACGGCTTGAAAGCCACTGACCTAAGTCACTCTCATGATGGATGAATGAATGAGTTGGAGAGGTCTGGCTGGAGAAAGGCGCCCCGGCAGATTCGACGTAATAGGTGCCGTTCTGTGTCCGGATGAAGCCCTCAAAGAGGCTGTTGATGACGGACCCGTGGCACGAGGAACCTGGTTCTCCTGCGGGAAGGTCAGCAGGGTCATTCATGCAGGCTGGGCTAAAATACACCCATCCAAACATTATGCGACAACGGGAGAGCAACTCTGCAAGCTGCAGGCGTCAGGTGGGGGGTCCTTGGACTCCAACTCCCATCGGCCCCAGCCAGCTGGGCAACACTCAGGGATGATGGGAGTCGTAGTCCATCTGAGAGGGCCAAGGGCACCCAGTCCCTGAAGTTGGGCAAGATGTGTAAATCTGCATCCATTTTGCACAATTTATTCATCTTGATTCATTCAAAGCGCTGCGCACACCCTGGCCTCTGGGATTTCCCCAGCCGTTGCCCCAGGACCTTTCAAAGCACAGTTTCACCGCCTTAAGGACTAGAAGCTTGTTCTCCCCCTCCTTTTAAAATGAAAGCTCGAGTTCATTGATTTCAGAGCATCTGCTCTGAATAGGAGTTACGCAGCAGGCAAACTTCTGTCTGGAATTCTGTTCCGGTAGAGAGAAAGAAAGGCAGGTGGGAGACACAGAGAATACATTCTTTTTCTATCCCCTTTGTGAGATGCTGACATCTTTCCAGACCTATTTTTTTAAATTTTTGTCACCTTCTAGGATGCCAGAGTAAATGAAAGAGAGGTTCGTGAGCCCGGCATCACCGTTTCTCCTGGTGATCTCAATGCCTCTTGCAAAAACACTCCTGTCCCTCCATAGTCTCAGTCTGAAGACCCTGAAACACAGTTTCGACACATGCATTTTAGCTTGCGGAACTCATTGGTAAAAGATGTGGACATCAGAGTGAATAACTTTCGTTGCATTTTTTATTTTTACTTTTAAAAGGATTGGGGAAAATTGCGGGAGGATAAGCCTCTCCCTCAAAGGTCATTCACCTTGACAGCTGCAATCAAACTTCCATCTAAAAATGCAGTGTACCTCTGAAAATCATCTGGTCCAACCCCCTGTGATTCAGGAATCTCTGTTACTACAACTAATCCAGAATATGGCAGCTAGACTGGTGACTGGGAATGGCCGCTGAGACCATATATCACCAGACCTAAAAGACCTACATTAGCTCCCAGTACATTTCCGAGCACAATTCAAAGTGGTGGTGGTGGCCTTGAAAGCCTAAACGGCCTCGGTCCTGTATACCTGAAGGAGCGTCTCCACCCCCATCATTAGGCACTGAGGTCCAGTTCCGAGGGCCTCCTGGTGGTTCCCTCACTGAGAGATGGGAAGCTACAGGGAACCAGGCAGAGGGCCTTCTCGGTGGTGGTGCCCGCCCTGTGGAATACCCTCCTATCAGGTGTCAAGGAGATAAAGAACTACACAGCTTTTAGAAGACATCTGAAGGCAGCCCTGTTTAGGGAAGTTTTTAATGTCTAATGTTTTATTGTGCTTTTAATTCTGTTGGGAGCTGCCCAGAGTGACTGGGGAAACCCAGCCATATGGGCGGGGTATAAATAAAAAATTGTTGTTGTTATTATTGTTACTATTACAGAATTGTAGAGTTGGAAGGGACCACTAGGGTCGTCTGGTCCAACTCCCTGCAATGCATGAATCTTTTGCTCGAAATGGGGCTCGAACTCATGACCCTGAGATCAAGCCTCATGCCGTACTGACTGAGGATCACCCACAGACACCTGCCCCCCTTCCCACTCATGCAAAAGTTAGGCTGTTGAATGGATGGTGTTATTGTACCTCCGGTAGGCTTGGAACTCGAGCAAGATCGATCTCCCGTCTCCCTCCTCCTTTGCCTCTTGATGCATCTTCTCCAAAGCTCCTCTGTCGTAAGAGAGCCTCTCGTGGCGCTTTATGTAGGCTCTTGGGTGTGCAACCTCGCTTGCTTAAACGGAGAGGGAGAGACTCAAAGGGGGCTTTGTTAGGATGGCAGGAACTGAGGGTTTGAATTCAGTCAGCTGATTGCCACACCTCCATCAATATCCCTGGCTGCTGGTAGCACCAAAGCTCTCTCTCCAGGTCAGGGGTGGGAAACCCTTTTCAGACTGAGGGCCACATTCTATCTCGTCCGTCTGTCAAGCCAGAGTGGTGCATGCTCTGGTTGTCTCCCGCTTGGACTACTGCAATGCGTTCCATGTGGGGCTACCTTTGAAGGTGACTCGGAAATGACAACTCATCCAGAATGTGGCTGCCAGACTGGTGACTGGGAGTGGCCGCCGAGACCATATAACACCAGTCCTAAAAGAACTACATTAGCTCCCAGTACGTTTCTGGGCACCATTCAAAGTGTTGGTGCTGTTCTTGAAAGCCCTAAACGGCCTCAACCCAGTATACCTGAAGGAGCGTCTCCACCCCCATCGTTCAGCCTGGACACTGAGGTCCAGCACCGAAGGGCCTTCTGGTGGTTCCCTCCCTGCAAGAAGTGAAGCTACAGGGAACCAGGCAGAGGGCCTTCTCGGTGGTGGCGCCCGCCCTGTGGAACACCCTCCCATCACATGTCAAGGAAAGAAACAACTATCTGACTTTTAGAAGACATCTGAAGGCAGCCCTGTTTAGGGAAGGAAATAAAGAACTACACAACTTTTAGAAGACATCCCTGTATGGGGATGTTTTTAATGGTTGGTGTTTCGTTGTATTATTCTGTTGGAAGCCACCCAGAGGGGTTGGGGCAACCCAGTCAGATGGGCGGGGTACAATAAATTGTTTATTTTTATTTCTTCCCAGGCAACCTTCCAAGGGAGGGTGCGGAGCAGGCCCAGGGAGGGGGTAGCTGGGGAGAGGGTTGTGTCTTGGGGAGGGTCCCAAGGTCCAGAGAATAAGGTGTGGTGGGCCACATTTGGCCCCCAAGGCTGGCATCCCCAAGAGCCAGGGCCAACCCAAGGCATTTGGGCTGCTGGGTTGAATCACAAGATGGTGCCCTTCCTCTGTGGAAGAAAGAGCAAGTGAAGGTTTGCATCAGGAACAAGGGTTGGATCTTCTACCTCTACGGATCCTGCCACCTGAGGCAACCACCTCACCTTGCCTCAAAAGTGGTTCATCTTGTAGTCCAACTGCCTGCAATGCAGGAATCTTTTGCCCAATGTGGGGCTCGAACCCACGACTCTGAGATGAAGAGTCTCCCGCTCTACCGACTGACCTATCCCAGGTCCTGGTTGGCCTTGCCAAGAGTCAGATGGGACTGAGGTTGCACACCCTGGCTCTGCGCCCCTTGCATCTCAGCACAGTTCCCCAGTTAACCTCAGGCCCCTCCTTCCCTTCACAGAAGGCGCACTGTGAGGAACCTATGGCTGACACCTTTACCCAGAGAGGTTAAAACGTTTGCAAACATTCTCTGATGTAACGGCAGCTTAGCCAATTGGGTAGGAGAGATTCAGAGGGGCTTGATTGCTTTTAGTGCGCCCCCCCCCACTTCCCTTTTTCACACACCTTTCAGGATGCAGTGGTTTACAAAGGTTGAAAATTTAGCTACTCACAATAGCATCCATAACTGAACATTGTTAAAAGTTTGGTTGGGATCCAGCGTTACCAGGTAAGGAGCCTCTGAGATCCTGAAATTTCGGGACCTAAACCTGAGTCTTAAGGGTGGTCCATTGGTGATGTCACAGGGGCAGGACCTGGAGATGGAGGTTAATTGGGAGAAAAGAGCACAGGAGGGGAGAATCCCACCCTTCCCAAGTGTATATGCTATACCAGTGTTTCCAAACCTTGTGCCTCCAGATGTTTTGGGACTACAACTCCCATCATCCCTAGCTAGCAAGACCAGTGGTCAGGAATGATGGGAGTTGTAGTCCCAAAACATCTGGAGGCACAAGGTTGGGAAACACTGTGCTATACAGTGGTACCTTGATTCTCAAACTTAATCCGTTCCGGAAGTCCATTCCAAAACCAAAGCGTTCTGAAATCAAGGCATGCATTCCCATAGAAAGTAATGCAAAACGGACTAGTCCAGGCACCCCCAAACTTCGGCCCTCCAGATGTTTTGGACTACAATTCCCATCTTCCCCAACCACTGGTCCTGTTAGCTAGGGATCATGGGAGTTGTAGGCCAAAACATCTGGAGGGCTGCAGTTTGGGGATGCCTGGATTAGTCCATTCCAGACTTTTTAAAATAGCCCCTAAAACAGCAATTTAACATGAATTTTACTATCTCACAAGACAATTGATCCATAAAATGAAAGCAATAAATAATGTACTGCAGTCAATCAACCAATCAATCAATCAGTAGCTGAACTGGGACACACACAGTCACAAAAAACCCCAAAAACAAAAATGCAAAATAAATAGCAAAAACAGACAGACCTCAGCGTTGCACTCAAAACAGAAGTGTGGCACCCAAAACAGATTATGTTCGGCTTGCGAAAAAAGTTTGCAAACTGGAACACTTACTTCCAGGTTTGCAGTGTTTGGGTTCCAAGTGGTTTGAGCACCAAGGCATTTGAGAACCAAGGTACCACTGTAGTTTGCTGCCAGCTCCTGCTAGGGTGAAACTTGCAAGCTGCATGCACAGTGTTCCATTTAAAAACAAGGACACTCTTGACTACCTGAGGATACAAGCCCTCTCCCTGCCATCTGGAGTGGGGCAGGTAAGCCTGGAGTCTTTGGGTGAGATCTGGAGGTCTGGCAACCCTATTGAGAACAAAATCTGACATTTGCAAACATGTTAAACTCTGGGTGGAGTTAAGCCCTTATTCCACCTTATGCTACCCTATTCTAATCTACATGACTCCTGCAACAACTTCCGGTTGTCTCAAATATCTTTAAAAACAAAGAAAACAAAAAATAATAATGGCTATTGGAAGTTGTTTTCTGCCTGAACTTTGATAGTGGTTGCTATGTAAACATATGGAGGGGTGGTTTTGGCAGGGGTACACAGACTATGGAAGTAATGTGCAATATCTTTGATTCATCGAGAGCATAATACAAAACGGAGGTTTGTAGGACATCATCAAAGGGAAGAGAGCAAGTGGGAAAAGAAAAACGATATTAGAATCCTACCTGAGCCAGGCGTTTGGGAAAGAATCGCTCTCCAAAAAGGGAAACTGAAATACCAGAAAGCCAGCATGGCGCGAAAGAGAAGACTCTTTTCCTTCTTCCGATTAGGGCGTGCCAGGATTCAGAGAAGGTTCGTCATTTGGGGCAATGGCATCACAACACAGGAAGGGTCCTGCACAGGCTTGTTTAATTGGAAGGGTGCAGTTTGGGCTGGTGATACCGTAGTTGTGCCAAATAGGGTTTCTTCCAGCTCCCTGCTGCCAATACTGGGCAACTGTGGCATAGCATTATGTATGGGGTTTTTAGGGGAGGGGATAGTACCTCTGGTGGGGGGACACCTCTGGGGCAGTCTGTCCACCTTTGGTCCCCACCCTGCACTCAGCTCTCACCTGTGGCTCCTAGAAGCTGTCAGCAGGTGACAGCGGCCACAGTCCCAAGAAATGGCTTTGACTGGCCAGCAAAACCAGGTGAGGACCGCCAATGGGTCTCAAACCCTCACTTCCTACTTAGGAGGTTTAGATTCTAGTATAAGAGGCATCTTAACGAAGTTCCTTTGTAAGAGCATGGCCTGAGCTGGCCAGTTAAGTCCCGCCATTTCTCTTCAAAAGTTGTGTTGTTTTCTCCTAGCAAGAATGTTTTATGAGCTGCATACTGTTTTTGAATTTCACTGGCTATCTCATTTTTCGACTGCAGTCCTGAACTGCAAAAGCTTTGCCTAACCTTTGGGGGCAGAGCTTAGAGACGAGAAGACTGGGCACATCGCAAGCCACCATTGATTGGCATGTTTCCATTGGCAGCCCTAAAGATCTTAGCCGTCATCAGGAAATTAGGAATGGGTGAACGACCCAAGACAATAACATCTTTTTTATTTTATTTACTTATTTAATCACATCGTTGAAGTTTAGAGCGCAGGTTTCAAATGGCTCTTATGAGAATATTGCAGCATTAAACTTGAGCGACAATGGTTTTTTATCCAGAAACTGCATGAAAAATACTGTTAATAATCAACAGTATTTTTCATGCAGTTTCTGGAGCCTGGATAGCGCCAGAACATCAAGGTTGCAGGTTCTAGCCCCATATAGGACAGCTGCATATCCCTGCATTGCAGGGGGTTCGACTAAATGACCCTCAGGGTCCCTTCCAACACTACAATTCTGTTTCTGTTTCCTAGTCCAACCCCCTGCATTGCAGGAATCTCAACTAAAGCATCCATGACCAATTGGCCTTCCAGCATCTGATGCCATGCTGTTACCAGAGTAGGCCTTTTCCCACTTCACCTGGTTGGATGCTGTGTCAATGGAGCTCAGTAAGCCGGTCTCTCTCTGTGTGTGTGTGCGCTTTGGCTGATGGAGACACAGGCTTGCCTTGCTCTGTTCTGGACCCAAAGCTATGTGGCTTGGGTTTTTTCTGGAAACCTCCCAATGGGGAAAATCTACTGGCGTGTTAATGCTGTGAACCCTTTGACCTTATGCTCAGGCAGTATATACAAGACGACACACAACTTGTATGTGATTTACTTACATGGTTACAGCTTTGCCCAGGTGGTGTGAAAATAAATAATGGAAAGGGAATGAACAGTTGGAAGGGGTATTCCAGAGTTCTCGTGAGATTTCGTGTGACCTGTCTGGAACCCGGTAAGAAAGGCTTTAAAAAGCTCTCCCTGTGCTGTTTTCCTGATAAGGAAAGTTTTCGAGCTCTCCGCCTTGCTTACTGGGCCTTGGGAAGATTGTGTGAGGCCTTTGGAAAGCTCCCACAGCTTCCCAGAGGCCTCGTGTGACCTCCCCAGAGCCTATTAATTTAGGGGCAGTTCCAGGGGGTGTTATTGACTTTGTGTCAGCCTCCATTGACCTTCATTCCAAGGAAACCGAACCTGGGAAAGTGCAGGCACTGCTTGGGAGGGAAACACCAATAGAAGGAGTTGTTGTTTGGATTAGATATCCCGCTTTATCACTACCCTAAGTAGCCTCAAAGCGGCTAACAATCTCCTTTCCCTCCCCCCCCCCACAACAGACACCCTGTGAGATGGGTGGGGCTGAGACTTCAGAGAAGTGTGACTAGCCCAAGGTCACCCAGCAGCTGCATGTGGAAGAGCGGAGACGCGAACCCGGTCCCCCAGATTACGAATCTACCACTCTTAACCACTACACCACACTGGCACTATTGCGTGTGCAAAGCACTGCACTGTTCAGCTTTGCCTTGTCTTTCACCCATATGGTGAAATGTGGCCCTCACAATCCGGCCTTCAGGATTCCCGCCAGACCACAACCTTCAGTGGCATTGCCACATCCCCTCCTGCCACATTGGACCTGGCTGCAATGTGTGCTTAAATCAGAGGTCAGCAAACTTTTTCAGCAGGGGGGAAAAAATTGAACGAATTCCTATGCCCCACAAATTGGGTTATTTGTGGGGCATAGGAATCCGTTCCATTTTATTTAAGAGCTGCAACTTACAAAAAGGGACACATTCTGCTCATGTGAAAACACGCTGATTCCCGGACCGTCTGCAGACCAGATTGAGAAGGCGATTGGGCCACATCCGGCCCCCTGGCCTTAGTTTGCCTACCCATGGCTTAAACAGCGACAACACCCCCGGCAGTGGGGAGGTGGGCACCAGCGCAACAGCACGAGTGTCGGATTGGTGCCACTGCTTAGCCTACAGAGTACAGATTTCTCCACGGCCTGGCTGCTCCAGCTCCCTTTGCAGCAGTCACCTCCACATTGGGAAGCCAGGTGAGCAACGCTACCTCCCCCAGCTGCACCTCATTGACTGCTACACACTCTCTCTGCCCCTGTAGAAACCTCTGACCAGTGCCTGGAATGTTGCCCACGAGGGACTGTGGTCCTGGAGACGGAGCAGATTTGCCACCCCTACTGTACGTGCTTCTCTGGGGTGTTTTATGTATTGTTATAGGATTGGGGTTTGGCTTGGTGTCCGAGGTTCACTCCCCCCGCCACCTGTCCCCAAATCTACCCAACCTGGCCTTTTCCTTACATGGCAAGCAGGAGAAACATGCCAGTTTTTGCAGACACGCTGGGTCGTATCCAATGTGAGCCGTACTCAAGAGAAGCATTAAAATTGATACACTTGACTTAGGTCTACCAATTTTAATGGGTACTCAGAATAGAACCACTGAAATGAATGGATTTGAGCTAGTTGTGCTGATCAATTTCCATGGGTCTATTCTAGGCAGGAGTGGCACTGGACACAAGTCTTCGACTTGCTGTAGAGGTCTGCGCTTCGGAAAGATCCTGCTTTAGACAAGTTCCACATGTCCCAAAGCAGCCCACTTGAATCTGAAGCACACCGCTACCGTGTATGTGTTTCAAAATTATTGCCTGCTGAACATGTTACCAGATAAGCAATATATGAGACTTGTTATTCAACCGAAGATCTATTCCAGGCATCCCCAAACTGCGGCCCTCCAGATGTTTTGGCCTACAACTCCCATGATCCCTAGCTAACAGGACCAGTGGTCGGGGATGATGGGAATTGTAGTCCAAAACATCTGGAGGGCCGAAGTTTGGGGATGCCTGATCTATTCCCTGTTCCAACAGAAGCAAAAATCTGTTTACAAATTTAAGATAGCTCCATTCACCCACCTATTCTCTAACTTTGATTGCAATTCCAACACCCCTCCTCAAAATAAGTGATTTGGGGGGGAGACCAAGATCATGAAAATACTTCCAAAAAAGCAGCTGTCACATAATTGTAAACTGGGTTTATTTATTTATTTATAGAAAATGGAATGCCTCGTAAAAGAAACATTTTCTTTTAATGAGGGGGGAGAGAGAAAGTTTGCATGTGTGTGGGGGGCGGGGGTCACATACAGAAATACACGTTACCAAAAAACCCGAATGGCTTTTGTTTCTTTCACATATTGAGCTATGAAGTAAAACAATGAAGGTTAACTTAAAAGTCACAGTCAGTGGTACACTTGGGGGGGAGAGTAGCAGTAGTGTGTGTGTGTGTGTGTGTGTGTGTGTGTGTGTGTGTGTGTGTGTTCCCCCCATCTGTTGCCATTTGTACAGTTAAAAAAACAACGCTGAAACATTCAATAGCGGCGGCTGAAGCGAGGGTCCCCAGGCCTGCTTCCTCTGTCTTGTCCCGAAAAGCCTTCTTCTTGTGACTCCCCGCTGTGTGATGCCTGGCCTGGCGGGCCACTTGGCAAGAATCCTCCCCGCCTAAGGAAGGGATCACAAACCAAAATAAAACAAACAAAAGGTTTTGCATATTGCCTTGCATCTCAGTTTGCCGGGACTCAAATCTGCAGCGGGGTCCTGACGCTTTGGGGGTTGTGTGGCAGGGGTCCATTTGAGCACCAGGTGCAGGGAAAGTGGCAAGGAAACTCTTGCCCTCGTGAGCAAGACTGGGTCAAACACTTAGCAGCGTTCAAGATGAGCCTTCTGGATCAAGCCAATGGCCCATCTAGTCCAGCCTCCTGTTCTCAGAGGCTGACCAGATGCCCGTGGGAAACCCACAAACAGGAACCAAGCCCTCTTTTCCCTACTGCAGTTTCCCGCACCTGGAAATCAGGTTTTTGACCTGCACTTGTGCACAATATTTTTCTTTTTTTTAAAAAGGTGTTATAAGCCAAGGTGAACGTGAAATAGTTAAAACTGAACTTTTTTTTATTTTAAAGAAAGCAACACTGGAACTCGGAAGGAGCAACAGCAGCAATCGGGTTGTGGGTTTGTTTGGCCTTGCTGGAGGAGGTTATGCAACAAGAATTGTCAACAAGATAATGCTCAGCCAGAACAGGAAATTAAATGGCAGTGGCATCTCTAGTGCCACCAGACCTCACAGGATGTGTGTGTGAGGCAGCAATTAGGTAATGCAATGCCAAAAAACAGCCACTCTATTAGTGGAGCCGGGAGGTAGATTTGGAAAGCGTTCTTCTGAGATCGGGGCAGGGAGGGAGGGAGAGCAGTTGGATGCAACAGAGAACAAGAAAAAAGACAAATGCAGTTGCTTTATTACTTATTTTAATTTAATGTTTTAAATTGTTTTTTAAAACTTGTTTTAACCAATCATTTTATTGATTTTTTTTAAAAAAAACTGGCTTGAGGGTTTTTGTTTTACAATCAAGCTGTGTGTAAGTCTCTGGAGTCCCGGTCACAGGAAAAGGCAGGGTATATATAAATATATAACAGTAATAACACTACTAACATCAATATTAATTTTATGAAGCAAGTAATTCTGAAGGCAAGGCTGAAAGAGGCTTCTTACCCAGACATTCCACCTCGATGAAAGATGTGGCCACGCCTCCCTCTGCCCCCACCTGGGAAAAAGCCAAGAGGAATTATAAGGGCAGGGTGCACTAAATACATCCGAGATGCTCTTAGCCTAGTTTATCATGTTTTTCTCCCTATAACTACAGGGGGGGAAAGAAAAAGAAAGGAAAAAAAAGCTTTGGAAGCAGAGTGATTGTGAGCCTGCAAGGCTATAGAGTCTTGGTGGTACCCCTATCGAGTAGGGCAGTAAATGTTTCGATTTTACAGAGCAGGAACTGAGGCAGAGACAGCAGCTTGGCAAATTTCACAGGATTCCAATTAACAACAAACATGCCATGCTGCTCAGTGTCTCCCAACCTTTTGAAGCCCATGTGCCCCTTTAGCCAACATAAAAATCCCACATACCCATTAAAATTTAGCTCCTCTTAAGTACAGTATTTTATTTCAGTTTTCAAATGGATTGAAATTTTGTGACTTTTTCTTTTGTACTTCTGCAGTACAGTACATGCTTTTTGGAAACACTCTCCCCAATCTTCAGATATCCTCCCTGGTGGAGAAACACTGCTCTAATGGATTTCTCTCTAACACCCTTCCCTTGTCTATCTAACAGGCTCTTCGGACAAGTACCCACCACTGGGCCTACCGAAGGACACAACCAACTTGGGTCCACTGATTTCTATGTGACTACTTTTGAGTAGAGCTTAGCATCAGCATCCAGGGGAGAGAACGAGAACCCAGCAGCTGAACAGGAAGAGACTTACCTCGCCACCGGTCATGATCCCGCCCCATCGCACCCCCATTGTTGCTCTGCCAGGAGCGATCTTCAAATTTTCTACCATGATCCCCCCAGTCACGCCCATCTCTGGAAAAAAAGAAGTGCGAGGTTTATTTTATTTTAAAGACACTGTTTTTTATCTACCTGCAGAAGAAAATGCTTAAATCCCTTCAAAACACACAAAATCCCCCAGAATTTTGGGGACAGGCAGTGGAAGACAGCACTGCTGTTGTGCTATGCTTGGGATGTTTTTTTGGGAGTACTACAGGTGAAACCTGGAATATCAGAATATCGCAAAAAAGTGCATTTATTTCAGTAATGCAACTTAAAAGGTGAAGCTAATCTATGAGATAGATGCATGACATGCAAAGCAAGGTGTATCAAGCCTTTATTTGTTGTCATTGTCATTATTTGTCGTTAGGCGGGTCAATTATAAATGGAATGGAATTAATGAAATGTAATAGTGATGTTTATTTTTGTATGATTGTAATCATTTGCTTTATTACTGTGGAATTTACAAAAGAAAGCATTTGTAAAAATTGAAAGAAAACAAAAGCACACTCCTTTCTTCAACTGTGAGCTTCTTGGGAGACAGAACTATTAAGAAAAACAATTAAGCTGCTCCATATATGCAAGGACATCAAGACTTAAGCACTGGTGTGGCGGCTGCTCCACCACCACCTGAGTACACTCACCGGGAATGCGGGGTTATTCCCCGTCCCTCACTCAAGCGCCTGTCAGACCCATAGCTGCTCCAGCCATCCCGCGAGTGGCGATCTGGTCCCCCATGGCGGTCGTCTGTGTGATGCTGCAGGAGCAGAGACAGGAAATGGTGTCATGCACTCGAAGAAAGCAAGCGGCATTTAGTCTTAAGTGGTTTTGCACTACCAGGCCCACAATCAATGCAGCTCACCTGTCCGTCTCGGTCTCCCATTATTCCTCGTGACCCTTCTCTCCTGGAAAGAACAATATAATTGGCATCAGGCTCTTGAGCCAAACTGTTACCTGCTATGCACAAAGGTTAAAGGAGCACCGGCAACCTGTTTCTCTTGGATAGAGGAATAAATTCATGCTACGCTCACTCAACTTCAACATTTGCTTAAGGATGGAATCCATATTTATCCTAGGGTGCAGCCCCCCCCCCGCCATGGGGAACCAGGTTGCCACTCGGGGGATGGCTGGAGCAGCTATGGGTCTGACAGGCGCTTGAGCGAGGGATGGGGAATAACCCCACATTCCCGGTGAGTGTACTCAGGTGGTGGTGGAGTACCCCCCCCCACAAGCTGACTTGAACTCCTTTCAGCCCCAAAAGTCAAGGTCAGGGATTATAAGAATTGTAGCATAGCAACACCTGAAGAGTCCTTTTCCCAGATTTATATACTGCTTTTTAAATCCAAGGCTGATTCCCAAAGCAGCTTACTGTTACAATACGCAGAAAGCTGCAAGGAGGTGTGTAGATTCTCCAGCAGGTGGTGAAAAGGCTCTTTCCTCCAGAGGAGTTACAGGTGGACTCGAGGGCTGACTGATATGGCACCTCAGTGTAGGCTTCTTAGAGCCACCCAGTCTGCAAAGTAGCAGGGGCCTCCCTTCCCCAAAGAAGGCATTTTGCTAGTGAACAATGGCTCATTTTGGAGGTGCCCAAATAAATCCCACACCTTTTAACTAGGATGCCCTAGGTAGGAATGACACTGTATTCTTCACATCTCCCCCACCCCAGACAATCCTTCCCAGAAATTTCTGCCTAGGTAAGACACAACTGAGCTGTGTAACCTGCTTAGGGAATTTTTGTTGCTTGAAGGCACATAAATTATTGTAAATAAGCATCTCCCCCAGCAGGAGGCAAAGCTCATCACTCTGCTGACTCACCTGTCCAGGGAATGGTCTTGGTACCGCCCACGATCCCTATGATCAAAGTCATGAAACCGGTCCTGGCGACTGAAATCAGAGCGATGGCGGTCATCCAAGGCCATCCGCTTTGCCTCTGGCCAATATGGTTCATCTCTCCTGCAGGGGGGGGGGGCAGGAAGGAGGTAGAGGAAGAGGTCAAGAAAGGAGATTTCTAGCCACTCTGTGTTCTTGATATATCAACATGACAAAACAAGATGGAAGGAAATAAAGACTTCCCATGGACAATAAAACGGCTTTGATAAAGAAGAGATTATCATACTCTGCCCCTCAATCACTAAAGTACAGCTTAATTCACTTAACTGAATGTATTAATTCAGGCGCAGCTAATATGGCCCCCTTAAGATGTTGTCTCAACTTCCATCAACCCCAGCCAGCATGGCTGACAGGCAGGAATGATGGGAGGTGTAGTCCAACAGCACCTGGAGGGCACTGCACTGGCTACTCCCTGCTTTAATCTAAATTAAGCCCCCAAGTGTTTGCTTCCTCCCAATTCTTTGTTATTTGTTTAATCAGGCTATGCAACGGTTGTTATAATTTGATGATAAAAGCCCCTGCTGTGGCAAAGAAAAGGGAAAAGGGCGGTTTCCCTCAACATCAGACCTTTGTTGGCATGAGCAAAGATGAACGAATAGCCTGATCAGTTATAAGACCGTTTTCTAGGTTTCCCACTGGAGCAGTGCAAACTGCGTGGAATGTCCTGACTCTCTAGGACAGATGAAGAGACCAATACAGCTCTTCAAATGCCTGCAAACCCCTAGTATATGCTTTGATAAGAAAGCCTACTTGTGAAGGAAGGTGAAGGAACTCTAAAAAGAGCATGAAAGGATATTGTTAGGAAAATCTGCTGACTCAAGACTGTATTAGTAACGTGCCAAGAATGTTCAGGCAGGAAAAACTTGTCCTGGAGCTGGTCTGATAGAGAGGAAGCATCCTGTTCCTTCTCACAGGTATGCTTTCCCTCTAAGAATGGGACTCAATTTCTAGGAATGTGTAAAGTTTTTTTAACAATATTGTAAAGAATCTCTTGGATTTCCCTCTTCCCCTTTGTGGGTCCTATTGTTAATCATTTCCTCCTGCACCTTTTATGATAATCCAAATCTTTTAACCTCTCCATCATGTCCAAAATTCACCATTAAACTACGAAGTGTTATTCCAATCCTACCAAATTGATGGATTATGTTGAAATGGCTAAAACAGGCACCCCCAAACTTCGGCCCTCCAGATGTTTTGGACTACAATTCCCATCTTCCCCGACCACAGGTCCTGTTAGCTAGGGATCATGGGAGTTGTAGGCCAAAACATCTGGAGGGCCGCAGTTTGGGAATGCCTGGGCTAAAATGACCGGAAGAATCGGAAATCAGGAAGACCAAAATTTTTAATAAGGAATTGGGAATTTATCTTAAAAACCATTGTAAGCAGTTAAAATTGTTGGGTAAATCTGTCTCAAACATCACAATGGTGTGGTCATCGAAGAAACCCACTCCCCCCCCCTTTCCCTGCTCCTTCCGGCTTCCAAAAGCACATATATGCAGTTTGCAGGCTGGTAGGAGGGTGGTGCTTGCCTAGCTAAAGGCACCACACTGAATCCAGCTCTAGATGGACTATGACAAGTTCCCCACCCCTCCCGCTACAACCATAGGGATTTCCTGAAGTCTGCTCATGGGGGGAGACGAGCTTTACCTCCCGTCCATATCATACGGCCTCCTCAGGGCCACCCGCCTCTCCTGCTCGTAGCGCAGCTGCTCATGCTGCCGCCGCAGCTCCTCCCTCTCACGCTGGATGCGCTCCTGCTCCCTCCTCCTCTCATGCTCGATGTGTATCCGCTCTCTTTCCAGGCGTTCCCTCTCCATCCGCTCTCTCTCCAGGCGCGACCGCTCAAACTCCAGCTTCTCCCGGGTGATCTCCAGCTTCTCGCGCTCCTCTTGCTCCCAGATGGAGTGCAAGCGCTGCTTCTGCCTGTCACGGTTCCTGGTTTAAAAGGAGGCGGGTGAAATGTTATGAAGGCCCACCCCTCACAGATGGAAGTCTTAGCACCCATGTAAAGGTTTAAGGCTGAGAGGGAAAGTCTGTCAGAAGTGGGGTAGCTTCCGAGGGTGTGTCTTGTTTCCTCTCCTCTCTCTACAGGTAAAAACCTCTTGGCTCACCAGCCCTTTGGCTCTTACCCTGTGGTTCGCAGCCTTCAAGCAGAGACCATCAGCCTGCAGCAAACTAATACACTGGGGGTTCTAGCAATGGTGGAAGCAGTGGAATGCTGACATTGGCAGGGTGAGGAGTTGGAAACCCAGGGGCCTAAGGCTGCTCTTTATTTTGCATCATTCTCAGTGCTACTCTCGCTCCCGTTGGCACCGAGCAGCCAGTTGACTGGGACTATCTAGAGCAGCGTCTAGTGTCCCTCTAACAGGTCCAATCATTCGTTGCTTCACCAGCCTTACATTACACTCATGGGGAGGGGGCAGAAACTTAAGAGCACAGGTTTGAAAAGATATTCAGTCCACAGGTAGCACGGGATCACCTCCGTGCAACACAAGCATCATGGGAACAAAGGTAATGTTGGGGACATCAAGGCCAGAAGGCAAGGCTGTTGTTGTTATTTATTGAATTATGTTTGACAAAAAGGTGGCTTTGATTTGTTTTACATCTGAATATAGGTTAAGTTTGGTTAACAAAGCATTATTCTGCTATTTTGATTATTCTGCTATTTTGTGTTGATTGAGGTGCTTTCTTTCTGCTGTTAGATCCTTTGGGCTTCCTTTGGGAACAAAACAGCTGTACCTTTAAATGGATGCTTATTCAACTGCTCCATCTGTTTGTTTTTTTGTACTGCTGTGGTTTCAGCTGAACAGCTACATTATTTTGCTGGAAGGAGAACAACCCACTTCGATTTATTTTTAACCACACACATATATATAGAAAGGCGGCCGGGGGGGGGGGGAGCGCCCATGTGTCTTTTAACAAAGTGTTCCAAAACAGTAATACCAAACACCTTTCATTCTCTCTAGCCCTCACTGAAGATAATATGTTCAATACTCCAAACACTGGTCAGTCATACAAGTTAGAATGCAACCGGCACCTTTTTAACCACTAGCTCTTGCAGTTGCCACACAAAAAACAAGATTTTGCCTCATTAAGAGATTTGAGTCTTTACGGTCCAAGAGGAAGGCATATTTTCTTAAACCAGAACTAAACTGTACACACCCACTGAAAAAAACAGGCATTGGACAAACAGCAGAAGTGATTTGAGCCACTTTCCATCTTCAGGCAGAAGCAGCAACAAAATATTTGCAAAAGCCAAGCTTGTACAAAGTTCTTAAAATTTTTCTTGATGCACAGATTATGTGATTAAATAGGCAGAGCACATAAAGGATCTATTTTCAAACCTGCCGGGATTGTGGCTTCCCAAGTTTCAGAAAATGAGAGGCTTTGACTATAATAAAGAGTCTAATCATTGACAGTCCAAGGAGAAGAGCTGTCTCTTCAATAGCTGTAACAAAACTGCTCCACACTCACATGAACGCCTGCATAAGTCTCACAGCACAGCCTTCTGTGATGGCTGGCAGTGGTGGTAGTTGTAGGTCTGCTTGCTCTCCTGTTTGTTCAGAAGAGAACCTCATGCCATACACCTCCATTCACATTCGCTCAGCAGAAGAGGCAGAAAAGGGATGTACAAGAAAAGCGTCTACATCACAGGGTGGAATTAAAGAGAACCTGTTAGGAGAAACCTGCTGAAGAAGGGCAGGAGGGAGATACTGTAATATGATGCCTGAAACAAGGAGGGTGGAATTAAAGAGAACCTGTTAGGAGGACCCTTCCTGCTGAAGAAGGGCAAGAGGGAGATACTGTAATATGATGCCTGAAACAAGGAGGGAGGCGGCCAAGGCAGCAGTCCTATGGAAAGTCCTTCTGGCAGCACACCCAAATGGTCAAATTCAGAGGTCAGCAAACTTTTTCAGCAGGGGGCCGGTCCACAGTCCCTCAGACCTTGTGGGGGGCCGGACTATATTTTGAAGGGGGGGGGGAATGAACGAATTCCTATGCCCCACAAATACTGGTACTCTTTAAGATATGGTAGGACTGCGTCTGCAAACAGAACTGTCATCACGAAATCAGCACAAACCCTTGTCAAACTAAAGATGGGCAGTGGGCATAGGAGCCAACTCCTATGGGACAAGGTCCCTCCACCCCCTCAATAAAATATTTGAGGCCGAAGTTCATGGGCATTGCCATTCAATGGTGTGTGTGTGTGTGCCGCATCTTGTGATCAATTATGCAGGGCGGGGATTAAACCCCCCCCTATTTTATTCAAGTTGGCACCTGGTGGGGGCCGGAAATAGAAAATAATGTTTCAAGCCGCTTCTTCGAAGCATCGTTTATTATGTAATTTC
The DNA here is from genome assembly GCF_963506605.1 of Zootoca vivipara. NCBI lineage: Eukaryota > Metazoa > Chordata > Lepidosauria > Squamata > Lacertidae > Zootoca > Zootoca vivipara. The sequence continues at coordinate 9,804,918 of NC_083281.1, read as the reverse complement.
TATGCCGCTTGATATATTTAAAACGTGGCGTACAAAGAACTGAAGCAACAGACCACTTAAAACATTACAAAAATACAATTACATATAAAAATGTCACATTAATACAAAGTTACTAATATAGTTAAGAATCTGAAGAACCACCAGGTTTTTCAAGCTCCAGAAGGAAGTCTTTGTCTTCATGTCGAACTGCATGAAAGGTTGTTTGTGTCAGTGAGCGACCGAGTTACCTTTTCTTTCTTCCTGTTGGCTGATGTGAGATGCTTTCCCCACATCCTTGTGCATGAGGTGCACCAAAACCACCACTTGCTGGGTAAGTTCTCAAAGGCTGCAATCCTAGCCTCACTTACCTGGGATCAATTTCAACAGTACTTTTGAGTAGACATGGTTAGAATTGCGCTGGAACAGGTCAGGGGTGACGTTCCAAGGGTTTTCGGGCTGGGGTGGGGGAATTCTTTAATCTACAATTGTGTTTCAGCTGGGGAATATGTGGACAGCAGAAACATATAAAAAGGAGACCCCCTTCCCAAAAAATGATTTATTATGTGTGTGGAAGTCCTCCTTGCTTCCTCAGGGCACTCTGGAATGGAACCGAATTGTGAACCCTGGTGCGTGAGGTTTGTAGACTTGACACAGCTGAGGGGCATTTTGAGACAGAAAGAGCCCTTTCGACACTGTTCTAGACATTGGGGTCTGTCGGTGGAGAAGAGCTGTTGAAAACCATGGACCTGAGACGCTGTAGACATGGGAGTATAACCCTGGTGGTGCCTCTGGCTGAATATGATCTGATGAGAACCTGGAAGCTGATTTATACAAGGCCAGTCTATTTGCCCATCTGGTCCATTATCTGACAGTGGCTCTGCAGGGTCCCATCACCAAGCCTTTAATGAATTCTGCACTGTTCATTCTTCTTATCCCCAGGATCCAGAGATTAACATGCAGCTGTTGGAGCATCAGGAAAGAGGACATACCTTGACTTTGTGGAGGAGCAAACGGGCAAGGCAGGTCTGCTGTTGCAGCACCTAGGATGCCTCTAACGGAGCATCTTGCTCTGAGCTGAGCCCTTTTGGACTCTGCCTCCAGTCCACTCCCTTTCAGAGTACTCAAAACGGCCAATTCTTTGGCCCGAAAGATGGGCACTTCTCCTGCATTCCATTGCTCCTTGTCCTACCAGACTTGCAATATTATCATGGGAGGCACTGCTTCTCCATCCTAGGGAAGGCACCTGGTGAGGGATCTTGGCTCTGCTTCTTCAGGTCTTGCTCCATCAGTGGGCCTGGCAGCTTCAGGTTTAGTAATGCCCAGGCTATGAGCCAGAAACCTGGCCTGGCTCTTTTGCTAGTACAGGTGTCTCTCCAGTTACAGGTGTTCGACTTGCGTGCAACTGCGTGCACATGCAGCACTGGAAAATAATTACATTGCGAAAAGGTGCAAAAACGGCCCAAAAAGAGTGAGCAACGGCTACCAATCTCATGAGCTTTTATGCTGACCTTTGAGACCTGTGGATAGCTGGGAGTTTGAGAAAGGAGGTTTGGAAGGAAAAATTGTGGTGAAGTTTGGGGTTTTTTGTTTTTGGATTTCGAAAGGTTTGTAGGGTGCTTACAGGATATTCAGACAGTGTTCTCCATTACACGAGATTTCACATACACACGACACCCAGGAAGGTAATCTGCAGTACTGTAGTTTCCAACTCCGTATCCTTGTTACTGCTGAATTCTGGAGTCATTTGCACCTTACAACTGGAGGGAATGGTGCTGGAACTGTGCATTTAGAATTCCAGCTCCCCCGAGCCAACATGGATCAATTCCCTTTTCCTGGATTCTTGAGTGATATTTTAGAATCAAGGCATCTGGTTATCTTCTCAGAAATACTCTGGGGGAATCTCTAGGACTGGATGACCAGCTTAATGTTCCAAGAGTCAGAGGGCCTCAGACATCTTGAGGAGAGGTGGAGCCTTGCATCTAAGATGCTGGTTGTTCCTGGTTCTTAGTTCCAGAAAACTCTCTCCCTGAGCAATCTGTCACAGGGCTGCCAAGGTGACACACTGCTGTCCTTTCTCCAGGCCTGTGGCCAAAAAAGATCCAGATTTGGCAGGAAAGTGTCAGAATTCCCAAGACTTATTCCTTTCCTCTGCTGTGAAGAGAGCTAGATGATCGTAAGCAGAACAGCAGAGATCATACCTGGACTGCAAAATCTGGGATCGGCAGCTGCGTGACACCGGAAGCTGTGTAGACACAACTTCCGGTGTCGCTTTGCCCATCTATGGGCGCCAAAAATGGCCGGCGCCGGCAACAGAAGTCGCGACTTCGCATGTCCGGAAGTGCGTAGACGCAACTTCCGGCACCGGCCATTTTCGGTGCCCATAGATGGGCAAAGCAGCAAAAAAAAAAAAAAAGGCCGCCGGCAGGAGCGGAATATGGGAGAATAACTGGAGAGGAACTGATACGGGGGGCCGCCGGGAAACGGTAAGAAAAAACGGGGGCTTCCCAGGGAAAACGGGGTACTTGGCAGCTATGGCAGAGATCACCAGGCTGTTACTAGGTAGGAATGGCTCTGTTGTCAGTGCCAACCAAGAGGCTCTGCCAGCATCAAGAGAAGTCTTTCTTTACCTATGCCAGAGTGAGACAGGAAACACACGCATAGGCTAGGGCTCAAGGGCAGAACCACCTTGTTCTACATTTGAAGGCAGAGTGGACACGATTTCAAGTATGTGAAGTTAACCCTTTTATTCCTCACTCTGCAGGTGGTAAGGAAACATCTACCATAGCTGCCAAGTTCTCCCTTTTTTTAAGTGAAATTCCCTTATGCTGAATAGGCTTCCTCGTGAGAAAAGGGAAAACTTGGCAGCTATGACATCTACTGCTACGGATGCTGCCTCTGGCTTTCTAGGCTCCTGCCACAGGCACCACCAGAGCCAAGGTTTAAAAACAAGATGCAGGCTACTTCAGACCTGGAGTAGGAAAAGTTAGATGTTAGCAGATGAGCCATTAGGGTGAGGCTCAAGCAAGCACAGGGCCTCTAGGAACAAATCTGTCTCCACGAGTAGCGCTGCTTGCCTGCCTGCCCCGACTGCCAATCCAGCAGGCTAAAGAAAGCAATTGATTGTGGCTGTGTGGTTCTGCAGGCAGGGTACTTTGGGGTCTTGACCCCCAGGTCCGTCCAAAGTAGTTTTCCAGCAAAACTTGCTGCTGAACTGGGGTGTGCGCACACCCTGTTTGTTCACCGTTAGCCTGTGAGGTGCTGACCCAAGTATAGAAATATTTATCACATGCTTACCATTTACGAAAAGTGAAGGATGAAGAGAAGGATGGTAGTGGAAAAAATTGTTTGAGAAGCAAATTTTGTTTTGCCAAAACAGGATCTTACCGGTGTGGCTCTTCGCTCAGCCGTTTCTGATCTCTGCCTTTGCTGAAGGGCCTCTCTCTGCTTTTTTCTCTACTCTCCGATTTGCGATCCTGGCTCTTGACACTCTAAATGAAAACACCCAGAATTGTAAAACGTTAACAGAAAAGTATGATTTTAGGGGAATTTCACTCTGGAAAAAAACCCCCAATATGTTCCCTCAATTTGCAAACTGCCCAACCGAATCAGCCATTTGATGCTTTTACAGGTGCAAGAGATGCTCTTCTCCGATCTGAATTCCTGATATCCATTTTTGAGAAGACCAGTAGCTGTGGCCCAAATTTGTTCTTGCTGAATTTCAGAATGCCAGTGAGATAATCAATTTCCTAAATGTCTAATTTACGCAAACATTTCCCAGCATTATAAGCACCAAAGTTGTCTTCAGCGTGAGGTAGTGGGTATTGAACAATGCACAAAAAGATTTAGAATTACTGCACAACCTTCACAAATGTGCCCTGTGCCGTCCTTTCTATTTGTGGGCTTAATGCAGTGTTTCTCAACCTTTTTTGGGCCACGGCACACTTGTTCTGTGAAAAAAATCACGAGGCACACCACCATTAAAAAAGTTTAAAAATTTAACTGTGCCACCCTATATTATAATTATGACTGTAAGAAACACTTGCCAAATATTGCTTTCCGGCGGGCCGCCAGGCACGTGACAATGCAAATCGCCCTTCTCGTCACCGCACGTCGCGGCACACCAGCCAGCGTCTCGCAGCACACTAGTGTGCCGCGGAACAGCAGTTGAGAAACGCTGGCTTAATGAATGCAGGCCCAGTTGCTATGAGAAAATGATATACTCTTAACAGTCTGAATCGGCTTCCAACAAGGGATCTTAGAGCACAAGGCAACTCAAATTGACCAAATCTGGTTCCAATTTACTTAAAGGGGCTTAATTTTAAAAAAATAAATGATTATTTCATGTTTCTATACAGAACACATTTCCAAAATCCTGGCCAAATATGACTTGCTATCTCTTCAACTATAAACAAAATATCCGTAAATTAAATAAATAATTAAAAAATTCCTTTAAAACACAATAATACAGCTTCCTGTCCTGCAGCTGAGCAGTTTAAGGAAGTCCTCACGCCTTCTGGCTAAGGTGTTGAGGAAGAAGCAACTGACATCCATTGCAGACATTGTGATATATCAGCATACCACAAAATTTAGCTGCCGATATATCATGTTGTTGAAAAGCAGATATTGCCCAGATATTGCCCAGCCCTAGGTTGGGTTAGATGCATACCATTCTATTTTCTATCCAATGGGAGGGACAGCACTCTCCTGCAAAGAGCCATCTACATCTTTATAGTACCTGGAAACGATATCTGGTGAATATCTCACTGCAGCCCTGCAAGCTCAGCTAAGGGAGCATTAGTAGAAAAGGCCGCAGAGGTAGAGGCAGCCCTGGTAGAACATGCCGTGATTAGGCAGCGCTGGTTTTTTATATTGTAATTTTATGTTGTGAACTACCCTGAGATCTATGGGTATAGGGCGTCATACAAATTTAATAAATAATAATATACACGTTAGTCATAGAGCAGAAATTAACAGACACAACTAGCTTAAGTCCATTAATCCAATGAGTCTATTCTGAGTAGAACTTAAGATACTATCGTAATTCTATGAACCTGTGTCGTAAGGTTCTGCAAGGTAGTTGTGGGAGACAACTGATAACTGGACGCCTCTTTCTCCCACTGGACAAAGAATTTAAAGAACTGAAGCAAGGGAGTCATAAATGAAGGTAATTTCTGACAAGATTTGGGTGGCTTTTAATAAAGGAAGGATAAAACCCAATCTAAACTTCTGCCCTTTCTATTGTCTAAGATTTACTAGGATCTACGTACTTCTAATCAGCTGAAGCTTAAAACTTTTTGAGCCAAGTTGAATGTTTCATTAAACCTTTACACATATCGAGGGAAATGCCCTGGTTCCACTTACCCTCTCTTTTGACCTAGTTGTTGTCTTCACGCTGATAACTGGTTCGCCTTTGGATTTATCCATTATCACAGTCCTTTCTGTACCCTTGCTTCCTACATAAAAACAGGGGTGGGAATTAAGATACTCAACACGAAATCTGGTTTTGATGTTCTAACCCTGACAGTGGCCAGCCATTTACACTCTTTCCCCTCCCCCAATGCGGCAGAATAGTAGATTTACCTGATTTTGGTGACTTGGACTGATCCACCGATCCAGATCTTGACTCCTCTTTCCCCTTCTCATCTTTTTCTTCTGCTTTTGTAGCATCTTCTTTCAGGTCAGCCTTCTCGCCCTTCTTCACACTGGCAGACCTGCAAAACCAGCAAGTTCAAAACGCAGGAAGGAAAAACAGGGCAACAATGCAATCCCTCGCCTGGATGTGGCAATGTCTATGGCATACCCTTGAACATTTTTAATGGTCAATCTTGAAGTCAGAAAAACCACACCAAATCCCTAGGGTGACTGCTGTTTGGGGGGGGGGTAGGGGCAGTAGGGGACGATGATCAAGGGAGGTTTGCAAGAAAGAAGACTAAGAGGTAAGGAAACCCAAAAGGTCACTGAGGCTCAATCTGACACATGGGTCTGAGTCAGACTCCTCTCTGGCTGCAGGTCTCTGGCCTGTGGGCCCAATTATGTTCCCCATTTGGCCAAGCCATGCCCACCTGCTGTCAGGTGTGCAATAGGCAAAGATGGAGCTGGGGCAAAAAGGGGTGTGTGCTTGTACGGCACTTTGAAGTCCCATGTCTCCAGCAAACTCCAGCTTTTCACCAGAGCCTGCACAGAGCTGTAAACTGTGCTTTGAAGCCTTGACTGATTGTTGGGGCTTTGATATGTCATGCATTACATGGAGTGAAAATGGGTCTCTTGAATTAGTTGATTGACAAGCGGCTAGTCTTGCCTGCCTGCTACACTTGGGCCATGGGTGTGTATGTGTGAAATATATACATAGAGGTTGCACTCCTGTTTTTTGCTGCTGCTATCCAGAGTCTCCTAAAGAAACCTCAGGCTAAGTCTACAGATTCTTGAAATGGCAATGTAGATTACATCAATAAAACACACCCATGTATGAAGTTTCTTCTGGAAAGGCAAAAATTCAGAATATAAGAATATTGTATGTATGAAAGGTCTTTCTTGATCGACAGAGATCGTGCTAAGCTGTCTTTTGTCTTCCCAACGTGGTAAATTTTTGGAGGAAAGGAGTCTGATGTGCATTCCGAATGGCACAAGTCATGGGAGGACTGTAAATGCAGTCTTTTTACACCAGGTATGTAGCTCCAGCACCTGCACTTTCGGGCAGGTTTTCCAGTACTGCATCCTCACTCAGGAAGTTGTGTGTGTTTTTCCCAAATTAAGAATGCAGCTATTCCCTCAAACAGAAAAAGTACTTAGGGAAATAACAATTTACACTGTTAAAAAAAATAACTGAAAATATGTTTTTAAAACGAAAGAGAAAGCGTATTACCTATCACTAGCTGAAGCTTCATTCTTCACCTCACTATCCTTTTTCTCCAAAAGCTTCTTTGTAGCAGGTTCATTTTTTGCCTGAAATTATGTTTATTTGTTAGAAAAAGAAGTAACATTTGGGAAAACATCCCCCTTAGGTTATTTGTGTTTTAAGCATGCAGGGAGAGAGAGAACCACCACTTACTCTTTCAACAGATATTATTTTCCCATGTAATTCTGTTTTGTGGCAATTGGCAATGCATTTTGTCACTTCTTCAGCTGTGGACATTGTCACAAAACCGTAACACCGCGCTCCTGGACTCCGAGCATTAGTCACCACTTTTGCACCAACCACCTTGAAGAAAGGAAGGACATATATTTAAAATAAACTTAGCCACAGCTTGGTGTCAAAGTGACTAGTTCGCTTTGGAGAAAGAAAAGCCAGTTGGGCTACTTGATACATATACCAAGGGGAAAGTGTGGGGTTGCCAAAGACTCAACAGCAAGCAGCCTGTAATAGCAGGACAGTGTGACTTATTTCGTTCTGTCGTATGCAGTAGTAGCATAACTCACAGGCATAACTCGGTTCACTTCCAAGTAGCAATTTTCTACAGCCTTCATTGTAATAGTGAATGCAAGTGGGGAGTGCTGACCAGAATGGAGCCAAGTGGGGCTCGGAAAAACAGAGATATCAGCATGATCTAGAGCAGTGTTTCCCAACCTTGTGCCTCCAGCTGTTTTCGGACTACAATTCCCATCATTCCTGACCACTGGTCTTGCTAGCTAGGGATGATGGGAGTTGTAGTCCCAAAACATCTGGAGGCACAAGGTTGGGAAACACTGATCTAGAGAGTTGCCTGAAGCACACATATTTTAAAAAGAAAAGCCAAAGAGGGACCTCCCCTTCCCTCAAAAACCAACCCAATGAGGACTTTGTGCTTAGTAGCCAGAATCCCCTATGGTACTGAACGAAGAGCTAGCTCAAAAACCTAAAACCTCTTGGAAAGGGATCTGGACTAGACAAATTTCGGGACACATGGCACACCTTTGTAAAGTTTGCTTCTGATGAAGAAAACAATTACAGGCCGCTGACCACCTGTGGCTAACCACCTTCGGACAAAAATTGTATTGTCAGAATCATTAATAAAATTTATATTCACTGCTGGGCCTGTTCGTATTGCTATGCTTCATGAAATGTCCTCTATATTACTGTCGTTTCCTTTACACTTTTATAACAAATTCAATTAAAAAATCTTTTAAAAGTAGCCAGAAACTGCAAATGTCAGAAAACAAAAACTGGAAAATGGAAGAGGAATGTATTATCCTGAGGAAAGGACATAGCTGGCAGGAACCCTGAAGAAGGTCACTCTCGTTAAGAGTTAAGGATACTCTGCACCATCTTATTACAGGCCCTACTTCTCTCTCCATCACAAGGCTTCAACAATAATCAATGCAGCCTTACTTTCCCATATTTGCTAAAGAGGTTCTTCAAGTCTGTTGCTCGGGTGGTGGAAGCAAGGCCGCTCACCCAGAAGTTCCGACCAGTTGTAGTAGCACTGTGGCCTACGTGGAAACAGGAAGTGTTTATAGCATATTTAGCGTGACAAGGCAGCCCATCCCACCTCTGGAAGGGGAAATGCAGCCCTAGGAAATCTAACCTGGAGAAAATGCACATCAAGACCCCAACATCCAAAAATTTGGTAGTAATCCCAAAAGAACCGCCTTCACCAGTGTACATCCCCGCTTGTCAGATACTCACTGCAAACCCTTGACAGTCTTGCTTATACTTGCTAGTGAGGACTGACCATGGGTTTCTGGACATTTACAAAATGTGCCTGGGAATGCCAACACTCAAGCTGTGTATGTCAACATTCGTTCAAGGCAACGTGAAAACTCTTTGTTGGTCTAGTGGTACTTCCCACCAAACAAAGAGTTTGCACATGTCCAGTTTCTCACTTTGCTATTGCTGGGGTTCACTGTTTTTGCAGGATTCCAAGCCACCCCACAGGCGCCTCTAGATTCTTTTTGGATGGCTATAGCAGTGGGGGAAATTGCTGGTGGGGGAGAGTAGAGCTGCTAAGAGCAATTCTGGAGGAAGCCTAGAGCAGAATTTCAAAAGCTTGGAGTCTCTGGATCTCTTTCTCTCTCTCACGCACACACAGCATCCAAATCAGGCTCTTCCCCATGAGAGGAAGGCATAGCTACATTGTCATCTCCACTTCCATGAGGAAGAAGTAGCTTGACTGATGTGGCCAAAAGTCATTTTGTACTTCACCCCTAGAATGAATTCTCAGGCTTGATGAGTCCCATTTCTTTCTTTCTAAGTTTTCATTAAAGGATTTTCCTGTGTTTCAATTGTACATGCGTTGTCTCCATTTCAGGTTATAGTTTTTTCTCTACAGGTCATTTACATTTAATGCGAGATGTTAATGTTGTATATAGTACAGTATATGGTCGGGGTAGAAGAAAGGTGGGACGTGTGGTGGTAAACTTGCATTCTTTTACTGAGTGTATGTGTGAGGTTTTTGTGTCAGCATCACTTGGGTAGGTTCTCTTTCTATTCATTAGTTTCATTGGCAGTGAGAGAGATTGGGAGGGGGAGGCTGGGGTTGCCTTCAGTTGACTGCAACTGAAAGGGAAGGGGTTGTTAGGTCAAGTTATCCATATCGATTTGTATGCTTTCGGTTGTTGTGCTGTGTACGTAATAAAGGGGACCCACACTGGGTCGAAGGCATCCTCTTATCTGTCCCTGTGTCAGTTTCAGTCTGTTGGTTAGTTTTCATAATAAGACTGTTTCCCATACGATTTGGTACCAGTGGTTCATGTTCACTCCTGACAGGTCTCTCCAGTATCTGGCTATGATGCTCCTGGCTGCTGACAGTAGGTGGGTTATAAGCTCTTTTATAATGTGTGACCGTTACTGTCTTGGAAATTGGAAATAGGGCCAATTCTGAGGTAGCTTCTTCTTAGGGCAATCTATCATCATCATCATCATCTTTTATGTACAATGGGTTAAAAAGAAGAGTTAATAGTTTCCCCAGGTTAATGAGAAATCCTGTAACATAAGGCACAGCTGTGCACAGCACAACTACTCTCAAGAGAAAACATCTAGAGAGCCAAGAGAAAACAAATGACAGGATCTGAAAATTCTCCAGGGGATCCCACGCTTCCAGCTGATGCCTTTTTGGGGGCCGGGGGCCAGTTTCTCAACAGATGATACACTAGTTCTCTTAAACCCCCATGTACCCCAGCCACACTGGGTGAACACAGCTCCTTTTTAGCAAGGCCTGGCATAGGAAGTTGGTCCAACTAGCTCAGTGTTGCCTACATTTACTGGCAACAGCCCTCCAGGGCTCCAGACCAGCCCCAACTGGAGATGTCACAGATTGAGTTGGGGCTTTCTGCATTCAAAGCAGGTGCTCTGTCCCTGATCTTTGGCCCATAACCTTCCTCTTTTAAGACAGGGAAAACAGCACCTAAACTCTGTGTGTTATGGCCAGGGGCTCTGGGAATGACTCCTCCTAGTCATGTTAGTATTGCGGGAAGGCAGCCAGGTGAATTTGATATTTCAGAGTGCAACAGTAGCTATGACACGATGCATCTGGTCCCAAGGTTGCATATCAAGTTTCACGATGGCCTTTGATGGCTGAAAATAATTAATTATCATCTGGTACTGGGCAACTGGAAGAAGCTTATGTCATTGCCATTGCTGTTGTAGTCATACTCAAGAGTGGAATCACAGAATTTTTGTAGCATTGGAAGGGACACAAAGGGCAATCCAAGTCCAATGCAGGAATCACAGCTAAAGAATCCCTGTCAGATGGCCATCCAATCTCTGCTTGAAAACATCCAATAAAGGGGAGTTTTGTTCCACTGTCATGCAGCTATTAATGTTAGAAAGGTCTTCCCAATGTTTCGTCACAATCTTTTTCTTTCATATGAATCCATTGGTCCCAGTCCTATCCTCTGGAGCAGAAAACAAGCTTGCTTCATCTTCCGAGCGACAGCCCTTCAGATATCTGAAGATGGCTATTCTATCAACTCTCTATTTTTTTCCAGGCTAAACATATCCAGCTCCTTCAACTGTTCTTCATAAGGCTTGGTTTCCAGAACTTTGATCATTCTTGTAATCCTCCTCTGCAAACACTCCTGTTTGCCAATATTCTATGTAAGGGGTTCCCAGAACTGAACACAGGACTCCAGGTGGGAGTCTAGGCAAGGCAGAATAGAGCAGTACTATGACACAAGATTTCTGTTGATGCAGCCCAGAATTGCATTAACTTTTTTTTTTTTTGCTATTGCATAACTCACATTAAGCATGTCAAGAAAGATGAAGTCATGTCCGTTATTCTAAACAAATCAATCAAATAGCATCAAAGGAAGGCTGAGTTCTGTCTATGCACAGGCACAAATATTTAAAAACATATACCTTTCTCCTCTTTGGAAACTGGCTTTTCATCTTTGATCTCCTCAGAACTAAAGGATAAAGAAGGAGAAAAAGAAAAGAAAAACTAATCAGGAAGGAAAATAAGGCAAATTAATAATAATAATAATAATAAAGTACACTAGAACTCAATACCTACCAGAATTAGTTGTAAAAAAGAAAGTAAAAATAAGAAAAACCAACAATGAAAAACATCTTGCTAAGATAGGTACGGGAAGTAAACCTTAAAGACAGAACATCTTACAGACAATTAAAGGCAAAGATTTAAGAAAACAACCTCTGAAGGTTATAAAAAAGAAATCAAACCTTTCTGATTTTTTTAAAGTGTACATGGGGAAGGGGGGAAACAAAACCTAAAATATGGCTTTTATAATAAGGTTAACAGAATTTCAGTACGCTTGCAGGCCAATATGAAGAAAAACAGTCACCCTGATCTCTTACAGACCAACGAGATTTTTTTAAAAAAAGAAAAAGAGAGCATCTGGTCTAAAACGGAGAAAAAACAAACCTCGTGTTCTGATCACCACCCTCTTGGGCAGAGGACTCTTCCTCACAATTAGCCTTGGCTTCCATCTTCTCGGCATCTTGGCTAACCTCCTGGAAACCTGCGTCCTTCTCCGCAGTTTCCTCACTACTGGCTTCCAGAGTTTGGGCTGCTTTGCTACTCTCACCACTTCCTTCTCCTTCTCCTCCTCCTCCACACCTGCTCTCTACTGCTAAAGAGTCAGAGTCCAGGTTAGCTTCCTCTACTGTCTCTTCGCTCGGCTCCCCTTTCGCTACCACTAAGTGCTTCGCTTCATCCTCCTCGCTCTTGGCCGCAGCCTGGCCTGACTGGCTGTCCGTATCTAAAAGCTCTTCGTCCGACTGAGCGACGGCAGTGGCAAGTGCGTCTTCCTCTTCCTGGGCTTCCTGTTTGACCGGCAACGAGATATTCTCTTCCTGTGCCTGCTCTGCTTCAGAAGCTTCTTCTTTAAGGGGCTCAGATTTACAAGTGTCACCCAAAATGTCGAGCATTTTCTCATTTTCTATGGATTTAACAGGAATAGAATGGCACAAGGTTTAATCACCAGGGAAACACAGCAAAGACAAATGCGGAACGGGCATGGCTGCCAGACTTAACACTGAGAGAACGGCTAAGGCTACACAAAGATTGGAAAACCCCTTGGGTATACCACATTCAAATGCCTAACGCTAACTAGACATGGTTTATTATAGCAAGATCATAAGTTATGGAGAAGAAAATGACCCTATTAGTTTAATGAAAACCTTCTGGCTCGTTCTTGACAAGTCTTCAAGAGGTTTGTTCTTCCCAAATTCCAAGAGGCTTAAATAGAAATGAATCAAAGAACACAAAATTCCATTTCAAATTCTGAATTGCTTTCTCTCTTTTTGTTTAAGGCAGGGCCGTCCAACATGTCAACTGGAACATCTTCTGATGGTGTGAACATGTGAAAGTCCAAGAAAGGAAACAGTATTATGGAATTTCCATGTAGAACCTCTTGTCTTCCTTCTTCTGTTACGCCGTAACTCATTTAAAAACACTGTATTTCCCCTATGATAACTTTTAAACTGCCTTCACTATTCTCCCCGATCACACAATCATATATTACAATCTGTGCTATAGGTAGAAATCTTTTGCTTTCATACGCGATGCTAACATTTCTTCTAGCGCATTTGTGAAGCTAAATAGAGATTATTATTTTTTTCTTTAAAAAAAAGCAACATTTCAGGTCTAGAGGAAGCAACTGCAAAATGACAGGCGTTACTTCTCAGAGCTAGCAATAAGGGTTACCGTAGGTTTAAAATCTTTATGAACTTTGGAATGATGTGGATTGTTCACTACTCAGCAATGTAAGAAGTCTAGTTAGTTAAAGTCCTGGACCTTTTCTCCACCTCAAGTTAAGAATGAGCTAGAAGAAATTAATCGAAAGGTACCTGGCTCTGAATGTTGCTCTCCCAAGTCCTGAAAGAAGAAAAGGGGGTGTATTAAATGGTGCAAAAAAGGCCTGTAGTAGTTCATACAGTAAGCCCACAACCTATGCACATTTAACTTGTGCACACTCAGTATTATGCACTTGGCAAAAAAATTATCAAATCAAATTATCAAAAAATTATCAAAATAAAGAGGATTGGGGGGGGGAGTCTTCAGCAATTGCACCTAATGTGTTTTTACTATAATATATTTTGCTTCAGGGCCAATCCCCAGAATGTAACTTCCTGCAGCCAATCAGAAACTGTGCTTTGGTTTCTGAACGTTTTTTGAGTCGAACGTACGACTGTACCAACAGCCCCAGGCAGCAGAGGAATGATGGCTGTAAAGGACAAATCTTGGGGTCTGCTACTTAAAAGTGTCCCCCAACTTCGCTACAGTCTAGTACCGTGTATCTTCGATCGGTCACAAAACAAGAGACTTCAGCCAAGCAAATCAGCAAATCAGCAGCCAGTAGGCCTGATTTGTTGCAACAAAGGAAGAAGCCCAAGTTTACACGAGTCTTTAAAAATTTCCCCAGTTTTCTGCATTACATTTTTCAGTGTCATAAAAACAGCCACAAAGTTAGACACCTTACTTTACAGAATATAAACAGGACTGGCCCCAGGCCCAAGACGCTTCCAACCTAAATTTTAGCTCTAGAAAAATAACAGAGGGAGAGGCAAATAAGAGTAGAATGTGTAATTCAGGCATCCCCAAACTGCGGCCCTCCAGATGTTTTGGCCTACAACTCCCATGATCCCTAGCTAACAGGACCAGTGGTTGGGGAAGATGGGAATTGTAGTCCAAAACATCTGGAGAGCCAAAGTTTGGGGATGCCTGGTGTAATTATTTCAGGCTTAGTCACACTAGGAGATGGAAACTAGAATGTGTCAAAGATTGTGGATAGGATTTAGGCCCATAACTATTGTCCCAATACAGGAAGCAAATTCAATACAGTAATTTATTTCAGCTGTGAAATAAATTTGTAATTTCCAAAGAGCCTAAGATTTCTGCAAAGCTGGTTATAATTGCTCAGAATCATAGAATTACAGTATAGAGTTGGAATGGACCCGAGGGTCATTTAGTCCAACCCCCTGCAACACAGGAATCCCAACTAAAGGATCCATGGCAGACGGCCATCCAACCTTTGCTTAAAAACCTCCAATGAAGGAGAAACCCCCACCTCTTTTGGGAGTCTGTTCCACTGTCTAACAGCTCATACTGTCACAAAGTTCTTCCTGATATTTAGTTGGAATCTTCTTTTTCGTAACTTCGTTTGGGTCCCACCCATCTTCCACATGACAGCCCTTTAGATATTTGAAAATGGCTATCATATCAGTCTCCTCTTAAGGCTAAATATACCCAACTCCATGAACTGTTCTGTTCATCATCTTGGTCACCCTCCTCTGCACATGTTCTAGCTTGTGGATATCCTTAAATTGTGGTGCCCAGAACTGGACACAGGATTTCAGGTGTGGGCTGACCAAGGTAGAATGAAGCGGGACTATTACTTAAAAGCTGTGTGGATGTTTCTAGGCCTTATGGATATGAATATACTATAACTTACATGAATTGTGTGGGGAAACTTCCGTTAAAAATCTCTGATTTCCAGTAGTTAAGCAGTAATGGCTCTGAGGTCCTACTACTTTTTTTGTTCCTCTCGACAATTATCATAGACAGGAAAAAATAAAAGTATGTGATCTTTGCTGTGGCAAGTAAAATTATCCTTCTTGGCCATCAGCTTCCATCTTTAATCAGGATAGAAAATAAAAACTCAATAAGAAATATAGAGGGCTCAATCCAACTAGGTACTACTCAGCATAGATTCAAGTTAGTCACATCCATTAATTTTATTTGGCCAACTCCAAGCATGGCTTACACCAGATAACATGTTTTTCTTGAATAATAATTTGGTTAATAGTAAATAATGTTGAATATAGGCAACGACTGATTTATGAATGTCTGATTGATGCACAATTGTGCAGTGGCAAAATGCTTTATGTGGGCCTCGCCAACGTGTGGGGGGTCCAAAATGTAACCCCCACGTAAAATGAGGATGACCTGTATATTTTAGCTCTGCAGATAATCTCTAACCTGAATCGGTACCTCTGCCAGATTAATGGGGATAAGATACTTTTCTATATCAAGGAAAAGCCAATCTGATAGCTTTTAAAATATCAATATTTACAATTTTACCTGTTAGGCAGAAGCAATTTTCACCTTGTGAAAATAGTCTGCTCTAGTTTATCTAGTCACTATCAGATCTTGCTTCAAACTATCAGTCACAAACATTTCATTATTGGCTGCTGGGTCAAGATAGGGAAGCAGAAACGAACAACAATGAAAAAAGAAGCAAAGACCAACTTGCCAAGTTTGAAAATTCCTATACTATCATAGCTATTGTCACAAATGGTCATGGCTGTTAGTCATGTGCCTTAATTTCAACAGTCATGTGCCTTAATTTCTATTCTGAATTGACAAATGTTGGATACAACACATTGCCTTGATTTAAATCAGTCCCAGCTGTTTATGCACTGAGGTTAGCATTCACACTAGGAAATGAGGAGCTCAGAAACCTTTTGATTTGGCTTGCATGGAAGCTAAATATTAGGCAAAGTCAACATCAAAACACAGCCTCTATTACAACAACTACAGCAAAGCATGTTGCTAGCTCAGGGCTCCAGAATACGATCAGGCCCACAGGTACTGATCAAGAGACAGGTACATTACCTTCACTGCAGTTAAACCAGGTGAAGTAGCGTCAAGCAGATCATCAAGTTCTTCACCATTCTCCTAAAAGAAAAAAAGGTATTCCTTACAGACTAAAAATGCTTAGAACCATCAGCCCTTGAAACAATGATATTAAATTGTCACAAAAAGAGTTAACTGTTACCAGCAAGCCTTCCCTACTGTACCACACCACAAAATGTTTGCAAACATTCCAATTTCTGAAGTGAAGGTGTGGGCAACACAATGTTGACACATAAGGACACAAAGTGAGGAAGAGAGACTACCTGTGACGGTTAAGAGGGCTGTGTGTGCTGTTTGAACAACAACAACAACAAAAACTTCCAAGGGAAGAATGTGATTAGACTGGGGTGTGCAGGGCTGAATTTTCCACACACTTCACCAGCATAAATCTTGGGTTTGCACCACAAGAGGAGATGCCACCAACCAATTACTGACCTCGCTTTCCATTAGCTGTTCAGGAAGTTCTTTCATTTCTGCATCAATGTTATCTTTGTCAGAGTCGAGAAGGTTCTCAGAGCTATAGTCATCTCCACCATCAACAGCACTGGTGTTATCTATTTCAGCTTCGTCTAAAATGCTAATATCCATCACATCCATATCCTGGATGTTATCTGAACTTGCTTCAATATCCTCCTAAAGGGGATGGAGGGGGGGTTAAATAAAAAAGGAAACTGCAATGCCTGTAGCTTGAAAACAGCTTGTAAGGAACACTAAGTCACTTTTCTCCTTCCCCTTACCTGTTCATCTCTCAAGTTTTCCTCCAATCCATTATCTTCTCCACCTTCTTCCTCTGGCTTACGCCCTAAAAACCAGAGAACAGATTGGAAGCACATCAGGTGGCATGCTTTGCAACCAACTCTTGTTAGGCCCCACTTGAAAAACAACAACAACTGTACATGAAAGCAAAGTTGGAAGGTTTAAAAGTAGGGATGGGCCCTTTAGAGATAGGATATGAAATGCAATGCAGCTCAATTTTGCCCTCATGGTCCTATCAAATTTCAAACTGCAATGAGGTGAGAAGCTTGCCTACAGTTTCAGTTCCAGGAGGGGGGAAGTCTGCAAGTGGTACCAAAAAGAAAAAGAAAAAAAGATTTCACCCAAGGTATGTTTTCTTTGTTTCATATGTCAGGTATCTATCGTACGTAATTTTTATTTATTATATAACTATTTATAGCACAGTTCGAGCAGACTTTACAAAACAAGTTACATGAAATTGGTACCAACTCTGTCACTTGCTCGTAAGGAGAATCAGTTTGTGTGATGAAATGGATTTCTGGTTCCCAGGACATTGCCTAGAGAACGGAGTAACCCCCAAGAATATAGGTTTGGGAGGAGCACCCATGGTTTAAATCACAGAACAAGGGCTTTGGAATTCTCAGGCAAAATGAATATGTAAAAGAAAACATGCTGGCCCATAAGAAAAATTCCAAAACCCACATTAGGGCAAAACCTTTGTTAGACCAAACGAAATAGCATTTTTTTCCTTAAACTTGTCAGTCATTGTATCTTACCCAGGGCAACCCAAAGCGTCTTACAACCAAAGTAATGACATTAAAAGCAATAGGAAAGAGAAATACATTAAAAACATCACATCCACTTCTAAAAGGCCACAGATATGTAAAGGCAAAAGGCCTGCTTATAAAGTAAAATTTTTGCCTGGTGCCTAAATATATAATGAATATACATAACAATGGTGCCAGGGTTTTCTAGCTCCAACTCCCTGGGCTCTGCCTGTTCCTCCTCAGGAGCCAACCATCCCCTCCATGACACACGACACCCATCTTCCCTGGCCATTGACCATGCAGACTTAATGGGGCTGCTGGGAGTTGGGGGGCCAGTAACATCTGGAGGACCACAGGTCATGCCTCCCTGCTTTAGCTCCAGATCAAAAGCCTCCCCCCTCCCCCAAAGTAGTATCACTTCTTTTAAAAGCCAATGAAGGCAACAAGTGCTGTCAGGACTAGAAAGAAAATGGAGCTGCTAAAAAACAAGGGGAAGGAATCAGCATGATCAGGTTAACTGCAAGAAATGAAAAACAGGGGTTTTTTTGTTTTGTTTTTAAAGAACAAAAAGGAAATGAGAAAACCCCCATCCTAGCCCACTGAGTTTTCTGCATGCTCAATAGCCACTGTCATTTGGAGAGGAAAACTATAGAGTGGGGTGCAGGGAATGCACTGCTTGAGCTCCATCATATTTTGGAAGCCATAGATTACACTGTGAGCAGAATTCCCGTTGGAGTGAAGACACATGCTCTGCTTATCATTACAAATTGTCTAGTGTTTTCCAGGCACTGTGCAAAGTTATATACATACACACACAGCCCTGCCCTCAAGTCTTACCGCATAAATGGAGAGCGATATCAGGTGGGGGAAGTGGAAGACATTAAATCTAGGTGCCCAAACTTATACATGCTACCCATTTTACAAGTAACTAATTAAAATATTTGTATAGCTGACCCAGAAAATCCAAACTAGCACAGAATCTGCACACACTAACGAGCTGGTCTAGAAAGAGAACAGCTGTTCACAAGATAAAAAAGCAAACTCAATCTGCAAATGGCCAAGAGTGCAAGCACATACATGGCATTCCATACCTTTCACAGTTCTTTTGGGAGTTCTCTTGCCAGTGCTCTCTGCCACCACAGGAATTTCATCAGGATTTCCCCCTTCTTCCTCAATGGCCTGTTAGGAAGAAAAGATTGTGTGCATTTCAGAAACAGCAAATGTCTTCTTGCACATTTTGTAGGATTCTCTGCAAGGAAGCTCAGCAACGCCAAGTCTGCCCTGCATTCAAGAAAGGTAGTATTCAGTCTGTCTTCATGATGTACACCTTTCACTGCATCCCTAAATTTCATCACTCTTACTCAGGACAATTAACCACTTCCTACCCCCACAGCACCTTCTGTATTTTCCATTTTAACATGCCATTTTTCTTCCTCCACCCATCATCTGACCTTCCTTCCTCACAGCCCATTCCTACTTGCCACCCCACTTCTCTCACTCGCTATTTCTCTCTTCTCGCCCCTCCCACAAACACATCCCCCCTGTCCATCACTGTCTTCTTCCCTTTGAAACCACTCCCTACCCCCCCCCAATTATTTTTTCTTCCTCCCTCTCCCTCCTGGAGGAACCACAATCCCCCTTTCATTTCAGTATCATCTAATCCCAACTTCAGGCACCTTTTCCCCATAGCAAATCCCCTCTTTGTTACTTTCTCCTTCCTTGTGATTCCACCCACTCTATGATCTCATTCTCTCATCATCTACCCCACAACACCCCTCATCTCATTTACCTCTGGGTCATCTAATCTGTCTTTTAAAAGGAGCCTTCTCCACCCCAGCCAGTCCCATCACTAGCACCTTGCTCCCTTTAATTCTACCCAATTCCATCCCAATTCCTTATCATCTCATTGACTTCACCATCACCCAACTTACTCCCCCTCCCGAACCCCATTTTCCCTTTCTATCTTGTCATTCGACCCTCAATTCCCTCCCCAGTTCTCTCCCATCCTTCTCATGACTGGGGGCATTGTTTTCGTTTGTTACAGTGGTGAGAACTTTTGTGTTTTTATATTGTAAACCACCTTGTGATCCTCGGATGACAAACAGCATAGGATCAGCATCATCTGATCCCATCTGTAGGAGCCCCTGCCCCACAATTGACAAACCCCAACACCACCTCCTTCTCCCTCCTTTTAATTCCACCCCTCAATCCCATCTTCTCCCCCTGCAGAAATCAAAATCCTTTCTTATTCAATTTATTTCACTGTTAAAGGTAAAGGTAAAGGGACCCCTGACCATTAGGTCCAGTCGTGACCGACTCTGGGGTTGCGCGCTCATCTCGCATTATTGGCCGAGGGAGCCAGCGTATAGCTTCCAGGTCATGTGGCCAGCATGACAAAGCCGCTTCTGGCAAACCAGAGCAGCACATGGAAACGCCGTTTACCTTCCCGCTGTAGCGGTTCCTATTCATCTACTTGCATTCTGACGTGCTTTCGAACTGCTAGGTTGGCAGGAGCTGGGACCGAGCAACGGGAGCTCACCCCGTCGCAGGGATTCGAACCGCCGACCTTCTGATCAGCAAGCCCTAGGCTCAGTGGTTTAACCACAGCGCCACCTGGGTCCCTATTTCACTGTTACTCAATCCTTATCCACGCCTCCTTTCCTTTGATTCCACTCAATCCCTGCTGCCCTGAAAGAACCCCAGTCGTATTTACTTCTGAATCATCTACTTCCCGCTCCAGGAAACCAAAGCCCAAACACCATAACTTTCCTCCCCAAACAAAACCCATAACTCTCCTACTTTTTAATTCCACCTCTTGTTCCCATCATCCCACCCAAAACCCCAATACTCCCTCATCTCATTTGCCATAATTCAATCCCACATTTAGGGCCCCCCTCAAAAGTCACCATCACCATCATTCTACTTTAAGATTCCACTCCTGAATCCCATCCTGCCCCCTTCAACAACCCCAAACCTGCCTCATTTACTTTAGGGTCATCTGGTTTTCTATAAAAAGGAAACTCCCTTATGCGCCCCCCAAATCCCATCATCATCTTCTCCTTCCTCACCAAAATCCAAAACCTGTCATCATTATTATCATTGCCCCCTTCCCAGCAAACTCCATCTCATTTACATTACCATCATTTAATGCTGCACCAGGTTTAGAAGCCTCCTTCTCCCCACATCGCCAGCAAATCCCATCATTATAATCTCCCCCACTTAATTCCACCCTCAGCCCCCCTCTCAATGACCCCCAATCCACCATCTTATTTACTTCAAGGGTCACTATGGATGTGAAGGTCTGGAATAACAACACAGTATGAATATCATTTAATTTTTACTCCTCCCCAAGAAGCCCAGGGTGGCATGCAAGATACATGATTAAAAAACAAAAGCAAATAGGTGGGGGAGGGGGTAAACAGTTCCCCCCACCATATCATTTGCTTAAAAGGCACTGGGGAATGTGAGCACCTGGGAAAACAATAATATTAAGTGTTTACAATTAATATTCACACACACACACGCCCAGGGCGGCACACAAGGTAGTAACTGAAAAATAAAACAAAGCAAAAATCGGAGAGTGGGACACCCACAACCTCTCATTTGCTTAAGGGGAACTAGGGATGTGGGCACCTGGAAAAACCAGTAATACAGTGTTAGCTTTTATATTTAACATGTACAGGGAGGTTTTTAAATGTCTGAGGGTTTTTCTGTGTTTTGATATTTTGTTGGAAGTGGCCTGGAATGGCTGGGGCAACCCATATCAGATGGACGGCATATAAATAATAAAATTACTATTATTGGAGCCTGAGACCTCAAAAGATATATATGTTGTTGTTTTTTAAAAAAATTTTTTTTAAGGAATTAAGCCCCATCCCACCCCCCAAAAAACCGTGTCTACACATCTCCACGGAGCCCGAAGCAATGATGATGATGATGTGTGGGTGTAAAAACAAAAAAATGGGGGTGTCTCCCCCTCCCCCCATTTACTTCAGGATCAAGGAAAACAAGTTCACATCTGTAGCCTTTTCCCTAAGGCGGAAAAAACAAAAACAGCTGCGCCATTAGAAAAACAAGAAGAATCAGGGCGGGGAAAGAAAAAGGGAAAAATAAAAGGAAAAACTCTTCCCCACACACACACCACACCATTTTCCCCAGAAGCAAATGCGGGGTGGGGGTGGGGAGACACAGTAAAATGGGGGAGCAAGAAAATGGACCCCCCACCGCTCTTCCATGTTTCCGTTTACTGTATATTTTATTCATTCATTGAATTTATATGCGGGTGGTGGTGGGGAGACACACAGGAAAGTGGGGGGGAGGGGAGCAGCAAGAAACTGGATTCCCCTCCCCCTTCCATGTTTCCGTTTATATTTTATTTATTAATTGAATTTATATACCGCCCTATATACCCGGAGGTCTCAGTATTATCGTCTGGGGCTTCCTCCCTCCCTCCCCGTATTTCAGAAGCAAATGGGGGGGGAGACACGCCGGGAAACCGCGGGGGTGGTGGTTTGTGTCCCCCCCCTTCCCCTCCATGTTTTCGTAAACGGCCTTCACACCACCCTTTATAGGGAGAAAAAGCCTCGCCTCCCCTCCCCCCGCCTCACAACTCACGCTGCGGAGGCGCTCGAGGAGGACGCTCTTGTTGCCGCCGGTGTCCAAATTGCGGCGCTTCAGTTCGGCCCGCAGGTCGATCACCCGCAGGTCGCTCAGACGACGGGTCGACCCGGCCGATGCCGCCGGCGATGGGGCCGCCGCCGCTTTGGCCTCGCTGAGGGGGGACGAAGGAGGGAGGAGCGGCGCTGCCGCCGCCGCCGCGTCGTCCCCTCCGGCGGCCGAGGTGTCGCTCCCCTCAGCGGCAGCAGCTGCCATGGTGCCTTGAAGCGAAGCGCGACGGAAGGGGCAGGAGGAGGAGCGGCGTCGCTGTTGTTGCCGCCGCCAACGCCGCTTTTCCCCTCAGGAAAAAAGCGGGCGCCGAGGGATGCGAGATGCTGTCTCCGCGTCCCGTCAGACAAAATGGCGGGAAGGCCCGACGACGACACCGTAACAGGGAAGGGCGAGTGCGCACGCGCGAAGAACGCGCACGGACGTCGGTGGGGGGAGGAGGAGGAGGAGACGTATACGCTCGCTATAGAGCAGCGGGGGTAAGGAGGTGGGCGGGGAAACACACCATAGACTCCCGTGGAAGGGAATCTTCTAGAGCAGCTGCTTCCGGTTTGTATGCCGGCGCAAGCCTTTCCATCTGGTAGCCTCGGGGAGGTTCTGGACTGCAACGCCCATGAGCCCCTGCGGCGATTGGCTTTGGGGCTGATGGGAGTTGTAGTCCAGGAAAAAAAACTAAGGCGGCGAGGGCATTAACGTGTGGCTTGTACAACTTGATTAATGGATTCCGTTTATACCCCACTTTTTTTCTTCCAAGGAGGTCAAGGTGGAGCACCTGGTCCCACTTTCCCATGCTCAACAAGGTGCACGGCTCTGAGCTAGTCTTTCAATGGGTTTCTTAGTTGCATTCTTGGCACCCATCTTTTCTTCAGAGACAATGGAAGAGTGTGCTTTTGGGGGGGAGGTGAAGTCAAACCGTTGGAGAGTTACAGCGCCTGCTGTGGCGGTGTAGAGACCGATGGGGGAGAGACATGTTTTGTTGCAGCTGGGGCAGACGTGCTGCTGCAGATGCACCGTGGCTTTACTTCTTTCTGTGCTCCTCCCAGCGGTCATTCCTCCTCTGGTCACTGCTCTGGATACAGGACCTGACTTAGAATTTTGAAGTGTCAGGCATAGCTCTAGTGGCTTTAGCCCAAACGTAGCAGAGTTTTCCTGCACAGCGCAGAAGCTAGTTGAGGTGGAAATGACTAGTTGGCTAGACGCAGAATAACTATTTACAGGATTTATTAAAAAAAAATAAAACCAGCAGAGTTTCTGCATACAAAGCAAAGCAAAATAAATCCTCTCTGTCTCTCTCTCTCCAACCATACGCAGCACTCCTACTCCTAACACCCAACGAGAAACAACTGTGCTAGCATTCCTAGATAACAGAGTTCAGTGCTGGTCATTAACCAATCAGAGAGCTGTTGCCAGGCCAGGCAGACCTTGGCTTTCTGCCAAGAGTAAATTGACACTACCTTGAGTTAATTGTGTGAAGCAAGAATCTGTAAGCTTCCCATGAGAACCAATTATCAGAAACCGAACACTCTGATTGTTTGCAAGGGATTCCCACATGGCAGAGTTGATGTTGCCAGCCTTATCACGTTTGCAAACATATTTGTAATGCAGAGTTCGTCTGGCAATGGGCCTGGTACCTGAAGCCACCTTCCATTCTGTGGACAGGACCATGCCATCATAAATGTCGCTGAGACAAGTGTGAATGTGCTGGGAATGTGGGCTTGGAAGAGCACACACAGAATTATGAAATTCTGTCCTGCCATGTGATACCCCAAGTCTTGCTGATGCTGGACATGTGGAAAGCGTTGAAGCGTCGCTTCTGTGGGTTCCGGTTTCCGCCGGCAGGAATGGCGGACCTGTTTTCCATCCCTCTGACCTTCGTAAGGAATTTGGCGGTTGCTAGGGGAGTAAATGGCAACCCCCTACCCTCTCCGGGGGTTACGGAGAGGGGCCGCTGGCCCGCGATGCCCCCAGACCCACTCCGACTGTTTATGGAGTGGGGGGAGCTTGGGCTGAAAAGCACTTACGAGGGCCAGGACTCCCGGACGCTAATCTGCATGGCGGGGATTTCCATGGTTAAAGAAGATAATTAGGCTTAAATCTATGGACATACTTCAGAAGGAGGGGAAGAAGCGCTGTTTACTGCTGAGAAATCTATGCTGCTGAGGGAGAGGAGTTAAAGGCTGTATATCATCTGGAAGAAGGATTGATGGGGACGGAGCGATAAGGGAATGGAGTTTTATTTTTCTTCATATGAGTTACTTCGTACCTTCCCAGACGCGATGTCCTGGCTTGTTTGGAGTGAAAGAGAAGCAAAAGACTGTGTGAGTTGAACTTTATAAACTGTTGTTACTGAGCATATTTTTTAAAGATGTGGAGTTGCCGATGAGAAAAGCCCCCCCCCCTAGTCGGACGGAAGGAGTCCTGGACGCGTTCGGAGGATTTATGAGCTGTGACGCACTTTGAATTGGAGCAGCGACCTGAAGCTAAGTTCAGCTATAGGGCAAGGAGATCCATTAATTTACCAAGAGTTTATGGTTTGATGTTTGGGTCTTCTGCCTGGAAAAGCTGTAAATTTTATAAAGATCGTTAATCTTCATGGCTATGAGAGAAAACGAAAGTGATTTGAGCTTTTTAAGATGGCGCTGCTTCGACGCAACAGGGAGCTCCAGACTAAGAAGATTTATGGGGAGGCTGGACTGATTAACCCACACAGGAGAAAGAACATTTGTGAAACCTCGTTTGATATTTATCTCAGCAGCTGGGAAACAATCGGTTGAAAGTGGAAAACATCTATGTGACTGTAAGGGGAAGATCTGGATTATTATGAACTTGGAGGACGATTTGAACTTTAGAAAAAAGACGGCAGTGGACGGTTGCGAGGAATCCCCAATTTCTTGAAGCATGGGAACCCAAATAAAAAATTCTTTAGACGATTTGGCATAACATTCGGTTTGATTGATATATATATGTGTATAATTTGAAATAATGAATGTGATATAATTGGTTTTAATTGGAAAATTAATAAAATATATTTTTTTTAAAAAAAGAAGCGTCGCTTCTGTGGGGTGTAAGCTGTCCTCGTTTCACTTCCATAAAACAGTGCCTAGTAGACCATCTTGGTATAGTATTGGTCATTAGGATCACATTTTCCCAAACTCTCTTCTAGTGAGTTCAAGATGGAAAAAAAAGTCCTGCATAAGAGGGCAACAGGGAGAGTATGTTATTTTGTAGTTATGGTTTTTTTTCATGTCGTAAGCCACCTTGAGCATGGTTTGAACTGTGGAAAGGCAGCATACAAAGATATTATGTATGTATTTATGTATTTATGTATGTATGTATGTATGTAGGGCTGAGAGGAAGTGACTGGCCCCTAAGGTCACATGGTGGTTCTCAACTTTCCTTATACTTGAGTGGGCTGATTTTGTTGTTTTTGTTAAATAGATAAAAATACATGTAGGTTTAAAGATGTATTGGTCTTTTATTGCTAATTATTTGCAAAGGGTTCTAACCACTTTGAGCATTTCTTGTATATGGCTTATACACAATTAATTTTGTAACAAAAAATTGCTCTCTTAACTAAAAATTGCTTGCTAGGATGAACCACTGTGTCAATAGAACTTTCCACAGTATATTTATTATACATTTAATGGGATTGCAACCAAGCAAAGCCTCAGAAATGAATGGACAGGACTAACATATGTAGGTCCTTTAACATAGGTCCTTTAAATTCAGTGCTCTGAGTGCAGTTGGAGACAACTCTGTAAATTCATAATCAAATGAATGGATAAGGTTACCTTAGATCCATCACATTCATTGGGTCTACCCATAATAACACTTAAGGTAAAGGGACCCCTGACCGTTAGGTCCAGTCACGAACGACTGGGGTTGAGCCACCCATCTCGCTTTATTGACCGAGGGAGACGGCATACATTTTCCAGGTCATGTGGCCCCATGACTAAGCTGCTTCTGGCAAACCAGAGCAGCACACGGAAACACCGTTTACCTTCCCACTGGAGTGGTACCTATTTATCTACTTGCACTTTTATGTGCTTTCTTTTTTTTTTTAATATATTTTATTAATTTTCCAATTAAAGCCAATTATATCACATTCATTATTTCAAATTATACACATATATATATCAATCAAACCGAATGTTGTGCCAAATCGTCTAAAGAATTTTTTATTTGGGTTCCCATGCTTCAAGAAATTGGGGATTCCTCGCAACCGTCCACTGCCGTCTTTTTTCTAAAGTTCAAATCGTCCTCCAAGTTCATAATAATCCAGATCTTCCCCTTACAGTCACATAGATGTTTTCCACTTTCAACCGATTGTTTCCCAGCTGCTGAGATAAATATCAAACAAGGTTTCACAAATGTTCTTTCTCCTGTGTGGGTTAATCAGTCCAGCCTCCCCATAAATCTTCTTAGTCTGGAGCTCCCTGTTGCGTCGAAGCAGCGCCATCTTAAAAAGCTCAAATCACTTTCGTTTTCTCTCATAGCCATGAAGATTAACGATCTTTATAAAATTTACAGCTTTTCCAGGCAGAAGACCCAAACATCAAACCATAAACTCTTGGTAAATTAATGGATCTCCTTGCCCTATAGCTGAACTTAGCTTCAGGTCGCTGCTCCAATTCAAAGTGCGTCACAGCTCATAAATCCTCCGAACGCGTCCAGGACTCCTTCCGTCCGACTAGGGGGGGGGGGCTTTTCTCATCGGCAACTCCACATCTTTAAAAAATATGCTCAGTAACAACAGTTTATAAAGTTCAACTCACACAGTCTTTTGCTTCTCTTTCACTCCAAACAAGCCAGGACATCGCGTCTGGGAAGGTACGAAGTAACTCATATGAAGAAAAATAAAACTCCATTCCCTTATCGCTCCGTCCCCATCAATCCTTCTTCCAGATGATATACAGCCTTTAACTCCTCTCCCTCAGCAGCATAGATTTCTCAGCAGTAAACAGCGCTTCTTCCCCTCCTTCTGAAGTATGTCCATAGATTTAAGCCTAATTATCTTCTTTAACCATGGAAATCCCCGCCATGCAGATTAGCGTCCGGGAGTCCTGGCCCTCGTAAGTGCTTTTCAGCCCAAGCTCCCCCCACTCCATAAACAGTCGGAGTGGGTCTGGGGGCATCGCGGGCCAGCGGCCCCTCTCCGTAACCCCCGGAGAGGGTAGGGGGTTGCCATTTACTCCCCTAGCAACCGCCAAATTCCTTACGAAGGTCAGAGGGATGGAAAACAGGTCCGCCATTCCTGCCGGCGGAAACCGGAACCCGCACTTTTATGTGCTTTCAAACTGCTAGGTTGGCAGGAGCTGGACTGAGCAACGGGAGCTCACTCCATCGCGGGGATTCAAACTGCCGACCTTCTGATCGGCAAGCCCTAGGCTCAGTGGTTTAGACCACAGCGCCACCCGCGTCCCATAATAACACTTAGTTGGATACAATCTTTATATATATATATATATATATATATATATATATATATATATATATATATAATTTCTGGTTTCAGTAGAATGTTACATAGTATTATATAACACAACAACAAAATTGCTCTGGTCCATGGGGTCACGAAGAGTCGGACACGACTAAATGACTAAACAACAACAATTTTTTAAATTTTGGGTTGCATGTGACTAATCAAGTTCATAACAGACATTCTGATTCCATTGGCTAACTTCACACTCCTAACAATGTCTACTCAGAAGTCAGTCCTTTTGAACTCAGTGGGACTTACTCCTGCGCTAAACGCAGTGAATGGGGGGGGGGGAGGCAACCTTGTATGTTATATGAGATATTACTACCGTATGAAGGCATCTTAGACATCACCTTGCCGACAAAGGTCCGTATAGTTAAAGCTATGGTTTTCCCAGTAGTGATGTATGGAAGTGAGAGCTGGACCATAAAGAAGGCTGATCGCCGAAGAATTGATGCTTTTGAATTATGGTGCTGGAGGAGACTCTTGAGAGTCCCATGGACTGCAAGAAGATCAAACCTATCCATTCTTAAGGAAATCAGCCCTGAGTGCTCCCTGGAAGGACAGATCGTGAAGCTGAGGCTCCAATTCTTTGGCCACCTCATGAGAAGAGAGGAATCTTTGGAAAAGACCCTGATGTTGGGAAAGATTGAGGGCACTAGGAGAAGGGGACGACAGAGGACAAGATGGTTGGACAGTGTTCTCGAAGCTACGAACATGAGTTTGACCAAACTGCGGGAGGCAGTGGAAGACAGGAGTGCCTGGTGTGCTCTGGTCCATGGGGTCACGAAGAGTCGGACACGACTAAACGACTAAACAACAACAACCGTATGAAGGAATCCTGTACATCATGAACTGTACTTTATTCCTGAAAACAAATAGCCACCTGATACACTACACTGACATTCCTCACACATTCAGTGAAAGAAATGAGACCAGTCAGGGTAATTGACACTAGATTCACAATGTATTCATTAGAGGCAAACATTGAGACTATGAGGAAATATGTGCATGTGGCAAGGGGCCACAAACATATCCATAGATGTCCTGAGTCAAGTAGCTGTTACATTCTTTTAGCAAAGCTGTTCCTGTTTGGGGGAAAGAGCTGACACATTAGCCCGCAATTATGCATACCGTATGCCCAACTCCAGAAGACCCCCATGGAACTGTCTGTATTTAATAATATGTTGAGCTCCAGTTAATGAATGTTATCGAACAGCGCCATCTAGAGTATGTAGCTCTGGTACTGCAGCCATATGAAATGTTTCGCTTTCAATTGACAGCTGTCATTTATTTCTGGTGACAATGTACTATGTGTCTAACCTAGAAATAATTGTATCCTGTCTAAGTCACTGTATAAAATTGCACTGTGCAGAGCCTTAGGAATCCACTACAAACAGCTGCTCCTACCATCTCCATAAGCTCTGTTTAGCACAAGGAAAAGGAGACTCTAGACAGCCATTTACCGAAAAGCGTAGAGTCACGTAGGCAGGAAACACCTCACCCCAGAGGTGACACTTAACTTAAGTGGGAGACAGGTAGCCATCAAGATCACAAATAAAGGCAGCCCAGGAATGGATTCTGACTCAGGAATGGCTCAGGAAGTGTAAATAGTTTTATTGTCTTGTATTACTGGGTGATGAGCAAAAGGTGGGAAGGATGGCTACCTGACACCCAGGTACTGCCCATGTACCTCCCCTCTGATGATGTAGAGATGATGTAGTGATGATGAAAGGTGGGAGAGGGGACTGGAAAGTCGGGGAACTAATAAAAGTTGGGTGCGCCTTCTGGGAGGGGTCCGGCTCATCTCTTTGCAAGAGGAGTGCAGACCCTGCTATAGCAGTTTTGCTTATACAAATAAAGGTCAGGCTTATTAGCCACTTTGCTTTAAAGTTTTGCCTTGGTCTCTAGCCTGATTTCTTTCAAACCTCCAACCGCATGGAATCCTTTTACCTAGTGGGCTCACAGAATCCCCCCAAGGACTAGAGACCAGCCTGTGAGCATTCTGGTTCTTTTCACTCCTTAGTAGATGGGGCTAGGATTACAGCCTTACTTCTGTGTAGACATAGGGTTGGTCTGGGACACAATCCTTCTCCCTCCCAGTCGCCTTTTCATCGTGTGCATTGTCTAGGGTGGGCTCAATACACTTTGGCGCCTGAAGTGAGCCACAAAACAGTGCCATCTCCCGGCCACTGCACCAGGGAAGAATGGGTGAGTGAAGGCTGTAGAAAAAAGCTGCCTCCAAGGAGCACGACTGGTGCTGCCGCCATTGCAGCAGTAGCGCACAATGCATTCTTCAAAGGCCAGAATCGGCTGCCCTTCTACATCCTGCTGCCTAAGGCAGGCACCTCACCTTGCCCCATGGGTGGGCCAGCCTTAGTCATGTCTTCTGTACACCTCTCGGAGCAGGAATTATATTGCGAACGATCACTGTAAACTACTTTCAGTGTCTCTTTTGGCAGGAGTAAAACACCTCCAAACAAATAGCTGATTACATTTATTATATTACTTGTTGCATTATTACATCTGGTTATGACGTTAATACCTCACTTTTCCTACCAAGGAGGTCAGGGAGGTCCTCTCCCTCCTCTAATTTATCATCACAACAGTAATGTAAGGGTAGGTTTGGTTGGGGGACTGTGCATTCATGGAGCTTCATGGCAGATCCTAAACTAACCCAGGGATGGGGAGCCATTTTCAGCATGAGGACCGCATTCCCTCCTCCTGAGGCCACATGCCCATGGTGGGCGGGGCTGGAGGTGACAGTTGGTGGAGCAACAGGTGTTAATTTAACTTTCCTACAATAGGTAGTTTCCACACCCTCCCTCTATATCAGGGGTAGGCAATCTAAGGTCCGTGGGCCTTCTCAATCCGGCCCATGGATGGTCTGGGAATCAGCATGTTTTTACATGAGTAGAATGTGTGCTTTTATTTCAAATGCATCTCTGGGTTATTTGTGGGGTCTGCCTGGTGTTTTTACATGAATAGAATGTGTGCTTTTAGTTAAAATGCACCTCTGGGTTATTTGTGGGGCAAATATTTTTTTTACAAAATATAGTCCGGCCTACCACATGGTCTGAGGCCCACGGCTGAAAAAGGTTGCTGACCCCTGCTCTATATCCTCCAACCAGGTAAGCAAGAAGGATTTTCGGAGTTTTAAGAGCTTTTTAAAATTTTACTGCGAAGCAACCTGAAATCTTTTGAAGAGTGGTATGTACATTTAATAAATAAGGATAATAATTGGAGCTAAGCCAAAAACAAAAACCCAACACTGAAGAAAAGGCACTTCATTTATTTTGCGTTTTCATTTTGTAATTTTATGTTGTGAACCCCATTTGATGCAGGGTGCTATACAAATTTAGTAAATAAGTCAACAAGGGCCAGTGAGGGATTTGGCCTGGGGAAGAGCCTCGAGGGCCACATAGACCCTAAGGGTCTCATTTAATTCCACATTTTTTGCGATAGCCAAGCCATATTACAAATGTAGTTTTCCGGGACAAAATGCTACAGTGGAGAATTTTGTCCCTTAATTCACCCCCCCACCACTTTCCTTAATACGCATGCGCGCAAAGCAGCAAGTTTCCTTCCTGCCTGGGCTCGCTCAACCAAAGGCGCATGCGCCAGAGCGGATCGTGCACTCTGAGCATGCGTCGCAGCGAGCCCTGCCTGCTCTGCGTCTGCGCGTAGAGCTGCGGCCGCCATTTTGTGTGTAGCGAGAGGAGGCGCGCGCCGCGCAAACTGCCACTTTAAAATTTTTATTTTATTCTGCATTTTAAATATATATATATTTAAAGAAAAGCAGCTTTTGTAGAAAAAGGGCCGAGCAGGCAAGTTCCTTCCGATGGCGGCGGAGAACCTGGCCGGCGAAGCAGCGGTTCCCCTCAGCGGCGGCGGCGAGTCGGATGGCTCCTTCGGGGTGACGCGGCGGCTGAGCGACCTGCGGGTGATCGACCTGCGGGCCGAGCTGAAGCGGCGCAGCTTGGACAGCAGCGGCATCAAGAGCGTCCTCCTCGAGCGGCTTAGTAAGGTGAAGAAGCGTGGGCGGGGAAATTAAAAACGCGCCGGCGTGCAAGAGGTTAAAGGCTTACTGCGCGTGCGCCTCCAGTGGCCTTTGCCCCCCTTCCCCACCCTCCTGTGGATTTGTAGACTCAGAGCAATTAGACGCCCTTTGGGAGCGCGGTATTCCGAGTCCGCTTTGGTATCGATCGCTTGTTGTCTGTAAAAAGTCGAGTGTTGTCACTAGGTCCCCCTGCCCCGAAGAGGCTGCAATCTCCTGGTATCCGAAGCGCTGTCACGTGGAAGATGACGACGACAACAACAATTATAGTAATTTTATTATTTGTACCCCGGCCATTTGGCTGGGTTTCCCCAGCCACTCTGGGCGGCTTACAACACATAAAAAGTTGTAAAACATTAGCAAGCTTTATAATTGTTATGATGATTACTATCCCGCTGCTAATGCTGCTGCTGCTGCTGCTGTTGTTCCTCCTCCAAAGTGGAAGGACCCGGATGGATGGGTTCAAACGAAAAGAAAGGAGGTTCTCTTACTAATTTAATAAAATCTCACACGCTGCTTGGTGCAGACAAACAAAACAACAGCTTCAAGGCTGCTTGCAAAGAGGTAGAAGCATAAAGAACCGAAAAAAATTCATACCCATGCTTACACTAGTGTACAAAAAGTGAAAAAACTGAATTGGATCAAATTGCCTAAACTATATGTTTAGGAGGAACTTGCTGTACTGTTTTTAATATTCAGTTGGAAGCTGCCCGGAGTGGCTGGGGAAACCCAGCCAGATGGGTGGAGTATAAATAATTTATTATTATTATTATTATTATTATTATTATTATTATTATTATTATTATAGAGCATGCACTACTCTGGCGAGACAGTCCGCAGGTAGGTACCGGTGGGGTGTCCGCCTGCGTACCAGATGGAGCTGGTAGACAGCTGCCCTGGACACAGAACTTAGCTGTGCCTCCATGGACAGCTGCCAGTCCAAAATGACTCCCAGGCTGTGCAAGACTTGGGGCATCACACGGTAGGACAGAATTTCAAAATTCTGTGTGTGTGCTCTTCCAAGCCCACATTCCCAGCACATTCACACTTGTCTCAGCGACATTTATGAACCCTCATCCCCTAACACCACTTTCTGAACACGGCCCAGGAAGAAGGAGTGGAACCACTGTATAACAGTGCTCCCAGCCCCTCTAGATGGTCCAGAAGGATGTCATGGTCGATGGTACCAAAGGCCACTGAGAGATCCAGCAGAACTAGAGAACAGCTTTCACCTTTGTCCTTAGCCTGCTGGAGATCATCAACCATCAATCATCAGCCTTAACTCTTCTGATAAGTACTTGTGGTGGGGTTAGACCTGTGGTGGTGAACCTTTTAGAGACCGAGTGCCCAAACCGCAACCCCAAACCCACTTACTTATTGCAAAGTGCCAACACGGCAATTTAACCTGTATATCTCATTTTTTCTGGGTGTTTCATGTTTCTTCTTTATGAATGCTGTTGTAATAAAGAATTCTTCATAAAAGTTACTGCATTATATTCTTCATTAAATTATCTTTCCAACGATACATAATTTTATGGCATTAGGGCTTTTTTCCCCTTAAAAAAAAGGTTTATGGGTACTCTCATTTTGACTCAAGAAAATCTCCACCCAGGGGGGGGGGAAATAAATACAGTTTAAATCGGGGAAAATAAATACAGTTTTCGAACAGTTTAGTTCTCGAACTACTTGGAATCTGGACACTTCAAACCCGGGAATGAGTGCTCTGGTTTTGGAATTTTTTTCGGAAGCGGAACGTGCTCTATTCTGAGTATAACTTCCGTTTTTATTGTCACACTTCCGTTTTCCTAGTGAGGGAAGGTGGGCCAGGCGGCAAGCGAGCAGGGACCTGCTGCCCTCCAGCGGTGGGTCCCTCCACCGCCGCCACAACAGCAACCTCCTTCTCCAGCACTGGTGGCCCCAGTGCTGAGTGAGGGAAGGCTGGGCTGGAGCGGCAAGTGATCAGGCAAGGGATGTTGCCCCCCTCCTCCTGCTTGCAGGCAAGTAGGAGTAGGGTCGGGCTGCTCCGCTGGGCAGCGTTGCTGCTTGCACGGGAACAGGAGCTGGATTGGGGCTGCTCAGTTGGGGAGGTGCAGGCTCCATCACACTTTCTGTTGAGGGGTTTGCAGCCACACTCCCCTCAAGGGAGAAGTTTAAAGGAGCCCCCACCTCCACATCGGATCCCCTGCAACCCTGTGAAGGCAACCAGACTGAATTTAAATTAAGGGGAGAACTATGTGTGGCACTTTGAGCTGATTGGAGGAAAGATGGAATATAAATGCAATAAATAAATTAAAATCAATGTGAACCTAGTTTGTCAACTAAGAATAATGCATCTGATGTCACTCATGGACTAGTCAACAAAAGCTATGGTTAAAGTTAAGGTGCTGCCAAGGGTTGTTTGTTGGTGTGTTTTGGTTTCTATCCCTGGGATAGAAGACCCCTAGATCCTTTTCACATGTACTATTGGCAAGCCAAGTGTCCCCCACCTTATATTTGTGCACTTGGTTTTTCCTGCCTAAGTGTGTTTGTCCCTATTGAAATTCATTTTGTTAGTTTGGGCCCAGTACTCCAATCTATTAAGGTAATATTGAATCTCTATCTTCAGTGCCATTAGCTACCCCTCCCAGTTTGGTGTCTTCTGTAGATTTGGTAAGCATTCCATCACTTCCTCCAAGGAAGCAGAGACCATGGTCCATGAACCTGCGCAGTCAGTGGCTTACTTCCAGTATATTTCTCTCTCTTCCAAGGGCCATGACCTTTAACAGGAAGCAGTGATGAAAAACACTTCTCTGTAAGGGAAGCTGAATATGCCATTGTTCTGCAGCAATTAAGAAATCTTGAACTGGGAGAGGTGCAGTCACAAAGCCACCTTCAAAGAATCATCAAGGCTGGTAGGCTTCATAGAAGATCGTGTCCTGGAACCCTGATGCTGGAAAGGAAACTGGATCTCCTGGTGCTGGGAGGGGAGCTGTGACATTCTGAGCGGACCTGCTGCCATCCGATCATTCCTGCTTCAAAATCTTGCAGCGTAGTTATTTTGTCCTGAGAAGGGCCATGGGATTGTCCTGAAGAACGAGTTGTAAAGTAAATGCTTAACCTTATGTTCTTTTAACAGGCTATTGAGGAGGAGGGGGGAGACCCTGAAGAGATTCCAGTGGTGACAGAAATAACCACAAAGAAGGTGCCCAAGAGGAGCAGCAAAGGTATGCCGGGGAATAGGGGAGGAGTTCTGCTTGCATTTGTATGGTTAACTTGCCTATAGCTGTGCCTCCCCCAAAATGCTGAGAAAGAGCATTTGCTTAAGACAGAGTGCCTGGACAAATCACAGAGTTATGCTCAAGAATTCCTATATCAAGCACTCAGTCACCCTCCCCTTCCCCTTTAGTTTGAAGCAGTATTGAAATATGTTTACTGCTTCATTTGCTGTATGTATTCAGTTTATGACCTGCCTATTCTATACCTTCTAGGCAACTTACACCAAAAAAATTAAAAATGCCAAATGGCATATTTTATTTACAAAGCGGAAACTAAAAACCAAAAATCCAGATTTTTGCAGATGCATTGATTTTTCTGGTGGGTTTTTCCCTTTCCTATTGGTGCAATGTATTTATTTAATTATTACTCATTTATGCCATTTAGATATCTCCCTTTAGCCTAAAAGGCTGCTGATTTGGAGCAGACTGTTCATCATTGACCAGTGGGTCAGGACCCGCTGCTGTGTTGCGGCCTGATCTAGGTTGGGTGGCAGCCCTAGCACACTTTGCCATACATACGGCAAAGCATTAAGCAACGGATCTCCAAATGGATGTTTGGGTCGTAGTGATAAATGGCAAAGGGTACTGGGGTAGACATTGCATTGACCCATCTTGACAACATTGCGGGCCTTATTTATTTGTGAAATTTATACCCCACCTTTCCTCCAAGGAGCTCGAGGTGGCATACATACTTTCCTCCTTTTTTATCATCAAAACAAACCTGGCTGAGAGTGAGTAATTGGCTGAAGGCCACCCTGTTTGCTTTGTTGGTGATTGGGAATTTGACCCCTGGTCTCCAAGGTCCCTAGTCCAGCATTTACCTTTATCTTTACCCAGTCCAGCAGTCTTTAATCATTACACTGCCCTGGCTTTCTGCTTAGATCCAGAGTTCTTAGTGAGGACTAGGTCTTAGTTTGGCCTGATTCTATTTATATTTTTCATTTGCGTTGCAAAATGGGCCCTGAATAAAGATTATATGTATGTATGTATGTTTGTATGTCTGTATGTATGTGTTTTAATAACCCTTATCTTATTAGGGCGTAGACCAGAGGAAGAAGGAGTTGAAGACAACGGGCTTGAGGATGACTCTGGAGATGGGCAGGTACAACTAGCCTTGCAGTTGCACAGTAACAGTTCTGCCTTGGAGTCCTGACGGCAATTATATATACGGCCTTTTTCTCTTTTCACAGGAGGATATTGAAGGAAGTTTGGATAACTTGCAGGATATTGACATGATGGATATTAATTTGTTAGATGAAGCTGAAATAGATAACGGCAGTGGTGTAGATGACTGTGCTGATAGTAGACTTGGCTCCTCCTCTGAGTCTGATAGTAAAGAAAATGCTGCTGCAGAAAGGAGAGAACTTCCAGAGCAGCTTTCAGGATGTCCTGTAGGTACCATGGAGGCACTTCCACACATGTCAGACATTAAAGAAGAATCGAGAGAAATACCAGTAGCCATGGTATGCATCTCTTTTAAAAAATACATGCCATCTGAATAATCGCCACAATTTCCATTTATTTTATTAAAGTGGAAATAATTTGTTTTTTTGTTTTTTAAAAATCCCATTTGATTCTTTTTACTAAAACCTATAAGCTTTAAATGCATGCATCATAAACGTTGCGGTAGAAAGATTTCAGAAATAGTTTTTATTTTTTTTTAAAAAATTGGTTAATTCCCCCCTTTCTTTTCACATGCATTTCCATTTGCTCATCTTCCTGTGTGTCTGTAGGCCTTTGCCGAATGCAGCTCAGCTCAAGTTTTGCTTGAAGCAAAATGGTTCTGAGCAAGCCGTTTGTTGTCCTTAGAATCAGGACACTTAAATCTATCAAGAATTGATAGCCAGCTTAGCGCCTCTATACTTGTAGTTAACAAAAGAAATCAGGGGTTGTATCCCATGTTTGTTCTACTCCAGAGTAGATCCGGTGAAATGAATGCACATTGCCAGCTTAAATCTTGTTCATTTTAGTGGGTCTCCTCTTTGTTGAACTTAATTGGATGCAACCCCAGAAGCCCAACCTGTCATTCTGTGCAGGTTTAAGCTAGCTTGGGATCTAACCATTGTTAGAAACTGAGATATGAAAGCTAGGAGCTAAATGGCACATGGGCGCAACAACGGAATGTCTAGGCACACTTTTTAATAACAAGAATACAAGGCTGAAAATGAATGAACAGCTAAAATATTACCTTCGTTTTTCACATGGTCTAGCCCTTCCTCTGCCCACCGCCTAATATTCTTAAGAGGGTCTCTTCTCCAGTCTTCAGAGAGTAGCTGGAAGTGGGGAGGCAGAAAAGGGTCCTCCTATCCTTCAGTTTTAATCTGAAATATTAGGCTGCGCCCAGAGCTCAGAAACTACTCACGGTAATGAAATTCCCTGTGGAAAAGCGCGCCTAGAACAAGGAGAGTTTCAAGCACAACACTGGATCTAACGTTAGGCCAGCCAACTTCAAAAGGAATTTGTGAGCTGATTCCAAAGCAAGGTGTTTAGAATTGGGGTGCCAGGGATGATTTCATTTGTAAAGCATCTTAACTTCTCTGAGTTCTTGGGGAAGGACAGGAGCTAGCTTAGTTCAGGGAGTGCTTGGATTTGGGAGACGTGGGCTTGAATGCTACCTCTGCAAGTGCTTACCTGTGCAGAGTAAACATGCTAGAGAATCATTACTTTAGGGTATATGTGTGTGCATGAAATGTTAAGGCCAGGCCTTAGTATATGTGACCCACGGTTCAATTTTGGAAAAATGTGTGCACCTGCCCACACTCTGGAGCACTGGTTTTAAAACTAAAAGGCTTATTAGGGCTTATTCTTGTACTTCAGAGTCCAGCATGACCGTCTGGAGGCCAAGCTGAGCTTCTCTTCCCTCACCAGCCTCACCCTGGGTAGAATACCACTGTTTCGTGTCCCTTGCAGTTTGGGTTAGCACTGCTAGTGGTTTAGACAAAACCTACCTGGGGTACATTTAGGTCCTGCTTCTTTAATGCAACACCGTTTAGTTTAGTTTTTTGTGGGTGGAGAGACCAATGGTTTGCTTTCGTGCTAAGCAACATCCTCTTACTGTGTACTGTATATACAGTAACAGGTGACTTAGAGAGGAGGTGAGAGGGAGGAATCTGAAGACATGGTGTGCCCTGGAATATGGGAACCAAGTAAGCTGCCTCATACTGAGTCAGTCCTTTGACCCATCTAGCTCAGTATTGCCTGCACTAACTGGCAGCTGCTCCCTAGAGCTTCCTTGCTCGACTTGGGAGATGCCTGGGTTTGAACCTGGAACGCTCTACTGCTCAGCTATGGCCCTTCCCCATTAACCCCATTAAAACCATTAACCATTGCAGCAACATCACTCTCAAAGAATTTGCTGTCATTTTTCATCGTCGTCCCCCCATTCCCCCAGTTTCATTTACCACTGTTCTTAAAGCTGGTTTGGGGGGATGAGGTGGCAGCTAAAGGGCAGTTGGAGGGGGGTCTCCCTATTTCCGATTCATTCTTGGTTTTCAGTGAAGAAACTGTGGTGTTTCAGGAAGTTTGACGCTGTTCCTCACTACTTATAGGTGGAAGGCGAAGAGGCCAGAAACACCTCCGATCTGGTGTCCTCTGATTTTACAGATGTGAAGGTAACTTTTTTCTTTTCTCTCTCTGTGTGTCTAGATAGATAGATAGATGTAGAATAGACTTGAATAGATATATAGAAAGTAAGAGCCATACTTTCTGGTGGCAGCAAATAGGTAGGGTGGGATTCATTCAGCTAAAGAACCATTGTTCATTGGGTTAAAAACAATTGCTGTAGCTCTTTGCCGTTGCTCCTCAGCCATCATTGTGGCGTTGAGATTATGGGCTGTACTTGAAGCTTGCCTGACTCAGAGTATGCTCCTTGAAGCTGATGGGCAGGACTAACTTGGGTTACATTAATTTAAATGAATCTACATAGTTTCAGACAACCCAGAGAGGGGACAAAGCATACAAATGTTTCACGCTAGCCGCTGAGTCACCACTGGGGAAGGTGTTATGCTGTTGCGGCAGATTTTGCGTCGCGTTGACTTTTCATCTTGCCGTACAATGGAGTTTTGTAACTTTTGCTTGTTTCCACCCTTCCCCTGTTTATTATTTTAATAGGAGCTTGAAGAATTTCCCTTGGAATCAGGTACTGATCCTTAAAAACAAAACAAAACGCCTTGCTCTCCCTGGCCTTTAACCTTCCACATAGGTTTTGCACACAAATCCCTTTAGTTACTCTCTTTAGGTTTTATTCCACTAGTATCTGTGGTTCACTTATTCGTAACTGGTGCACAGTCCAGATCATATACGCACACAACAAAAAAAGGGGAGAAAAAGCCACAGAGATTGGAAATCTGGTCATATCACCAGATCTGCAACAGCATCCTTTTATTAATATGGCCCAAGACCAGTTTTTTGAGAGAGCAGTTTGCTTTTAAATCCCTTAATTGGGGAGCACCCCAAGCCTAATGAGCAATTCCTGTGTGCAGAGCAGATCTTGTGATATTACCCAGTGCCTTGGTTCTGTAACTTTTACTAGAGAAGTATACAGTAAAGGCAGGGACCCAAATCGCAAAGTGGATACTTGGAAAGACGGAAGATGGGTCGGTCATGAAAATTCCCATCACTCTTGCTTTTCTGGACTATGAATGTCTTCTCATTCCCACCTGAAGTTGTTCTTGGTGTTCACGTGTGGACTGGTCTCCTTGAAAGAATTTCAGTAGAATAAATAAATAAAATACGGAAGTTGAACTGTCTGAAAAAGAATCTGTGCAGTCTGTATAAGCATCATGGACTTTCGAAGCTCATTTCCAGGGAGAAAAAAAATGTGGAAAAAGGGAAAGCAGCACAACCGCGTGAAGACAAATGAGGAGCAAGCTGGGAACGCCGCACCTAAAGGTTTTTCTTCCTTCTCTCTTTTCAGGCGTTGCTCTGATAGCCATGTAAGACTGAAGTTAGTGTTAGGTATTTGAATGTGGTATACCCAAGGGGTTTTCCAATCTCTGTGTAGCCTTAGCCGTTCTCTCAGTGTTAAGTCTGGCAGCCATGCCCGTTCCGCATTTGTCTTTGCTGTGTTTCCCTGGTGATTAAACCTTGTGCCATTCTATTCCTGTTAAATCCATAGAAAATGAGAAAATGCTCGACATTTTGGGTGACACTTGTAAATCTGAGCCCCTTAAAGAAGAAGCTTCTGAAGCAGAGCAGGCACAGGAAGAGAATATCTCGTTGCCGGTCAAACAGGAAGCCCAGGAAGAGGAAGACGCACTTGCCACTGCCGTCGCTCAGTCGGACGAAGAGCTTTTAGATACGGACAGCCAGTCAGGCCAGGCTGCGGCCAGGAGCGAGGAGGATGAAGCGAAGCACTTAGTGGTAGCGAAAGGGGAGCCGAGCGAAGAGACAGTAGAGGAAGCTAACCTGGACTCTGACTCTTTAGCAGTAGAGAGCAGGTGTGGAGGAGGAGGAGAAGGAGAAGGAAGTGGTGAGAGTAGCAAAGCAGCCCAAACTCTGGAAGCCAGTAGTGAGGAAACTGCGGAGAAGGACGCAGGTTTCCAGGTGGTTAGCCAAGATGCCGAGAAGATGGAAGCCAAGGCTAATTGTGAGGAAGAGTCCTCTGCCCAAGAGGGTGGTGATCAGAACACGAGGTTTGTTTTTTCTCCGTTTTAGACCAGATGCTCTCTTTTTTTCTTCCCC
The DNA here is from genome assembly GCF_963506605.1 of Zootoca vivipara. NCBI lineage: Eukaryota > Metazoa > Chordata > Lepidosauria > Squamata > Lacertidae > Zootoca > Zootoca vivipara. Next base: position 9,764,290 of record NC_083281.1, on the reverse strand, counting down.
GTTGGTCGTTTATGAATGCAAATGCGCTGTGAATTCCTCCAAAGGGACCCTGTTGTAAGGGCCTTAACCAGATGATAGCTTGTTCCAAATAAAAATCTTTCCTTTTTTTTAGTTGTCCTTGCGCACCTTTTTTGTAGAACGTGGTTCGCTATGTCCCTCCCTCCCCAGCCCATTTCTCATTAAGCATTTATTTTATTTCTCAGTTTTGCAAGTTGTGCTCTTGACCTTTGTCCACCATAAGCTGTAGCTCTGTTTCATCGCCTCTGACCCTCCTTGTTGAGTTCTTAAAGATACCCCTTAAAAAGGGTTAATTCCTTTCACATTATTTTTCTGGTAGGTATCTGATCATAGCAGACACAGCCTTGTGTGCTCTTTTTCTCATGGCCTCATTCTTGTTGAGTAAAGTTCTTCATTTCCCCCCCTGTCTTTAGCTCTAATAAGGATGCAGAGGCTAAAAGTGTTTCAAAGGATGAGAAAGGTAAGCTGTAACCATGATTATTTGCAGTCGTCGTTCATAGTTATCCTCAAATCCTACTTGCAGGTAGTGACCAGAATCCAGACTAAGCTCTGAACAGACCCGTTGAAATTAACGGATCTAAATTTCAGCAGGTCCACTTCCAAGTGTGACCAAGTGGGATATCAAGTTTCTCTGAAAGAATATTTGGTTAATATTAAACTTGGAAAACTTCCAAGTCTGTCTGCTTTCGTGGTGCTGTCTTCCTTTCTTTTTGGATGTAGACATTTACCATTTCTCTAATTTCCCCCCTTTCAACTTAGGTCGGGCTGGTGGTAGTTCTGGCAGAAATCTGTGGGTTAGTGGTCTTTCGTCTTCCACCAGAGCTACAGATCTGAAGAACCTATTTACCAAATATGGAAAGGTAAGCATTTTTCAGAAACAAGGCTGAAAGTATTAAGCTTGTCAGTCTTTTATTCAAGTTGTCCTTTTATACATGCCAGGGTGAGCATCTTTCGTCCTCCCCCCCTTTCCACTGCCCCTACCCTTCTTGGATTTAACCCATATCACTAAAAACCAACCCAAATAAATAGCTCTGGAACATGAACAGGCTGGGCTTCCTTCAGGCTGGAAGCTGCAACTAGTTTTGAAGAAACCATTCTAAGCTGAAAACACTTTGTAATGGGTTTTCATTCACCTTGCCTCTGCAAATGATCTATCTGTCAAGTGTACTTCAGCAGTAAATAAATACTGACGTCAGTGAAGTTAACCCCTTATTCCAAGAAACCAAAACAGCGCAGGCCTAACAGTGTATTATTCATGCATCAATTATATTGATGATCACATTGGCTACATTACATTGACTTCCTGCAAAGGGGTGGGGCGAGACTTGCATTACACCCCTCCAGCACACCTGCACTCGTTCATTCAAGTGTAAATGTGAAGAAAACTGTAATTTGTCTCTTACTGATGTCTGACTTAATCATGAAACTTTTTGCCAGAAATATTTGATGCTGAATGGCACCCCGAACTATTTCTGCAATACCTTGTCTTCAGTGTTTAATACAGTAATAATACAGTGGAACCTGGGTTCTCGAATGTCTCCGTTGACAGACAATTTAGAACCCGAACGCCGAAAACCCGGAAGTAATTGCTTCCGTTTTTGAACGCGCCTTGGAAATTGAACCGCTTCCGAGGCGCGTTTCTCCATTTTTTCAATGGATTTTGATCTTCGGTTTTTGAACGTTTCGGAAGTCGAATGGTCTTCTGGAACGGATTACGTTCAAAAACAGAGGTTCCACTGTATGAGACATTTAGGAACCAGCCCCCAAAACAGGGAGCACTGTTGACAGGGGGGGGGGAAGTGGGGGGCGGGAATTGGGAAACTCCAGGTGCTTGAAATTATGGTTTATTCCAGGCCCCAGCCCTATGGTAAGTTTAGGAGGCATTAATCCAGTTGCTGGCAGCTGGCAGAAACTTGCTTCTACTATTGCAGTATAGTGGTACCTTGGGTTACAAACACTTCGGGTTACAAACTCCGCTAACCCGGAAGTAGTACCTCGGGTTAATAACTTTATCTCAGGATGAGAACAGAAATTGTGTGCCGGCGGCAGCAGGAGGCCCCATTAACTAAAGTGGTACCTCAGGTTAAGAACGATTTCAGATTAAGAACAGACCTCCTGAATGAATTAAGTTCGTAAGCAGAGGTACCACTGTACAGTGGTACCTTGGTACTCGGAACGGCTTGGCTTCCGAACAAATCAGCTCCTGAACACCGCAAACCTGGAAGTGAGTGTTCCGGGTTTGTGAACGTTTTTTGGAAGCCCAACGTACGTCCGACCCAGCTTCCGCGGCTTCTGATCAAGTGCAGGAAGCTCCTGCAGCCAATCGGAAGCCGCACCTTGGTTTTTGAACAGTTTCGGGAGTAGAATGGACTCCTTTTTTTTTTTTGCCCTTTCTTGGTAATTTCGCTTCCTCTGACATTGCTGTGCCAGAGTTGCCCAGGTTCCTTTGCTCCTTGTCTCCCTGGCAGGTGGTGGGTGCAAAAGTGGTGACCAATGCCCGCAGTCCCGGTGCTCGCTGTTATGGCTTTGTCACCATGTCTTCATCCGAGGAAGCGACTAAATGTATTAACCATCTGCATCGAACAGAACTGCATGGGAAAATGATTTCCGTTGAAAAAGTGAGTTTTATTTGCTACCCATGTGAAATGTGACTGAAACAGCCCACTCCTTTGTGGTAAACTTTACCCTCAAATGTACGTGCAGGTCCCATGGTGAGAATGCTTGTTATTCACAAATTCAGCTATCTGAACATAAAGAATTATGCCCAAGCCTCACAACCTGGGCCAGTTCAGATATCCGAACAGCCGGGGTTTGCCCACTTCCTTACTTGTTTGTATTTTGTTGGTCACTGGCATCTATTTTGTGGCAGAAATCATGTAGGGGGAGAAGGAGATTGGACAAATCAGGGAGCGAGAGAGATCAGGCAAATCATTTTTCCTTTGTTTCTCTCTTGCTGGTTTGCTGCAGCCATTTCAGGAAGGAACCATGGAGGGAGGGGGAAAAAAATTGAGCAAATCACAGATTAGAAATGTTCCCATAGAGAATAATGGAAACCATCAGCTCATTATGCGAATGCTTGCCTAGTGAATGATCTTCTGGGAATGCATTGTGTCCGGAAAGCGGGAACCACGTGCACCACCTTGGGCTTCAGGTGTGGGTGGAGACAAGCATTTGAAAATGTCTTCCTCCCCTATTTTGCAAGTGGTTCATCCCAGGAACAGCATCTTATTGTGTGATCCTACTGACTCGTGTACACGCATGCCCCGGCCCTAAGCAATTTCCTCAATATCATTCCAGGCCAAAAATGAACCTGCCGGGAAAAGAGCATCATCAGAGAAGAGAGAAACAGAAGCCAAGAAAGAGAAGGACAGGCGTCACTCAACAGACTCCAAATCGGAAAAGTAAAGCTGGAGTTTTAATAATTCCCTGTCTGTCGGGCTTTGAAGTGGTTTCATGACAAAGCATGAATGAGCAGAGCAAATCCAGAAACGTCTCTGAATGCCAGTTGCTGGAAACCACAGGAGGGGAGAGTGTTCTTTTGTTTGGATCTGGCTAGCAGACTTTCCACAGGCATTTTGTTTGGCCACTGAGAGAATACGATACTGGACTAGATGGGCCAGTGGCTGATCCGGCAGCCTGTCCTTATGTTCTCACATTGTTCTGCATTATGTTATTTCCTACCTCCTTACAAAGGGCTGCTGCTGGCTCAGCCCTTCCACTGGGGACAGCAATTTGGCATTCTGCGGTCTGCTTGGGACACTGGGACTTCAGTCATGTTCAGAGTAGAACCCCATGAAATTGATGGCCATGGAGGCGTGACAGCTGCTTCCAAGGGTGCTTCTGCCATAAGGCTTCATTAGGTGATGAGCAGCGATCAAATCCTGCTGCCTAGGCTGCACGATCCTGTTCCCTACTGAGACTAGGGCAAGCAGCCAATGAAGAATTAAACGGGGTCTTCCTGCTCATCTGGTGATGTCACTGGGTGGGTGGGTAGAGGTGGCTTTGGGGAAATTGCAATGATTCGTTTGCGGTCCAGAGGTTCTTCACCTCTGGACCACAAACTTGCTTGAACAAGCCAAGATCTAGCTGCTACTGCTGGAAGCATTGGGCCAAGCTCAGCTCTAGCATCAAGAGAATGAAGGTTACTGCCACTCTAAGCCAGAAATGTGGACAGCCTGTGTGTGTGTGTGCGCTCTCTCTGCTGCCCTCCAGTTTTGGGGGCAGTGGAGCTGTTCTGGGAGGAGTTGAAGGAAAAGAGGTTAGGGCTCAAGGTCGATGCAGCTGTGTTTTGTGCACACAGAGAAGCACATTGCCCCCTTTTCCAGCCCAGGGTTCTGGATGTGTGCAGTCATTCAAGAATGGGAATATCATTGCGCTAGAATCCTCAAACTGGCTTCTGTAGCTTTGACTTATGAAGGAAATTCTCCGCTGCCCTTCAGAATCAGTTTCTGCTTATAAATCAGAATCTGCTTATAAATAAATTGAAAAAGTAAAGGAAACAGAAAATTTTAAGTTTGTGTGTGTGTACTATAATCTACTTGTAGGTCTTCTAGCCTTAAGAAAGAAGAAAAACTGGAGAAAAAGGATGACCCCAAAAAGTCAGAAGAGAAAGAGGTGGGAGACGGGAAAGAGGGGAGCAAAACGGAGGAGCAAAAAAAGGGGTCCTCTGACCGTTCGCGATCGATTAAATCAGGTAACAAAAGCTTTGTGGGGTGGGGTGGCTTTTTTGTGTGATTTATGGCCCTGCTTGAGAGCTTGATTCATACATGTGAGGGACGTCTGAGTGGGCTGGACATTTGTATCCAATATAGAAGGCCTCTGAATAATATCACGCTACCCTTAGGAAAGGCGTGGGTGGGATTGTGTTGGCAGAGAGGCTCTCACTAACCAGTTTGAACCTTTTCATCAAGGGGAAGCTGTTGTAGGAGGCTCAATCCTGGCAACTGAACAAATACTCTCGGAAAAGGCTTGCTTAAAACCAGTCATTCCCAAATTGCTGTGTGCAGTGAGAGCTGCTGCTGTGCTGTGGGGAATAAATTACAAGAATTGAAAAGCTCCCTCGAGCCCCAAACAACCCCAAACAAGGCTGCTGGCTGCTTCTCTGCATGCTCTGCAACTCTGGTCTTGCCTGCTTCCATTTGGCCTAAGTTGGGGTAGTGGGTGCTGATAACTCATGTGACTGCATTGGGTGTGATGGGATCATTCAGTTGCTCCAGGTGCAGCAGAACGAACTGTCAACGGAGGAGGCTGCCTTCCATTTCTCCACATGATGAGTTACTCTGGACAGAGCAGTGTCTCAGATAAATTATACAGAACATAGGCTCATTTGATGAAGGCACACTTTTCAAGAACAGCATTGAAACATGCCTTCAGTTTGCATTCAGGGGGGAAATGCACCTTTGCTTTGGAAAATGCTAGGCTTGTGTTCATTTGTGTGTCTCGGAGGGGTATCTTGGAAGTACATTTTGACCTATTCAGAGCAATTGCTTTTGTCTCCAGCCTCTCTGATGTATCCTGTTTCATATGGATATGTCGTTCCCTTTGTTCAATTTGCTTTTGTGATGGCTTCCTCACTAGACACAAATAAGCCTGTCTGATCTATCAAGGATAAGAACAAGAAGGCATCTCTTAGCCTCTAATTTTACCTTGTTTGAGTTCTCTCTCCATCCCTCCAGCCCCATTCTTCAGCAAACAGTAGCATCGGTGGACTTCTGTCTTGTTAAGTGTCAAATAGTAAAAGCAAGGGATGGGGACCACTGGCCCTCTATGTCAGGGTTCAGCAAACATTTTCAGCACTGTCCACTGTCCCTCAGACCTTGCGGGGGGCCGGACTATATTTTGGTAAAAAAATGAATGAACAAATTCCTTTGCCCCACAAATAACCCAGAGATCCATTTTAAATAAAAGGGCACATTCTACTCATGTAAATACATGCTGATTCCCAGACCACGGGCTGGATTTAGAAGGCGATTGGGCCGGATCCGGTCCCCGGGCCTTAGTTTGCTTACCTATTGTATGTGCTAGGGGAAGGGCTACAGCTGAGTGGCAGAGCATCTGCTTTGCATGAAGAACTTCTCAGCTTCAGTTCCCTGATTCTCCAAGTAAGGGTTTGAAAGACACCCCCCCCCACCCCAGAGAGCTGCTGAAAGTTAGTGTAGTCAGTATTGAACTAGATGGCTCAATAGTCTGACTCAGTATAAGGCAGCTTCCTGTGTTCCTTCCTATATTGCTGAACGCCAGCTCCTATCAGCCCCAGCCAGTGTGTACTCAGCCCCAGCCAGTCAGTACTCCGCATTTCTGCATGATTGCTACATGTGCGACTCTTGACATGCTCTGTTTTCAGCACCAGAAGGGGGGGTGGAATGGGGCAGGGCTGGCGTACGCATGTCCTGACGTCCACGCTGCCTTAGAACACAACCCCTTTGTAAATGGGGAGTTGCCTGCCTATAAAGAGCGATGACTAGTATGATTTTGGCACTTGTTCCAGAGATCTGAAGTGCCTAATCCCATGGTTGCCTTGCAGAAAGCCGAGGAGCAGAGCGGACGGTTGTCATGGACAAGTCCAAAGGAGAGCCGGTTATTA